>NC_080185.1:106438799-107057324 GCF_950295315.1 Erinaceus europaeus | reverse complement strand
TATTACTCACTGATACTCACTTGGGAGCCATTCAGTAAATATCTGGGGGATGAATGGATAACGGCAATGTTGGAGGGAAAATACACTCGCAACATTTTAACAAAAAATTCATTAAAAAGGCGGGGGTGGGGGGAGCACATGCCTCTGGACCCCTGCACTGGAGCAGTTATGTATTTTCCATAGCATGAGATCTGGTTCTCATTAAAAGGCCTATAATGTGAAGCTATTGCCCAGAGGAGGACCTGCTGGATCCTGTTGAAATTATCCTCTCCAATAATTGATTAGTCAGCAGTAGGGGAGCATGGGCCTGGTATTTGTCTGTTTCTGTTTATGTAAATGACTGGAGAAAAGTATTAGGGATTAACATAGTGCTTTTATGAATATACTTAAATTTAACACAGAACCAACTTTATTTTCAGCTTATTTCTTCTGTGCATTACGAATGGTATGTTTAGTCCATGCTTTCTGAATTTATTTTCCATTTTTGTTAAACTGGAGTAAACTCTATACTAATTTATAAATGTAATTCAAAACATCTAAAAATGAAAGAAGGCATCATTTTTGAAGAGTGAGTACAACTAAATCATCAAAACTTTAATATTATTCAACTCAGATTAAACCATCATTCAGACTGCTATTTTTCCAAGTATGTACTTGAAATTTTAAAATTATTTATTGACTAGTGATATCTGCAGCACTGCTTTCCCCCTGCATGTGGAGACTTGAACCCAGGGCCTCACTCATTGTAACGTGTGCTCAGCAGGGTGTGCCACTGCCTGGCCCCTGCTTTTAAACTTCTATTATAAAAAGGAACACAGGCCACTCTGGTCATTTCGCTTTTTCCAGTTTCTTGGTGCAAACTTGAGTAGAACCTTCCAGTTTCTGAGACAGGCAGATTAGCCATGGCAACCTAGCATGCATTCTACTAAAGCTAAAGCAAGGCTTACACCAAATTGTGTCCAGTGTACCACTTAGTAGGTGCTGATCTTGGGTCTTTCAATGCTCACTCTTAATTCATAAGAACGTCACAAATGCCCTTAAAAGAGAGCTTCATTATAAGGAAGATCAGGCAACAGACTCTTCCATGAAACTGAATAAATGACAGAACAAAGGGAATGCAGGCCTAGAGGGCTAAGTAAAGACACGCTTACTGAGAGGTATTAGAGCCCTGACCTTGCTGAGAATTTATTCATCAATTGAACACAATTTATTTCACCAGTGAATTCGTACTTTGAATGTCCCTCTCTTGAGACAGTGAAACCTTTGATGTAGATTTTGATCTCCATCACTTGACATTGTCACATAATCATTTTTTAATTTAATAGATGTCTTAATTGGGGGAAATGACGGTTGACAAGACTGTTGCCACAGGAGTAGTTTCACATGTCCCCATGTTAAGTCACATCCTTCATCAACTTGCCCTCTTTCTTCACCACTGGCCACTGAATCCCCATTCCCCTGTTCATGCATAACCTTTATTTTTGTCAAGTAGAACACTACTGAGTTTTGGTATTGGGGATTAAACCCAAGACCTCAAGTGCTTCAGGCATAAACGTCTATTGTATAAATACTATCTCACGTACCACATATATAACTATATTTTTATTTTATTTTATTTTTTGCAGGGAATTACATTTATTTCTCATTAACAGTTTCAGGTAGATTCCTACCAGGTCAGAACAACTTTTCAACTCTGAGCATCCAGCCTTTTATCTATTTTCTTTTTTTTTTCTTTATTTAAAAAAGAAGTTGGGAGTCGGGTGGTAGCACAGCGGTTAAGCGCACATGGTGCAAAGCACAAGGACTGGCATAAGGATCCTGGTTCGAGCCCCCGGCTCCCTACCTGCAGGGGGGTCGCTTCACAGGCGGTGAAGCAGGTCTTCAGGTGTCTATCTCTCTCTCCCCCTCTGTCTTCCCCTCCTCTCTCCATTTCTCTCTGTCCTATCTAACGACAATAACATCAATAACAATAACTACAACAATAATGAAAAAGACAAGGACAACAAAAGAGAAAATATAATATTTTTTTAAAAAGGAGACATTAACAAAACCATAGGACAAGAGGGGTACAACTCCACACAATTCCCACTACCAGATCTTGTATCCCATCCTCTCCCCTGATAGCTTTCCTATTCTTTATCCCTATGGGAGTATAGACCCAAGGTGATTGTGGGATGCAGAAGGTGGAAGGTCTGGCCTCTGTAATAGCTTCCCCACTGAACATGGGCATTGACTGGTCGATCCATACTCCCAGTCTGCCTCTATGTTTCCCTAGTTGGGTGGGACTCTGGAGTAGTGGAGCTCCAGGACACATTGGTGAGGTCATCTGTCAAGGGAAGTCTGGTTGGCATCATGCTGGCATCTGGAACCTGGTGACTGAAAAGAGAGTTAACATACAAAGCCAAACAAACTGTTGACCAACCATGGACCTAAAGGCTGGAATAGTGCAGATGAAGTGTTGGGGGGTACTCACTGCAGACTATTGCTTTCAGGTATATATTTTGCCCTAGTTTATGGATACGTGTGAACATAGGCTCCATTTCATGGGACCGGTCTATATCTAGGTTTTGGAACTTTGCTAGGAATTAAACCGCCTGGAATGGAAATAGAGAATACTATGAAAGGAAATGTCTCACCCGAGTAATGAAGCTGAAAAGGTTGTCATTCCACACCTGAAGTCTCTGGACACAGTCTGAAATGAAGCATGCTGAGGTGGTACTTGTTGCATTGATTAGGTTGGGACTGGCACTTGCAATATTATTTGGTATTAATTAAGAGAAGCATGCAGGAAAGTACACCCCACACTAAGGTTCCAGGACTGGGGGAAATAAAGGCTCTATAGTAGAAATGTGAGGTTCCTGCTGTCTTAGGGTTCAAGAAGACAATAGACAGTTATTTTTATCATCACATTGTTTAGTAATTGGGTTAACTTTGAAAAATGCCTTTGTGAGGATTTGCTGTATAATACCCAATATCACTATAATTTATGTCCTTTGACATTATTTGTGTATAGCTATGCCACCAGTTGCTTCTGTTCTCCCTGGTCTAGGATTTTGAGAGAGTCAACATATCAAAGACTTAGCCTATGCATTAAAAAAACTCAGCCTGTTCTTTAAAAAGTTTGAGGCATACAATCAATTTTCCCCTCTCATTAAACCCATAGAGATTTATATGACTACAAATTTATAGGAGTGTACATAAACACCATTCCCACCACAAAAAGGCTGTGTCCTGTCCCACCCCCCACCCCCCAACTCCACCCGCTGCCCCAGGAAGCCGAATATCCACTCTCACCCTTACCCTCACCCCAGGCTTTTTACTTTGGTACCCTACTCCAAATTTAGTCAAATCCTGCTTTTAGTTTCCCTTTCTGTTCTTCTTTCTCAACTTCTGGTAATGAGTGGGATCATCCCATACTCAACTTCATCTTTCTTTTCTTTTTATTTATTTTTTATTTAAGAAAGGATAAATTAACAAAACCATAGGGTAGGAGGGGTACAACTCCACACAATTCCCACCACCCAATCTCCATATCCCATCCCCTCCCCTGATAGCTTTCCCATTCTCTAGCCCTCTGGGAGCATGGACCCAGGGTCATTGTGGGTTGCAGAAGGTAGAAGGTCTGGCTTCGGTAATTGCTTCCCCGCTGAACATGGGCGTTGACTGGTCGGTCCATACTCCCAGTCTGCCTCTC
This sequence comes from Erinaceus europaeus, assembly GCF_950295315.1. Lineage (NCBI taxonomy): Eukaryota > Metazoa > Chordata > Mammalia > Eulipotyphla > Erinaceidae > Erinaceus > Erinaceus europaeus. The sequence continues at coordinate 107,053,630 of NC_080185.1, read as the reverse complement.
TCTTTCCTTAGTAGGGTGGGTCTCTGGGGAAGCAGAGCTCCAGGGCACATTCGTGGGCTCTTCAGTCCAAGGAAGCCTGGCCGGCATCCTGATGGCATCTGGCACCTGGTGGCTGAAAAGAGAGTTAACTTACAAAGACCAACAAATTGTTGAGCAATCATGGACCCAAAGGTTGGAATAGTGGAGAGGAAGTGTTAGGGGGGTACTCACTGCAAACACTAGTGTACTTCTGCTTTCAGGTATATATTTTGCACTAGTTTATGGATAAATGTGAACATATGCTCTCTCTCACAGAACCTGGTCTATATCTAGGTTTTGGGACTTTGTTAGAAAGTGAACCACCTGGGATGGAATTAGAGAATACTATGAAAGGAAAGGTCTCACCCGAATAATGAAGTTGAAGGGTTGTCATTCCACACGTGATGTCTCTGGACACAGTCTGAGCTGAAACATGTTGAGGTGGCAATCGTTGTGTTGGTTAGGTTGTGATCGGCAGATGCAATATTATTTGATATGGATTGGGAGAGGCATGCGGGAAAGTGGGCCCTATCCTAAGGTTCCAGGACTGGGGGAAATATAGGCTCTATAGTGGAGATGTGAGGAACCTGCTGTCTTAGGGTTCAAAAAGATAATGGATTGTTAATGTTATCATCACATTATTTGGTAATTGGGTTAACTTTGAAAAGTCCTTTTGTTAGGGTTTGCTGTATACTACCCAGTATCTTGTATGTAGCTGTGCCATTGGTTGCTTCTGATCTACTTGCTCTAGGCTTTTGAGAGAGTCTGCATATCAAATACAAAGCCTATATATTAAAAAGACTCAGTCTGTGTTTTAAAAACCTCGAGACATACAATTGATTTTCCTCCTCTCATATTAACTAGTGATTTAAATGACTACACTTTACTAGGTGTGTACATAAACACCATTCCCACCACCAAAAGACTATGTCCCATCCCACCCACCCAGCCTCACCCCCCACCGGCCCAGGAAGCTGCATGTCTACCCCTCACCACAAGGTTTTTACTTTGGTGCCCTACTTTCAATTTAGTCAGTTCCTACTTTTAGTTTCCCTTTCAGATCTTCTTTCTCAACTTCTGTTGATGAGTGGGATCATCCCATACTCATCTTTATCTTTCTGAGTTAGCTCACTTAACATAATTCCTTCTAGCTCCGTCCAAGATGGGTCACAGAAGTTGAGTTCATTGTTCTTGATAGCTGCATAGTATTCCATTGTGTATATACACCACAGCTTTCTCAGCCACTCATCTGTTGTTGGGCACCTGGGTTGCTTCCAGGTTTTAGCTATTATGAATTGTGCTGCTATGAACATAGGAGTACACACCTCTTTTTGGTTGGGTGTTACGGAGTCCTTGGGGTATAACCCCAGGAGAGGAATTACTGGATCATATGGAAGGTCCATGTCTAGCCTTGGGAGAGTTCTCCAGACTGCTCTCCACAGAGGCTGGACCAATTTACATTCCCACCAGCAATGCAAAAGGGTTCCTCCATCCCCACAGCCTCTCCAGCATTTGTTGCTGCTGTCCGTTTTGATGTATGCCATTCTTACAGGAGTGAGGTGGTATCTCAGTGTTGTCTTAATTTGCATTTCTCTGACAATCAGTGACCTAGAGCAGTTTTTCGTATGTTTGTTAGCCTTTTGGATCTCCTCTGAGGTGAATGTTTTGTTCATATACTCTGCCCATTTTTGAATGGGGTCATTTGCTTTTTTAGTGCTTAGTTTGCTGAGCTCTTTATGTATTTTGGTGATTAGTTTCTTGTCTGATGTCTGGCATGTGAAGATCTTCTCCCATTCTGTGAGGGGGTCTCTCTGTTTGTTTAATAGTTTCTTTGGATGTGCAGAAGCTTTTCAATTTGATGTAGTCCCATTGGTTTGTTTCTGCTTTAGTCTTCCTTGCAATTGGGTTTGATTCATCAAAGATGTCCTTGAGGTGTAAGTGGGAAAGTGTTTTACCAATGTTTTCCTCTAAGTATTCAATTGTTTCTGGTCTAACATCCAGGTCTTTGATCCATTTCGAGTTGATTTTTGTTTCTGGTGAGATAAAGTGGTTCAATTTCATTCTTCTGCATGTTACAACCCAGTTTTCCCAGCACCATTTATTGAAGAGAGCCTCCTTCTTCCATTTAATGCTTTGGGCCCCCTTATCAAAGATTAGATGTCCATAGGTGTGGGGATTTATTTCTGGGCTTTCAATTCTGTTCCACTGGTCTGTGTGCCTATTTTTGTTCCAGTACCATGCTGTTTTGATGATGATGGCTTTATAATATAGTTTGATATCTGATAGTGTGATGCCTCCGTTTCTGTTTCTTTTCCTCAAGATGGTTTTGGCAATTTTAGGTGTTTTCAGGTCCCAGATGAATGATTGTAGTGTTTGTTCTATTCTCTTAAAGAAGTTTGGTGGAACTTTGATGGGTATTGCATTAAATTTGTATATGGCTCTGGGGAGAATATTCATTTTGATGATCTTTATTCTTCCAATCCATGAGCATGGGATATCTTTCCATTTCTTGGTATCAGTTTCTATTTCCTTGAGTAGTGACTCATAGTTTTCAGTATACAAGCCTTTCACTTCTTTGGTCAACTTTATTCCTAGGTATTTTATTGATTTTGCTGAGACAGTAAATGGGACAGTAAATGGGAGTGATTTCTGGATGTCTCCTTCTTCAGATTTAGTGTTTGCATAAAGAAATGCCACTGATTTTTGTACATTGATTTTGTAACCTGACACCTTGCTATATTGCCTAATAACTTCCAGTAGTTTTCTGCTGGGTTCTTTAGGTTTTTCTATGTATACCATCATATCATCTGCAAATAGTGAGAGCTTACTTATTCCCTTCCAATCTGTATTCCTTTGATTTCTTTCTCTTGCCTGATTTCTATGGCAAGAACTTCCAATACTATGTTGAAGAGTAACGGTGACAGTGGACAGCCCTGTCTAGTCCCCGATCTGAGGGGCAATGCTTTCAGCTTCTATCCATTGAGTATGATGTTGGCTGTGGGTTAGCTATATATAGATTCCACTATCTTGAGGAATTTCCCATCTATTCCTATTTTTTGTAGAATTTTGAGCATGAATGGGTGTTGGATTTTGTCAAAGGCTTTCTCTGCATCTATTGAGATGATCATGTGGTTTTTGGCTTTGCTTTTATTGATGTGGTGAATGACATTGATTGACTTACAGATGTTGAACCAGCCTTGCATTCCTGGGATGAATCCCACTTGGTCGTGATGAACAATATTTTTGATGTGCTGCTATATCCGGTTGGCCAAGATCTTGTTTAATATTTTGGCATCTATGTTCATCAGAGATATTGGTCTGTAGTTTTCCTTTTTTGTTCTGTCCCTATCAGCTTTTGGTATCAGGGTGATGTTGGCTTCATAGAAGGTGGAACGGAGTATTCCTGTTTCTTGAATCTTATGGAAAAGCTTAAAAAGTATGGGTACTAACTGTTTCCTGAATGTTTTGTAGAATTCGTTTGTGAAGCCATCTGGTCCAAGCCTTTTGTTGTTGGGGAGGTTCTTAATAACGGTTTCAATTTCTTTGTCTGTGATTGGTGCATTTAGATTTTGTAGTTCTTCTTGGTTCAGTTTTGGAAGGACATATGTTTCTAGGAATTTTTCCATTTCTTCCAGATTCTCTAGCTTGGTGGCGGATTGTTCTTCATAGAAGTTTCGCATGATTCTCTGGATTTCTGTGGTGTCAGTTGTGATATCTCCTCCATCATTTACAATTCTATTAATTTGAGTATTCTCTCTTTTTTGTTTGGTGAGTCTGGCTAGGGGTTTGTCAATTTTGTTTAATCTTTCAAAGAACCAACATTTGGCTTCATTGATCTTCTGTATGGTTCTCTTATTTTCGATGTTGTTTATTTCTGCTCTAATTTTAGTGATTTCTGTCCTTCTTGCTGCTTTAGTGTTCCTTTGTCCCTCTTCCTCTAAGTCCTTGAGGTGTGCAGTAAGGTCGTTCATTTGAGCTTCTTCTTGGTGTTTAATATGTGATTGTATGGCTATAAGTTTCCCTCTCAATACTGCTTTAGCTGTGTCCCAAATATTTTGATAGGTTGTGTATTCATTTTCGTTTGTTTACAGGAACATTTGAATTTCCTGCTTGAGTGACTCTCTGACCCAGTGGTTCTTAAGGAGCATGTTGTTTAGTTTCCAAATTCTGTGTATTTTAATAATTTTCCGTTTGTTGTTAAATGTTAGTTTTACTCCACTGTGGTCTGAGAAGATACTTGGGATGATTTCAATGCTCTTAAATTTATTGATGCTGTCTTTGTGGCCTAACATGTGGTCTATCCTTGAGTATGTGTTATGTGGATTTGAAAAGAAGGTGTATTCCAGTTTTTTGGGGTGAAGGACTCTGAAAATGTCCAAGAGATCTAGTCTGTCAGTCTCTTCATTGAATTCTCTTGTATCTTTGTTGATTCTCTGCTTTGTTGATCTAAGTGTGAGAGTGGGGTATTGAAGTCTCCCACTATTATTGTATTACTATTGATGTATTTTTGAAACTCAGTAGGTGCTTGATGTATTTAGATGGTCCCTCATTGGGTGCATAGATGTTAATAATTGTTAAGTCTTCTTGGCTGATTGATCCTCTAATCATTATGTAATGTCCTGGCCTATCTTTTCTTACTTTATTTAATTTAAAATCTATTGTGTCTGAGATGAGAATGGCTGTTCCTCCTTTTTTTTGTGGTCCGTTAGCCTGTATGACAGTTTTCCATCCATTTACTTTAAGTCTGTGTTTATCTTGTTGTATCAGATGGGATTCTTGCAAGCAGCATATGGTTGAGTTATGTTCTTCTGATCCATCCTCCCACTCTGTGCCTTTTGATGAGTGAGTTTAAGCCATTGACATTTATTGATATTATGGATTTAATGTATTGTAGTGCCATTGTTCAACAAATTTTTGTTTGCTCTGATATATTACATGTATTATAGTGATGATCTTGTTTATAAGAGGCCTTTTAGAACCTCTTTCAGGGCTGGTTTGGTGATGGTTGCCTCCTTTAACTGTTGTGTAAGAGTGAGGGAAGTGGCATCATATTCAATGATAATTGTTGCCTCTAATAATTTATCATTTCTGATAATTCCAAAGGACCTCATTCTCAGATTCCTAACTCTAATGCTTCTCAAAATGTGGACCCTGGGCCAACAGTATTAACACCATTTGGACACTTAATAGAGGTGCAGATTCTCAGAGTCTCCTCCTGACTTAAAGAATTAGCAACTTTAAATATTTGAGTAAGTCCTTTACTAAAACCTGATAACTGCTTTGCTAGGGCTAGGGATATAATATCCAATTCCAACTCCATTTAAGTCACCTGCCAAGCTTTGGTAATTTCTCCTAAGTCCTCTGCTGGAAGTTCTGATTTAGTTGTTATGTCATGCCGTGGGCCAGGGCTTTTATTTAAGTTCTCCCCGGTGATATTAATGAATCCACTGTCCTAATATGGAAACAGGATAATTTCAGGTATTTTCTGAGACTCCTCTTCAAAAATCACTTGGAATTTAAAAACTGTTTGCATCATAGTTTTACGGTCGGGGAGAGGAGAAATGACTTAGTCTGAAATACTGGTGAGGAATATTACTGTACCACTTTCTCCAATGCATCAATTCATAGGGAAGCACATTAAAGCTGTGTGATGTTCAAAACCAGGTTCCGTGCTAAGCATCTGTTAGAATAAAATGACTTATTCCAGAAGGAAACTTCATTTCAAGGGAACTTATCATGATATCAAATATGTTTTGAGTTAATGAAAACACAGGAAGCGCCAAGTTAATAGGGCAATTTTAAACCATAAAACTAAATTTAACTGCACGAAGAATGACAGCACTCTGCACAAAAGGAAGTTTCACAACCTGATCAAATGGAGAATGACTAAGATGCTGGGTGGCATCTCCTTTGAAGGAGCTAAGGTGACTGAAAGAGGCAGTCTATTTTAGAATATGGTTCTTTAGTTCTTAGTCATATACTGAGTAGTTAACAAAAGAGATGATTATATAGCTGAAGAACGAATTGTCTGATAAAATTATCATTAAGCCTCCAGACTCTAATTTTCATTGTAGTATTGATGACTTTTATTTATCTTTAGAAATATTTAAATAGTTGTCCTTCAGGTTATATTTTCTCTCTCCTTCTCTTCCACCAAGATTATCAGTGGGGCTCTGAGCCTGCAGACTCCCTCTCTTCCCCATGGACTCTAATAGTTTGGGGTAGAATGTGAGGGACAGAGGCACTGAAAGAAAAGAGGAGAGAGGGGAGACCCCATGTCTCTGTTCCTCCCCTCCCTGCAGCTTCCTCCTTGCAGGTGCTCCTATGAGGTGGGTGATACTCACACCTAGATACTCACACCTAGATACTCACACCTAGATACTCACACCTAGATACTCACACCTAGATACTCACACCTAGATACTCACACCTAGATACTCACACCTAGATACTCACACCTAGATACTCACACCTAGATACTCACACCTGGCAAAGAGTGCCTTCTACAGGGTGAGCTCGTCCCCAGTTTTTTTTTAATTTTTTAAAATATTTATTTATTCCCTTTTGTTGCCCTTCTTGTAGTTATTCTTATTGTCGTCATTTTTGGATAGAACAGAGAGAAATGGAGAGAGGGGGAGAGAAAGATAGACACCTGCAGACCTTCTTCATCACCTGTGAAGCGACTCCCCTGCAGGTGGGGAGCCAGGGGCTCGAGCAGGATCCTTACGCTGGTCCTTGAGCTTTGCACCACCTGCACTTAACCCGCTGTGCTACCACCAGACTCCTCCCAGTTTCTTTTTACATTTTCCCCCTCTCCTCTCCTCTCCTGCTTTTCTAGTTGTTAGATATTTTTAAAAATTGGGTAAATAAAGCATGCTTATTTTTTTTTTCAGTAAAACTCAATTTTGAGGAGCAGTGAAACTATCATGTTTGATATAGGTAACCCTGTATTTTAGCTGCTTCATTTCAAATGGAACCTTTAGTTGAAAAATTAAAACTCAGTACTAAACAATTATTTGTTTCTCTCATTTAGGTATATCTTTTTATTGGGGAGATGAATGACTTACATTAAATACAGTTGTTGGTACATGTGTAAATTTTCTGGTTTCTGCAAAACACTCAACCCTAGCCTAGGCCCTCCTTCACCATCATGCACCAGGACCTGAAAGCCCCCCACACACTCAGAATCCTTTACTTTGGTGCAATACACTAAGCTCAGGCCAACTTCTGCTTTTTATTTCCATCTCTGTTCTTATTTCTCAGCTTCTGTCTATGAGTAAGATGGGGTGTCTTAAAATATAAAAAACAGCTGTTTCATTATCATCTCCTTAAATTAAATCTCTTTAAGGGTTTTGCTGGAACTATATTTGATGAATATATTGATGAATATATTTTTTCTATTTTTATTATTAGATAAGACAGAAGTTGAGAGAGAAATTGAGAGAGGATGGGGTGATAAAGGGAAAGACAGGGAGTCAGGCGGTAGCGTAACGGGTTAAGTGCAGGTGGCACAAAGCGCAAGGACTGGCACAAGGATCCAGTTCAAGCCCCCGGTTCCCCATCTGCAGGGGAGTCGCTTCACAGGCGGTGAAGCAGGTCTGCAGGTGCCTCTTTCTCTCCCCCTCTCTGTCTTCCCCTCCTCTCTCCATTTCTCTCTGTCCTATCCAACAACGAACAACATCAATAACAACAACAATAATAACTACAACAATTAAACTAGGGCAACAAAATGGAATAAATAAATAAATTTTTTTTTAAAAAAAGGGAAAGACAAACACCACTTGTGAAGCAGACTTCTTGTAAGTGGAGACCCAGGCCTGAAACCCTGTTCCTTGTACTTGGTGATATGTGCAGTTAACCAGGTGTGCCACTGCCCAGCTCCCAGGAAATGTATTTCTAATTGTTTTATTAAGGAAATAATGATTTACAAGGCAGTTGTTATCATATGGGTACAGTTTCTTATCTTTCGATAATGGGAGTCTGCAACCCATTCCACCACTGTGGTCCTCCTTCACCACTGTGCATGGGGTCACCAACACCCACTCGCCCCCCCTCTCTTAGCCACCTTCCCTGCAGTCCTTCATCTTACTGCAATAGACCACATCTAATCTGAAATTTCACCTATAAATGTGATATTCAATACATGTTGCAGCTTAGCATCATTCTTTCAAGTTCCATCCAAGATGAGGCAAAGGCAATTTCATCACTTCTTACAGCTGAGTAGTATATATACCACATCTTTCTTAACCACTCATCTGTCACTGGGCATCCGAGTTGCTTCCATGTTTGGTCTATTGATGCTCTGAACATAGGTGTACACTGATCTCTTGTGCAACAGGGTTGGAATCAAGCTGGGCTCATGGGTATGGCAAAGCAGCTGCACTGTCCAAATGAATTATTTTGCTAGCCCAGGAGTAGATTTCTAGTTGTGAATATGTTTTTAATAGATTCCTAAGATAAGAATAATCAGATCACAGGATAGGTCCATTTCTAATGTTTTAAGGAATCTCCAGATAGTTTTCCACAGGAGTTGGACCCATTTATATCCCTACCAACAGTGCAGAGTGGTTCCTTTCTCCTCACATGCTCACCTGCACTTATTTCGATCCTTTCTAGCGTGTGGCATTCTTGTTGTTAAATGCTATCTCATGATTCATTTGCATTTCTGATAGTGCTTTGAGTATTTTTTCATGTCCATGGCCCTCTAGATACATTTTTCTTGTTTTAAATTTCTTTATTGAGGGATTAATGGTTTATAGTCAACAGTAAAATAGTTTGTACATGTTTTCCACATAAAAATACAACCCCCACTAGGTCCCCCCTCTGCCATCATGTTCCAGGACCTAACCCCCCCCCCAAACCAAAGTCTTTTACTTTGGTGCAATACGCCAACTCCAGTCCAAGTTCTGTTTTCCCTTCTGGTCTTATTTTTCAACTTCAGTGTATGAGTGAGACCATCCTATATCCATCCTTTTCTTTCTGTCTTATCTCACTTAACATGATTCCTTCAAGCTCCATCCAAGATGAGGTGAAAGTGAATTCACCATTTTTTTATTTATCTTTTTATTTATTGGGGAATTAATGTTTTACATTCAACAGTAAATACAATAGTTTGTACGTGCATAACGTTCCCCAGTTTCCCATATAACAATACAACCCCCACTAGGTCCTCTGTCATCCTTCTTGGACCTGTATTCTCCCCACCCACCCACCCACCCACCCCAGAGTCTTTTACTTTGGTGCAATACGCCAATTCCATTTCAGGTTCTACTTCTGTTTTTTTTTTTTTTTCTGATCTTGTTTTTCAACTTTTGCCTGAGAGTGAGATCATCCCATATTCATCCTTCTGTTTCTGACTTACTTCACTTAACATGAATTTTTCAAGGTCCATCCAAGATCGGCTGAAAACAGTGAAGTCACCATATTTTTTTACAGCTGAGTAGTATTCCATTGTGTATATATACCACAACTTATTCAGCCACTCATCTGTTGTTGGACACCTGGGTTGCTTCCAGGTTTTGGCTATTACAAATTGTGCTGCTAAGAACATATGTGTACACAGATCTTTTTGGATGGATGTGGAATTCACCATTTTTTAAAAATTTATTTATAAAATGGAAACACTGAGAAGACCATAGGATAAGAGGGGTACAATTACCACCACCAGAGTTCCATATCCCATCCCCTTCTTGATAGCTCTCCTATTCTTTAACCCCGTGGGAGTATGGACCCAGGGTCATTATGGGATGCAGAAGGTGGAAGGTCTGGCTTCTGTAATTGCTTCCCCGCTGAACATGGGTATTGACAGGTCGATCCATACTCCCAGTCTGTCTCTCTCTTTCCCTAGTGGGGCAGGACTCTGGGGAAGTGGAGCTCCAGTATACATTGGTGGGGTCATTTGTCGAGGGAAGTCTGGTTGGCATCATGCTAGCATCTGGAACCTGGTGGCTGAAAAAGAGTTAACATATAAAGAAATAAATTGTTGACTAATCACGAAACTAAAGGCAGGACCCCCAAAGGGGTCCATTACGTTGTTCCTGATGGAGATAACCAGTGATAATGGGGAGAGGGATCTATTCTATGTCTAGGCTCATCGTGTTTGTGTGGGAATCCCAGGACTCCCCGAGTAGGGCTCCATTTTTAATACCTCTAGATATATTCTTTGGTGAAGATTCTGTCCATGTCCTCACCCCAGTTTGAAATTGGCTTGTTTGACTTTTTATGCTTTTTAAAAATTTTTATTAGCTTTATTTATTGGATAGAGACAGCCAGAAATCGAGAGGGAGGGGATGGTAGAGAGTCAGAAACACAGAGAGACACCTGCAGCACAACTGCACCACTTGCAAAGCTTTTCCCCTGCAGGTGGGGACCAGGGGCTCGAACCAGGCTCCTTGCATGTTGTAATATGTGCACACAACCAGTTGCGCCACCACCCGGCCCACGTTTGACTTTTTGTTGCTGAGTTTTGAGCACTTTAGTTTTGTTGTCAATCCTTTGTCTGTTGGTTCCTTTCACTGTGCAGAAGCTTTTCAATTTGACATAGTTCCATGGCTTTGTTTTTGTTTTCCTTGCTGTTGGACTTGGTTCTTCAAAGATGTGTGTAAAACAAACATTGTGGAGTGTTCTGCCAATGTTTACAATGTTTTCTGGTCGAACACCAAAGTCTTTGATCCATTTGGAGTTTTGCGCATAGTGACATGTTGGTCTTGTTTCATTTGCTTCATTCTGCTGCACATTTCTATGCATTTTCCAGCATCTTTTTTTCCTCTTTTTTTCTTTTGTGTTTGTTCTCAGTTCTATCCCAATAGTGTGGATCTATTTTTATGAGGAAATTTATTTTATTGTTTTTGGGGATATCACAGCATAAGTTTAAGGATTGTTAAATAGCAATAAATTAAATGTCACACCCTGCACAGATTAACTAATGGCTCTTTAGAATAACACCACTAAGTGCAATATACACCATTTCCTGTCAGGGTTGACTCCCTAAATCTGTTGTATATCTCAGCTGCATATAAGGGTCATAGGACTTTAAAGGTCATATTCTGTTCTTTCATATGCACTCATAACATGAAAAAAACATGTTTCTCACAAAGTGGATGTGAAAAATAATTATTATACATGTTAAAACAACCTGGAGCAAGAAGAGACTTCATAAAAGTTAAATTTGAACTTAAGCATTACTTGGTCCCTCCTGACCCAGTCTAGCACTCCATCAGAGACTCACTGTGAACCAGAGGAGGCCAGGACTTCCATCTAGGCCTGAGACTTGATACTAGTCATAAGACCAAATGTCCTCTCAGCCACCCTCTGACTGATGCCACTCACACTATCACTCAGTGCTGATTCTCCATTGGCCCTCCCTCCATCATGAAGATATACTGTCTTCAGATTTTTCATGAATTTACAACATGCACAAATTCATCCATATATCCAGAAGCAATGGCAAAATTCCCCCTTCTAAATTAGAGATACTATTTTTTTTTCAAAAGTACTTGCAGTGAATACTTTTCAGTAGGCACTCTACCCTATAATTCAAACTTACTTAAAGAAATTACTTTCTTCTAATAAAGACAACATTTCCATGTTATTTATATCTTTTTAAAAGGTAAACTGATAATTGAAAAAATGTCGATATAACTTTGGTCTTAAAATATTTCATTAACATACAGCATGTGTTTCTGAGACAGATGTTTGGAGGAAGTTTTTTTGGGGGGTAGGGGAGCAGAACCACAGTAAGGCTATGTCTGGACACCTGTTCTGTCTTTCTTTGCCAGCTGCTTACAGGGATGCACGTAGGCCTTAAAATAGTTGCTGCTTTGAGAGTTCACTTTAGATAGGTTGACACCTCCCCCAGCCATCATACTTAAAAGAGGTTTATCTCAGAACTCCGTGTTGTTTCTGAACATGAGGTTCACTTTTATGACCTGAGCTTGAAATCCCTGACATTTAGAAAATGACAGTGTGTCAGTGTGAGGTTCTCTCAAATAACCTACCTGAGTTTTATCAGCTCTGCAAAAAATGTTACTAAGTGCCAGCATTCAGTTATGAACTATTAACTGTTGAGAGTGTGAAACTGGCAGAAAGGGTACACGCCTTAGCCAGGAAAGATCAAAGATAGTTCCATGAGTGACTCTTTTATAAGCAGAATGGTAATGATGGTTCAGAAGAAAGAAAAGGATTTCCTAGTTGAGGTTTTCTGAAATAAATTCAGTTTTCTAGCCTCTATAGGTTTTTATGTCTTAAATTGCCATTTGTAACTTGAATCAATGACATATTTAGAAAAAGTATCCACTAATACTATAATTCAATTATTAAAATTAATTTAAGACTTAAATTTTGATATTAAACATTTATGTGATCATGAATGGTACTTGTGAATTTCATGAATGAATAGCTCAGGAATGTGTGTACTTTTATGTATAAGGATGGGTGTATCTGATTTAATGGGGGCGCTTGGCCAAATTTGTCCCATTCACTATATCAGTTTGCACCAATGAAAAAAATAGGCATCCAAATATGTAGTAACTTGTTTCTTAGATATTCATCAAAACCTGCAATAAAGACACTTATACCCGGGTGGGAGTACAAAGCATAACTTATGCAAAGATACTCTCATGCCTGAGGCTCTAAAATCCCAGGTTCAAGCATCAATGTCCCATACTTCCATTAAGCCAGAGCTGAGCAGTGCTGTGGTATTTAAAAAAAAAAAAAAGACGAAGAAAAGAAAAAGAGACCGAGAGCTAACTGCCGAGTTTGTTTTCTTAAGTAAACTAGCTCATCTGGTAGTGTGTCAGATATGCACACCTGAGGCCTAGCGCACCAACTCATGGGCCACCTGTACTGGCATGTGTCTCTGGCTTCTGTCTCTTTATCTGTCTTAAAAGTTGAAGAATCATAAATATAATTTTAAGCCAACCCTGTGGAACTTTGGCATATTTTTTATTTCATTTGCTTGTGCCGTGTGTAAAGTTATTCATGAAAAATTGTCTATCCATGTCAAAAAATAATGTCCTCTGTGTATTGATAGGTCACAAATTCAAATGTCTTATGTGACTTGAGAGAGAGAGAGAGAGAGAGAGAGAGAGAGAGAGAGATAAATGAACGAATCTAGTTGCAGTGATAGCCAACAGGCAATGGTAGAAGTTGTGCAGCCAGGAGGATGCACAACAGAAATACGAGGCGGGCGCTCCAGGTAATTGTTGCTGTTTTGATAAGAAGACCCAATACTGTCACCCTCCCCCAGTTTTGCAAGGATAGTAGCAAATCTAGTCTAATGTGTGAATTCCCCATATTGTACAGATTTGATATGCATGGTCCACTTATACAGATGGGTCACCACCCGGCCCCGGCCCCTAAATCTTTAAGAATTTTATTTTTTCATGGGATGATGTTCAAATCCAGTGAGTATTGCAATATCCTCTAGAGCTTCTTAGATCTTTCTTTCTATAATTCACCCTCTACCATCAAATTACAATCTCTAGAAATATAATAAAAATATTTGACTTAAAAATATGAAAAGAATATGATAAATCTTTTTAAGTTGCTTTGATGATGATGAAGTGAGATTCTCATTTTGATTAAACTTTTAAATTTATAACAATATTGACAGCAATAAAATGTACCAATACTTCTGAAACTACCTGAGGTTAAGTATCAGGTTTTTTAAAAAAACTTTATTTGACATAAGGGAAAGAAATGGGGGGGGGGGAGAGAGACCTGCAACACTGCTTCACCACTCATGAAACTTTTCCCTGCAGATGGGGAACAGGGGCTTGAACCCAGGACTTTGTGCATGGCAATACATTCTATTAACCAGGTGCACTATTACCCAGCCTTAATATCAGAATTTTTTTTTTTGCTTTAATTTCCAGTCCCGTGAGGACCAGTATGTATTAAAAAATAGCATAAAATGAATAATGTATGGTAAAGCATTACCCCCCCAATAAAATGACTTGGGGGAAAAATTATGGCACATGTCCACAATAGAGGTTACTGAGCAAGAAGAAAGGGTGAAATCTTGCTATGTTATAACACAGATGGAGTTCAGAAAGAAGAAATTTTAGATGGTCTTACTCATACATGCAATAGAAGGAATCAAAGGAAGGGACCAGGCGCAATCCAAAATTAAGTCCCGGATTCAGACTGCAGAACTGGAGTGGCCAGGTTGAGCGTGCTTGGGATCAAAGGGGAGGCTTATCGGATAGATAGTGGTAGAGGGGTTCTAACATTTTGGTGGAGGAAGGGTTATGATACTTACTTTTGAGAGGTGTGACAAAGCCCTCCAAAGGTAGATAATTGGGTATTTTAAGTGCCTTATATTAAATGGGCAATCTGAAATTTGATAGTAAATTTTAAATTTATAATTTAATGCATTTTTAGATTTTTAGACAAGGGTTTACTAGAAAACAGCTAACTAATTAAGAAATTAAATTATATTTATTTATTGGATAAAGACAGCCATAAATCTAGAGGGAAGGGAGGTGATAGGGAGATAGTGCTTCATCACTAGCAAAGCTTTCCCCCTGCAGGTGGGGACTGAAGGCTCAAACCTGGGTCCTTGTGCATTGTAACATGTGCACTCAACCAGGTGCACCATGACCTGGCCCTTACTATTTGTTTTTCATTTAAAAGTAAATTGTATTTATTTTGGATAGGGACATAAATTGAGAGGGAAGTGGATGAAAGAGAGAGGCAGAGAGCTGCAGCACTATCTCACCGCACGTGAAGCTCTTTTCTTTTCTGCCTCCAGGGATATCACTGGGGCTTAGTACCTGCACTATGAATCCACTGCTCCTGGAGGCCGTTTTTTCCCTTTTGTTGCTGTTGTTGTTATTATGGTTATTGCCATCATTGTTGGATAGGATAGAGAGGGAGAGAGAAAGATAGATACCTGCAAACCTGCTTCACTGCTTGTGAAGTGACCCCGCCGCAGGTGGAGATCTGGGGGCTCAAACCGAGATCCTTGAGCTGGTCCGTGCACTTAACCCATTGTGATACTGCATGGCCCCTGAAGTGCTTTTCAAAATCAGTATTCCCTGCCCCCCCACCCCATACTAAAGTGTGAATGGTTTACAGTACATTTGTTGACACATGGGTACAACCATTAATCTCCCCATGGTAAGTGTCTAGGTAACTGCAAGACATTCACTCCCCTCAAGTGAGGTCCTTTTTTTTACCAACTTAGAGCAGAATCCCAGAGTCCCTCCATCTGATCCCAATCTCTCCTTCCCCAGAGTCATGTGGTGCAGTACACCACAGGTAAGTCAAGATTTACCTTATCCCCTTGCTTCTGAATTTCCAACTATGAGTGACATCATTTGGAATTGGTCCTTCTCTTTCTGGCTTATATCACTCATCATGGTACCTTCAAGTTCTGTGAAAGATATGGCAAGAGATGACTTACTCATTTTGATAGCTGCATAATATATATATATATATATACACACACATATATATACATATATATACACACACATATATATATACACACATATATATACACACATATATATACATATATATATATATATGTATATATATGTATATATGACTTTCTTAGCCACTCAGCTGTCACTTGGCATCTGCCTGGCTTCTCTTTGTCTATAACAGACTGCGCTGCTATGAACACAGGTGCGCATAGATCCCTTCAGATAGGTGTCTATTTCCTTTGGCTATACTCTCAGGATAGGGATTGTCGGGTCCATTTCTAGTCTTCTAACGATTATCCAGACTGTTTTCCAAAGGGATTGCATCAATTTACATCCCAACCAGTGATGTAGGAGGGTTTCTTATCTAATGTGTAACATTCTCATAAGTGTGAGTTGGTCTCTCATTGTTTTTATTTGCATTTCCTGATCATCAGTGACTTTGGGCATTTTTTTCCCTGACTGTTGGCCTTTTGGATCTCTCCTTTGAAGAATATTTGCCCCTTTTTATGTTTGTGTATTCGTAATTTAGTATTGATTTATATGATTGTAGGTTGATAGTATAGTAATTCCACACTGTTCTGTGCCCCCATCCTCCTCTAGTAGAGGTCACATATGTGTTGACTTTAGAAGTATCTATAGCTATATTTTTGCCCATTTTTCTATGGCCCTGCCTTCACATCTTTTCTATGTCACACCTAAACCTATTACTACTTATCACTAAGATAGAAAAAAATCAAAAACACTGTTTGACTGCCTATCTCTGGTGTTTTCCAGGTTTACTTCACTTTTAGTCATGGTATAATATAAAAACACAATTCCTGGTGACAAATGCTGCAGGTCCTGGTAGGATGTGGCTTCAGAGCCATCCAGTTACCTTTCTGTATCTTTTCAAATATTTTATTTATTTATTTATTTATTTATTTGAGAAAGATAGGAGAGAGAGAAAGAACCAGATATCACTCCAGATATGTACTGCTAGAGATCAAACTCAGGACCTCATGGTTGAGAGTCCAGGACTCTATTCACTACACCACCTCCCATACCACACCACACTTTCAGTATGCTTTACCTCTGGGAGTATGGACACAAATTCTTTATGGAGTGCAGAAGGTGGGAGTGCTGACTTCTATAATTGCTTCTCTGCTAGACATGGGCGTTGACAGGTGAATCCATAACCACAGCCTGTTTTTTTTTTTCTTTTGAAAAAATTTTTTATGAAAAGGAAACTGACAAAACCATAGGTTAAGAGGGGTACAACTCCATACAATTCCCACGACCAGATCACTGTATCCCATCCCCTCCCCTGATAGCTTTCCTATTCTTTATCCCTCTGGGAGTACGGACCCAAGGTGATTGTGGGATGCAGAAGGTGGAAGGTCTGGCTTCTGTAATTGCTTCCCCAATGAGCATGGGCGTTGACAGGTCGATCCATACTCCCAGCCTGTCTCTCTCTTTCCCTAGTGGGGAAGGGCCCTGGGGAAGCTGAGCTCCAGGACACATTGGTGGGGTTGTCTGTCCAGGGTACTCTGGTTGGCATCATGCTAGCATCTGGAACCTGGTGACTGAAAAGAGAGTTAACATACAAAGCCAAAAAAAAAAAAATGTTGAACAATCATAGAACTAAAGGCTGGAATAATGCACATGAAGAGTTGCGGGAGCTTCCATTTTGTAGATAGCTAGTAGGCATATTTTAGTTATATTCCAAAGGGCCACCACAGCCTATTTGTATCTTTCCCTAGTTGGGTAGGACTCTGGAGAGGTGAGGTCTTTTACCCAGGGAAGTCAGGATTGAAACACAATAGCATCTGGAACTTGGTGGCTGAAAAGTGGTAAGATATAAAGCAGGACAAAATGATTAATGAACAGGAACCAAAAAGTAGGAATAAACCAGATGAAAAATAGGGATCTTACAGTGGGAAGAAGCTAGAAAGTCTATTTTAGGTACATTCCAAGGGGCACAGGACTTAGGTAATTTTTGCTTAAGCTTGATAGCTAACATGGAGGATGGACAAAATATTGTCTGGGAAGATGGTGTCAGAGTTGTAAGACTGGAAAGCTGGATTAGGGCAGAGGAGTAGCTCCCAGACTTGAAGAAAATCTATGAACAAAATTCATCGTTTATCCCTTGTTTTCTATTTTTAAGCTGTATACAGAATCTTAACAATGGTAAGTACTCTATTTGGTAAATTCATTGACTATTTTAACTCCACATTCTCATTTTTATTATATTTATTTATTAGTTAGAGACAGAAATGGAGAAAACTGAGATAGAGAGGGAGAGAGGGACAGCTGCATCCCTGCTTCACCACTTGCAAGCCTTTCCCCCTGCAGGTGGGGACCAGGGGCTCAAACCTAGATCTTTTAGCTTTGTAGCATGTGCACTCAACCAGGTGCGCCACCAGTTTCTCATTTTTATGTGTTAAAAAAACACCCCTGGACATAGAGGTTTCTTATTTCAGAATCTATTCTAAGTAAGTCACTATATGAGCAAAAGATTATATATAAACTTTTAAATCATAACGCTGTTGATAGAAAAGTATAGAGTCAGCAGTTTACAAAGGAGGTCATATGCCTTGTTATCAAGTGGCCAGTATATCCTGGGGGAAGCTGCAGAACTATGGTCTGTCTCAGTGAAAATATCAGTCTTATAATTATGCGTAAGTTTAAGAACACTGTTCGCTGAAAAGAGAGGAAGGGCCCCAACCCCAGGAACAGAGGGAAAGTTTCATGATCAGTGCTGCAGGTGTCTCTCCATCTCTCTCCCTTACTCTCTATTAAAAAAAAGACACACAAAATGAAAAAAATAGCCACCAAGCACCAAGGACAACTCTGGTGGCAAATAAGGGGAGAGAAGTATAGGAGCAAATTTAAATGAATAACAGAAATTAGGTAAGAAATTATTTACACCATAATAACAGTTTCAGGCAGATTTAAAGACAGCAAGAACAAAAACAAAAGGGTAATAATTATTACCCTAGGAATACAGAACTGTGGGTATTATTTTCTTTTTTGCACATTTCCTCACATTCCAAATTCTCTACCATAAATATGTATCACTTCTCTCATAAACATATTTTCAAAAATAAAAGAAACCATCCCCTCAATTTTTCTTTTATCTTTCAATGAGATAGTATTTAAGAGAATCTTCTCATAGAGGATTTCAAGCATGTCAAGAAAATTGTTCAGAACTGCTGAGAGCTTTATGGTAAATGTGACAAGGTTATATTCCAACTTTTGACGTGTTCATCATTAATGTTTTGCTGGTCCCTAGCTTGTCTGAATGAAGAGATGAATTCATTAGAGATGGGTAAATAAAAAAGTGATTTTCTCTCTAAATTAATATAATGACATACTTTCATGATGAATTTTCTAAATCATTTCAGGTTATACCTTCCTCTCTGTGAGTTCAATTATTTTTGTCATAAAAAGCTTTCTTTCCATAGACAGCCTTTACTCATTTTTCATAGCCTAATTTAACTATAAAGCTGTTAACATCCCATTCTAAAGCTGATGATAAATTGCCTTTTAGCCTATTTGAAATTTTTGAAATTGGGTGCTATAATATTCATAGATATAACCTTACCAATTATGAAGAGAAAAAATTAGAAAACATAAATATGGCTTTAACCTTGAAACCTGACAGGCATTTGAATAAGAAAGAGATGAGCCTTTCAGTATTCAGATTACTCTAGGCTTCGAAATCTGTGTCACTGTTTTGATTAGTCTTTAACAGTTGCTTTGACAAAAATGTATGAAAAACATATGTTCCCTATTGTTTGTGACTTAATAATGTTTTTACGTAAGAGTTGCATCTAGGAAAATTTCAGTAATAAAATATACTCACCTTTCACACACTTCTTTGTAGGTAATCAAAATAGCTTGAAAACTCAGGCTAAGGTTTAGAACAGTATCTTTTACTCTAAATCTCTTTGGAAAGGTTCTTGAAATTAATCACAAGTGGACACTGTATCTTATATTTTAAATGATATCCTTCTAACAGCTTTTTTATCATGCTATGTCATCTACCGCCAAGTATAATTCTATAACAGAGCAATTGTGACAAAAGATAGTAAATAAAAATGTAAGGCTATAGTAGGTCATTTCTTGAAATTCATTTGTTTGTAGGTCATTTCTTGAAATTCATTTATTCGAGGCTTTATGATGTGAGCCATTATTTTCTACCCTTTAACCAACTCATTCATATTTGAATTATCAGTAATACAATTTTTTACTCTTTACCATTTGTTATTAAGGACAATTAATATGCCTTGTTTTCCTTTTTTTTCTGACACTAGCTTTTTACACCATGATTTCTGTTACATCCAATACTAAATAGGTATCTTGGGAAACAATCCAACATTTTGTAAACAAGTCTGCGGTTGCTTGTATGTTAACATAATTTATCCTTCTGTTATGTTACCAAGATACTTTTTGTTTAATTCTAATGGTGCTTGCTCTTCCTTTCTCTTTTTCTCTCTGGCAAATTTTAGTCTGAGAAAAGTCAAGCCTTGATTGGGTATTTTAATTCCCACATGCCACCTTAAGTATAGTTTGGCAACTGTGGGAGTGTAATAATGCATTGTCTGTTTCTTCCTGTTTGCTTCCACAAAAGCTTTTGACTTAGAAATAGTTTTCTTCTATTTGCTTCACAATTAGCTTAACATAAAGTTCACTTGCATGGGCTTCTTTGGCTATTGTAATGGTATGTTTTAACGGTCTGTTATCCTTATAGATTCAAAGGAATTACACATTACTTATCTCTGTTGTCCCACTGTCTACTTCTTTACCAATTCTGTAGAAATGGTTTGATTGATCTGCATTATACTTGTGACTTATTTTCCTGTGTTGGCAGAACCCTGAACTGGAAAGAGTATGTGGCATAGTGTTTTGACCACATTCTTGGTAGTAAGTGGGTTCTAGATGATGAATATAGTGGTTTCTAAAATGCTGTCTAACTTGGTAACATTAACAGCAGAAAGCCAAATTCTCAGAGCACTCGAGGACAAAGTTTTTAGCTTATTCAAAATAGTTAAGGTTTTTAGCTACTAATAATAAAATCCAAATTCCAGTGGACTAATACAATAAAGAATTAATTGGGGGCCAAGTGGTGATTTTTTTCTGCTCTGTAATTCTAAGTGTGACTGCATTTCAGTTGTGACACTAGGATGGCTATAGCAATCCCAAGGAACATGTGGACCCAGAACTGTTAAGGAAACAGAGAAACTGTCTCTCCCTCTGACTATCTCATAGCCAGACAAGGAAAATTCCTTCTAGTCTATGGGAATACCTCCCATTACACATCTGGTCAAAATGAGATTATATGCCAGTTGCAGAACCAATTATAGTCAACTTTGTTCTTGAAACAATTCCTCTCTTAAGAGGTGAATTCAGTTTCCTATGACACTTCAATTTGAGGTGATAGCTGATAAAAATTGGGGTTCTAGTAGTACAAAACTGGCAGAGTTGTGAGTGATGAATAGGCAATAAGTTGGATCTTTTACCTGATTATATTGTCATAACTGGAGTCTGGAAATATTCAGAGGAAAATGAGAGGTCTTGTGGTTGATTTGCCATATCTCTTTCTAAAACACAGGTTAAGGATAAAAGAGAATAATGACATTTCCCATCTTTTGACCTGATCATAAAGTAATTAATATAATTCATTATTAAGTAGATACTGTATATTGGCTCACTCAACTCTTTGTAATCCTCTTTTTCTGCTCTATAGAGATTGTGAAATCCTGGATGTCACAGCCTGTCTTGTAAATTCAACTGATGATGAGCAGAGTTCTGATGAGATTTATGAAGTCCTTGGAGCCTAGGGAAATAGCACAGTGTTTATGCAGGGACTTTGATGCCTGAGGCATCAGAGGTTCCAGGTTCAGCCAATATAAGCCAAAACTGAACAGTGCTCCAGTAAAACAAAGTCACTGGAACAGGCTTCTTTTCCTACATAAATGTCACATTTGGATATGATGTTTAGAAGGGCAGTATCTTCCTTGAAACCAGAAAAATAAGTCACCTGTTAAGAATGGCAGAATGGAAAGGAGGATAGGCTCTCAGTGGTATCACTGAGCTGCTGTTCAAGCTCTCAACTATGGATTTCAAATTTCTGGCTATGTGTGAGAAAACACAAGGCACAACAGTAGCTGAAAACACAGACTGCACATGAATTGTAGGAATTGAACTCTTATTTGAGGGTAGTGGTTTATAACATGTTTGTTAACATATGGGCACATCAACACCCCATGACCCTTTTCACTCCCTCTCATCCCTCCCTCCCCAGTCCAAGGTTCACTTTGTGGTTTCCTTTTCAGGCTTGTATCTTAATTCCACTTATAAGTGAGACCATCTGCTATTTGTCCTCTTTTTGACTTAACATAGTCCCTTCACATTCCATCTGGGATGAACGACTTCGCCATTTTTTATAATTAAGCAGTATTCCATTATGTATATATGCCACAACATTCTTAGCCATTCATCTGTCATTGGACAGCCAGGCTGTTTTCCATGATCAGGCTACTACAAACTGTGCTGCTCCGAGAAAAATTGTACATAGATCTCTTCAGATGGATGTGTTTGTTTCCTTTGGAAGGAATTGCCAAGCCATAGGTTAGGTCCATTTCTAGTGTTCTGAGAAGTCCCCATAGTGTTTTCCACAGGGTTTGGACCAATTTGCATTCCTACCAGCAGCGAGTGTAAAAGGGTGAATCTTTTTCTCCACATTCTTGCCCACATTTGTTGTTACTGTCCTCTCTGATGGATGACACTCTCACAAGTGTAAAGTAGTATCTCACTGCTGTCTTTATTAGCATTTGTCTGACAATGACTTGAGGCAATTTTTTCATTTGTCTGTTGGCCTTTTGGGAGGCGTTGTTTTTGAATGGTATATAAAAATCTTCTCCCCCTCTGTGGAGAATCTGTTATAATCATCATTCCTTTTGCTGTCCAGAAGCTTTTCAGCTTGATGAAGCCCCACTGGTTTATTTTTGCTTTTGTTTTTCTTGTGATTGGATCTAAGTCATCTAAGCTATTTCAAAAGTTTGCATTGAAGAGTTCTGTCAATGT
Source organism: Erinaceus europaeus (assembly GCF_950295315.1). Taxonomy (NCBI): domain Eukaryota; kingdom Metazoa; phylum Chordata; class Mammalia; order Eulipotyphla; family Erinaceidae; genus Erinaceus; species Erinaceus europaeus. The sequence continues at coordinate 107,031,113 of NC_080185.1, read as the reverse complement.
TTTCCTTTTAATACTTGGTTTCTGGTCTAATATCCATTTCTTTGATCCATTTGGAATTTACATCTGTGTTTGATGAGATGTAATGGTCCAGGGTCATTCTTTTGCATGTTTTAAGCCAATTTTCCCACCATTTGTTGAAGAGGCTCTCTTTACTACATTTAATGCTTTGACCTCCTTTAGCCGCCTTGATGGGATGGCATTAAGTCTATGTATGGCCTTAGATAAAATGGTTATTTTGGCAATGCTAAGTCCTCCATGAGCATGATATATCTTTCCATTTCTTTGTGTATTTTTATTTTCCTTGAATAGTGACTGATAATTTTCAGTATACAAGTCTTTCACTTCTTTTGTTAGGTTTACTCCTAGATAGACAATTTTTCTTGCTATAGTAAATGGGATAACTAATAGTTTTATAGTACATGTTTAATGAAATAAAACACAAGTATATCATCTAAAGTAATTACATACTTGGTACCTGAGCAGAGATAAACATGGCAGATATAAATGACACCAAAACTAACATAAGTTTCACAAATCATCAGTTCACTTTCACCCAATATGTTAATCTTCTTGAAACAATGAATCCAATTGAACTGAACAAAGAAGAGTTAATTATGTCTTATGTCAACCGAGTCTGAAATAAGTCTGGAATTATTAACATGAATGAATGGGGCTATATGACAGCAAGAAAGTGAAAATTTATATGGATACTTTGTTTAGCAATGAGGCAGTATTTGAACTGCTAACACAAATAGTAGGAAGACATTCTTTTTTAATTTGATGAAAGCAAAAGCACAGAATGCTTAGAAAAATATAACTTGACTACCTGGATTTAGTGGTGAAGACTGAACTCTTCCAGTGAAATTCACACTTTACCAAAAGTTGATTTCTGAGTTTGAGAACTCACTGGAAAGCTTCATGAGTGGTGGAGCAGTGCCATGGTATCTCTCTCTCCGTCGTGTCCCATAAGAAAATAAAGTCCACTAGAAACAGAAGAATTGCACAGGCACAGGAAAAAACTTTCAAAATATTGATAACTCACTTGATTAATGTACTTTCTTTGTCATGTTCAAGACTCAGGTTCAAGTCTGATCCTCACCACATTGGGGGAAACTTCAGTACTATGGTGTTTTTCCTACTTTATCTATCTGAAAAAGTAAACATAGAGTGGTGAAACCCTAGTAAAGACAGAAATAAATAAATACAAACAACATACACCATTATAAGGGAAAAACCATTTTCATTTGAGAATTACAAACTCATCCTCTAATATAACCCCACAACTTCATCCCATTTGCCTCCCAGCTATTCCTGCTGCAGTCTGTTGACATACACATAGTTTCCCATTACCTTTGAAAAACAACACTGGCAATCACTTTCCAAAAGGCATTCATGTTGTCAGTATGTAATTATTGCTAATATTAGACATTCACAGTGTTACTGCATGCAATGCACAGTCAAACTTTATGTTCACTGGGAAAATTTTACATTCCTAAAATGGAAAAAGGACTATTAAAATTAAGACTGATACAAAGTTCTTTAGTACAAATGTGATCTTAATTAAAGTTGAAACAAGTAGGCCCTTATGAGATAATTTGCCTAAATGATTATATTAAAGATAAGGTTCTGCTGTGTGTAAAATCTAGTTACCATCAAATGTCTGTTACCTAATTGCCTACAGGTAAAGCAGAAATATAATGGCCAATCTAGAGAACTATAAAAGGAGATTTTATAAATGTCCATTTATACAACTAAAAGTATTAATATTAGGTGCTATATAATATGCAAGTAATTTTCATCAATACCAATCATTAACACTGTATATCATTAAAAAACCTAGTGTTTAAGATTCAGCAATACACTGGAACATCTACTAATAGACATATGCAAATTCAAAGTTACTGACTGAATTATTTACATATTACTGCTTTTACTAGTATAAACCTTTCTTTAAACCAGAGATTATAGGGTACCCCATGCAGAAGAGAGAAAAACAGCTTTTAGCAGCATGGAAATACTTAAAAGCGGGTCTTTGTGGAATTACCCCGTTTTGGCCTGAGTTGTCCCTCGGACACCTCTACAGAAATATCAGAATACTTCTTCGAGTACCAGAGGGAGATGAGACCTCAATCTTTTCTTGTATTTTAATAATCATGCCTAGTTTGGCTTCCCCATGGGGACCATTTAGGTGGCCAAGAGGTAGGAGGGAGAAACCCTTTTCTGGGGAATGGAAAATGTCCTGTGTTCTAAATTACACTTCATGCTGTATCTGTCTAGCCCTCTGTAGACATGTAATTATTTGTATAAAAGTAATGTCTTAGGGGTCATTGTTTTTCCTAATAAGTTCTGATGCATGCTTGAAGACTTTGATAGCTGTTACTATAAATTAGAGTTATTTCCCATCTGTTTTTATCTTGATTTTCCATTTGGATATTTACTTTTGTATCATATAACAGTGGATAGTTTCTTAGTTGGTGTGTGTGTGTGTTTTGAAATCAAGTTTAAAACTCACTAGTTAACTAGTTAGCTTTGGGTCAAGTCTGAGAAATCTGTAGGGTTTATGTTAATGCTTTTCTAAAACACTTATGGTAGAGTGGACTGGAGTGTATTGTTATTTTTGATCTATGGAGCTAAAATCCTTTAGTCAGAGAAATCAACCCCCAGGACATACATAAGGAATCACATAAAAAGTGATACAGGCACAGATACTGTTTTGACAGACTAGATGTATGGACTGATGTATTAGGATATATGTGTCCAGCTGAGTGGGGCCAAGGGTAGGAAGAATTTGACTTTATTTGTTAAAAGCACACAGTCAACCAGAGTGTATTCAGTAAGGAGTGGGGAAAATATGTACCTTGACCCTTTCTCACTCTTCTGTTAGTGCCTCAAATGGGCCATTGCCAAACTGAAGCCAAAGTGTAGTCTGGAGCATACATGAAGGTACAGAAGGATTAGAAAGATAAGGAGTTAATAGACAAAACAAATCTAGCACTTCTGGAAATGCCTTTCCTGTGTAAACTTCTTTGAGAATGTTTCATATCAATAACAAAAGCCACTAGTAAACTAAAATTGATCATTTTCCAGGATCTGTACTAACTACTCTATAGACATAGTTTTCTTTTTACACTTACTAATAGCTTTAAAATGTAATTACTATTATTTTGCCCACTTTACCTGGGAGTAGAGTTTTGAGTAATTTTCCAAGGCTTTAGACACAATTTTTTAAGCCAAACTTTGAACCTAAATGTTAACTATAAGAATTCATTTTGCATGAGACAAACTATTCTGCTCATTTACATGTGGTGCTAGGGATTAAACTACCACTCCCACCCCACCCCCAGCTACCTCCCTAGACACTTACGTGTGACTCTAAATTCATGCTTTTTACATGACATTTGAGTAAGTAGCAGTTTTCCTGCTCACTTGGATTTCTCTGCTGAAAAATCTTTTATTTTCAGTTTGTATTTCTTTAAAAATATAAGGTTGAACCTGTAGACCTCCATACTGCCACTTAATTGTGACAGTGTACATGATAAAACTACAAAGCTTGTCTTTGGTAGGAAGGTGAAATGAAGGTTTGAGAGATGGCCCAAGAATTTTAGTGATCAAAAGTCAGTGGCATTCCTCTATGCAAACACTGTTAGAAGAAGGTCATTTCTCTTTTATTCAAGAATGAATTTTGAAGCTAGTCTTACTTAAAGCATTGGCTCATATTCCTCATGTCATTTACATAACACCATTTATTTTATAATTAAATCCCTATCATGACGCAGCCTATGCTACTAACCTGGCAGTGAACAATCCACAGTGAAGCTTTTACTCTTCAAATGGTGAGGATTAAATACATAAAATTAATTTAAATTTTAATGTGAAAGTATTTTATGCGGCAATAACTTTTCTTCTTCAAAAGAAAAAAAGTCTTACCTGAAGATACTCCAGTTTCACTTTTTATGTGTGACCACCAGGTGTCCAGTACCACTTGTTGAAGGAACTATCTTTCCCCTCATTGAATGGTTTCAGCTCCTTTGTCATATATTAGGTGTCTATATGTGTGACAGTTTATTTTGGGGCTTTCTATTCCATTGGCCTGTCGTTTTTATTTGTTAAAATACCATACCATTTTACTACATACCATACCAGTTACTACAGCTTTGTAGTATAATCATAAGTCATGGAGTGTGATACCTCCAATTTTTGTTTGTTCTTCTCAGGAACACTATGGCTGTGTGTGTGTATACCCACACACATTTTGGGATAATTGAATTTCAAAGAATTCTAGTCATCATATTGAAAAGTTAAAAACTATAGTGTAGAAATAATCAAGTTTAAAATGTACTATGATTCTAAAAGGAAACATCTATCTCACAATTTGCTATTAAAAATTAAAGATGATCATTTTGGGGGCCGGGTGGTGGCACACCTGGTTGAATGTACATGTTATACTGCACAAGGAGCTGGCTCTGAGCCCCCGGTCCCAACCTGCAGGTGGAAAGCTTTACAAGTGGTGAAGCAGGGCTGCTGGTGTCTCTATCAGATAAATAAAGATTAAATTCTTTTTAAAAATAAGATACTCATTTTTCCAAACTAGATGTGATATAATCCTATACCTCAAGCACTTTATTTTTTTTTTCCCTCCAGGGTTATTGCTGGGCTCGGTGCCTGCACCATGAATCCACTGCTGCTGGAGGCCATTTTTTGTGTAGCCTCGTTGTGGTTATTATTATTGCCATTGTTGATGTTGTTCATTGTTGGATAGGACAGAGAGAAATGGAGAGATGAGGGGAAGACAGAGGGGGAGAGAAAGACAGACACCTGCAGATCTGCTTCACTGCCTGTGAAGTGACTCCCCTGCAGGTGGGGAGCCAGGGGCTCGAACCGGAATCCTTACGCCGGTCCATGCGCTTTGCGCCACATGCACTTACCCCACTGCACCACTGCCTGACCCCCAAACACTTTATTTATTACTGCTCCAGCTTTCTACTGAATTATAGTGAACAATAGAATGGCTCTAGATTAGACTTCATTTTCTGGTAAGAGCAAGTTGACACTGATCTGAATTATTTTATATGTTTGCTGTATATGCCATCCAATTTTCCAGCTATGTGTATATGGGCACTGTGTAAGCATTAGAGTGAAACAGTAGTTGAACTCTTATAACTCCTGGATTATACCCATTAATGTGTAAACTAGAAAATACAATTTAGAATTTCAATATTCTTACATTTATATTATTGTTATAGTTAGAAACATTTAGACAACAATCTAGATACTTAGTATTCTACTTTTAAATCATTTTATTTGAAATTACATTTTATTAAGCCTGTGTTATAGGGGGAATAAAGCATAGAAGCACTACTTTCTCTAGTGCAATTTAAATTGACATACATGTGGTAAATACCTGAAACAAGGTAATACATGTAGAAATATATGCATACGGTAATAAAGAATTAATAGAATTAACAGGAAATTACTAACACTTAAACAATATATACATGCTATTTAATATATGAAATGGGTTTCAGAAGTTTTCAAAATTCCAGTATCTTTCTTTTAATTGTTCACATGGAAGGTAATGATAGCCTGGGTGGCCTAAAAGTGTTCCTGTTTTTGAGACAGATTTTATTTCTCCAAAGTACTGCAAAGTGTTCATAAGAGAGCTCAAGAAATCTCAAGTTTGAAGCAATCAGTGTTACCCTAAGATAGCAACATATTATGTGAAATCACCTCACATCTTTTAGGATATCATACATTGTTCAATGTGGAAGACACTGGAACACAAGTGTTAATCTTAAATTGTCTAGTTAAGTCTCTATTTTGTGTCCTCATTGAGAGTCAATTTAAACTTTTAAATATAAATCAATGATGCTACACTGATTGTCTTTTAACATACAAAATTTCCATAGAGGCGCAACACATTAATGAATCCTGATGCTATTAGTGGTCTTTGGTAAATAATACTGATAATAATGGTATTTATAAAAAATTAACTAACTTTCATAAAATCTGTTAAAGGATGACAAAATAGTCACTGAGAAAACTGAAGCTCCATATGTGGGTTTGGATTCACAATGAACGGTCTTAAAGAATGGAGAGGCATACTTTTTGTAAAATAATTATTTTTCAATGATTCGTCTTAAATACCTGTGAAGTATATTTTCATATATAGAGTTAATATAAAAATGCTGAAAGTGAAGACATTATGATATTTTTATGAAGTCACTATTTTTGTGAATGTGCCTCAACATAATAATATTTAAAAATCTATTTCATTTATCATCTAGAGAGTAGTTGTTTGAAATAACCAATGTTTCTTCTATTTGGATACTTAAGTTATATATATATATACATATATATATATACATATATATATATATAGTTTGAATCAGCAAAATGTGTTGTGTATACCCAATCTCGTATCTTTCCTCCTCATATATTCAATTTTTGTCCAGCTCTCAAACTTAAAAAGTACAAAAGTTTCTTTAAAAGTATTTCTTTAGAAATTGTAACCACAGAGATCGTGGTCCATGGTACAGGAAGCCTAGGACTCTCTGCATTTTGAGAAGCTTCTCTCGGTGGGGCTGAAGCAAGACTTTCAAGGGCCATATTTTGAGAGGGATGTAACCTAAGTTCCCTATACATTGACTTCTGTTAGGTGTGATGTCTTTGATTTCAATAGGCACTATTAATTAGTCAGATAACTAGTAAAATCAAGCCGAGTGAATATCAAGGAAATCTTCTAAGAGTCAGAGAAATAGTGTGTCCAGTTAGTCTAGTCACTAGTGGCATGGTCCATCCCACACTGAAAACTGCAACTTCACATCAATTGGGAGATGCTTTGTATTAAGTAAAATGATCTGATTTATACTATGTGCTGAAATATTTCCAGAGACAAATAACTTCCAATGATAGCTCTTTTTATGCTTTTAATTACACTTGGGTTCCAATCCAATTCAAAACCATGTCTACAAAGGCTGGCATTTACTTAGCTAAACATTTGAATGCTTCTTTGTTCCTAAGAAGGAAAGCACAAGACTAATTTCTGTACAAGTAATTGCAGGCGCAGGTTATGTTTGCAATCTTAAAAAAGGAAGTGTCTCAGTGAAGGGGAAATTAAGTGAGAGGGTTAAGTGCATGACCTGGAAAGGATATTTGAATTATCTGTGATTTTCCATCCTGTTTTAGAATTCATCTTTCCTATGAGGTAGTGCCAAATTACTAGCTGTATTCCTCTTAATAGGAGGAAGTTAGGATGGATGAGAGGGGGGAAAAAAAAAGGACTAAAAAACAGATAATCTCCAGGACATATTAAGTATTTATAAAACTAGCAGGAAGCAAGTGAATAGCTACACAATAAAGGGACAAATAAAAACACATTAGGGATAAAATAATGGGGCCATTTCCTACCCACTAAAGACAATCACATTTCATCTTTAAGTCTCTCTTCAGTTCATTTTGGAATGAACTACTTCTGCTGAAATTTCAGCAGTTATTTTTGTCATCAGAAACTATTTCCAGGGGCAAGGGGATGGTTGCTGGTATAGGCACCAAGTCCCAGAAATAAGCTGGGTGGGGGGGAGGAAAGGAAACCTTGGATTTAAGCAAGTTGATAAGTCTCTCTGAGGAGTATAAACATTCCATTGTGGGTGCCATGGTCACTTATGTCCTTCTGAGAAACCCCCAGAAGATGCTGTTGGTCCATGGACTGCACTATGTAAACACTAGTTAAAATAATGATTATTCCTAGTAATATAGCACAGTGTGCATAATTAACATTTTAAATACAGTCATTGGATTCAGATATAGGGTATGAAGAAAGATTTATTCCACTAAGACCTTTGAGAGCTTATTAAGTGTAGAGCACAGTTCTAGACATTGGGAAATAGTGTCCCATCATGGAGACAAAGTGAAGTTCAAGTAGGAGGTAATAAACAATAGATAAAATTAGCATATGTTAAGAACAAAAAAACGAGAGATGGTGATGTTATAAAGGGGACTGTGGGGAAGGTTATAGTAGCCAGAGAAGACCTCTCTGATGAGAGGTTCAAGCTTGTTCAAGGATCAGGAGACAGTGAGATAGTAGAAAATAAGAGGGTTCATGCCCATCCTGGAAAAAACATGGAGTGAAAGCAGACTGAAGAACTTATCATTGTACCTCTAACGATTTAACTTGGACCAAGTTACTTAAAACCACTTTGTGCCTTTGATTTCCATTCTGTAAAATACAGATAATCTCTCTCTGGTTTTATAAAAATTAAATTAGGTAACTTATATGCACATGTTATAAAGTGCTATGTAAGAGCTAGATTTACTATAGGGGTAACAAAGCTAAAATTTTAGTCCTTTCACTTTTAAAATCCTCTGTTGAATTTTGTTCACAAAGTTTCATATTTAAAGGGACCCTCAAATAACCTGACCTTTCCTCTGATTTTAGCTATTACTTATTAATCTCAGAGATAAGAAGTTAGGATAATGTCAAGAAAGATGATATGACCGGAGATCAGTGAAGATTACAGATGCAGCCCAGTCTTTGCTATTCTGATTGAGAAAAGACATGACCTGGCTCACATTTTTTTATTAGTGACTTAATATTTCTTTGCAAAATTATAAGACAATGGGTATATTTCCCCACCAACAGAGTTCAGTGTCCCCATTCCCTCCATTAGAATTTTCAGTAGTTCTCCATAAATACATATCAGTAGACTATATATTTCTCATTTTTTTCTAAGCTCCTTCCTTTCTAAGTCACACCTACATCTATTACTACTTCCAAGTGCCCTCTCTCCAGGTCCTGATGTAACTGAGGTTCAGAGCCCTGTAGTCATCTCTCCCTAATATTTCTCCCCCTCTGGGAGCATGGGCCAAAAATTCTTTTTGGGGTCCGGAAAGTATGGCTTCTGTAATTGCTTCTCTGCTGGACATGGGCGTTGACCAGTCGATCCATATCCCCAGCCTGTTTCTGTCTTTCCCTAGTGGGATAGGGCTATGGAGAGGTGGCTGAAAGGTAGTAAGATATAAAGCAGGATGAAATGTTTAATAAAACTGGTTCACATTTTTATGTATCACTCCAACTGAAATTTAGAGACTAAATAGGAGAGACAAAATTAGAAGCTGGAAAAACCCATGGAGAGACAATAATTTGGGAGGAGATAAACATGGCAGATACAGTAAGGTATTGATAGTTTCTGAATATTTTAATTATGTAACAATAGAATTTGCTACCAGAAAGGAAGTGGGAGTGAAAGAATTTTTATGGATGGTAGGAAGATTTAGGGTCTAAACTAATGAGGATTGGAATGAACATGAATACAAAGTGGAAATAAAGAGATTAAATTTAGACATGGTAATTGAGATATTTATAAATAAAATTCTAATTTATTCCCAGGTCACATAGTCTTTCTGAATATTTTCCAGAATTATTGAAATTATGTTACTTTGTAGACAAATATCTCTTCTGAAATTCTGTGGAGAATGAAACATTTATTCTTTGGTGCTGTAACATAGAATTTTATGCCAGATAAAATTTTAAAAATTGGATGGAAATAGGTTTCTCCTAGAATTCAAAGTATTTTTTTAAATTTATTTTATTTATTTATTCCCTTTTGTTGCCCTTGTTTTTTTATTGTTGTAGTTATTATTGTTATTGTCGTTGTTGGATAGGACAGAGAGAAATGGAGAGAGGAGGGGAAGACAGAGAGGAGGAGAGAAAGACAGACACCTGCAGACCTGCTTCACCGCCTGTGAAGCGACTCCCCTGCAGGTGGGGAGCCGGGGTTCGAACCGGGATCCTTATGCTGGTCCTTGTGCTTTGCGCCACCTGCGCTTAACCCGCTGCGCTACAGCCCGACTCCCTCAAAGTATTTTTTTAATACAGTAACACAATATTCAAAATTCACCCTTTTGTGGTCTATTCTACTTCATTTGAAGTTACATCTTTTTAAAAATACTTTATTATTATTGAGGAGAGAAAAAGAGAGGCACTGCTTCACTGCTCATAAAGCTTTCCCCTTGCAGGTGGGGGCTTAAAACGGGTCCTTGGACACTGTAACATGTGCCACCATACGACCTCTGAAGTTATGTTTTCTACTTGGGACAGACTTAAAGATTTACATTGGAATGGGACCTTTAAGGATACTGAGTTTTCCTATACTGTGAGAACTAAGTTTACTAGTTTTAAGAAAAGTCATGAAATAATATTACTGATCCCAGAATCTGCTTAGAGAAATTTCTTTCCTTTTATTTTCTCGTGGTCTTTTATCAGTTTCAATTCCATGCACTACAGTGAGTCATTTTAAGTGTCCTCATCTAAGTAGAGAACATGAACCATATTATTCAAAGATTTTCTTCTCTTTGACTCTTATGCTGGAGGAGAGCAATACATATGCTTACTCATCTTGAAATCTACTGTTATTTTTATGCTTGACTACAGACAGTAGGTACTCAGGATGTTACATAATTACTAAGATGCTATTATTTATATAATAACTGATGATGTGTATCATAATGAAGTCTTTGGATTATATCAGTTTTCTCTAAAAGAAACCCAATATCCTTTTAAAATTATCTTTATTTGTTGAGTAGAGACAGTGAGAAATCAAGAGGGGAGGAGATGATAGAGAAGGAAAAAGGCAGACCCCTGCTTCACCACTTGCAAAGCTTTTCCCCTGCAGGTAGGGACTGGGGACTCAAACAGGAGTCCTTGTGCATTGTAACACCTGTGCTCAACCAGATGCACCACCTCCTCCAGCCCCCCCCCCAATATCCTTAAGTTATTGAGAATAACAACAAAAGAATGAGTAGTGTCATAAAGGCATGCTGTCTTCAAGTGCATGGATTTTGGGCTTCCTTAATTTGAAAAGCTATTATTTTACCTGAGAATTATTTATAAAATAGAATTAGTAGTGTTTCTCCTATTTAAAAGTGTTGTGACAGTAAATAAAATAGCATAGTATGAACATTAAGTCCCTTTATCTTAACATTAGTAAAATCAATTTTCAATAACTTCATTTATGTTAATATGAATTACAAAGATCTGATTACTCAACTCCAAGCTCCATTAAAATTTGAGGCTCCTTTTAGACTAACTTAGCTCTCTTTTGAGACTCATGTGGGAAAAATATTATAGAAACACATGCCATATAAGCCCTCTGACATTTCAATTCAGTTATTCTGAATTTAAGATCTGTTAAATCATTAAATTTGGAGATTAAAATCCCCTCTTCCTTTGCATATTTTTACAGATTCTTATATACTATCCAGAATTAGCACAAGAATTTTCTTTTCCTTAAGCTGAAATATAATAGTCGTGCATTTAAGCAATTGGTGAGAGTAAATGAGTCACTATAACATCCATCGTAGCTACTTTGATGAGGACATACTATTTCCATATAATTCAAAGCTTTATCCAAATTATTACATTTTAAATAAAATTTGTTGTTTACACATGCTGACTGATGAGAGAGGAGGAAATATATGCAGGCACACAATTTTCTGTAGGGATGACTGAATGGAACTTACCCAACTAGCACAGATTCCAAAGGACAAAAGTTGGTATTACTTGATGTCTACATTTCTGATACAAAGGTATTAGAAAGACAAAAAGACAAGGTAGAGTGTAGTAAAATATAATAGTTCTAAATAAGAATTCAAGGGAAAATATACAGACGAGGCCAAAGGCATACATAGTGATTGGGAGAGAAACATTTGGCTTTAATACTGTGTTTGTGTGTGCCCCTTAAGGTATCATGTGACCAGATAGATAGATGAAGGCAGAAAAAATAGAGCAAGGTACTGGTAACAAAAATAAATACAGTGTGGTTCTTGCCCTATAGCATTGGCTAGTCAAGTACCCAGTGTAGCACAGCTTAGAGGAAGCAATAGTTAATATTGTCTAAGAAGAGACTCAAAGGATGGATGGTTAGAAACTGAAAAAGTATTACAGGAAATATCAAAGTATGTGCAAGGTCTTTGAGTGGTACAAAGGACAGATTATTTTGAAGATGTATTAGAATTTAAAAGAATGTTAGGAAAAATGACACTGGTTATTATTAATAAACCCTATGTGTATTTCTGATTATAGGCAGTGATTGAAAATATGGCAATACAGCTTTAGCTATTGTTCATGTGATTTTTTAAATAATGTTAACCAGTCTGTATGGCCATCAATGACTGAATGTCATATTAAAGAAGCAGGTCATGAGACAAAAAGAAATATTTTATTTCTATTAGAATCTTTCTGAGGTCTGAGAAATACTTCAGATTCTAGGTATGGTTTAATGAGTAGGTGCCGTTGAGAAGGAGAATGGCTTCAGTGTTGCTCTTTATCTGCCTAACAAATGTCCATCTAATATATACAATACAAAATATCTAGCATTCTAATGTAAAGAATCTCCACATAATTATCTCTTTTCCACTTAAGTAATCGGACAAATGCAAGCTGTTTTCAGTTTGGAAAAAATCATCACCAGAAAAAAAAAATAAGGGTATGAGTATGAAATTAAAAGCCACAAGGACTAGAGATGGGAAGAGAAGGCTTTATGAGTATCCCTGACTTCCTACTACAAAGGAAATTGAATGTTTCATGCATGAAACACAATATCCCGTTAGCAGAGGAGTAGCAAATAGCACCTGCCACTGACTGGAAGGGGGAAATAGCTCACATGGGTCAAGACTAACTCTGAGTCCTTCTCCTCCTTTTTAAAAAAGTAGTTTTCTGGCATGTACATTTATACACACGCAAGCTCATATACCCACATTGTTGTATGTTTCCTCCTAGATTCACTCATTGTTCTGTTTTACTATCAAATTCGTTGATTATCGCTGGGGCTTAGTGCCTGCACAATCTCACTGACCTCAGTGGTGATTTTTTACATAGAGGATGAGGAGACAAGAAAAGAGATCTGCAACAGTGCTTTACTTTCACAAAGCTTACTTCATGCAGGTGTGGCGGGGACTTGAACCCGGGTGCCTGTGCATGGTAAAATGTGCACCACCACCCAGCTTTTCATTCATTGTTTAAAATCCTCCACTCTCATCTGTTTGCTTTGATGTTCTTTGTTAGATAATGAAATTTCACAAATGCCTAATGCAGCTCTTAAACCTATAATACTGAGCAAGAAATTACTGATAAATGACCCCCAAAAAGTCGCAATTGTACTCTTGCTAAATGAAAATACATATATTACAGAAATATGAAATTTAATGTATTTGATCTAATATTCCCTTTAGATCTAAAATCACTATTATATTGATATGGGACAGAACATTTTAATTTACATTTATTCCACACCACTAAATCTGAATCTGTACCACTATAGAACCTTTCCCAGGATCTTTCTGAACACTTCCCAGAGATGTTTAGGGAGACCACATTATTCTCATTGCATTTAAAACTGAGAAGCTTATTTATATGAGTGTTTTATATGAGACACAGAGACTTTAATTAATCCTACCTAGAACTCACCTTGGAAATTCCGCATATTTCTGAGATGAAAAATAGGTTCCATCTCTTGTGAAAACTACTAATGGCCAGTTGGAGTGTTAGTAACAATTCTAAGGTGTAGATCTCATCAGGAAGTAGTAAAGTGATCTATTAGCAATATTAGTAATGCCTACCATGGACTGAGTTAGGATTGAGTTGAATTATTTTTCTTCACCATGAAATCCCTCAAATATATGAAATAAACAGTCCCATTCCTTGTAAGGAATGTCTTCTCCCTAAGTCTGAAATGTCCAAGCTCCCTCATAGCACATGTTGTGGTCTCTGTGTTAACATGACTATCATTTTATCATGCTTGCAGAAATTCCATAGGAAAACCAAGTGAAGTTTGAACACTTTTTTTTTTTTTTAACAGAGCACAGCTCAGCTATGGCTTATGGTGGTGCTAGGGACTGAACCTGGGACTTTGAAGCCTCAGGCAGGAGAGTGTCTTTGCATAGCCATTATACTACCCACCCCAGTCTGTACACTTCTTAGAGCTTCCTGTCAGTTCATATCTATATGTAATTCACTGTGCCAAAAGCAAAACATCACCTTGTCATTTAACTAGGATAGTTTGCCGTAACATTCAAATTTTGCTTAAAATATGTGTTTCTCTCTACTCTGCTTTTAAAGGGCAGTGCTGATCAACAGCATATTCTCTTCCTACCTTGAGAATTTTGTTGCCTTTTCTGTCTGTATGGACATTACTAAGGGCATAGTGATGACTGGCAGGAAGTGCAACAGCACAGTTGACATAAAAACCGCTTACATTAGTTAAATGGAATCTACTTCTAGAAATATCACAGTGTAGCCCCCCACATCCTGCCAAGAGGCTGTTCAACAAGCCTGATTTTTCTTTGTATTTTTATTGGGTGATACTTCTAAAAGCTAGCTAAACAAAGTAAAATGCTTTCACTTTTAATTTTACTCAAGTCCAGATTCCTGTACCATCATCTAAGAGACTTTAAGAGTATTCTCACATCAATCAATAAGACATCAAATATTGTACTTTGCTTTACAAAGTCTGTCAATGAAAAATTTTTATTCATGAGTATTTTCCAATGGTGCTACATACCTAGTTAGGTAAACCATGCCGATGCACACGTATACTCCTGTTTTTGATATACTAATATATTTGGTTTCTAGTTTTCCATCCTAGATGCTGGGCTATCCTGTGTCAACAATGTATATAGAACTGTCTGTGTTTCCTATTATGGCAGCTGCACAAAGTCCATGTCCTAGAACTGTATATCAAAGTGGCAAACATAACAACACAACACAGATCTGCTTTGACACTAATATGGATTTCATGCTTATTTCACAGCCCCTTGGCCAAACATCCAGAAACATTGTAGTACCCAGTAAATAACAGTCCAAAGCAAGATCCAAAGGCTGTATTATTTCAGAACAACAATTCTGAACTACAAGAATTCATAGTTCTGCATTTTCTTGCGCATCTTGCATTTTTAGGATTAAAGCACTTTGTTCCCCTTTAGAGGCATCTCTTAAAATATATTCTTCATTTTTTTATAAGAACTGTATTGCTTAAATCTTAAAATGATCCCATTTTATTTCTCCATGGAATGCTGAGGGGGATTAGGTATCATACCCAAAATCCCAAATTTAGTACTAGTGGCCAGAATTTGAAAAGTCACTGCAGCACTCCCAAAGTGTTGTCCATTGTCTAAATTATAATGAAGGGTTGAGCAAAGTACTATGGTTTGTTATGCACCTACTATACATCAGGAGTAGTTATAGCCATCAACCTCCATGACCCTAAACCCTTCCATGTCTTCTCTATAGTTACTCCACTGTTAGTAGAAGTCAACGGGTTAAAAGCAAATAGACAATAAAATTATCAAAACTAAGACAAGTCACACAGTGGGTTAAGAGAGAAAAGCTATATGTAAATGCCCATCTGCCTACATCGGAACTATTCATATTCTATTTTAAAATAAAATCTAACCTTAATAAAGAAGGTGACATAATTTTCTTAACTATCCTTTTATTTCTATGTTCTTTCTATATTCAGAGTGCAAGAAGCTGAAAGACAGACTGAAGCAGAACATACTACAGTGTTTATAATGTTTTCAAGCCACATTAAAGTAATTTTAGAGTCATCTTGTGTTAATTGTTCTTAGGAAATTGAGTGGCATTGTTAGCATTCTGAAAGGCAGCAAATATAACTGCATATTATATCATAAGAATAGACAATTATAAAAAGAGTTTAAGATGAAGTACCTTTACACGAGCTGTAATTGCAGCTGGTAATTAAACTGAAGTGTTTCATTTTCCCAGTCAGCTCATCAGTGACACCAGAAAATAAACAATTTGAATGTGAAATCCTTAGGGGCAAACAATGATAATTAATTGCGTTTTCCAAGGGAAAAAGCATTCCTAACGCTTGTTTGGGGTGACCTCTTGAGTAATATACACAGTGATTTACATGATGAGCAGAAGTACTGGGTTCAGAATCAGACCTGATTTTGCTTGAATATTCATGAAGTCACCAGCATGATCTACACTTCAAATCCATCTCCATTGTCAAATGTATTGTCTCCTAGGTAAAAACAGAAAGCAGATTTATATTCTGAATAAATCACACTGCACAATGAGACCGTCAGCATAGAAAGACTCCCACGTGGTGAAAACACATAAAACAGGGCAGCTATTAATTCCTGCAACTTGGAATCTTACCTCAAGTATTAATGATATTTTATAGAGATACTTAAGCGCAAAAATGAAATTACATATAAAATTGGGTCTATCTTTAAAGCCTTTTGTGTTGTCATCCTAGATTGCTAGTGCTTATTTTCTTTTTCTCTTCACATCATCATGAGAGTTAATGGTTTACAGTTATTGACACACGGGCACGATATCTTCTGCAAACCACCGGCCTCATCCTTTTTCCACCATCGTGTACTAGGACCCCAACATTCTCTCCAAGCTCTCCCAGCCTCTAGTCTGAGTATCTTTGTTTGGTGCAACATACCACACCCTCTCCAAGTATCACCTTGTGTTTGCTTTTTCTTCTTTCTCATCTATAAGTGAGATCATCTGGTGTTTGTCCTATTTGGCTTATCTCACTGTGTATGATTTCTTCAAATTTCATCCAGGATGAGGCAAAAAAGATTATGTATTCTCTACAGTTACATTATTTCATTATACATATCGCAACATTCTTTGCCACTTATCTGTTGTTGGGCATGAGTTGCTTTCAAGTGTGGGCTATTACAAATTATGCTGCTATGAACACAAGTAGACATATCTTTGGGTAAATCACCAGGAGAGAAGTTGCGCATGGTCATAGGGTAGGTCGATGTCTAGTGTTCTGAAAAATCTGCAGACCAACTAGCAATTTAGAAGGATTTTTTCTTAACGACATGCTCACCAGCACTTGTTTCGTTTCGTTCCCTTCTCACAGGGGAGAAGTTTATCTTATTGTCTTTACTTTCATCTCACTGATATCCAGTAACAGTAAGCATTCTTTCATTATGTCTGTTGACCATCTGGTTATCTTCTTTGGTGAAAGTTCTATTCATATCCTCTCTCCACATTTCAGTGGGGTTGTTTTATTGTTATCATGTACTAGTTTCTGAGTCCCACTTTAAGCCTCCTCTCATAGGACTGTTTTGGGAATAAAAATAACTGATATTATTACATTAATGGGCAAACTGTCTGGAGTGTGGAAGATCATATTTTATCCTTTAGGTTTCTGTGTATACTCATGAAATATCTACACAAAGTGGGCATTTTAAATAGGAGAGAAAATTGTTAGTGACATATCCCATTGACACCTAGAATGATTTAGTTAGCAAAGCTAGTGTTTCCTTCTTTCTCAATTTTCCTAATTGTTGCAGATATATAATTACTTGGAAGAAACTTCTATAAGAAAGAATATTCCTAAAACTGTCTATGACTAAATGCATAAATGTATAATATAATTTATTGAGCTCTTCTATTATGTATAGTTTAGAAGAGACTGTAAAAAGTGAACGTTTTCAAAGCACTGATTATGGCCACTGAAGCAGACAGACTTTTTTTTTAAGTCAGCATGACATTATAAGCAAATAATCGAAAGAGTCCTTAAATTCAGTGTTGGCCATTTGTCTTTATAATCTGGCTCCAATATTAATGCATGGGTATTCTCATTTTAATTTGGAACTAGTCCACTGATACAATAGAGTATATGAGCTTCCATAATTTTCAAGTGCACTATGCTTTTTCCCATTGATCCTTGGATAATAAATCAATCTACTGGCTTCCCTGTGGCATTTAATTACTGCCTGCATAATTGATGCATAGTCAGTAAATGTAACACTATACAGTCCCTTCATGTGAAGATCACATAAATAAAAATGCATTAAGAAATCACAGTTGATAACTGTATTTGTTATATTCATTCTGTGAAATACACTGTTTACATCCTAATGTTTTATAGGTCACTAAAATAGTGCAGAAAACATCAACTTTATTGTAGTATTCAAAGAGATCTGGTATCTAACTATCCTTGGTGTTTCAGGACTAATGGACTCCCTATGATCTTTGCTAACTTTTAGCCAAAAAGAACAGAATATTTACCTATCATGGATTGTGATAAAGACATATGGTTATAATGATAGTTATTTTATACTGAAGATTTTTGAGATGAGGGAAGAAGGGGATTTTAAGAGATCATATGTTAATTGAGAAAGCTTTTAAAATAGAATATTCCTTTGGCTATATAATAGTTTCTTTCTAATTTTAATCCATCTATTCTTGTGAGTATATCTGCCAGAAACCAATGTGACTGACTCTTAGAGATGAAAAAATTACAATTTTATTTTTGTAACTTAATCAATAAAAATATAGATGGGGTTTCAACCTAATTTCCCCAACACCATTTGTTGAAGAGACTCTCCTCTTTCCCCACTTAATGTTTTAGGCACTCTTGTCAAAAACAGATGTTCATAGCTGTGAGAACTTATTTCTGAGCTCTCAAGTCTATCCCACTGCTCTATGTCTATTTTGTTGCTGTACCAGGCAGTTTTTATTACAGTAGCCCTACAGTATATTTTAGGTCAGGAAGTTAATGCCTTCCATCGTATTCTTTTTTCTTAAGATAGCTTTGGCAATCCTAGGTATTTTCTGGTTGCAGATAAATATTTGTTCTGCTCTTTTATGGAAATTTGCTGAGTCCTTGATAGAGATTACATTACATCTACATGTGGCTCTGGGTAGGACAAGGAATCTTTTTATTAACAAAGAGTGCTGGGAGTCAGGTGATAGCGCTGGTGGTGCAAGGACCAGTGTAAGGATCCCGACTCGAGCCCCCGGCTCCCCACCTACAAGGATCTATCTTTCTCTCCCCATCTCTGTCCTATCCAACAACAATGACATCAATAATAAATACAATAATAAAACAAGGGCAACAAAAGGGAATAAATAAATAGTTCCAAAATATTTCACAGAATGTCAAGGTTCAAATATTCCTAGGACTATTTGGTATGTCAAATCCACTTTTTTTTTTTTTCCAATTTTCCCTTTTCTTACCCTTGTTGTTACTGATGCCGTCACTGTTAGATAGGACTGAGAGAAAGACAGACACCTGCATACCTGCTTCACCACCTGTGGAGCAACTCCCCTGTAGGTGGGGAGCCAGGGGCTCGAATCCAGATCCTTATGCTGGTCTTTGCGCTACCGCCCAACTCCCCAAATCCACATTTTTAAGGCCCTAGGATGATTCCAGCATGCATTAGCAGATATAAATCTTGTAAAGAGAATAGAAGCAATGATTGCATTCATTCGAAGTATTTTACCTCAATTGTCTCATCATAACACATTGGAAATTGTAGTTTAAAGGTTTCTGTTACAGCACAATGGATAGTAGGGGTATATACCATCAGAGATGACATTTCAGAACACAGTACATTTTTACAAGTGATAGATGCAAAGCATCATTTTTATCACTAGTACTTACTGCATAATCTATAAACTGTAGAATTATGTTATTTGTCCTCAGACAGATTAAGATATACTTCAATGTCTAGCAGCTCCTATACTTGTACAATCTAAAGCAGAATCATCTCTCTATTTCACTAGGTGAGAAATGAAAACTGTTAAGTCTATAAATATTTCACTACAGTTTGCTATGTATTAGGTGCCCACTGTTGGATTTAGCTGCTGTGAAATGCTAAAAAATTCTCAACTGAGGGCCAGAGGATAACCTCTATATCAATAAATATTATAGTTTGTACTGATATATATTCTAGCCTTATTAATGCAATTAGTGCAATGTAGTAAAAAAGCAGGCTTTAATTTTTGATATTTAGTCAGCCACATACATTGCAACTATCGCAACATGCATGGGTCTTAGTGTTACAGAACTATACCTTTGGAAATAAAATATGTAAGTGATATTGCTGCTTTAGTTTTGAAAATGTTTTTAAAAATAAAAAGGCATGATAAATTATACACACGTTTTTCTAAAGAGACCAGAGCACTGACAAATAGTGGCGCTGGAGCCTCAGGCATGAAAGTCTGCTGTACTATCTCCCAGGCCCCAATCCTGCATTTTGTTACTACTCTTAGGACATCACAAATATATCGTTATTAGTGAATAGAAATTCAGACTCAAAAAAGTTACTCCCCCCATATTTGCTCCTGTAATAAATCACCACTAAATCAGTGGCCTAATGCAACACAAATATATTGCCTTACAGTGGTGAGGTCAGAAATTTAAAAAAAAAAAGTTTTACAGGGCTAAAATCAAGATGTAGGGAGAGCTGTGTTTTTAGTAGAGGTTCTAGGGGATACCTTCATTCATTGACTTCTGACCTCTATGCAAGCAGTATAGCCCTTTTAAATCCCACTCTCTCTGCTTCCTTTGTCGAGTTTCATTGAGATGTTATCCACGTATAACACTTAGTTTAAGTCCCACGTACTATGGCTGCACTACCTTCCTTACAGTATACAGATATTTTTTTTTTAAAGAAAAACAAGCTATTCCAAAAGTCCTGAAATTGGGCCAGTAAGATAGCACACCTGGGAAGGCTTCTGCTTTGACATGTACACAGAACAGGCACCCCAGTAAATTGATGCTGTCATGTCTCTCCGTCTTTGTGACTACAGGAGGGAGAGGAGGAAAGAGGATTGGAGACATTCCATGCAGAGTGAACAAATATCTGGCTCCTGAGGCCTGAGGATCTTTAGAGTTATTGGGGGTGCAGAAATGACAGGAGGGCAGGAGAGATAGTTCAGAGATTTGCAGTCATGTTGATTTGTACACCCAGGAGGACGTCCTATTTGCCCAGCTGTCCTGCTTAGGGTGCTTCCAAGTTAGGCATGCCCTTTGATTTCAACTCATCCCATCATTTCTAGGACCTAGCACATAACAAACTCTGCTAGCTCTCATTGGGTTTCAGAAATATAAATGTAAGTATAAATTATAAACATAAATATGTAGTCATTTAACACTGTCTTACAGAATTATTGAATGTCACAACTATTTTTGCACCCATACTTGGTTCAAGATTTATCCAGGCCCCCTGCAAAGAGGTGTGACTATGAATGAAATAACTCATAATACACAATGTCATAGGCATGGTGTGATGTGAACCATCATCTCCACTGTTCACAGGCGCTTGCTAACTTGGGGTCTATATTCCTAGAGGATGAGGTTGATTCTGGAGTCTCTCTTGCAGCCCAAGTTCTTCCATCAAATGAAGTCTAAAATTGATCCCTTATACTTGACTCCCGTAATAACTCAATTTGAGATTTCTTTTTTTTAAATTTTTTATTTAAGAAAGGATTAATGAACAAAAACATAAGGTAGGAGGGGTACAACTCCACACAATTCCCACCACCCAATCTCCATAACCCACCCCCTCCCATGATAGCTTTCCCATTCTCTAGCCCTCTGGGAGCATGGACCCAGGGTCGTTGAGGGTTGCAGAAGGTCTGGCTTCTGTAATTGCTTCCACGCTGAACATGGGCGTTGACTGGTCGGTCGGTCCATACTCCCAGTCTGTCTCTCTCTTTCCCTAGTAAGGTGTGTCTCTGGGGAAGCTGAGCTCCAGGACACATTGGTGGGGTCTTCAATCCAGGGAAGCCTGGCCAGCATCCTGGTGGCATCTGGAACCTGGTGATTGAAAAGAGAGTTAACATACGAAGCCAAACAATTTGTTGAGCAATCATGGATCCCAAGCTTGGAATAGTGGAGAGGAAGTGTTAGGGAGGTACTCACTGCAAACTCTAGTGTACTTCTGCTTTCAGGTATATATTTTACAGTAGTTTATGGATACGTGTGCACATAAGCTCTCTCTCACAGAAACTGGTGTATATCTAGGTTATGGGACTTTGTTAGAAAGTGAACTACCTGAGATGAAATTAGAGTGTACTATAAAAGGAAAGGTCTCACCCGAGTGATGAAGCTGAAGGGTTGTCATTCCACACGTGAAGTCTCTGGACGCAGTCTGAGGTGAAGCATGTTGAGGTGGCAATCGTCGCGTTGGTTAGGTTGTGATCGGCGGATGCAATATTATTTGGTTTGGATTGGGAGATGCATACGGGAAAGTGGGCCCTATCCAAGGGTTCCAGGACTGGGGGAGGTAGGGGCTCTATAGTGGAGATGTGAGGTTCCTGCTGTCTTAGGGTTCAAAAAGACAATCGATAGTTAATGTTATCATCACATTATTTGTTAATTGGGTTAACTTTGAAAAGTCCTTTTGTTATGGTTTGCTGTACACAATTTGAGGTTTCTAACCTTCCCAACTTGGAGTCCTGTAACATCGTGCAAAGCTCTTCACACACAGCAGAACTTTTCTTTCTCTCTGATCCAAATATCTGTCCATACATTATGCTTTTCACCAGTAAGAAAATGTGCCACAATAGGCTGGTATAATAGCCTAATGGTTATGCACAAAGAAAAAAAAAGATTTTCATGCTTAAGGCCCTGAGTTCCCATGTTCAAGCCTCAGCACCACCATAAATCAAAGCTTAGCAGTGCTCTGTACCTCTCTCATTAAAATCAATAAATAAAATATAAAGTAAATGTTCCAGCAAAGTTGCATGTTCATTAGCTTCTTAAGGGAAAGGTGGGGCAGTGACCTAAAGAAAAATCCTGAGCAATATCTCCACAGAGGTATTTTTCAGAAATTATAGCTTTAAAGTAATATTGATCCATATTTTTATATTTCTCTGGTTGTATCTTTAAGACCATCTAAACTTATATGTGATCTGTCAGGCCCCTTTATATCTTAGTCCATGAATTAAATCAATCTTTATGAAAATAAACAATTAGCAGAGTGCCGTTCAATATGATAATCCTAGGCACGTGATCCCAGATAACACCAGAGTATAGTCCTGCCACTTGTAGACTTGTTCGTTTAAACACACACGCCTTCACTATTGATTCTGGAAGGCTACAGAAGCCGTGTGGATTCCTAAAAGAGTGACTGTATGAAGGACTTTACTTGGTGCGTCTTTTCAAAATTTCCTTACATCATTAGATATCACTGATTCTTTCCCGAGTTTCCTGATGAAGAAGTTCTCAAAATCTCTTCTCATTTTCCTCCAACTTTGTGCAAGGCTTTCAGCCAATCTCTTATCTGCACACAGGCCACCTGTTGGAGTGCATCTATCCAAGGGGGCTGTGAGCCCTTTTCTGTTCTAGTTGTTTTTCTCATGAATTTTGTCTCTTTCCTTCTTCTCTGCCAAAATTCTGGCAGAAAGGTCAACTTTTGTGAATAAATTTTTATAAATTCATTTGTAATGAAAATAAGAAACCGTTCTTGGTTGTGGCTATATACATGTCTTTGAATTAAACTAAGTATTATGGACTTCTGTCATCAGAATTGCAAGTTATTCTTAATACATGGTAAAGCTCTTAAGATATATTAGCATGAGCTGTCTGTTTTGATTCAAACTCACACAGAGACCACTCTCGAAAATTTTTCCGGGGGCCACTCTTCAGATTTACAACAATGAAAGTATAAATGAAGCTGTTTGCTTAGGGGTGTGACCAGGCTGTGGAGAAGTGATGAATGCCAAGCCAACTTGCTAGAGACTGATTTAATAAACCAGAATGCTGATTCATTAAGTGAAATTGCAGGTGAATCTGGTAAGATAACTGCCATCAATCATTTGAACAGGGCACTCCCTCTTAATAAGTAAGTCCATTTAAGAGAGTAAATTGCAGATCAGAAAGTGGCTTAGTACAGGGAATTAGAGAGAAAAGAATGTTAATGGGCATTCTTGCAAACTCCACTCTCAATTTATTCCTCACCACTCGGGGTCTTACAGCTTGAAAGTCTGGATGCTGACACTGCTACTTCTTAACAATGTTCAGCTGACTTTTGTCTCTTCCATTCAGACCACCACCCTTGTCTCGGGACAGCAAAGCCCAGTGTTAGAAAAATCTTGGTTAGCTTTTATTTTGCAACTCATGACAGTTCTCTGATGGTTTTTAGCAGATAAGCTAGATAATTCAGTAAAAATACCATAAACTCATCAGCCACCTTTTATACACACCACTTTATAGTAAATTATCTCAATAGATGAGTAACAATACTTGCTTCGGCTTAATGCTTATTAGCTTTAATTTTCAAGAGGTTTTTCATTTTCCCCATTCAATTTAAAACTCTCCAGAGGAAACAGACAAGGCAGTCATCTACAGAAGGTTCAAGCAGCAAAAGAAAGAATTAGGAAATCATATAAGAGTCTAGCCCAGACAATTTCTTCTTCTAGTGTTTGCCCTTCTTCCGTAGCCAGACAACAGGTCAGGTTGAAAGCTGTCAGGAGCTGCTTGTTGCTGGCTTTGAAAGTGACTGGGATCCATGTGGATTCAGTCAGCTAGGAAGGATCGTCAGTTTCCCCAATGAATGGGTACTCACGGGATGCACCACGACAATGAGGTGATAAGACATTCAAGCTTGACAACTGGGAGGCTTCTGTGTGGGACCATCAAAAAACATCATGTGAAACAGGTCTCCTTATCTCCCCCCTATCCTACTAGCACCAAGCACCAGTGATAACCCTGGTGGCAATTAGAAGAAAGAAGGACCCTATCCCTGATTACAGTCACACTGAATAAGTTAACTGTTATATTTTCTTTACTTTTCTGGGTTTTGATTAAATGTTATGAGAAACTTGATAATAACCAATCATAAACCCTTCATCCATATTTAATCATTCCTCTTATACTGTGTTCTTAGTAAAAGGGAACTTATGAAAGTATTATAAAGACTTTCATTTCTGAAGTTAAAGCTTAGTTCAGAAGCAAAAAGTTCATTAGAGCACGTGGTTATTTGCCATTTTCTATTATTTCATTCAGTGATGCTATCTTTTGTAGCTTTACAAATGCTGAGAAGTAAATATTTAATAAGGAGATAGTTAAAAATAATAAGTCTTAAGCAATTTTGACATTTAGTTCAAACTAAAAATGGGTAACATTTTTTCATGTCTGTCATGTAGACAATGGAAAGGAATCTCATAATGTCTAACTTAGAACTTATTTCTGAGTCCTTACTAATCTTCCTTCCAAATTTCTGAGGCATAAAAATGATTTCCAGGCTTCACAGAAATTGCTCCTGGAACATCTCTATATTTAGTGAAAGCTTCCACTTACTTCCAGGAGAATGACTTTATTCATACCATTCAAACTCTTTCACTGGCTTGAGCAGCTTACAACAGAGAGAAGAATGTGACATTGTCAAAGGCTTTTTTGCGCTTTACCTAGTACTGTCTCCCCTTAACACTTACTAGTACCTAATTGCTAAAGGCATGGATGTTGAGTGAACTTAATCCATGGAGATGGGGTTTTCTAAGACACAACAGGAAAAGCATTGGTGACGTTACTTAGTCTTGTGTGAATGACTGTTCCATATGATAAATAATCCTTATTTTAATTCATTTGTATCTTAGCCAAAAAAGCAAAAGTACTGGGGAAATATAATTTTTCTGGTTGTTAGAATTGGCAGGCCACCCAATGGCAGGATTAGGAGCTGGTTCGTTTCGGAAACCAGATGGCCTCATCTGGATCCTCTTTACTAACTTTATCATTAAATTGCTTTTCTATTATATCCAATAAAATATGCCTTCTTTGTGTTATGGTAAAAATGACATGAATGGTGTGACTAACTATTAAGTGCCTGGCTCAGAGTAGTCAAGCAGCAAGTGTTCAGTACTGTTAAAAGTGAGAGATATTCCTTCTCTGTGGTGTCTGTTTAATTGGAATGGGTATTTCTATACCTCTTTAAAAACATCTACCTATTGTAAGCTAAAGGACACCCCCTGACTATTGCTGAAACACAATTTAAATACCCTCCAACTTGTCTATATATTGCCAGTGAAGAAAACAAAAAGAGGAGTCGGTGGGCTGGTATCTAAATCATTGGGTTATGAAGATAATGTTGGTAGCGGATTGAGCAGGTGATCTCCATGTAGTCAATTTCTATGAGAAAGGTATTATTTCATGTTAATGTAGTAGAAGATTCAGTATAGATAATGCATAGGTGTATACGGTACTGGGGATCAAATCCCAGTCTCATTAACATGAGGCACATATACTGTGTGTGTGTGTGTGTGTGTGTGTAGTTAAGGTTTGCCTATTCCATAAATTTGAAAAATTGAGAGTCTCAAAACACCAGGTTAAAAATTCTAGCACTGCTTGAGAAACTGAACTTTCCTTCAATGTACATACATATTGAAGGAAACACACATGCATTTTGGGAATGCTGTAGGGAAAGAAATGTGTAAACTTGAACAGTCACTATGAAGAACACTGTGGAAGTTACTCAAAATAACTAACACAGAACTAGTATATGATCCAGCAATCCCAGCCCTGAGTATCCAAAGGAAAATAAGTCACTACATCAAAAAGAAAGAAGTATTATCCATCTATAAAAAGAAGAAAAGCAGGTTGAGGGAATTATGCTTAGTGAAATCAGAAAAAGAAATACTGTGTGTTCTCACTTCTATGTAGAATCTAAAACCTGCCTAACTCAAAGAAAGAGTAGACATATGATTTGACAGGGGCAATCAAGTATGAATGATAGTGGGGGATGGAGAGATGTTGGACAATGAGTGCAAACTTCAGCTATAAGATGATACCTGGACATTTAATGTCATGGTAACTGCAATTAATTAAAATAATACTATATACTAGAGAGTTGTTAATTAAGTAGATCTAAAAATAATCACAGAAAAATGGCAGTTAACTATATGGAATGATCATTTTTCAATATATCTTTATTTTAAAGTTTTTTTTCATTATCTTTATTTGTTGGAGAGAGACACCTGCAGCCCTGCTTCACTTTCAAAGCTTTCCTCCTGTGGGTGGGGACCAAGGGCTTGAACACAGGTGCACCACAATATATCTGTATATCAATCATCATATTATATACCTTAAACAATGTCATATGTAAATTATATGTAAAAAATTGAAAAGCAATGGATATATATCTTTTTAAGCACCTTGGATTTGAATTTAGAAATAATAATAAGTCAGGGGCCAGGTGGTGGTGCTCACATCACCAGTCATGAGGGCCTGGTTCAAGCCCGGTCTCCATCTGCAGGGGAGAAGATTCACAAGAAGTGGAGCAGTGCTACATGTGCCTCTGTTTCTCTCTCCATTAAAAGGGGGGGGATTCCTTTTGTAGAAACTGAGCCCCAGTGACAATCTTGGTAAAAAAAAAAAAAAAAAAAAAAAAAAAAAACTAGTAGTAAGTCTACTCTAAGCTATTCCTTGAATCCTTTCTTCTGGGTCTGAGCCTTTGACACTATGCTAAGTCTCTAGTCATCCTGGGAATGCATCATAGAAGGAAGGGGACAGTATGATATCCATCATTGTTGGGAAGGCTGCGACAAGATCCAGTACAAATATCAACATTATTCTGAAGGCAGTAAGATAATGTGGTGTAGTTATACCATTAATTTCATACCATCACTAAAGACTGTAGAAGCTGCACCCCATAGTCAGAGTAATATTTCTGCTACAAAGCATGAATATTTACACCCACTGTGATAAAAAAGGACTGGATAGCCTGGAAATGGCTCTGAGGAAAGTTGTGTGACCAAATAAGGAATTAGGGATCAGTAGGTAAACTCAGAGATCCAAGGAACTGGTATAAGTCTCACATTTCTCTGTTTCTCCACTGCAAATAGAGGGTTGTAAATTGCTACTGAACAGCCCTAGATTTCCTGTTTATCAAGACAGATAATGTGTGAATCATGTAACATAAGCACATATAAATTTATATACACATATATTACATTATATTTATTATCCTTTGTAAATCTGTTAACAGCATTTAGTAATGCATCCCCAAAGTTCCACTTGAACTAATATAAATTGTTCGTCTGGCCCAATATGATCCTATAAATCATGGCAAAAGACTTGAAAACCACAGCTGGAAATTAGAAACCTATCTCTGCAATGTGATATTTTTATGCAATGAGAAAATGAATTGAGTACTTGAATCTGGAGCCCCTCTCAACTTTACTTGAAATAGTCTGGCCTGAAAGTTGCATGGCATGAGTTCAATGATAAGAAAAGAGTTTTAATAAAATAAGTATGCCTAAATTTAAACTACCTTTCAGATTTCAAATGGTGCAAAGGAAAAACTTCCTCAAAGGCTTTAAAATCTACTGAAAACAAGAAAAGAAATTCATAATAATGACACAAAGCAAGGCAATCTCTGTGTTTATCCTTATTTATATTACTCACCCTATCTCACTGTCTGTCTGCCTTGCTATCTATCACACTGGATTCAAGCTACTGCTAAAATAAAGTCTTATCAGTGTAGAGGTGGGAAAGACTGAATACTGGGAGGCCCCTGGCCACCCCCAGATCCTCTAGTTACTTCCTCTAAGGAAAATCTGACTTCGGATATGGAGAACATCTTTTATATTCTCTTCATCTCCCACTATCAAGAACAAGCTGGATATTTATTGGTACTCCAAATGTAACTTTGTGTGAGGCTCTGAATCTAGATGGAGTACCTGTTGGGGTGTCGGAAAAAAAATCATGATGTATTTTTCTGTGCAAAAATTCACTGTTGTGTGGAAAACTGAGAAATGTTATGTATTTATGCATAATTGCATTTACTGTCGACTGTAAAACATTAATCCCCCCTATAAAGAAAAAAATTCATTAGGACTCCTCTGACAACCCAATAGTTTCTACTAAAGGAATTTGCAATATATTTAGAAAAGATGCCACTAGGGTCACACAATTACAAACAGCACTGAATGTCATAAAGTGTTTTGCACATAAGAGTTGCTTGATTATCAAACATTCACATTCACAGCTAGTGTCTCGGAAGTCTCAGTTTTCAGTTTGTATTCTCTCCAGATCCTAGGCCTACATATGCCTTGGAGGGAAAATTATTCATTACATTGAAACTTAAAAAATTGCCACTCAGCAGCCTGGGAGGTGGTACAGCATATGCCACAGTGATACACTGGGTCTCATTCTCTCCCTCCTCCCTCTCTCATAAATAAATAAATCTTTAAAAAAAAAGGGAAAGAAAAACTGCCGCTTGCTGGACCTACAGATGCCAAAGGTCAGCCATTAAACGAGGTTCTCTTTAGCATAAGATGCCCTGATCTAGGACCTATTGTCCTTCATCAGTCACCCTTTACTTCCTATTCCAACCTATTCCAACCTTGGTCTAGGACATTTTGTGGCAGAGGAACAGTCACTGTGCACAATGAATTAGCTCCTAAACTCAGTGCCCCCACATTTCCCCAGTACCACCTATTAAGACAGTTGGCTATCATGCTTATTTCTATCTGCCTACTCTTTTTTCCAGACTTGTGCCACATTGAATTAACACTTTCTTAAATTTTGTTTTCTAGTTGACTTGGTTGCCTCATCCTAGTCCCAGTCCTCTGTGGCATCACACTTGATCATCAACTCAGAGCTGTCTGAATTCAGTCACCAAAAGTCAATTGCAATGTTCTCACTCCTAAGTAGTTATTTTTCACCCTAATCACATTACTTCCTCTGATGCATCTGGCAGCATGAGTCATTCTACCTTTCTCAGTTCTCTTTCCTTTTATAACCCATCATGAAGTATTTGTCTTATTTCTCAGTATGCTTGTGCTACTATGACCAAATAATCACCTCTTGGTGTGACCCAAGGCTAAATAGATCCTTGTTTTGTTTTTGTTTTGTTTTGTTTTGTTTTGTTTTTACCTCCAGCGTTATTGCTGGGACTTGGTGCCAGCACTACAAATCCACTGCTCCTGGCAGCCATGTTCCCCCATTTTATTGGATAGGACAGAGAAATTGAGAGGCGAAGGGGAGATAGGTATAGACAAAGATAGATAGCTGCAGACCTCCTTCACCACTCGTGAAGCATCCCCCCGTAGGCCCTTGCAGTTAGTACTATGTACACTTAACCTGACCCCCAGGCTGAATAATCTTTCTAGTCTTCTAATTTTTAATTTTCTCTCTAGAAATTCTCACTCCAGATTAAAGAATGACACTGACTGACTACCAACTATATGCTTTCATCTCTGTTGGGGGCCGGGCGGTAGTGGAGTGGGTTAAATGCACATGGTGCGAAGCGCAAGGAGCGGCATAAGGTTCCCAGTTCAAGCCTCCGGCTCCCCACCTGTAGAGGGGTTGCATCACAAGCGGTGAAGCAGGTGTCTATCTTTCTCTACCCCTCTGTCCTATCCAACAATAACAACAACAAGGGTGGGAAAAATTGTCTCCAGGAGCAGTGGATTTATAATGCAGGCACTGAGCCCCAGTACCCCACCAGCAGGGGCTACATTTCAAAAGCAGTGAAGCAGGTCTGCAGGTGTCTTGTCTTCCTCTCTCCCTCTTTTTCTCCCCTGTCCTATCAAATAAAATAGAAGAAAGCTCCTGGGCACTGTGGATTTTAAATGCCAGCACTGAGCCCCAGCAATACCCCTGATGGCAAATAAAAATACACTCTAGCTCTATCATGGGCTTCTCTTCACTGGCACTTCAGCCTGGAGGTTCCATAGGGCTATAGACTCAACTATCCTATCTCTTTTCAGCTGGTAACACAATCGCCCTAGTTAGAACTTCAGAATCAACTTCTGATCCCTTTCTTCATTCCCCCTGGCCAATCCACCACCTAGTTATTTTGTCCTCTTTCAATAAAGGCTCAAGACTTTTTTCCTACCTATTTTTAACCTCCCCCTTCTTTTTGATAGAGACAGAAAGGCAAAATGTGAAAGATACCACAGCACGCTATTCAAGCAAGCTATTTCACTGCACCCCATCCCATCTTTTATACACTTGCAGTGGAGACCACTGGAGTGTACCTAAAGTTCTCCTGTCAGGCCTCTGAATGTCATATTTCCCTCTTCACACTAGGCTGGCATAAAAAACGTCTATAAACAAAAGTTGTGATGGCGTGAATGACTTTAATACGAGTTAATATGTAAATGTTCACATAAGATTTTCTACATTGATTTTTGCTACCTATGTGAATTATTTGATAAAATACCTGTTTTTTAAACAAATTGGACAGTTCATGTAGAAAAATTAAAGACATGCCATTCACAATGAAACCCACTACTACTGTGTTTTACTATAAAGCATTACTGATAAAACACTAATTCCGGAATCATATACTTAACTTAGAAAAGGTCTTCAAAAAGGTATTAATGGGGCCAGGAAGGTGGCACAGTGAGTAGTGTGCATTCTTTGCATGCATGTGGTCCTGCACTGAATCTGAGGTAGTGTGCTCTGCTTTCTCTCTCTCCTATTTCTCATACAACTAAACAACACATGAATCTCCATTTAATATCATCTGAAATGTATGTTGAATGGTTAGATGCATTCGGTGCACTCTAGAAAATAAACTTTTTGGAGTAGGAGAGTTCTCATATACTGCATGCTTGCCACTGCCTCCTCCATTAGTCACAAACAGGCTAGCCATCAGGGTGGCACATTGTTGACAGTGACCCTATGCTAAGAGGGCATATTCATCCAAAGCCCATAGTTATATTCAGCTAGCATGGCCTGATTCTCCTAAGCTTTATAGGGATATTGCAGCAGCTAAAATGATCCAGCATGGCCTCATCTTTACTGATAATATGAGAGGGTTATATTCAATAATTTCAAACATTACCATTTAGTGTTTTACAGTGACTTCCAAAAATCATAATGTTTTAGGAGTATATTTTCAAATCTACATGTGTAATTCACCATCCACTCACCACACGCCACCAAAGTTGTGTGTTCCCTTCCTTCTGATAATCACCAGAGGTCTCACTGGACTAAGCTGAAAAAATATAGTGAGAGGAAGAAAAAAGGAAACTCTAGATGCTAAAGTCCAGCTATGCTTTTTCTTCTGTTATGTACCTAAAATGTTTTGTAAAGAGCAGGTGAACTCACTCATAAGTGTAATGCAAGAAACAAAGTAAGGGAAAATATAGAGGAAGGGAGTAGTGGGTTAAAAGGAGAAGGGTACTGTTTCCTGCTAGTAGAGGGAGATGGCACTTTTCTGGCACATAGTTTTTGGAATGGTGAAATTGAATGCTAGACAACAGCTCTCCTGTAAAACATTTCTACAAAAATTTGTTAGAAAGGGAGAATTATTCAATTGTAGCCCACTAATAAAAATATACTCACGAAAATAACAAAAACGATCTAAGTATTTAGGAAGATGGTATGCAAAGTCAGGTGCAAGGTTTCCATGTTGGTGGACAATTACAAAAGATCTTAGCTCGTGCTATCAAAAACTAATATTTTCCTTCTCTTAGAAAATCCATGTACTGTCTATTGCTGTTATGGTACTTTGGGGTGTGTAAAAAGCCCTTTCACTTATACAAAGGAACTGGTACTTTTTCAGACTATCAGAAGGAACGCTACAGTTGGTTATAAAAATGTGATGGATGATTTAGGTAGCTGTAAGCAATAAATGCTGAGCTCAGCAGAAAGTACTATAGGCAGAAAGCAAGTGATTTACTAGCTATCTAAAGCGCATGAGATTTGTAATGCATGAGACCCTCAGGCCCATCACTTCTCTTCAGTAATGGGAAACAATATTTTGGTGAAAAACAACATGTTTAATTTCAGCTTTGTGTTGTGAAACAGAAAGGCACCCTAATTTTCATTTTATTGTTTTTTCTTTAATAAAGCATCTTTCAATCTTACTGAAGTTAAAAATGGTTGCTTCAGAGGTAGAAATGGCAGATAATGTTAACCATAGTATCTGTTGGGAGACATTTATTCAAGACTGCAAGTTTGAATATGGTTGGTGAGAACAAAATGAGAAACTTCAAATGTTGTGATAGATCCAGATCCACTGTATTCAGATGGACTTTCTGGAGAACTGGTGATAATTATCAGTGTGAAGTTCTGTTAGGCAGGTGACTGGGATGGTTATATATGGATACTGAAAGCAGTTTTGGCATCCTCAAAAAAATCAGAAAAAAATAAGATGAAAAATGTTACACACTGAACTGAGAGTAAAAAAATCTAGTCACAAAGGAGTATGGACTCAAATCCTAACTCTGTTAATGATATATCGTGTAAATGCCATGAACTTTCTGCATCTCATTCTATCAACGTGTGAAATACTGGCATATTTTGCAATTTCAATGTGAGAGATAAATAAAACCTCTTTCAAATCTGTATGAGTCGGCTTTTCAGAATAAATGTTAAAACAATAATGATGATGGAATAGCTGACACAATGCAAATTTTAAATAGAGCAGAGTAACTTTCTAATTACAGGCCAAGTGTTATTCTTTGTAAGCGTAATTAGAAAGCGACCATGTTCCTTTAATTAGAAAGTTAATTAGATTGTGACCTCTTTTCCTGTCTTACTGTCTTGGACTGCAGATCAGAAGTAAATTACAAATACCACTACCTACGTGTATTTAGCCACCCCTCCCCCCAAAACAAGACTGGTTAAATACGAATATAAGGGATAATATTAATAACTATAATCAGTGATTCTCCCAGTATAGAAGTGTTTATCTGGATTAATAGAGAAAATACACTTCTAGAACACAGGAAGGCCCCTAAATTGTGTTCTTCAGGATACTGATTCTCATACTTTAGTATGCCTGGATCACCTAAAGGACTTGTTATAACACCCATTTCGCCCAAGTAAAGGACTCTTGGAGGGGGGCTTTCAGGTCCTGGTGCATGATGGTGGAGGAGGACCTAGGCTGGGGGTGAGAGTGTTTTGGAGAAAACAGAGATTTTACACGTGTACCAACACCATTATTTCCACCCACCCAGGTCCAGTAAAAAATAACACAGATTTCAGGATTCTACATATAGACTTTATAATTCAGTGGCTCTGGGCTGGGACCTACAGATTTCTATTTTGGATGGACCACTGAGATAATGCATTTACTTTGCCATGTGCCTGCTCTGGCAGCTGAGGTGGTGGTCCAGTGGGAGTATGGACCCATGGTCTTTATAGGGTACAGAAGGTGGAAGGTCTGGCTTCTGTAATTTCTTCCCCACTGAACATGGGCTATGGCAGGTTAATCCATACTCCCAGCCAGCCTCTCCCTAGTGAGGCAGGGCTCTGGGGAGGCTGGGCTCCAGGACACATTGGCATTTTAAAGTGGTATAGCCTCCTTAATTTCATATTTATCCATCTTTCTACAGTGCTTTAGTTCATCAAATCCCTGAAAAGAAGCATGTATACAATTCTAAACCATCAGTAAGGACTATTTAAGATGTGGGGATTTTATAATCTTGAGAAACTCAGTCCTAGCGAAGACAGCTTATTAGATATTTGAACTGCATTTAGTTAAATGACCTCTAGGGGCTCAAATAATATCAATTGGTTCTGAAGTACTATTCAGGACAGTCTGTAGTTGGTCATGAATAGACAGAGAATTAGGGAGTGAATTTATTACAAAGTAAATCCTTAGTGACCTACTGTTATTCTTTCCCACTGAAGTCCCTCAAGGTATAATCCCATCATTTCTGACTTGAATGAGATAAATGATAAAATCATGTGAGGCGTTTAATTTTATTTAATTTGACCTGGACTTAGATGCATCATGTAGCTAGCTATTCTGCCCATAATGATTGATTCTCAAGAGACCTCACATAACCAAGTAAATAAACTGGTTGAATTTGCCACCTCAAATTTTACTTCTCCAGCTATCCTGTCATCTCTGTATTCTTATCAGTATTTTCAGTTAACTGAGCATCCTGATGAATGGGGGAGAAACTTGAAATATAAATCTCAACCATCATCCTTTCTGGCTGGCTCACCCTCTTCTTATATTCAACACAGTACCTGACATATAATAAGCACTCATGTGGTACAAGAACTACTTTATTATTTAAATTTGTATTAGTAATTTAATAGTGGTTTCCAATATTATAAAATTAAGGGTAATGGTTCCATACCACACATAATACCAAAGTTCTGTGACCCCCACCACATAATAACCACCATAATTCTCACAAAGTCTTATACAATTTAGCTACCCCTCTCCAAGTTCATTTGTTAGTTTTACTCATAAGTGTAATATAGTGAATTCAATCTGGTAGTTGTCTTTTTAATTCCTTACTTCATACAGCATAATCACCTCCAGTTCCATCCATTTATTTTGTCCTGAAGGATACAATATCATCT
Organism: Erinaceus europaeus; assembly: GCF_950295315.1. Taxonomy (NCBI): domain Eukaryota; kingdom Metazoa; phylum Chordata; class Mammalia; order Eulipotyphla; family Erinaceidae; genus Erinaceus; species Erinaceus europaeus. The sequence goes on along the minus strand of NC_080185.1, from coordinate 106,996,053 downwards.
TTTTTTGCAGAGTAGTATTCTACTGAGTATATATCTCATCACTTCTTTATATCCACTGTTGAACATTTTGACTGCTTCCAATCTTTGGCTATTGTGAATATTGCAGCTATGAACATATGGGATATGTCCCTTCAAGTTAGTGCTTTCTTTTTCTATCGATGCCTAAGTATGGTATTGATAGATCATAAGGTATTTTGTTAAAGGACTCTCCATATCCTTGCCAACACTTGTCAATTGCTGTTACGTTGATATGAACAATTTTCACAGACGAGAGGTAATATATCTATGTGGTTTTAATTTGGGTTTCTCTAATGGTAAGAGGAGAATTTTTTTAATTTTTTATTTAAGAAAGGATTAATGAACAAAAACATAAGGTAGGAGGGGTACAACTCCACACAGTTCCCACCACCCAATCTCCATAACCCACCCCCTCCCATGATAGCTTTCCCATTCTCTAGCCCTCTGGGAGCATGGACCCAGGGTCGTTGAGGGTTGCAGAAGGTAGAAGGTCTGGCTTCTGTAATTGCTTCCCCGCTGAACATGGGCGTTGACTGGTCGGTCCATACTCCCAGTCTGCCTCTCTCTTTCCCGAGTAAGGTGTGTCTCTGGGGAAGCTGAGCTCCAGGACACGTTGGTGGGGTCTTCAATCCAGGGAAGCCTGGCCAGCATTCTGGTGGCATCTGGAACCTGGTGATTAAAAAGAGAGTTAACATACGAAGCCAAACAATTTGTTGAACAATCATGGATCCCAAGCTTGGAATAGTGGAGAGGAAGTGTTAGGGAGGTACTCACTGCAAACTCTAGTGTACTTCTGCTTTCAGGTATATATTTTGCAGTAGTTTATGGGTACGTGTGAACATAAGCTCTCTCTCACAGAAACTGGTGTATATCTAGGTTATAGGACTTTGTTAGAAAGTGAACTACCTGAGATGAAATTAGAGTGTACTATAAAAGGAAAGGTCTCACCCGAGTAATGAAGCTGAAGGGTTTGTCTTTCCACACGTGAAGTCTCTGGACACAGCCTGAGGTGAAGCATGTTGAGGTGGCAATCGTTAGGTTGGTTAGGTTGTGAGTGGAGAATTTTTAATATGTTGGTGGGCCATCTATATAAATTCTTTAAACAATCATTTTCTCATGTTACCAGTTTTTGTTGCTGAGTCATATGGTTTCATTCCCTCGTCAGATGTGTGATGTGAAAATAGCACGTCACAATTACTGTGCTGCCTGTTGATCCTTGTGTAGTTTGCTTTTAATGTGTAGAAGCTTTTCAGTTAGATGTAGTCTCATTATCGTTTCAGTTTCACTTGTGCATGGGGTTTGAGGTAAGAATTGCTTCATTCAAAGCACTAACTGAGTAATAAACAGATAGGCAACAGGAAGTCGACTTTCTACTTCATTTGTTTAAAGTTCAATTCAGGACCAGAGACCTATGGGAGAGTAGCATTACATATAAATGCATTAGTAAATGTTTAGCAATTTACATTTCTTGGAAACATTCTTATGTATTACCCTGACTTTCTGTAAATGTCGAACTAAAAGAATGCTTAACGGAGAAGTGCAGGTTCTGTTGGCCAAAAAGAGAGAAGCAGTGTGGAGACTTGTTTTTAACATCTAGCATCCTAGAACACAGATTTGGATTAGATTTCACTCAGCCTGTTGGAATTTCAAGTTTTCCTAACTAAACTGTCTTTCCTCTTCACGTAAATAAGTTATGTTGAAAGCATAAAATGTGCAGTTCATGAGATAAAGATGAGCAGAACAAGATAAAATGAAAACTTTCTGTTGAGATAATCCCTTAAATGTACATTAGAAACCAAGAACATATATCCTACACTTTTTTGACAGAGACAGAAAGCCAGAGAGACCCCACAGCACTGAAACTTCCTTCGATGCAGTGGGGCAGGTTTGAATCTGGGTCACTCACTCGCCAAAGCAGTGCATTATTCAAGTGAGCCACTTTGCGAGCCCTCTTCTGACTTTAAAGCAGGAATTATAGTGTGACAAAACAGTAAATAATAGGCAGGTTTCAAAAAATTAAAGCATACTTAGAATATACTTACAACAGTGCTGATTTTTGCATAATTGAGAGATTAGCATGTAATGGAAAAGATCCTTGGGATTTTAGTACTGCAGACTAGAACATCAAAGAGCCCATATTCCCATCTCTTATTTTAGCAAGATTCCAAGATAGGCAAGACCTGTCCCAAAGTGTCTTAAGAAGGCCTAGTGGTGGTTATTTTTGTCCATAGACGGAAAAACTGAAGTAATTAAATGCATTGGGCTAAGATGTGAGTTATGGTCTTAAACAGAGGCTAGGGGTTCCATCATAGTCATAAAATCTTCTGCAGAGGGCCTGGGGGGTTGTGCAGTAGCTAGAGCACAGGACTTGGAATCATGAGGTTCTGAGTTGGATCTCTGATGATGTGTGTGCCACTGCCAATACTGAACTCAATTTCTGGCACCATAGGTGATACAGTGATACTCAGGCTCCCCCCCCCCCTTGCTCTCATTTATAAAGATGCATTTATTTGGTTATTAGCCTTTATTCTCAGAGCTGGGTTCTCAAACATACATGATTTCACTGTTCCCAGGCTGTTTTCCCCTTCTTTTTATTATTTCAGATAGAGAGATATGAATAAATAATGTAGGACTGCTCCACCATCTAGGGAGCTTCCTCCAGTGCTCCCATGTGGTGTTGGGTTTTTTTGCACATGGTATAAAGCACCTGTATCCACTTAATGAGTTTTACAGGATCAGACTGTTTCAAGCAAGAGTTGGGGCAAAACTTTCCATCCTTGTTGTAAAGATGTGTTTGCTTCAGAGAGGACTACGACAGAGACTTCCATTCTGTGGATAACCAGGTTGAGCACCATATACTACATGTCAATTATGATTACAGCTTTGAGAAGTGTTTAATTAGTTGTAGTTGAAAAAAATAGAACTTGAGGCCCTCCTTGTCATTGTCTAGGAGTAGCAGAAACAAAATTAAAAATTGAAGATAGAAAGTGGGCTTCCCAAAGAATGACAGAGTGCTAGAATCAGAGTTGGAGCACTATTAGTAGGGGTAGAGTAGAACACTTTGGCTTCATTAGCTTGATTGTGGAAGTGTGAGGGAAACTACTGTGGAATGAAAGTCACACACAGGAGTTACTGACAGATGACAGCTCCTCAGCAAAGTTGCCTCGGGAGGTGACCAGTCAGGAACAATTCTGGGAAAAGTCTGGTAGAAGATATCCAGTATACTGAATGTACATGACTTGGTGATAGACTGGATAATGAGAGAAAAAGATAGAGTGATGGAAAACATTATTCAAAGTTAAAGAATCTGACAATTGCCAGTGAGAGACATATGGATAAGAGGGTAAGTTTGTGAAGGAAAATAAGACACTGTAAATGGTTATTTCCAGCATTATTTCCTTGGATTTGGAGTCTTCCAACTCTTGCACACCTGAGAGGAAAAGATGGTCCCGCCTAAAAGATCCTGATGGAGTGAGGCAAAGGGAACTTGAGTGGCAGTGACCCTCCCAATCAGAGGAAGGCCTCCAGTTAGTTCTAAGTTATGAAGTGCAAATGCTGAACTGACAAATCAGGTTTTTCCCTTCCTCACAAGGCCTCCCAAATTACAGCTCTAATTTCACATTTTCTACTTTACAGAAAACCTCTTGCACCTTCTTTCCCATTATCCTCGCTTGCATTCATTATATTTCCCTGTAGACAAAGCCCCCTCCTTTCTCCTTGTGTTCTGATAATGCTGGTACTTTAAGGATTGTTCTCCCAGGTGATTATGCTAAGCAAAATAAGTAAAGCAATGAAGGGCAGCTACCAGATGGTTTCACTCATATATGCAATATATATGACTAAAGTAAATGGACTTATTTTAAAAGGAACTATTCTTGACCTTTGTGGGAAGTATAGAGCTATACTCCTGAAACCTTATAATAAAAAAAAACATTAATTCACTAATAAACATGAAAAAAATGTTTTCCCAATAACAACCCTCTGCTTGCCTAGTTCTCTTCAAACCATAGCATGGTTTTTACAGTATTCTTTCTCACTCATCTTTCAGAACTCACTTTGAATTCTGTGCATCTATCAGTGCCAAGAATAGGAATAAAATGTAACTTGACAAAATTCTCTTCATAGAAATAAAGAAAATGATGAGATACCACTTCACACCTAAACTAAGAAAGTTGGGGTATATAAACACAATAGGGACCAGGCCATGGCACACATTACAGTATGCAAGGACCAGGATTCAAGCCCCTAGTCCCCACCTGCGGGGGGGGGGGGAGCCACACAATTGGTGAAGCAGGGCTGCAGGTGTCTCTCTACAATAAATAATAAATAAAAGTGGGGGGCCAGGTGGTGGTGCACATAATAGCACACAGTGTGCAAGGACCAAGGTCCCAGCCCTGGTCCCGACCTGTAGGACTGCAGGTGTCTCTCTTCCCCTCTTTCTATCCAATAATAAATAAAAACAATGAAATACTATGGCACTGTTAAAAATGATGAAGGCATGTCCTTTGCTCTTTTTTTATGAGTGGCATAGAGCCGAGAAACTACTTACTTAGTTTCTTTATGCAGTGTGGACTCCTGTCACCTTCTCAGTCCTCCCACCCAAGGCTCTTCACGTCCTGGTAGTGATAATGCATCATCAGTTGTGGGCGTTGTGGCCAGAGGGCTCTGTTGCTCTGTCTTAATTAGTGAGGGGGGAAGGAACTGGTACATGCACTTCTCACCCTGTTCAGTCTTACTTTTCTATTCTTTCTGTCTCTTTCACTTTAAGTCAGAAACTGTTCTCTCCATCATTGTGAGGTAGAACTAGAATTCCGATTTTGATAGTGATATCCAGCAGAGATGAGTGTTTTGTGATGAAGGCCCTGAATCCACTAGTGACCTACTTTGAGCATCTGAAATAATGCTGGGCTATGCTCTGTGTAGGCACCTGGAAGGAAATCCTGGGAAAGCAGGTATTTGAGACAAAAAGGGAGAAATCGTTAGCTGAATCTGACAATTAGTTACTTAGTCAGAAAAAGAAACTGTGCAAAGACAAAATACAGGCAAGACATGCTAGGCACTTGTTACAAACTTTCTCTTTATATAAAGCTGTATATTTATAGGTTTAGTGCTTAAAACTACCTGACCTAATATTCTTCCTGAAAAAATTCAGGATACACTGAATTTAATGTCATGGATAATCAGGTCCTAGGGTTGACCTGTGAATCTAAGAGGTGGTGGCAAGAAGATACTACCAATACTCATGCTCTGCTAGACACAACTGGGGGAAGAGTCAATGTGTGGTAAGCTTTCTTAATTTAGTCCGTGTACCTGAACAGGAAGAAAGGGGTCGACTTTAATCACTTATAAAAAGGTGTGTTTCCAGTTAGCATAAAATTAGGTGACAGTGGAACAACAGGCAATAAAAAAGAAATCTCTGCTCTAATTAAACAGTTTCCCTTCTAAATAGTTAGGATGGATTAAATTGGGGTGTGGCACATTATCTATAGCATGTTTTGGCAGTCACTTCAGACAAGATAGCACTGCTACCAAAGTAAAAACTGTAGCTCTATAGCATTGAAGATAATATCACGGATAGGCCATGGAACTGATGACAGAGGAGGATCTGATGGGGGTTGAAATGTTATGTGGAAGACTGGGGAATGTCAACATATCAAAGTCTCAGCCTATGTATTAAAAAGACTCAGTCTGTGCTTTAAAAAGCTTGAGGCATACAATCATTTTTTCCCCTCTCATATTAGTGATTTATATGACTACAAATTAATAGGAGTGTACACAAACACCATTCCCACCACCGAAAGACTGTGTCCCATCCCCATCCCCCCCACAACCTCGGAAAGCTGAATGTCCACCCTCACCCTCACCCCTGGGTTTTTACTTTGGTGCCCTACTCCAGATTTAGTCAAACCCTGATTTTAGTTTCCCTTGCTATTCTTCTTTCTCAACTTCTGTTGATGAGTGGGATCATCCCATACTCATTTTTGTCTTTCTTTCTTTTTTGTACTTAACCTAGACCTTTATTTATAAAATGGAAATACCGACATACATAGATAAGAGGGATACAATTCCACACCATTCCCACCACCAGAACTCCTTATCCCTTGAAAGCGTTCCTATTCTTTTTTTATATTTTATTATTATTGGGGAATTAATGTTTTACATTCAACAGTAAGTACAATAGTTTGTACATGCATAACATTCCCCAGTTTCCCATATAATAATACAACCCCCACTAGGTCCTCTGAATCCTTCTTGGACCTGTATTCTCCCCACCCACCCACCCCAGAGTCATTTACTTTGGTGAGATACACCAATTCCATTTCAGGTTCTACTTCTGTTTTCTTTTCTGATCTTGTTTTTCAACTTCTGCCTAAGAGTGAGATCATCCCATATTCATACTTCTGTGTCTGACTTATTTCACTCAACATGATTTTTTTCAAGGTCCATCCAAAATCAGCTGAAAACGGTGAAGTCACCATTTTTTACAGCTGAGTAGTATTGCATTGTGTATATATACCACAACTTGCTCAGCCACTCATCTGTTGTTGATTCCAGGTTTTGGCTACTACAAATTGTGCTGCCAAGAACATATGTGTACACAGATCTTTTTGGATGGATGTGTTGGGTTCCTTAGGATATATCCCCAGGAGAGGAATTGCAGGATCATAGGGTAGGTCTATTTCTAGCCTTCGGACAGTTCTCCAGACTGTTCTCCACAGAGGTTGGACCAATTGACATTTCCACCAGCAGTGTAGGAGGGTTCCTTTGACCCCACACCCTCTCCAGCATTTGCTGCTGTTACCTTTTCTGATGTATGACATTCTCACAGGAGTGAAGTGGTATCTTGTTGTTGTCTTTATTTGCATTTCTCTGACAATCAGAGACTTGGAGCATTTTTTTCATGTGTTTCTCAGCCATTTGGATCTCTTCTGTGGTGAATATTCTGTCCAAGTCCTCCCCCCATTTTTGGATGGGGTTATTGTCTTGTTGAGTTTGGCAAGCTCTTTATATATGTTGGTTATTAAACTCTTGTCTGATGTATGGCATGACCCCATTCTGTGAGGGGTCTCTAGGTTTGGGTAGTGATTTCTTTTGCTGTGAAGAAGCTTTTTAATTTGATGTAGTCCCATAGGTTTATACTTGCCTTAGTCTTCTTTGTAATTGGACTCGTTTCATTGAAGATGTCTTTAAAATTTATGCGGAAAAGAGTTCTGCCAATATTTTCTTCTAAGTATCTGATAGTTTGTGGTCTAATATCCAAGTCTTTGTTCCACTTGGAATTTACTTTTGTATTTGGTGAAATACAGTGGTTCAGTTTCATTCTTCTGCATGTTTCAACCCGTTGTTTCCAACACCATTTGTTGAAGAGATTCTGCTTTCCCCATTTAATAGACTGAGCCCCTTTGTCAAGATTAGATGTCCATAGGTGTGGGGGCTCACTTCTGGGCTCTCAATTCTATTCCACTGGTCATTGTGTCTATTCACGTTCCAGTACCAAGCAGTTTTGATGACAATGGCCCTATAATACAATTTGAGGTCTGGGAGTGTGATACCTCCAGTTCTGTTCTTTCTTCTCAAGATTGTTTTGGCAATTCTAGGTTTTTTCTGGTTCCAGATAAACATTTGTAGCATTTGTTCTATTCTCCTAAAAAATGTGCTTGGGATCTTGATGGGGATAGCATTAAATTTGTAGATGTCTCTGGGTAGTATATTCATTTTGATGATGTTAATTCTACCAACCCATGAACATGGAATATCTTTCCACTTCTATGTGTGTTTTTCAGTTTCTGTGAGTAGTGACTCATAATTTTCAGTATACAAGTCTTTCACTTCTTTGGTTAGGTTTACTCCTAGATATTTTATTGTTTTAGTTGCTATGGTAAAATGAATTGATTTCTGGATTTCAATTTCTTCTAGCTTAGTGTTTCCATAGAGGAATGCCACTGACTTTTGAATGTTAATTTTGTAGACTGACACCTTACTGTATTTCCTGATGATTTCCAAAAGCTTTTTGCTGGATTCCTTAGGTTTTTCTGTATATACCATCATGTCATCTGCAAATAGGGAGAGTTTGACTTCTTCTCTTCCAATCTGTATCCCTTTAATTCCTTGCTCCTGCCTGATTGCTATGGCAAGAACTTCCAACACTATGTTGAATAGTAATAGTGATAGTGGGCAGCCCTGTCTAGTACCTGAACTGAGGGGAAATGCTTCCAGCTTTTCCCCATTGAGTATGATGTTGGCTGTAGGTTTGCTATATATAGACTCCACTATCTTCAGGAATTTTCCACCTATTCACATTTTTGTAGTGTTTTGATCATAAATGGATGTTGGATTTTGTCAAAGGCTTTCTCTGCATCTACTGATATGACCATGTGGTTTTTGGTCTTGCTTTTGTTGATGTGGTGGATCACATTGATTGATTTACGTATATTAAACCAACCTTGCATGCCTGGGATAAACCCCACTTGGTCATGATGAACAACCTTTTTAATATACTGCTGTATCCAGCTAGAATTTTGTTCAATATTTTAGCATCTATGTTCGTCAGAGATATTGGTCTGTAGTTTTCTTTTTTGGTTGTGTCCCTGTCTGCTTTGGGTATCAGAGTGATGTTAGCTTCATAGAAGCTGGCAGGGAGTATTCCAGTGTTTTCAATCTTCTGGAAGACTTTCAAAAGTAGAGGTATTCGTTCTTCTTTGAAGGTATTGTAGAATTCATTTGTAAAACCATCTGGTCCAGGACTTTTATTTTGGGGAAGATTTTTGATAACTGTTTCAATTTCATTAGCTGTAATGGGCCTGTTCATGTTATCCACTTCCTCTTTACTTAGTTTTGGAAGTTGGTAGGTATCTAGGTATCTAGGAAGTCGTCCATTTCTTCCAGGTTCTCTAGCTTGGTGGCATATAGTTGTTCATAGATGCCTCACATTATATGTTGAATTATTGTGGTGTCTGTTGTGATATCTCCTCTTTCATTTAGTATCCAATTTATTTGGGTCTTCTCCCTTTTTTGTTTTGTGAGTCTGGCTAAAGGTTTGTTGATTTTGTTCACTCTTTCCAAGAACCAACATTTACTTTCGTTGATCTTTTGTATGGTTTTCTTATTCTCAATGCTATTTATTTCTGCCCTAACTTTAGTGATTTCTGTCCTTCTGGTTGCTTTAGGGTCCCTTTGTTCTTCTTCTAGGTCTTTAAGATGTGCAATCAGGCTGCTTATTTGTGCTTTTTCTTGTTTCTTAATGTGTGCTTGTAAAGCTATGAACTTCCCTCTCAGTACTGCCTTAGCTGTGTCCCAAATATTTTGATAGCTTGTGTCTTCATCTTCATTGAAGTCTCGAAACATTTTGATTTCTTCCTTGATTTCCTCTTTGACCCAGAGGTTGTTAAGAAGTGTACTGTTGAGCTTCCACATTTTGGGACTATTACTAATCTCTTGTTGATTTGTTAAGTGTTAGTTTAGTTCCACTGTGGTGTCTGAGAAGATGCTTGGGATGATTTTAATGCTCTTTAATTTGCTGATGCTGTCTTTGTGGCCTAACATATGGTCTATCCTTGAGAATGACCCATGTGGATTTGAGTAGAATGTGTATTCCAGTTTCTTGGGATGAATGACTCTGAAAATGTCCAATAGTTCTAATTTATCTATCTCTTCATTTAGCTCCCTTATGTCTTTATTGATTTTCTGCCTGGATGATCTGTCAAGTTGAGAGAGTGGGGTGTTGAAGTCCCCGACTATGACTGTGTTGCTGTAGCTCTTTCAGTAGACGTTCGATGTATTTAGATGGCTTCTCATTGGGTGCATAGATGTTAATAATTGTTAAGTCCTCTTGATTGACTGATCCTCTGAGCATTAAGTAGTGTCCATTCCTATCTTTTTTAATCTTATCTATTTTAAAGTCTATCATGTCAGATAAAATAGCTGTTCCTGCCCCTTTTTTGTGGGCATCGGCCTGTATGATAGTTTTCCATCCTTTCACTTTAAGTCTGTGTTTGTCTTGTTGAGTTAGGTGGGTTTCCTGCAGACAGCATATTGTTGGGTTGTATTTTATGATCCATCTTCCTGCTCTGTGCCTTTTAATAGGTGAATTCAGGCCATTGACATTTATTGATATCAAAGATTAAAGATATTTTAATGCCATTCTTGTAGAGTTTTAGAGTGTTCTGATATATGTCCTATTTATGATGGTTTGACTGTTTATAGAAGAGCTTTCAGAACTTCTTTCAGGGCAGGCTTGGTGATAGTTGATTCCTTAAACTGTTGCTTGTCTGAGAAGGTTTTGATGCCTCCATCTAGTCTGAATGACAGTCTAGCAGGATACAATATTCTTGGTTGAAAACCTTTCTCATTGAGCACTCGATAGATATCTTGCCATTCTCCTCTGGCCTGTAGTGTTTGTGTGGAGATGTCTGCTGCTAATCTTATGAGTTTTCCTCTGTAGGTGACTCGTTGTTTTTCTCTTGCAGCCTTCAGAATGCTTTTCTTTATCCTTATTCCTTTCCATTCTAAATAGGATGTGTCTTGGTGTCTTTAAGTCTGGGTTAATTCTGTTTGGGACCCTCTGGGCTTCTTGAATCTTTATGTCTTTGATGTTGTCTAGACTAGAGAAGTTTTCAGCTAATATGGCCTGAAGAATGCGTTCTTCCTCTCCCTCTCTTTCTTCCTCTGGTAAGCCAATAATGCATATATTGTTTCTTTTGAAGTCATCCCATAGGTCTCTGTTGTTGTTTTCAGCATCTCTTAATCTCTTTTTGAGATCACTTCTATTTTAATTAGTTAATTAGTTGTCTCTAATTCGTCCTCAATCTTGCTAATTCTGTCTTCAGCCTCACTGATTCTATTCTCTCTGCCCTCTACTGTTTTCTGGAGTTCATCTATTTTGTTTCCCTGTTCTGATACTGTTTTAGCTTGTTCAGCTAGGTGTGTTCTTAGCTCAGCTATTTCAGATTTCAGCTCTCTAATAACCTTGAGATAGTTAGTGTTTTCTTCCAGAGTCTCATTTGTTGTTCCTGTATTTCTTTTTTTTTTTTTTTTTTTTTTTTTAATTTATTTTTTTTATTTAAGAAAGGATTAATTAACAAAACCATAGGGTAGGAGGGGTACAACTCCACACAATTCCCACCGCCCAATCTCCATATCCCACCCGCTCCCCCGATAGCTTTCCCATTCTCTATCCCTCTGGGGGCATGGACCCAGGGTCATTGAGGGTTGCAGAAGGTAGAAGGTCTGGCTTCTGTAATTGCTTCCTCGCTGAACATGGGCGTTGACTGGTCGGTCCATACTCCCAGTCTGCCTCTCTCTTTCCCCAGTAGGATGGGTCTCTGGGAAGCTGAGCTCCAGGACACATTGGTGGTGTCCTCAATCCAGGGAAGTCTGGCCGGCATCCTGATGACACCTGGAACCTGGTGACTAAAAAGAGAGTTAACATACAAAGCCAAACAAATTGTTGAGCAATCATGGACCCAAAGCTTGGAAAAGTGGAGAGGAAGTATTAGGGAGGTACTCACTGCAAACTCTAGTATACTTCTGCTTTCTTACTTTGGTGCCATACTCCAAACTCAGTCAATTTCTGCTTTGTGTTTCTACTTCTTTTTTTTTACATGCATAACATTCCCCAGATTCCCATTTAGCAATACAACCCCCACTATTTCATTCATCATTTTTCATGTTCCTGTATTTCTGATTACAATTTTTTCAAACTCTTTACTCACTCCTCTGATTATTTCCTTAGCTAATGTTTGGATGTTGACTTCATTATTTTGTGCTTCACCCTTTGGGGGGCTTTTAGCTGGACTGTTGTCCTGGTTCATTTCTCCAATATTTCTTCTTGTTGGGTTACCCATTTTATATATTATGTTATGAGTTCCCTCTCTTAGTACTTTTCAAATTACTGATCACTATTTTCTGGATTGACTTGTGTCTAAGTAAGGTAATTAAAGGGTTCACAGTGGTGGAAGTTAACAGTTGTTTCAATAGTATTTTAATACCGGAGTTGGAGCTCAGTGATTTAAAAGCCTCTTTTTTTTTTCTTCTCTGTAGGCTATGGGAGCCTGAGGGCTTCTTAGCTTAATCACTGACTCCTGACCAAGAGATAAGGCAGGGTGTGGCAGAGATAGTCCAGTGGTTATGCAAAGAGACTTTCACAGTCCCACAGCTATGCTATGGAGGTATAGGTCTCCTCCTGAGTTTCCTGGTTAGATCTCTGTCCCCTGGTGTCCCTCCGTGCCGCTCTTCCAGATTCTGAGGGCAGTAGCAATGGAGACTCAAGAGTGGCACTTGGTGAATCTCCGGGGAGTCCTCTCCTCCCTTCAGCAATCACCTTGTTGGTGGAACAGACTGGAGGTGGTGTCTCAACTGATAAACCTGTCAGTCAGTGCTCAACCATCTGAGACCTGATTTAATGTTCAGGTCAAGAGCAGAATCTTTGTTTTGTATTTGGAGTCACCCCTCTTCAGAAATTAACGCCATTCAACAGCCCCACAGCAAGTTACATTGTGAGGAAGTAGCCTACAACATCCATCTTTATCTTTCTGACTTATCTCACTTAACATAATTCCTTCTAGCTCTGTCCAAGATGGGTTCATTGTTATTAATAGCTGCACTGAGTATATATACCACAGCTTTCTCAACCACTCATCTGCTGTTGGGCACCTGGGTTCCTTCCAGGTTTTAGCTATTACAAATTGTGCTGCTATGAACATAGGTGTACAAATATATTTTTGGTTTGGTGTTATGGAGTCCTTGGGGTATTTCCCCAAGAGAGAAATTACTAGATCATATGGAAGGTCCATGTCTAGCCTTGTGAGGGTTCTCCAGACTGCTCTCCACAGAGGTTGGAACAAGTTACATTCCCACCAGCAGTGCGGAAGGGTTCCGCTGTCCTTTTTGATGTATGCCGTTCTCACAGGGGTGAGGTGGTATCTCAATGTTGTCTTTATTTGCATTTCTCTGACAATCAGCGACCTGGAGCAGTTTTTTCATGTGTTTGTTGGCCTTTTGGAGCTCTTCTGTAGTGAATGTTCTGTTCATATTTTCTGCCCATTTTTGGATGGGGTCATTTGCTTTTTTGGTGCTAAGTTTCCTGAGCTCTTTGTATATTTTGGTGACTAGTCTCTTGTCTGATGTATGGCATGTGAAGATCTTCTCCCATTCAGTGAGGGGTCTCCTTATTTGTGTGATAGTTTCTTTGGCTGTGCAGAAGCTTTTCAATTTGATGTAGTCCCATTGGTTTGTTTCTGCTTTAGTCTTCCTTGCAGTTGGGTTTGTATCATCAAAGATGTCCTTGAGGTTTAGGTGGGAAAGTGTTCCATCAATGTTTTCCTCTAAGTATTTGATAGTTTCTGGTCTAACATCCAGGTCCTTGATCTATCTGGAGTTGACTTTTGTTTCTGGTGAGATAAGGTGGTTCAGTTTCATTCTTCTACATGTTTCAACCCAGTTTCCCCAGCACCATTTATTGAAGAGAGCCTCCTTCCTCCATTTAATACTTTGGGCCCCTTATCAAAGATTAGATGTCCATAGGTGTGGGGGGTTAGTTCTGGGCTTTCAGTTCTTTTCCACTGGTCTGTGTGCCTGTTTTTGTTCTATTACCAGGCTGTTTTGATGATGATAGCCTTATGATATAGTTTGAGATCTGGGAGTGTGATGCCTCCATTTCTGTTTCTTTTCCTGATTCTAGGTGTTTTCTTGTTCATCACACTCCCAGAGCTATATAAAAAAACTCTGCTCTCTGGATGAAAGGCATCCAGATGTTGTGTCTTTTTATTATGGGGCTGGGTGTTGGCACACACAGTTGAGCACACATAGTACACAGTGCATAAGGACCTGGGTTCAAGCCACCTGCAGGAGGAAGTTTCATGAGTGGTGGAACAGAATTGCCGGCATCTTTCTCTCTTGAAAAGTTGTATGTTTGTGTGTTGATTACAGCGGATATCTTTTGTCCCAGTGTTCTGACTTAATGTTTAAGATATAATAATGTGATATTTACATAGTTAAGTATACACTGACTACCTTGAAAATGAAGGGGGGAATGTATGCAGAAAATCCTCTGTACATGAATGTCTAGAGTAGTATTATTTATTCATAATGGAAAAACATTATTCTCAATATTGCCTAAGTGGTTTCACTAGGAATAGGGTAAACATGGACACAACAGAATACTGTATGACAATAAAAAGGAACATAACTGAGAGGAATCTCAACTGAGAATGACTTCAGTCTCAAAAAAATCAAATGCAATGTATCATTCTATCTGTGTCAGCTGAAAAAAAGATAGGATGATAATGATGAAAGTAGAATGAGCAGTAGAAGAAAGTTATTCAGAATGGATATTTATGGGTGGAAGGGACTGTTTTGTTAACCTAGATGTTGCAGGGGTTATATGTATATAGATATGCTCACACATGTAGTAAATATACCCAAAGAAAATAAAACAATTTCACCTACTGACATCTTACAAAGTAAAATTTTATAACAAAAGAATTATGTAGTAGTCCTTCGGATCCCATGCTCAGAAAAGTATTTACCAAAGTACTATTGTCTAAATAGAGGAATTTCAGAATAAACTTACTATTTAGAAATGGTCAGGGTGCTTCTTACTGCTTTGAGTTCATCTACAATTCCAAATCATTAACAATCATTTTTATATAGTATTTCCCTGGTAATGTTATGTATGGTGAGTTTTAGATTACTTCTTGCCAAGTGAGGAAACTAAGATGGTAAGTGCAGTAGTGTGTGTGTGTATATATATATATATATATATATATATATATATATATATATATATATATGTGATATATATATATATATATATCACATAACATTGTGCCTAAGAGCCTTTCTTTCCCCATGAGAATAGTACAATACTTTTATTAGTTTCATTTCATAATATAATTTGCCTCTTCAGAGAACACATTTTATTCTGTTCAGTTGCAAAGCTGGAATGGTTGATATGCTTGTAATAAATTTAGAAAAAAATTAACTCTAACCCTAACTACATCCACTCACAAGTGATTTAGCTATGCTTTTCATAGACAGGTGCTATCAATATTTTTTTTCCTTTCCTTAATCCATCCTCTTCTGATTTTAATATGAGGGTATGACATATTATCACATGTACATGTGTGGGTGCATATCAAAGAACGACAAAAGAGTACACACTTTTGAAGCAAAGTGTTCTGTTCTGCACTTTAACAAAGTGCCTACCATTTTTTATATTGGAATTTCAGAAGAAGGAAAATTAAGTATCTTATAATTTGTACCTTACATTAATCCCCTGATCACTTTATTCTTTGTTTTGCATATAATAAACATGTTTGTTTTCTATTTTCCTTAAGGTGCATTAAAAGAAATTCTTGTATAGTCTCTAGAACTATATGTGAGATGAAATTCAAAGTCAACAAAAGTAAAAAAATGAGGCATCCATATAAAAGCTGAGCAATGAGTCAGTTGTTAGGTCATCTTATGACAACACCCAAATATTTCATGTTTTTTAAAAGATTTTATTTTCCCTTTTGTTGCCCTTGTTTTTTATTGTCGTTATTAGATAGGACAGAGAGAGATGGAGAGAAAGAGAGACACCTGCACACATGCTTCACCGCTTGTAAAGCGACTGCCCTGCAGGTTGGGAGCCGGGGGGCTCGAACCGGGATCCTTATGCCAGTCCTTGAGCTTTATGCCACATGCGCCTAACCCGCTGTGCTACCACCCGACTCCCAATTTTATTTATTTATTCATTAGAAATTATAGGAGAGAGAGAAAGAACCAGAGTGGTACATGTGCTGCCGGGGACTGAACTTGGAACCTCATGCTTGAGAGTCCAAAGCCCTATCCACTGTGCCACCTCCCAGACCACTTTCATGTTGTTGTTTTATGTCAAAAGTTAAGGTCTAACTGGAAAAATAATTTATTAGTAAAATCATCTATGTAGTTTTATGCATGAACTGAAATATAAAAAATTGTATTTTACTTTAGAAAAACACCAGAGTACTGTTCAGCTCTGGCTTATGGTGGTACAAGGGATTAAACCTGGGACCTTTGAAGCCCAAGTCTTTTTGCATAACCATTTTGCTATCTCCATGCCCTGTCTAAATAGTTTTAAAAACAAATACAACATTTAATTTAAATTTTTGAAGCTACCATTATAAAAGATTAATACTTGATCCCAGCACCGAATTAAAGTCTCACTATGAAGAGATCCCAAGCAGGGTCATATGGGTATGGCAGTGTTAAGAGATGCTACTCAGCAGCCATTAAAACTAGATATTTCATGAATTTTGGTTTAATTTTCTCTATTTGCATGTGAAAACTTACCTTTTCCCCTGAAAGCATTCTTTGCAAACTGCCTTTGCCTCACATCTGAGCCCCGCCTCAGTGATATTCTCAGGTGTCAATGGCCTGTAAATCTGGAAGGTTTCTTGAGGCACTTCCAAAATTCAATTCCAGTTGTTGAATACTTCTGACATCCCACAGCCTGAGGGTTAACTAATCATAAATAAAACTAAGACCATCCAGAGAAGCTATCAGGGGACAAGCCACAAAGTTTATTGAATTCCACAAAGTCTTAGAGGATGTATGGAGTCAGAAGGAGGCTGTCTTATTCTGATTTTAGAGTCATCTGTTGAGAGCTAAGGAAAGAATATTATGGGAATTCTGCCCTGTCAAGACACAGGATAAATTTTTAGAAGAAAATAAGAGGAATGTGCTGTAACGAGAATTTCGACAGTTGTTTTCTGCCTTTTGTTAAGTTCCATTTCATTCCTGACCTTCAGAAATCCATTGTATATTTATAGTCATATCTATTGATCAGAATTTAGTGATCTACTATTTTTACATGCAAAAGCCTGGGTACAAATATTTACTGTTACAGGTTGCTTAGTAACTCAATCAAATAATCAGAACTCCAGATAGTCTAGCTCTAGCGTATCTGCATATTCACCACCCTAAGCCAACTTTTTCGGACAGAAAAATAGAGACCGAGGGATAGAAAATAGAGCATCAAATTCATTTTTTAAAAATTTTCTACACTGCCACTGCTACTATATCTCCAACCTGAGCTCAGATTTTGAGCTTGCTACTTTCTAGTTTATATTCTGAACAATTTAATGTGTCTGAGCTTCATTCTCCTCCTCCTACAAACTGGGAATATACTAGTACTAACATCAAGAGTTGTGAAAAGAATAGCCTAGGTCAAGTTAACAAACATTTACAACAACAGACTACACAATAAATATATTAGGCTTTACAGACAACTATTTGATCTTGAAGGAATTCAGCAGCAGAATCTGTCAATCTGATGAGAGGGAAATAATAACCATCAGGCATTTTACAGTACTAATCAACTAAATAGATGGGGGAACTACAATATTGAAATAAAAGTCAGTCAGATGACATTCTCAGTAAGGTCTGACCATGTATTTATTCATTCTTCAAAGTATTTATCTTTTGTCATTTCCTTCCCAAATGCAGCTAAACATATGCAGCTACTAGAAGCCTAATGTGCTGAACTTCTAACACTAAACTCCTTTTCCTTGTCTTCTTAACATAATGAGGATGATTATATTCCTTGTTTTAAAATGTTCATCCTTTTGAGGTAGGGAAATTCACTGGCTACTAAGCACAGCCTCATGTTCATGTTCTTATCATTAGTACAATTCTAGCTATGGAGCTGTCAGCATTTTCTGCTTAAATGCTGCTTTCCAGGGTTTGCAATTCAGTAATAAAAATTAGCTGCAGGCAGAAACTTGACATATAAAGTCCAGACCCAAGATAAAAATTTTATTACATTTTTTTACAGGGAGAGGGAAGTACATTTGGCCATTATGGGGAAAAAACCCATAAAAATCATTGTAGTGGACTAGCTCTGGATCCTTTCCTATTGTGGCATAATCTAAGATTGCATTTGTACTCTGTCCCCACCATTTTCCATGTATCAGTGGAAGAACCTTTATGGATTTCCAGTGGTAGAAAACTGTAAATTCCCTTCCACTGTTCTATTTCAAATTGAACCAGAGCAGCTCTTTGAGTACCATTTGTCAATGGGAACAAGAAATTTCAGCTTCTTAAGCCTTCTATAAATTAAAAAATTAGAATCATTCTCCTGCCATATTATAGCAACACAGGGTATGACCTACATCAAACTTCATGTTTTATGCCTGAGCTTTAGAACTGGCTTGTGTATGCAAAGACATATCTCTGATGCAAGATTGAATTGAAGGAGCTTAATTAACATATTCTAATTAAAGACTGCATTGTGCACTCAATCACATTGTACTCTGCAACTTTGAGATTACTCTATATTTAAATAAGCAAGATGGGTTACAGGACGGAGAACATAGATGTTAACCACCCCTTTACTTCCTTGGCTGTCACCCCTGTCCTTTCAAAAACAGGTTTAGTCATTCATCTCCTCACAGAAATTTGGTAAAAGCGTATTTCTCAAAAATACTCAAGGGTATTAAATATACCCAGTGTCATGAATGGGAAGAATTATGTTCTACACATTTAATAATTCAAGGTTCTCCCGCTTATTAGAGACAAAGTATCTTTTTTATTCCTTGTCAACTTATTTCTACATGGAATGCATGATTTCCACGATCCCCTCCACATTGTTTATTGTAATGGCCAATGCACCATCCTCATCCCACCTCTCAACATCAAGGCCCATTATACTCTCCTACCTAATCTTCAAGCACAGTGTCCTCTAGAGATCCCTCTTCCCTCTGACTTCCCAGTGTTGCAATGCCCAAAGAGTGAGTTCTTGATTTTTTTTCTTTTATTCTATAGATGATCTCGTCCCTGCTACAGGTCAGTGATTCACCCAGTCCTGACATTTGTCTAAAGTCAAATATATAATCCTCTATGCACTCCAAAATATAACCCAAACTCTGGACTTTTGTATGCAGACCTGCACCATCCAACCCTAGCTGTAGTTTCTTAGGCCAAAAGCTCTGAAATCATTGTTTAATTCCTTTTCTACTATTCTTCATATCCAACCAGCCAGGATATTCTGGTAGTTCTAACTTTAAAATTATCCACAATCTCACCATTTCTTACTTCCTGGTGTGAAGTTCCGATCTGTCACAATCTCCTTATTCCACACTACAAGGAGCAGACCTGCCAGTATTATACAAGGTTTTTCTCAAGTGAAATCTCAGTCCTCTGTATGGCCAATGTCTACACCACTCTGACTCCCTTGATCCATACCCATCCCTTGACAAATTGCTGTCTCTCTGCCTGCAGTGCACTTCTGTTATGTGTCTACCCTCTTGCTTCCTTCAAAAGTCTTCTCAAACATCACCATTCCAAGGTCCCGTATCTAAAACTGCAGACTCACCTTAATGCAGCTCCTGAGTTTTACTTTTTTCCTAAATCTGATCAGCATTAAACATAATGAATAGAAGAAAATCACACTTTCTCTATCATTAGTATGTAAATTCCAAAGAGGCTGAAAGTCGTGCTGTGTTCTACACAGCTCAAGCACAAAGAGCAGTGCCTGACACACACAACTAAATAAATGTCTAAGTAATAATAAAGTTCAAGTCTTCAAAATAGTACAATGGTTTGTTAAGCAATTTTAAAGTAGTTTTTGCACTCCACCCACCAAACCACCTAACCAGCTGCAAACTATTCTCATTAACATTTTTAAAGACTGATTTTTATATAACTAGTGATATGTGGTGACATTCTATATTAAACAAGTTTCGAGGAAATAATAGTTACACTGTCATAAAAATTTAAATTAAATGCTAATATGGAAAGATAAAGCATGGGGGGGCAGGCGGTAGAGCACCTGGTTAAGCATTCACATTACACAAGGGCTCAGGTTCAAGCCCCTGGTCCCCACCTGCAGGAGGAAAGCTTCACAAGTGGTGAAGCAGGGCTACAGCTATCTCTCTCCCTCTTCCCCTCTCCTCTCAATTTATCTCAGTCTCTAATAAATAAGTTAAATATTTTTAAAAACAAAATAAAGAATGTAAAGCAATTATACCCTCATGATTTAGAAATAAAATATCCAAAGGAGTTAAGTTCAGTAGTTCATCTAAGTGACTCACAATGACAATAGAAACAAGCACTGTGGATGTTAAGTTTTCCCGAAGCACTGTAATTTAGCCATGTATTCTTACTGGAAGGCAACAGTCCTTTTCAGGACAGGTTTATAGTATGTTTTTCCTCATATCCAACTTCCTTATTCCAGAGGTTATTGATCAGATCAAATATATCTCAATGGTGATGACTGTGTGGTAAAATTCAGTATTGACTTTTAGAGTAAGCAGAAAGCTCACTTAAGGCATCAAGTTCTAACCAAGTGGAGAAAGCTATCCAGAATCTCTTACTAAACCACTGAAGATCTTTACAATAGTGGCTGTGTAGTCACTGCTAAACAAATTAAATATAATAGTAGTAAGTACTATTTAAAAAAATAGATCTGAACTACAAATCCTGACTCTAATAGTTGTTCCCTAGTCACCATTTGCAGAATATACTTTTGGGAGAAATAAGTATTTAGATGAGATATGAAATCGTCCTAATAGGACCTAGAACCAGTGTTGAAAATTATAGTTCTAATGTAACTGCTACAGATGTTTTTCATGAAAAATTTAAATTGTAGAAAAATTGTATGAGGTCCTTACTAAAATTTCATTTTTAACTTATAAAATGGAAATACTGACAAGACTAAAGGATAAGAAGGGTACATTTCCACACAGTGCTCACCCCCAGAGCTCCATATCCAATCCCCTCCCTTGATAGTTTCCCTATTCTTTATCCCTGGGGAGATTGGAAAAAGGACTAGAAAGCTGGATCAAGGAAAAGACTAGTAAAATCTCATTTTTATACATTTTCTTTTTAGATGATTTACACTTTTAATTTTACATCTTTAGTGAAGTGCGCCCTAAGCAAAATTATGAAAACATATTTCTCATTAGAGTACTTGGAATGTTCTCCATAGAACTGATCCCAATCAATAAACAGAAATTCTTTCTGTAATGAATAGGGCTGTTGTACTATAGTATATATTTTACTTGTACATAAAATTTACAATTAAATTATTACTCCTTTAGTTACTAAAATAGCCTAATCAACTCTCACTCATAAAAACATGAAAAATCAGACTAAAATCACAACAGATTAGCCTAAGTTATAATAGTATAACTTGCAGCTTTATAGCTATGTACCTTTAGCCTCACAAACTATTATATCTAACAACTGAGCCAATTTGGGCCCTCTATACTAAATTCAACTTTACAACTATTTTTAAAATAATCTGTAATTTGGAGTATATTGCTGCAATGGTTAATGAGAGGGAACCAGTTAGAGAAAATATCCCAATTTTTAAAAATGGATATATTTTAGAACTTCTCTGAGACATCATAATATTTAAATAGAACAGACATAATTTTAAGGGCAAAACAAAAGAGATTGTTTTTGTTTTTAGCTGGCCAGAAAAATTCCAAAATATAACTGTCCAAAATGATGCCAAAGAAAAGAGAAAATGTGACAGGCTATATAGGTAGATATTTTGATAAGTTCATCCTCTTTTAATAGGCCAAGTTCAGTTTACAATGATAAATGTAATGGTTTACTTTGGGGAGAGGGGTTGGATTCTTATGTTTTTATTATTTCTTACTGTGTTGCTAAGATTATTATAAAACACTAGGGGAGATATGAAACTGTACTCAATGAAAATAATTTTGAAATAAAGCACTAGAAAATAATAAGAGATTAATACAAAAGAAGTTAACTTATGGATCATATGAAACTTCATGCTCACTAAACTGTATACCTTGTTGAAAATTTCCTTAGCAACAATTCCTCACAGACCTTCACGGGGCTCATCAGAGTAAACATTGAGAACTAAGGCTAATCAAGCACTAAATCTAGAGGTTTAGTATCGCCCTTTCTATAAGTTCCAACAAACTATAAGATGAACAACAGAAGTAACCTATATCTAGAAACCAGATGCTCTACAATATTTGGGGGGCACTTTGAAAGATGTGTCTTTTAAGTGTCAGTAAATAAACATAGGTTTCCATCTCAGCTAGCTCAAAACAGCTCTTAGCATCTCTACAATCCCTATCTCCAATCAATTTTTACTTATCAAATTTTATTTTTAGATTTTTTTCTTAAATGTGGAGGGTTGTTTTTAAAATGCCAGTGAAAAGAGATATTTTCATGGAGCCTAGCTCTGTGCCAGACACTAAAATATATTCATATATTCATTCATATTATCAAACTAAAACATGAAGTATGAAAATAAATGTAGCAAATGCAATTTAGAGTCACTGCTGTTTATTATTTTAGTATTAAGTTTCATGTCTGTTACAACCTTTCATCATTTCTGATTGTTCTTTCTCATTCATCTTGAATAATTTCACTACTTGCAAATTTACAATTTAAAATTCCTGTTTTGATTCATAATCCAATAAAATATGATTTGCTTCAATTTACTGTAAAGATACCTATCTGAAGAGGCTTAGTGCAGCTCTTTTTTATATTACTAAGTACAAAATATACATTAAATGTTCATTGATATGCAGCAGTAAATGAAGCCAAGACCCACGTTAACATACACTGTAGATGAGCTGTTGAAATGAAAAAATAGATATTTAATACTGATATCATCACCTTCATGATATAAAAAGATATTTGTGTGTTCTGGATAGATTCATGTATTACTCTTTCTGAGGCCCCTCCACCCACCACATCTAGTACCTCAACTTTATCACCTACAGTCACTACAGATAATAGCCAGGTGGCTGAAAGCTGGGGATATTGTATAATGATTCTGAAAGAAAGGACTCCTATGCCGAGCTCCCAGGTTCAATCCCCAGTACCACATGAGCTGAGCAGTGCTCTGGTAAACACACACACACACACACACACACACACACATTAAGGAGGTTCCACTGTGCACCTAGAGTCCTAAGGAAATGTTACTGAATAGAGTGTAGGCTTCTGAGCTACAAATTTACACAGGCTACAAATTTATCACTTCCTTCATTCACTGCTTCTAAGTCCTGTGTGCTGGCATACCACAAGTGATGCCTCACTTCTAGTCTCCTCAGGACAATGAGAGCAGTCCCTAAAATTCATTATGAGCATGCTACCTTTTAGTCCTTTTTATGATCAATTTTCAAACCAACAAATTAAGAAAAGCATAAAAGATGCCAGCACCACTAGAATAAGTCAGACCTCTGCCTTAGGCCTATCCCTTTGTCCCTCTACTCCCTGAAGAAGGTCCATTTTCCAGACTCTTCTTTGAGTCAGAATGAGTGTTTTGCTATCCCAAATGCCCATAGGAAGGGAGCTAATCACCACAGCATCTACTGAAAGGCTTTAGTGCAAAGTAGGAGACACAGTCAAAGACAGCTTTTAGTGACCAGCAGCTGCATTCCTAAGACCTATCTGAGTATAATAACATTCAACAATATTGTTGCCAATATATCCCTATGAATAAAACCTATTTGAGGTATTAATCTTGGAGATGATATTGATGGGCATTGCTATAGTCATGTGAGTTTGAGGAAAGGAGTCACTGTTCACTAAGGCCTATCTAAAAGGTTATCATACACACTGAGGAATGAATATGGGTGATGTTTAAAAAGTCATTTAAAATAATTGAGTTTGATAGCTTGATTTCTAGTTTGTGTTGCAACACTTATGAAAGTCTTTGTCTGCATAAGAGAATCTGTTTTTTTATAAAATAAAGTGGGAAGAGGGGCCAGGGAGTGGTGCACCTTGTTGAGCACGCACATTACCATTCACGAGGACCTGGGTTCAAGCACCAAAGTCCCAGCTCAAACCCCTGCACCACCATAAGCTGAGCTCTGAGGAAAAAAATGTAGATATGAGATCAATAAGTATTAGTAGTAATTATCTTAAAGACTTTAACTTGTAGTCAAGAAAAAATTGGTAGTGTTTTCATTATATGTATATAACTAGTAATATCAATACAAAGAGTTTCATAGTTGCAGACAACCTTGTTAAAAACTATATATATATATACCTCATAGTTTTATAGAATTAAAATATAATGCTGATAGATAGTTCATCATATAAATGTAATGATCTTATACTGATTTACATATGTGTTTAAAAGTCTTAAATGTTGTAGTTTAGAGTACATATTACATTTATCTTTTATTTTGACATTAACTTTAATGCAATTGTCTAGATTTAACCTTTATTTGTATTTATAAAATGGAAACACTAGCAAGACCACTGACTAAGAGGGGTACAATTCCCACCACCAGAATTCTGTATCCCATTCCCTCCCTGATAACTTTCCTATTCTTTAACCCTCTGAGAGTATGAACCCAAGGTTATTATGGATTTAATTTCTATGTACCTGCATTAGTGTTCCATTAGGAGTACAGTTACTTTTTCATTGTATTAAAGTAGATCTTGAAAAAGAACATCTTATAGTTCTCTGGTATTGAAGATTTTGGTGGTTATTTGTTCTCTTGTCTGCCCATTTGTTTGTGAATAAACAAAAATTGAATTCTCACAGGACAAGGAAAACATCTAATGTTTTCTTAAGTATTTAATCTCTGAAA
This sequence comes from Erinaceus europaeus, assembly GCF_950295315.1. Lineage (NCBI taxonomy): Eukaryota > Metazoa > Chordata > Mammalia > Eulipotyphla > Erinaceidae > Erinaceus > Erinaceus europaeus. The sequence continues at coordinate 106,971,481 of NC_080185.1, read as the reverse complement.
CTTACACTACAAATAATAATGTCCTTGGAGCTAAAACAGTTCATTTAGTTGATGAATTTTTATTTAAATGAAACCTTTGCCTAAAAATAAGTTTACAAACTAGTAAATAGACAAAGAGATTAAAGGAATTTGACAGAATATTAATAGTTCCTGGAGCAGAGAGCAAGGGCTTGTTGAGTACTTTGGGGAGGTGGGGACATGCTTGAGAAAGGCTTTCTCAATGAGATGGATTAATTACGTTCTAAAAGACAACATGAAATGGGAGTATGACAGTACCTTGAAATGAGATAGGAGAAGGGAAGATAAAACTTGAGCATAGAGGATGGCAGGGTATGTCTCAAGATGAAATTCATCAGAACAGTGAGAAGCAGTGAAGAGCCAAATCGTTATACAGGTTAATTTGAAATTCAGGGCAGTTTTTAAAGACTAATAAAGGATGAAGGGAAGCAAGACAGACCTATTAAGTAAAAAGCCTGGAAATATTGAATGTGTGTAAAGACAGCAGATGGGGAGGGAAGATGGACTAGAAGCAGAAGGCTAGTTGTGTTTTAGCAAGAGATATATGCTCGTTTGGTACCTAATAGACACTATATTCGTTAAAATTCTGCATCATTATCTCCACATGTACTGACATCCATTGTTTACAGAGTCACTGTTAACTATGCTAGTTTACAAGGTGGTTTACATATCTTGTTCCTATATATAATCCTTTAACAAAACCAGGAGTATGCTTTTACACTGTTTTGCAAATAGGAAAATTAAAACATTAGAGGTTAAATGGCATGACATTGCTTTAGGTCAAAGAGAACAAATGATGGAGCCATATTCGAAAATATATTTAGCTGATTCAGGAGAGCTTAGACTCCAACTAAGACATTTATGCTTTAAAATAGGGATTGCAAAGTGGTGAGGAGAGCACCTAAATCAGCCTGGGGACCTATTTTGTTCAGCCTATACAGTGTGTTTTCAGAAAATCTGACTGTGCATTTTGATAGAGGGAACAGTTAACTGGCATCACCATGCATCATTGCCTTAAACCATCTTGACATTTAAGATTTAAGTTTGTAGTTTAAGATTACAGATTAAGCATTCCTGCTACTTAATATATATTTACACACATACATTTTAGGTTATCATATTTGTCACTAGTACAAATGTAAGAACATTTATTTGTGCTGAAGAAGGCAAAGAAAAAATACTTGGGAATAATCCAACTTTAAAAAAAAGTATTCAAAGACCTCCATTTTAGAAGTTTGAGGTAAAAAATTCCCCCAAATTCCTTCTTTTACACCTTCACATACAACCACAGGGATTGGGAATCCCTGTCCATATGCTTCTGCCAACTAATTAATTGCTCATTAATACATCAACTTAGGTATTAATTTGTTGACAGACAGATACACTCAAGAAATAGACTGTGAATGCTATCCCAGTGGTCCTACCTACACTGAAACATAAGGGAAACCATAATCACAGTGAATTTAGTGTCACATTTCTTATCTCAAATATGTATTTCCAGCTACTGTGATAATTTTTCATTGACATTCTACTGTGACTATATTGCTTCTAGCCTATTTTATGAAACTGAATTTCTTACATAAAATACTTAATATACTTCAGAATAAGAGCATTTGAAGGAAAATGGCATTTTAAATTCATTTTTATGCTTCTCATAAGCTGGCAAACCAACTGATACTCAAATATCTGTAAACTTGTTTGATTTTTCAAAAAAGTTGCAATAAATCTATTGAGAATGGCTGAAAATTCAGATGATTTTAATACAAAAGTAATCTCAGGTTTTCAGCATATAAGAATTTTGTAAAGGATTTATTAAATTCCTCTAAATGTTATGATAATAAAAACTCACAAATAATATTAGTATCCTAAACACAGTAGCCTGTTTGGTTTAAATTTTGCTACATTGTTTCATTAGATTAATCAACAGTGTTTTAGTTATTTCATTTCAAAAGTCCCAGTAGGACAATCATGTTTGTTTTGACAACTATAAGTTTTCCATTTCTATTAGCTCAAACAAAAGCTACCTGAACTCAGTACAAACCCCCCAAAACCTTTCTGTGAGAATATAGCTTATATTAAATAGTATTTTTCAGTTTTTGATTATTTATTTATTTTCCCTTTTTTTGCCCTTGTTTTTTATTGTTGTTGTAGTTATTATTGTTATTGATGTCATCGTTGTTAGACAGGACAGAGAGGAGGAGAGAAAGACACCTGCAGACCTGCTTCACTGCCTGTGAAGCACCGCCCCTGCAGGTGGGGAGCCAGGGGCTCGAACCAGGATCCTTACACCGGTTAGTTTTGGATTTTAAGGAGACAAAGGGTTTACCTTGCACTAGTTCTTTAAAGCCTTCCCTATTACAAATATGTATATCCGTGGGAGATTGCAATGGAGATATGCAAACACAGAGAAGAACAATTAAAAGACTTGGAGAGCAGCTAAATGGGGTTGTTGAGTAACGATGTTAAAGTTACTGATACCTAGGAACCCATGCATTCATAGAATGAAGGGAGTTAAAGTGAGAAAGAGCCAATATAAAATGAATACACATTCTAGTACATGTAACATATAAAAACTAAAAACGGCAATGCCTGTGTTCATCACCAGGGTATGATTTACACAATTATTGAAGGCAGGTTAAGCACTCTTTGCAAGGTCTATCTCTACATCTAGTGCTGAAGTTCACAGGCAGACAGTCAAGAAGGGAAAACAATTCACAGGACAGAATAACCTGAGCACTAGTTGGGCTTTCAACCCATAGGCAGTCAGGTAGAGAGATCATAAGGAAGCTTAAACTCTGCTAGCAGAGACTGAAGCTCAGGTTGGTTCTTATTACCTCTAACCTTACCAATAAGGATAATATCGAACATCTGGCCCAGGAGGCAGAGGCATATAAAGGTGATTTGTGGGGTGGGGGGAGGAGAACAATTTCAGGTCCAACTGCTACTGCTACTTCATGTCACTATAAGTGAGCAAGTACCTAAACAGCTGTTGTTATCCTTCTATTATGAGAGGATGTCTTGTATCTGTTCCTAAGTGAACAGATACAAGAAAGTGGAATTCTGGGAAATTCAGTTTAGCAAAGCGAGAGCATTAGGAGGTTATCACGTGTACTCTAAAAACCAGAAAGCTTGGCAAGTGATAGGGAGTCAGGATTATCATTGATTTATGAGCATACTGGCACTTACAGGAAAAAAATGAAGGAAGACATGTAGAAATCAGAGGGTGGAAGTGGCCGGGCAGTGGAAGTCAGGGTAGAGTGCACACCTTACATGTGCAAGGACCCAGGTCCCCACAGGCTGGGGGGAAGTTCCACAAGCAATGGAGCAGTGCTAAAGGTATCTTTCTCCCTATCAAAAAGAAAGGGAAAGGGAAACATTTCTAGCAGGAGTGGTAGATTTGTAGGACAGGTGCCAACCCACAGTGATAACCCTGGAGGCAAAATAATAATAATGGGGACACAACATCAGCTTGTTTCTCCTCACGGTTGTTCCAAGGTTACTGGTAACATACATTCAAAGCATTGGGCTGTCAGAAAAGTCATGACAGTGCTCTGTTTTTCTATACAAAAATGCATGATGACTTCTCTGATAAGATGATTGAGCAATAATGAAATTCACTCAAATAATATTAAAAGGAAAAGTCCACTATTCATTTCTTTCAGGTACTGTTATTTTAAGATGAACCATTTTGATTATAAGAGAGTAATTGAGGGGGTCGGGCGGTAGCACAGTGGGTTAAACGCACATGGCGCAAAGCTCAAGGACCAGTGCAAGGATCCCTGTTTGAGCCACAGGCTGCCTACCTGCAGGGGGGTCTCACAAGCAGTGAAGCAGGTCAGCATCTTTCTGTCTTCCTCTCTTTGTCCTATCTAACAACAGTGACACCAATAACAACAACAATAATAATCAAAACAATGATAAAACAACAAGGGCAACAAAAGGAAAAAATAGTAAACTAAGTAGAAGACAGTGTTGACTTAAATAAAGGAAAGAGCATGATTACTTCTTACACCCTGTCTTTAGCTTCCACCCCCCGAAAGAGTAAATAGTAAATATTGATACAGAATAAGCTTATTTTTATGAAAATCTTAAAAGTGGAGAGTGCAAAGAGGAGAGCTAGTTAAGAATAAACAGGCTCAGTAAACCTGATTTTATACTGTGTGCCCACCTGCAGGGGGAAAGCAATGTTGCAGGTGTCCCTCTCTGGTTCTCTCCTTTGTATTTTTATCTCTATCCAATAAGTAAAAATATATTGTTAGAGATTAATCAGATAAATTAGTATGCTTACTTTTCCAAAATGGAATTAACTTAGGATGCACATCCCAGTAGTAAAACTTGCCATTAATTTATAAGCAGAGTCTATTCCAACAGCAATCACCAAAGGGTTAATGTTGTAAAACATGATCCAAGAGAAACAAATGATCAAAGATAAATGACTTTATTCCTTATCCTGTATTTGTGTGAAAGTTGTGCTTCATTGGAAATAGCAACATGTTATCTATAGTGGTCAAATATATTAGTGTATTCCTACAGTATTCAAGTATGGGAGTTAATATAGGACATAAATTTTTCAAGACATAGGATAATATTTATGGGGAAATATACATCTGAAAAATCATGTGCCTTCCTTAGATAAGAAAGATACATATTTTCAAAAGTGACAACCTTTATTAGATGCTGACAAGTCTCATATGCTACTTTATAATCTCTTATTAAAGACATCTTGAGGGTTATAAACCTTCTGGATCAGTGCCTCCTAAGCCTTGCATAAGGCAGTTATGATTAAAAACCAAGTGACAAATCTCCAAACAGCTCACAGAAGAGTAACCAGTGTGTCTAATAAGATACTGGGTTACTATAAGGACCAGGAGTGAAGGTAACATCATGAGGGGAAATAAGTTATAGAAAGTCAAATTGTCCATACTAAAAGGAAGAAAAAAATTAAGTCTAGCACAGCTTCTGGAGAAATTTCAGGTTTATAGAGAATAGAAGTGCATGGGAAAGGGGATATGATGATACTGAACTTGAGGTTCTATGATCAGCAAACAGGGATAAAAGTTAGAAAAGCAAGATTAGTTTCAAGTGATTATAAATACTCTCATAGCAGTAGAATGAACTATCTTTGACCATAGACTGTAAATGAAAACAGCAGCAAATGTTTTAAGTAGTGAATCGATGAACATTATAAACTTCTGAACTTTTTTCCTAATTAAATCAGTACAAAAAAGTCCCTTTCATTTTGAATTTTAGTTATTAAATGTGCTGTTTTTCCCCTATAGAATGAAGACAGAAAAAAATATATACTGGTATATTTAGGTTTCAAAATTGTCAAACATTTTTACTAAGTCACTATAGAGGGAAAACAAGCAGAGAAAACTGCTGTTTGAAATACGAGCAGTACTTTTAAGTTAATGGTGGCCAACTAAAGCCTTTCTTGATAGGGATGAAGAAAACACAAAACCAGTGAGCTCACTGAACGTTCACTTATGTTTGAAAAGACAAACATGCACGAGCTGTATCATTATGTGCTGTACAACACTAGCCATGTTTTCTTAGACTTAGGAAATTCCCTAAGCTGTATTTCATTAACCTTGAAAGTCACATAAATCTAAAGATTATGGCTTACATTTGGAAAAACACAGACTTTGAAAATATCTAAATATTTAACTCTTCCTTTTAAAATAGATCATGTTATTGGGGAAATGCCGGCTTGCCAGACTGTTGTCACAAGTGTACAACCTCACATCTCCCCACAATAGACAGGGACACCACATCCTGCAACAACTTGTGGACTTCTACCATAGGACAATGGGTTATATCTAGAGATCTTGAGTGGTAGGAAACTTATGAGGAGGGCACTTCATTCAAATATATGCAGTTGAGAAAATGTAATTTGAATTATACTTTTCATTTCAACTGAACCAGTTCACACACAAAAAAGCAAAGCAAATGATCCACTTTAAGTGACAAGCCACTCTGTTTATTGTTTCAATAAAATATATGCTGATACAGGAGCTAACTCACTCAGGTACAACATTTGCATTAACCTGGTGAGGCCCAGCTCCATATGGGAACAATACTAGGGTGGGGGGGGTGTCACGGGTAGGTATTGTAGTGTTCCTCCTTTCTCCCATTGTTTGAAATAATGAAAAAGTGGCCAGGGGTGGCTGTCTAGTGATGGTACCAGGCATGTTCAAGGCCCTGGGTTCATTCCCTGGTACCACAGATATATTCTTTTTTTTTTTTTTTTTTTTTTTTAAATTTTTAATTTAAGAAAGGATTAGTGAACAAAAGCATAAGGTAGGAGGGGTACAACTCCACACAATTCCCACCACCCAATCCCCATAACCCACCCTCTCCCATGATAGCCTTCCCATTCTCTAGCCCTCTGGGAGCATGGACCCAGGGTCGTTGAGGGTTGCAGAAGGTAGAGGGTCTGGCTTCTGTAATTGCTTCCCCGCTGAACATGGGCGTTGACTGGTCGGTCCATACTCCCAGTCTGCCTCTCTCTTTCCCTAGTAAGGTGTGTCTCTGGGGAAGCTGAGCTCCAGGACACATTGGTGGGGTCTTCAATCCAGGGAAGCCTAGCCAGCATCCTGGTGGCATCTGGAACCTGGTGATTGAAAAGAGAGTTAACATACAAAGCCAAACAATTTGTTGAGCAAACATGGATCCCAAGATTGGAATAGTGGAGAGGAAGTGTTGGGGAGGTACTCACTGCAAACTCTAGTGTAATCCTGCTTTCAGGTATATATTTTGCAGTAGTTTATGGATACGTGTGCGCATACGCTCTCTCTCACAGAAACTGGTGTATGTCTAGGTTATGGGACTTTGTTAGAAAGTGAACTACCTGAGATGAAATTAGAGTGTACTATAGAAGGAAAGGTCTCACCCGAGTAATGAAGCTGAAGGGTTGTCATTCCACACGTGAAGTCTCTGGATACACTCTGAGGTGAAGCATGTTGAGATGGCAATCGTTGCTTTGGTTAGGTTGTGATCGACGGATGCAATATTATTTGGTATGGATTGGGAGAAGCATACGGGAAAGTGAGCCCTATCCATGGGTGCCAGGACTGGGGGAAGTAGGGGCTCTATAGTGAAGATGTGAGGTTCCTGCTGTCTTAGGCTTCAAAAAGACAATCAATAGTTAATATTATCATCACATTATTTGTTAATTGGGTTAACTTTGAAAAGTCCCTTTGTTATGGTTTGCTGTACAATACCCAGTATCTTGTATATAGCTGTGCTATTGGAAGCTTCTAATCTACTTGGTCTAGGCTTTTGAGAGAGTCCGCATATCAAATACGTAGCCTATCTATTAAAAAGATTCAGTTTGTCTTTTGAGAACCTTTGAGACATACAATTGATTTCCCCCTCTCATATTAATTAACTACTGATTTATATGTCTACATTTTGCTAGGAGTGTACATAAACACCATTCCCATCACCAAAGGACCGTGACCCATCCCTCCCGCCCATTCCCACCCCCCACTGACCCAGGAAGCTACATGTCTACCCCTCACCACTGGGTTTTTACTTTGGTGCCCTACTTACAATTTGATCAGGTCCTGCTTTTAGTTTCCCTTTCAGATCTTCTAAGTCAGCTTCTGTTGATGAGTGGGATCATCCCATACTCATCTTTAACTTTCTGACTTAGTCCACTTAACATAATTCCTTCTAGCTCTGTCCAAGATGGGTCAGAGAAGGTGAGTTCATTGTTCTTGATAGCTGCATAGTATTCCATTGTGTATATATACCACAGCTTTCTCAGCCATTCATCTGTTGTTGGGCACCTGGGTTGCTTCCAGGTTTTAGCTATTATGAATTGTGCTGCTATGAACATAGGAGTACACACCTCTTTTTGGTTGGGTGTTATGGAGTCCTTGGGGTATAACCCCAGGAGAGGAATTATTGGGTCATATGGAAGGTCCATGTCTAGCCTTCTGAGAGTTTTCCAGACTGCTCTCCACAGAGGCTGTACCAATTTACATTCCCACCAGCAATGTAAAAGGGTTCCTCTGTCCCCACATCCTCTCCAGCATTTGTTGCTGCTGTCCTTTTTGATGTATGCCATTCTTACAGGAGTGAGGTGGTATCTTAGTGTTGTCTTAATTTGCATTTCTCTGACAATCAGTGACCTAGAGCAGTTTTTCATATGTTTGTTAGCCTTTTGGATCTCCTCTGTGGTGAATGTTTTGTTCATTTCCTCTGCCCATTTTTGGATGGGGTCATTTGCTTTTTTGCGGCTAAGTTTGCTGAGCTCTTTATATATTTTGGTGATTAGTTTCTTGTCTGATGTCTGGCATGTGAAGATCTTCTCCCATTCTGTGAGGGGTCTCTCTGTTTAATAGTTTCTTTGGATGTGCAGAAGCTTTTCAATTTGATGTAGTCCCATTGGTTTGTTTCTGCTTTGGTCTTCCTTGCAATTGGGTTTGATTCATCAAAGATATCCTTGAGGTGTAGATGGGAAAGTGTTTTACCAATGTTTTCCTCTAAGTATTTGATTGTTTCTGGTCTGACATCTAGGTCTTTGATCCATTTGGAATTGATTTTTGTTTCTGGTGAGATAAAGTGGTTCAATTTCATTCTTCTGCATGTTTCAACCCAGTTTTCCCAGCACCATTTATTGAAGAGAGCCTCCTTCTTCCATTTAATCCTTTGGGCCCCCTTATCAAAGATTAGATGCCCATAGGTGTTGGGATTTACTTCTGGGCTTTCAATTCTGTTCCACTGGTCTGTGTGCCTATTTTTGTTCCAGTACCATGCTGTTTTGATGATGATGGCTTTATAATATAGTTTAAGGTCTGGGAGTGTGATGCCTCCATTTCTGTTTCTTTTCCTTAGGATGGTTTTGGCAATTCTAGGTGTTTTCAGGTTCCAGATAAATGATTGTAGTGTTTGTTCTATTCTCTTAAAGAAGCTTGGTGGAACTTTGATGGGTATTGCATTGAATTTGTATATGGCTCTGGGGAGAATGTTCATTTTGATGATATTTATTCTTCCAATCCATGAGCATGGGATATCTTTCCATTTCTTGGTATCAGTTTCTATCTCCTTGAGTAGCGACTCATAGTTTTCAGCATACAAGTCTTTCACTTCTTTGGTCAACTTTATTCCTAGGTATTTGATTGATTTTGCTGAAACAGTAAATGGGAGTGATTTCTGGATGTCTTCTTCTTCAGATTTAGTGTTTGCATAAAGAAATGCCACTGATTTTTGTACATTGATTTTGTAGCCTGATACCTTGCTATATTGCCTAACAACTTCCAGTAATTTTCTACTGGATTCTTTAGGTCTTTCTATGTATACTATCATATCATCTGCAAATAGTGAGAGCTTGACTTCTTCCCTTCCAATCTGTATCCCTTTGATTTCTTTCTCTTGCCTGATTGCTATGGCAAGAACTTCCAATACTATGTTGAAGAGTAACGGTGACAGTGGGCAGCCCTGTCTAGTCCCTGATCTGAGGGGGAATGCTTTCAGCTTCTCTCCATTGAGTATGATGTTGGCTGTAGGTTTGCTATATATAGACTCCACTATCTTGAGGAATTTCCCATCTATTCCCATTTTTTGTAGAGTTTTGAGCATGAATGGGTGTTGGATTTTATCAAAGGCTTTCTCTGCATCTATTGAGATAATCATGTGGTTTTTGGCTTTGCTTTTATTGATGTGATGAATGACATTGATTGATTTACGGATGTTGAACCAGCCTTGCATTCCTGGGATGAATCCCACTTGGTCATGATGAACAATCTTTTTGATGTGTTGCTGTATCCGGTTGGCCAAGATCTTGTTTAATATTTTGGCATCTATGTTCATCAGAGATATTGGTCTGTAGTTTTCCTTTTTTGTTCTGTCCCTATCAGCTTTTGGTATCAGGGTGATGTTGGCTTCATAGAAGGTGGAAGGGAGTATTCCTGTTTCTTCAATCTTATGGAATAGCTTAAGAAGTATGGGTATTAACTGTTTCCTGAAAGTTTTGTAGAATTCGTTTGTGAAGCCATCTGGTCCAGGACTTTTGTTGTTGGGGAGATTCTTAATAACGGTTTCAATTTCTTTGTCTGTGATTGGTGCATTTAGATTTTGTAGTTCTTCTTGGTTCAGTTTTGGAAGTGCATAGGTTTCTAGGAATTCTTCCATTTCTTCCAGATTCTCTAGCTTGGTGGCATATAGTTCTTTATAGAAGTTTCGCAGAATTCTCTGGATTTCTGTGGTGTCAGTTGTGATATCTCCTGTATCGTTTACAATTCTATTAATTTGAGTCTTCTCTCTTTTTTGTTTGGTGAGTCTGGCTAGGGGTTTGTCAATTTTGTTTAATCTTTCAAAGAACCAACATTTGGCTTCATTGATCTTTTGTATGGTTCTTTTATTTTCGATGTTGTTTATTTCTGCTCTAACTTTAGTGATTTCTGTCCTTCTGGTTGCTTTAGGGTTCCTTTGTTCCTCTTCCTCTAAGTCCTTGAGGTGTGTAGTAAGTTCGTTCATTTGGGCTTCTTCTTGGTGTTTAATATGTGATTGTATAGCTATAAGTTTCCCTCTCAGTACTGCTTTAGCTGTGTCCCAAATATTTTGATAGGTTGTGTCTTCATTTTCATTAGTTTCCAGGAACATTTGAATTTCCTGTTTGAGTGAGTGTCTGACCCAGTGGTTCTTAAGGAGCATGTTGTTTAGTTTCCAAATTCTATGTCTTTTAATAATTTTCCGTTTGTTGTTAAAAGTTAGTTTTACTCCACTGTGGTCTGAGAAGATACTTGGGATGATTTCAATGCTCTTGAATTTATTGATGCTGTCTTTGTGGCCTAACATGTGGTCTATCCTTGAGTATGTGTTGTGTGGATTTGAAAAGAAGGTGTATTCCAGTTTTTTGGGGTGGAGGAGTCTGAAAATGTCCAAGAGGTCTAGTCTGTCAATCTCTTCATTCAATTCTCTTGTATCTTTATTGGTTCTCTGCTTTGTTGATCTGTCTAAGTGTGAGAGTGGGGTATTGAAGTCTCCCACTATTATTGTATTACTATTGATGTATTTTTGAAATTCTTTCAATAGGTGTTTAATGTATTTAGATGGTCCCTCGTTGGGTGCATAGATGTTAATAATTGTTAAGTCTTCTTGGCTGATTGATCCTCTAATCATTATGTAATGTCCTTGCCTATCTTTTATTACTTTATTTAATTTAAAATCTATCGTGTCTGAGATGAGAATGGCTGTTCCTGCCCTTTTTTGTGGACCGTTAGCCTGTATGATAGTTTTCCATCCTTTCACTTTAAGTCTGTGTTTATCTTGTTGTGACAGATGGGATTCTTGCAAGCAGCATATGGTTGGGTTATGTTTTCTGATCCATCCCCCCACCCTGTGCCTTTTGATGGGTGAGTTTAAGCCATTGACATTTACTGATATTATGGATTTAATGTATTGTAGTGCCATTGTTCTAAAAAACAATTTGTTTACTCTGATATATTACAAGTATTATAGTGATGTTCTTGTTTATAAGAGGTCTTTTAGTACCTCTTTCAGGGCCGGCTTGGTGATAGTTGCCTCCTTTAACTGTTGTTTGTCTAAGAAGGTTTTGATCCCTCCATCTAGCTTGAATGAAAGTCTAGCAGGATATATAATCCTTGGTTGAAACCCTTTTTCATTCAGGGCTCGATAGATATCTTGCCACTCCCTTCTGGCTTTTAGAGTTTGAGTTGAAAAATCTGCAGAAAGTCTTATGGGTTTTCCCCTGTATGTGACTTTTTGTTTCTCTCTTGCAGCCTTTAGGATCCTTTCTTTATCCTTACTTCTTCTCATTGTGACTATGATGTGTCTTGGTGTTTTCAGGTCTGGGTTGATTCTGTTTGGTACTCTCTGGGCCTCTTGCACCTTGATATCCTTTCTGTTATTCAGGTCTGGGAAATTTTCTTGTATTATTTCCTCTAGGATGTTTGCTTCCCCTTCCTCTCTTTCTTCCTCTGGCAGGCCAATTATACGAATGTTACTTCTTTTGAGATCATCCCATATGTCTCTGTTGTTGTTTTCAGTGTCTCTCAATCTCTTTTTAAGCTCTTTCACCTCTTTCTTAGTTTTCTCTAACTCATCCTCTGTCTGACTAATTCTGTTTTCTGCTTCTGTTAGTCTGCTTTCCCTTGCCTCAGCTTCTTTCTTCATTACAGCTATTTCAGCTTTCAGTTCTCTAATTGTCTCAAGATAATCGGTATTTTCCTTGGGGGTCTCAACTGTTGTTTCCCTAATACTGCCATTTCTTTCCTCCAATGTTGTTTTCATTTCTGTGATTAATAAGTTTATTATTGCTTGCATACTTTTCTTATCTATGGTTACTTCTGACTGATTTGTGGTTTCTTCTGGGCTCTTGTCTTCATTCATTGGGGTAGCAGTTTTGTTTGTTTTTAATCTACCCATTTTTTTTTAATTTATGTGTTTCTCTCTCTTTTTTTTTTTTTTTTTAATGCTCTGTTGTTCCTCAGTTGTTGTGTTTTGAGCACAAGTAACACTGTACTAAATACCTTTATGACAATTGCACTCACCAACCTCCGGAATAACCGTAGCAATTGAAGTAAGTATTGAAGGAGTTTAATCGTTACCAGTTAGCCAAACATTTTCTCCAGTCCGTGAAAAAATAGTAACCAAATCCCAGTGAAGAAAGAGAAAAGGAAGAGAGGATAGCAAGAATAGACAGTTATGCAAATCTACTATCCAGTGTATATTCTAAGGGTAACAAGAGTGTAAAGGGAACTAGAGCAGAGATACACACATAGAGAGTCCACTCTGGGTCAGATTTCTTCCCCAAAGTAATTCACAAATTCAGAAAGGCAAAGAAGAAAGAAGTGTATGACAAGATTAAAAAAAAAAAAAAAAAAGAGAGATAGAGAGAGATAAGAGAGAGAAAAGGGAGAAGATAAGAAGTAGAGTTGTAATTAAAGAGCAGTGCGAGGAACTTCCCAAATGTGTATCAGTGAATTAAAAAAAAAAAAAAAAAAAAAGGAAAGAGGAAAAAAAAAAAAAAAAAAAAACCCTGTTTGGTGGTATGGGGTATCCTGCTAGTAGCTGGTCCCAGGCACTGCTTATGGGGGCGGGGGGCGGCGTGAAGGATGTATGCTTGAAAATTAAAAGGAAGAAAAAAGAATTTTTTCCCCTACTCTAATTCTTAACCCAAATTAAGTTATAGAAACATCCTTGGTATGACCGTTATGGCCCCTTATTGGCTGGCTTGCTAAAGGCAGAAAATCCTATTGTTTACACGAGATGTGTCCGGAGCTCAAAGGCTAGCCGCTTCTGCTTCTCCGGGCGCCATCTTCCGGGAAACCCCGCCCTCCAGACTTTTTTAAAGGATTTCTCAAAAATGAAAACTAGCTCCAAGTCCTTTGATCCAATGAGAGCTATACTCAAGAAGTCTTTGGATCCACCCTCAGGGTCGCGGTGGACCCTAGCGACTCCCAAGAGGCAGCCCCCGAGCTAAAGTGCTCTCTCCGGGTCCTCTGCCCGCCGCGCTCTGCAACTGGCGGCGGAGGAGCGGCCTTCCCGGGCGGGCGGAGGACAATGCCCGGCGCACTCGCCTTGCCTGGCGCCGCCTGGGAATTCTGGAGCCCCGCTAGTCCGTGTCCCCTTTGCTCTAATTGTTAACCCAAATTAAACTGTAATCACTTCTTTGGTGCTCCCCCCTTGTTGACTGGCCTGCTAAAGGCAGAAAATCCTACCTTTGCCGACGATGCTATCAGAGCACTCGCTGTTAGCGACTTCTCAGGCCGTCGCCATCTTACCTCCCACAGATATATTCTTTACTGTATCACTTCTAAATTTAGCAAGATGTAAAGGTGAGCAGGAAGATAGCATAATGGTTGTGCAAAAGACTTTCATGCCTCAGGCTCTAAAGGCACCACCGTAAACCCTAGCAGTGCAGTACTCTGGGGAACAAAAAGAAACAAGGAGATGCTTTACAGTTTTCCTCTAATTCTGAGTCCTTCGGTTGGTAAGATAGCCTACATGCATACTGTGCTGGCTTTGTCTTGGGGACAACCCAGATGCAGGTCAACCCCCCATTGTGCTAAGGGAAGCTTCAGTGCTGTGGTGTCTTTGTCTCTCAGAAAAAGTTGGTGTGGAGTTGTACCCCTCCTACCCTATGGTTTTGTTAATTTATCCTTTCTTAAATAAAAAATAAATTTAAAAAAAAGTTGGTCTGGAGCAGTGAAACTGCTGCAGTAACAACCAAATAAAAATCACTTCATACTTTGCTTCTCAAAGTGTTGTTGAATTTTTCTATTTCTGCATTTCACATAAGATAGTGAGGGAAGTTATCCTATTAACAAGAGGTAAATTTGGATCTTGTCTATATCATTAAGCAAATCAAAGTAGTTAGTATACTATCATGATTTTTATCATTCAGAGTCCTAGGTCCATTATATCATTCTATACCTGCATTTTATCTCCATATCAATGACAGACACCAACCAGTTAGATGTAGACACATCTACATCTAACTTTCCATACTACAAAAGAGGGAAAAAGTCCAGGGCTTTGTCATAATGAGGAAAACCAGGAAAGTGCATTATCACTTCTACACACATATGTTCATATCTACTTGTAAGAAAATCTATTCTGTAGATGGTAGCCATGTACTTTACTGAAACATTGGGAATTATGTTACTAAGAAGGATAGCACACTGAAATATATAGTGGTCTCTGCCTTAATATGTATTGACTGGGGTTTAGAGATGACAGAAGTACCAAAAAGATGAAGGCAATGTGTATGGATAGCGTTTGTTGACCACAAATGATTTTTTTTTTGTATTGTGATGGCTGATTTAAATAGTTGGAGACTGAAAAAGTGAATTTCACCTTAAGATCTGAGACAATGGAAGGATTTCTTCACCATAAAAATTTAAATGAGAGATTTAGTACAGTGATTTAATTCACTGAGGAAATTTTTATTTCTAGGATTCTTGTTATGGGTAAAGATCCACCTCTCCCCAAGATAGATGTCTATATACCTTATCCTCCACCAAGATGCAATCACAAAATTTTGAAAACAGTAAGGCTTCTTCAATAAAAATCCAAAAAATGTCTACACCACCAAAAAGCAAGTCTACTTTGCATATGTCTTAAAACATTTTTGAAGTGAATCAAATTTTTAGTAGTTATGTCTTTTGCCAGAAGCAAAAACCAAGTTGCATTTTTCATTTACACTTCAACTGAGGAATAAAATTGGCCTTTCTCAGGCAGTACCAGATGTTAGCTGATGCTTCCCTTCAGACTGGTATTCACTGGTTGTTCTGTATAGCATACACTTCTTTTTTATATATATTTACTTATTTTCCCTTTTGTTGCCCTTGTTTTTTATTGTTGTTGTTATTGAAGTTGTCATTGTTGGATGGGACAGAGAGAAATGGGGAAGACAGAGGGGGAGAGAAAGATAGACACCTGCGGACCTGCTTCACTACCTGTGAAGCGATGCCCCTGCAGGTGGGGAGCCGGGGGCTTGAACTGGAATCCTTGCGCTTTGCACTACATGCACTTAACCTGCTGCACTACTGCCTGACTCCCCATAAACTCTTCTATCACATGTATAGAGGACAATCCTCAAGAACTACAGCTTGGCTCATTACAATAATCTTTCAACCATCCAAACACAATGTATTACTAACAGTGCCCTTTCCTTCAAGCATGTAAGATTCCTCTCCATTCTGTAGTGGTTCTGCTAGGCCTCTCAGCTTCTCCTCAGTGAGAGAGATTTCCCAACAAGATGTTCACATAACAGGAAGCTACTCTCAGTCTCATGAAAGCCATAATTTAGTCTAACTTGATGCAACAACCACAGTCATCACTTATAAAGGACTTTAAATCCCATAATAATTGTAGTAATTGCTAGTGATTAGTGAGCATTCACTCACCAAGGGTACTATAGATGTCTATTAACTTAATTAACTCCAAGTTATTTGTAGTTACTTAAGTCCTCTTACAATCTATTGGTTAGCCAAGTAAATTTGCTTTGTTCTTAAAAGCTACACCAGGGCTGGGGAGATAGCTTAATGGTTATGCAAAAAGGTTTTCATGCCTGAGGCACCAAAGGTCTCTGTTTCAAATCCCTATACCACCATAAGCCTCAACTGAGAAGAGTTCTGGTAAAAATAAACATCTAAATCTAAGAGTGCTATTCAATATAAAAAGCTACAGAGGTGGTAAAAATACTATAAAACATTTCCATAAATAAATTAGATGCTGCAACTAAATCACAGTTAGTAAATTTTAAAGTGGCTATATTGGCTCTCTGTGGTTTTGTTCACTTCAGATTTGAGCAAATTTGATGTTACATACCCCAGGGGTAACATCCTTAATTATCAGCACACTGTAACTTTTTTTTTTAATTTTAGTTTTCCTTCCATATAAATTATTTATTTAAAAAATAAATATAAGATATTGTCACATAAATACAATTCCTTATCTGCCACAAAGGGTGTCTGCATATTTGAAGGACTCATGTTAAGTGAGATAAGCCAGGAGGATGAATACTGAATGATCTCACTTACATGTAGAACCTAAGAAACAAGGAAAGAAAGGGTAAACCAAACTGTGGCCCAAGTGTGGTTGCAAAGCCATTCCTTTTACTTGTGGAATTCTTTGATAAATCTCAAATTTCCAAAGAACTATCTATAGTTAGATGTTAGCAAGTATTACATTTCACAGATCCTGACACTTATTCACATAAAACGACTTAAAGAGATTTCTGACATTTTGTTTGTTTTGTTACTGCTGAGGATTCACTGCTCCCGGCTAGCTTTCTTTCTGATAGAAAGAGGGAAAGACACTTCTGCCCATGCCCACTGTGGTAGGGAGCAGGCTTCCACCTGGGTCTACTGCTTGGCAAAGCAGGCATACTTCCAGGTGAGACATCTTAATGACACCCTGAAAGAGATACTTTCCGTGGGAAAAGAAAGCTTTCTGAAAGGAGAGTCATTCAATGTAATTAGTTGAAAAACGTGTGTTCTGTAAGCCATTTTGTATTTGTCTTAAATGGAGTCTTTAGCAAAACATCAATCTTTACCATGACCGGAGAGTAATTTTAATATACATAAGTAATGGTGTAAATGAAATTAAAACCCCCCAAATGATCCCTATTTCCTAATTCTAATAAGTAAGACCTCTGAACGCTGGTGCTTTTTAATAACTGGAGAAATTTTCTTTTAATTAAAGAGCTTTTGTTTTCCCTGTAAGTTAGAGTGTCCTCTAGTGGGGAGAAACTGCTCTCAGTTCTCATTTTGAGAACTGGTCAAATGACACTAAATAACAAGTGTCCCTATTCAGACTGAAATCCACTAGTTGAAGAGAAAATGTATTCTTTTTCCTCTAATGCCCCTTCACATCCTGGCCTACTTGAAAAGCTGCTGTGTGACAAGCATTGTTCTCCTTTTAGCTAGCAAATGATTTTTTTATGATCAATTTTAGAGTGCTTCCTTCTGAACCTGGTAAGATTGAGCTGACGGTGCACCTTTCTGCCAAAAAGGTGGCAGAAACATTTAGTGCAATTTACTATAGCTTTTACAGATATCAAATTGAGACAGCAAGAATACCATTATCTTCAGAACTCCAGCCCTAGTTGACTTGATAATTTTTGTTGTGTGCAACTCCCTAGGCCATAACTTACATGTTTCTATTATTTGAAGGGAAAGATATGAAATTGAGAGGAAAATTCACGTATGTCTCTGTTACTTGTAGGATTCGAATGCTAATTTCCTATATTTTTGGTTAAGTATATAAATATTATTAGTGCTGTCATTTAGGTGTAAGAGATGAGACTTGGAGATGAATTTTCAATATCTAAATGGACGAAGATAAAGAACCACTGTGCTTTGACTCTCCCGATCACATGCTAGGATTGCCAAATAAGAAATTGAACAGTTTCTTTAGATAAGCTCATACTGGATGAAAATATTAAAATCATATTGCTCATTCTTATGCTTTAAAGCTAAAGAGACAGGAATTGTATTCATGTTAACAAAATAATTTCACAAAATATTACTCTCAGAGATACAAAAATAACACGTTAAAGAAATTTTTGCTCATAAGATATGACAGGGCCAGACAGATGCTATAACCAGTTCAAATGTAGAATCAATGGAGTAGGGCACCAAATAAAAAGCCCTAGGTGGAGGGTGAGGGTGAATGCTCAGCTTCATGGGCCGGGGGGATGGGACATAGTCTTTTAGTGGTGGGCAAAGGTGGGCGCAAGGAATCACATCATTGCAAGACTGGCCAGCTCCTCATGGGGCGCGAGCGCTTCCACACTACGATCATCCTCTCTGGCATTATGCTATTCCACTGCAGAATACTGTGCCCCAGTATGGTTCCGTAGCCCCCATGTCCACTTGGTCAGTTCCAAATTATATTCCTCCATAAGGATAATTTCTGGAACCATCCGTTCCACCCCGGTTCCATGACTGCCAGTTCTTAGCAACATCGCCCCGCCAGATATTCGTCGGGATGCGGCATCATCTAAGTTCATTTCCCACGTCTACGCTCAACCGGACCTGCCAATATACGCGGATATCTTCGCCCACCCTGTCCAACGCTTGACGTCTCGTCACCCAATCTGGTCCCCTGTGCTTACACTGAACTTCTCTGTTCCAGTCTCTTGGAAACAGAGTTGGCAGTCAGCTGAGGTAAAGAACAAACACCTCATCACAGACCCCTGCAAGCGTCCACCCGGCTTTGACCTAGCACGTTATGATTGGGCCCTCCTCAATCGCTATCGAACAGGCCATGGCCGGTGCGCCGCTATGTTCCATCGCTGGGGAGCCAGAGACGACCCGAACTGCCCCTGCGGCTCCAGACAGACTATGACCCACATAGTCAACGACTGCCACCTCTCCAGATTCAAAGGAGGTCTCGAAACTTTACATCAGGCTCAACCTGATGCTGTTGACTGGCTACAGAAGAAGGGCAAACGCTAGAAGAAGAAGTGGTGGGAATGGTGTTTATGTGCACTCCTATCAATTTGCAGTCATATAAATCACTATTTAATATGAGGGGAATATTTGATTGAATATCTCAAACTTAAAAAAAATGTAGAATCAAAACAGAAGATTTATTTGAAGGAAAGGGATTTGGGGTGAATTCCAGGTGGAGACAATTCTTTATTTTTATTTTGCCACCACGGTTAATAATACCGCTGGGATGCATGTGCCTGCGTGACTGCACTGCTCCTGGCAGCCTTAGAGGGGGAGACAACCCAGTGCTGCACGACTTATAAAACTCGTCTCCCACCCCCATTCTCCCATGTGGTTGCCTGGAATTGGAACCCAGATTCCCACACATTGTAACTTAAGCCCACTGCTAGGTGAGATAACTCCTGGTCCCTGTGACAACAAAACAGATGTTTCCCTGGGTCAGGGCTAGGAGAGGAGGTGCTAGAACAAAGGATAAATTAAGTCAGTACCAGACAGGAGAGGATTTATCATTTACCTAAGATTTACAAAGAGAAAAAAGAGCCAGAACCTAATAACTCAAAAGGATCTACAGTCGGAAATAATGAACTTTCTACCGAAATGAATGTTTTCCTATCTTCACTTTGAAGTGGACAGTATTTCTGCAGTTTAGATTGAGGCACCAGTGACCCAGCTGTACTTGCTATGAATCCTTTTTCCTCTTCCCCAAATGTCTTTTGATCTTGATGCTTTTGAGTCCCAAATCTACTTTAAACAAAATCCAAGTAAGAAGAAAGTGTTCCATACAGTTAATTGCAACCACTTAGATGCAAATCACCTGAGAGAGCTTGTTTAAAATCCCTGCAGCTCTCCAGACTTGCTGAGTCAAATCTGATAAGGGGTGGGCTTTGACAATCAGTTTGAGATTTCCTGGGTTAAGTAAGAACAGATAATAACAACTGAAACCATACTTATCTAAATTAAATAAAACTGTAGAAGACGTGAGTATAATGTTAAGATAGTATTAAAGTTTGTGGAAATATGCAAGCATAAACAAGGTTAATAGTTATCTTAGGAGTTGCAATACTAATGTCCTTTCCTTATAGTTTCTTCCGAATTCTGGCTGGGATTAATTTTCAAGTTTCAAGGATATCAAGGATATTAATTTAATAATGATCTTCCCAAGCTCTACGCTAACTGTTCTGAGTTGTTTTTCCTTTTTAATTGAAAATATACCCATACACTCATTAGACAACGAATACAATATATGATAATTCTGTTTCAATTTTCTTTATACTGTTTTCTACTCTACCAAAATTTTACTAATTATGTATTCAACTCTTGTGTATCTTGAATGTACTTATTATTTCTAAGTTCCAATTCTAATAAATGACATATACTAGAAACTAACAAAAAAAACCATTTCTCCTAGATTGCGTCTTTTGTTATAATATTTAACTCTATAGAAGGACTGAGTTTTTATTTTTATATAATTTTATTTGTTCATGAGAGAGAGAGACAGAGAGAGAACCAGATCACTCTGGTACATGTGCTGCCAGGGACTGAACTCATAGCCTCATGCTCGAGAGTCCAATACCTTATCCACTGTACCACCTTCCAGACCACAGTTTTTTATATTATATGAGGCTCAATGTGTGGGGGTGGAGAGGGTGTTGATGCAGGATGGTGGAAAAGGACCTAAGTTGGGGGTGAGAGTGTTCTGTGGACCCTTATCACAGGGAGATGACAAATTGTGTCCATAGTCAATCATACTGTAAACCATTAACCCATCAATGAAGTGAGAACAAAAGTACCAAGAGCAGTGTGTTGGTAACTGTTCTTCATTGATTTTACAAGTATAAAAAGTGGTTGATACTTTGAATTACATTGGCAAGTAACACACTAGAGGTATATGTCAACTTTATTTGTTCACAAATGATGCCTATGATACTTTTTAGATACTAGAGGATTATATTTATATATGTGCTGTTACCAATATAATAGCTATAGATGTGACAGTTCAATTTGTGTTATTACCACTTTATCCTTTGTTTTCTCAAGTACAAAGTCAGTTTGATTTATAACATTTGGCGATTTAATATTCCCTCCAAGACAAATTTCAGACTACTAATATATCTCACTAAACATATAATTAGGTAGAGAAGTGCAGGAGTGGGGCTGGGCTGTGGTGCAGGGGATTAAGTGCTCAAAGATCCTGGTTCGAGCCCTGGGATCCCCACCTCCGGGGGGGGGGGGTCACTTCACTAGCGCTGAAGCAGGTCTTCAGGTATCTTATCTTTCTCTCTGTCCTATCCAGTAAAAATGGGGAAAATGTTACCTGCCAGTATGCCTAAAATAAATGTACACTTAGTTTTAAAACCTATCTATCACTTCTCTCCACAGGCGACTCAGCTAATCTAACCTGCAGAGCTTTCTTTGGGTACAGTGGTGATGTCAGTCCCTTAATTTACTGGATGAAAGGAGAGAAGTTTATTGAAGATCTGGATGAAAATCGAGTTTGGGAGAGTGACATTAGGTAAAATTTTTTTTCTTTTAACTTGTGCAACCAAGATTGACATTTACTTTGTTAGTGAATAGATATTGAAATAAAGGGGAAAAAATTAGGCAATTTACTATTATAATAAAACTATCACAGCACCTAATGGCAAAGAGGCGAAACTCTGTTAAGCAATTGACTATGGACATAATCTGAAACTGTAAACTATCTGCAAATAAATTGGAGAAAGAAGAATTTTGTGTTTATTTTTAAAGAAATATATCATGGGTGAGACAGGCCAAGATACCACAAAACATGGAGAATGAGATATTGTGACTGTTAAAATATCTATTTTTAAATTGTTGGGAGGAAAATATTAACAAGGTACTAAGACTCAGCCAACATAATCTTATTCCCTTTCATAATTTTTACATATTTGAGCCATGAATCAGACTAGAAAACGTTTTTTATCACCTTCTTTTATCTGGCTTAAATATATAGTGGGAATGCTAGAGAATAAATACTAAAAATAGTTAATTTAAGGGCATAATGCTTAATCCTCTTTTTGGAAAATTAACTGACTTATCTAAGGATGTATCACAGTATGACTGAAATTATGATTGGTTACAGATACCTGTTTTTAATCAGAATGTAAATTAGCAATGATACATATAATTAAGTCAACTGAATCAAAATGCTGATGACTTGCAATATTTCCTGATCTAAAGATCACATATTCTGGATACATAGATTTTTATTTTAACCAAGATTCCCCTTTAGAAGCAAGGACTTTTAAAACCTGACCATAGGCCTAAGGGAAAATGTGATATATATTTTGTATTGGGATCTTCCTCTTAGCAACAAATACTTAAGAATATTGCCCTCCAATGGGGGTTCTGAAATGCCCAGGTGGACCTTTCTCCACTATGTAGCAAATGTTGTTTTGGAATGTTTTCCTATCTACAAACTCTTCCTGTTTTACTATAAATTTTGAAATGCTATACTGAAAGGCAATAAACCACCTAATTTCCCTCCTCTCTCTTTTTGCATGTGCTTAGGGCAGGTTATCTAGAAAGGTTTTTTTTTGGTAAATTCTATGTTAAGATTTGTGTAGAAGTAAGTTACCAAGTAAGTGGAGGTGGAAACATCGTGAGCAGGAAAGGGAGCCTTCCTTTGTAATTTTCCAATTGTCTGAAAGATTCTTTAAAAAAAAAGTCAGAATAGAGATTGCAACTGAAATGTCAAAGTAGCTCAGAAATGTACTATTCTGACCTTTGGCCAGCCAACTTAAAGCACATGTGCTATGGACATTTGCACATCAGCCCTAGAGTCATCTTTCTTTTTTTCATGTGTGTATGTCTGTGTGGGATTGTTTTGTTTTATATTTTAGAATTCTTAAGGAGCATCTGGGGGAACAGGAAGTTTCCATCTCATTAATTGTAGACTCTGTAGAAGAAGGAGACTTGGGAAATTACTCCTGTTATGTTGAAAATGGAAATGGACGCCGGCATGCCAGTGTTCTCCTTCACAAGCGTGGTAAGTGTAACCTTCTAAGCTTGGATGGTCAAATCTCTAATGGGAGATGTTTGGAAAGCAAAAATATATTATCTTACTATATACAGTTTTAAGATAGCACAGTGGAGGGGTTGCCATAAATAGAATCATGTTCTGCTTTAATATCAACTATGTAACCTCAAGGACAGCACTGAATTCCCTGAAGTGGGGCGGGGGAGTGTAATATCAATCTTCTGTAGTGTTTGAATGATGAAAAGTCAAATATGGAGAATCTGGCACAGAGAACTATACAGGGAGGTATTTATTATTATGAGAGTAAGTAAAACATTTATAATCTTTAACTTAAAATTAATTTTGTTTATATTATTGGAGCCAGTAACTGGTGGTAAAGAACACACCTTACTATAAATGAGGTCCTCTATTCAATGAATTAAAATGATTGTGCTCTTACTGAAAAAGCTGTTTCTTTAAAATAAGAACTATGTCTGGTAGAATTATTACTGCAGCATTCCTTGACATATATTTACCTGTATAATGTCTTTCCTCGAGTAATAATACATTAATTGTTCACTAGTGAACTATTCAGTTATCATTAATAATTCTACCAAGGAGTGCTATGGACTTAGTGCAGCGTCTGTTATACTGAACTTGATTCCACTATAGCCCCACAATATTACACATGGGATTAAACATCTATATAAACGTAAAGTGAATTGTTTGAAATCAGTGACAATTATAAAATCTGAGCCCTGTCTTCTAGTTTCGGGAACATATGCACTTAGTATTCTTAATCAGCAAATTTACAGTGATTTTTCACTTCAAAGTACACGTTTAATCCTAGACTCTTTGAGGTTGAAGAAGAAAGAGCAAGTTGAAATTTGCTCTGCCTTACTGGACAATAGATTCTCTTTGAATAATGTTCCTGAAAACAGGTACCTCTGTTGCCAAGGTGACCCCAGTATTGAAGGTAGTCTACTTTTAGGGAATGTGGGCAGAGAGGAAAGGTGTGCCACCGCTAGCAACAACATTTTCCAAGTGATCTCTCAGCTCATACTGGATCACATTCCCTTCCAGTGACGTTCATGCCATGTCTGGAAAAGAGAATTATTAGAAGGCCACCTCTGTGTTTCTCATACCCACTTCTCACCACAAATTAGGGGACCCATGCCTGGAGGAGTGTAAAGAGAAGGCAGTGAATAAAATATGAATATGTAACCTATAGTCCAGTCTGTGAAATATCAGCAAATTTACATGAAGTACAGGTGGGATATATTCCCTATGCCAAGCTATTATAGTTTCATAAATGTGCTTTAACGGGAATTATTGTCCCATTTTATACAAAAGTACAGCCATTAGAAACAGTTGTCCCCAATCAGTATTATTAAATTAATAAAGAAAAAAACCAAAATCAATGCAGAAAATTTTTTCCAGAAACGCAATAGAAATATTTTTTATGTCTATACAAAAAACTATCCCATATAGTGAGCAAGGAATGAAGGGGGAAGGGCCATGGAGTCAGATTAGTCTATGACTGCCCTGCCCCTTATCCCAGACTCATTCACAGCCTGATAAGCTTGCCTCCCACAAGTCCAGTGAGTAGGCACTTTCACTGTACCATTCTTTCTTGTTCAATAGCAATCCATGTGCAATTAAAACCTAGGTTGAAGGCTGCCATTTACCCAGATATCTTTGTTTAGGTTTCTAATTACCGATACTTGTATCAAATACTAACTTTCAGTTTCCTAGATGCTCTGGCTTCAGACCAGACGGAGACTTTCTTCCACTGTCTAGGCAATCCTAAATTTCTCCTCTTTCTTCCTGTCCATCTCTGGATGACCTCACCCTGTGGGCATGTTTACCACCTGATTGTGAACTGCAGAGCAAGGCTCACTCTCTGTAATCTTGCTACAAATAATCATTTTGGTTCCATTGGGTCTCAAATTTCTCTTCTATAGAATAGGATTATAGTACCTACCATGGAGTTCAGGTCTAAGGATTAAATTAACTGATTTATGCCAACACATATCACAGTATCTGACACATATTTATCACCCATTAAGTGTTAGTAGCTATTATGGGATGCTTCTACTTCAGTTAAATGAACTCCTGGTTAATGTGTTCCACTAAAAACTCCATCAAAGCCTCATCAATTTATTCCATTGATTCTGTATTTGACTTTGTAATAAATTTATGTTGGTTTAATTTATGTTGTGTTGTCTTAAAGGAGAACTTTATTCAGTTATTCATTCATTTAGAACCTACTATGGGTCTAGAACTCACAAAATGAATTAATAGGAAATAATAACCAGTATAAATTGGAATGCCATCATCTCTTTTTAAAATTACATTGATACTAAGCATTCCTAACAGAATAGTGCTCTAGTGAATTCTTTGCTTTAAAACTGTCACATTAAAGGGAGACTCATTAACAAGCTTGTTCTCAATGGTTATGTTTGGATGTTTTGTTTATAATAAATCAGCAATCCGTCCATCATGACTTATAACAGTTTAAGAACTCTAGTGAAGTATCTTTCTGAGAGACTAGCACCAATTAATAATGATAAACATCTAGGTTTTCTCTATTCCCCCTTAAACCCATTTTAATTCTTGTGCGCACACACACACACACTCAAGAATGTAATCAATAGGAATTAGACTTGCTCAATGAACTTCCTAGTCCTGAAAATATCTCTAGTAATGTAATTAGCATGCACATAATTTAGGATGCATTGTTTTAAAGCTGGATGAATTTAAACCCAGTGGACCACTTATCCCTGCTTTGCAATGAATCATTTTTGTAACATGTGCCCCATCCTTGTTAGTATTTACCTAGTGTATTTGTTCATGGAGAGATCCAGTAAGGGAGTAGAGCTGTTTCAACTGCTAAACTCTGTCCATAATATAACATTATCCTAGTAAAACAGTGATTCATTAAAAATAGATGTCCACAAAAGAATTGCTTTCCAGAAGCCACTGCTTATGTAATGCCCCCCCCCAATACTAAGGAACTTGAATTATGATGCTGCAGCACCTCCAGACCATTAGATTAACAACTTCCCTCCTTAGAAGAAAATATCTGACATTTTACAGTAAGTGTCTTTTAGCCTGTAACATCTGTCTTGCTTTTCTGTATCTAAGATGTGCAAAACGTCCAAGTATCTGCCCCCAATTCTTACTTTTTCTTGATAACCAATACCAAACAAGTAGTCATACTTAACAACTATATTATGGATGCCACTAGTACAATACAAGTGATTTTTGTACCTCTCAATTTCTTGGCACACATACTCCAACAATGTCAACTGATTATCACCAAAGTGACAGACATAAAATTGACCTGAGAGATAGAAGATTTAAGTGAGGTTACCTCCAACTTATTTTCCCTCAACATGAAATCTAAAGAGGTCTATTTGATCCATTTTTTAATTTTTTTCCTTTATCATTTTACTGGGGGTGGGATAATAGTACAATACAGTTATTGATGCATAGGTACAATTTCTCATCTCTCCCATGATAGGTGTCTGCAAAATATCCACACCCCCAACTTAAGTCCTTTTCCGCCATAATGCGCTGAGACCCAATACCCTCTCGACACCCTCCAACCTTTTCCCTCCTTCCCCAGAGTCCTTTGCTTTGGTGCAATACACCAAATTCAGTCCAAGTTTCACTTTACGTACTCTCTTTCTGTCCTAGTTTCTTAAGTTCTGCCTACGAGAGAATGTAGATCCTAATTTTTCATTAACTACCACATGGAAAATTGCTATATAACACAGTATGCACAGTTTCCTTCACTAGAATATTCAAGCAGCATCTTGTTTTAAAATTTAGTTTAGTCATCACTGGGACTTTTCTGGGCTGTCTTTCTAAAATAGAAACAGAATGAGAGGGGCCAGGTGGTGGCACACCGGTTGAGCACACATGCTCAAGGTCTGGGGTTCAAACTCCCCACTCCTCACCTGCAGGTGTCTATCTTCCTCTCTCCTTCTGGATCTACCCCTTCCCTCTCAATTTCTCTCTGTTCTATCAAATAAAATAGAAGGAAAAAAAGAAAAGATGACTGCCAGGATCAGTGGATTTGTAGTACTAGCACCAAGTCCCAGTGATCTCCCTGGTGGCAACAGAATAAAATAAAACAAAATAATAAATTGCAGAGAGAGAGAGAGGTGGCACAACACTAAACTTTCTCACAATGTTGTAGAGGTGTGATTCGAATCTGTTTCATGTGCGTGGCCAAGCAGGTATCCTAGATGCGCTATCTCTCCAGCCCTCCGGGCAACAATTAGGAGGGAAAGGATCAATAATTCATTTCTCAATTAATAATGGTGTGATCCTGGACAAAACTAATACTAGTAGCCAAGAATAATAAGCCCTTCAGTTTTTATCAGTCCTATGTAACTATCATGTGGACCAATTATTAATTATACATAGTCACTGGAAGTCTTTAACTTGCTTTACTGAATCTTACATCTTCTCCTACTTTGATTTTTGGCAAAGATTTTTAACTTGCACTTTTGTACTCAGTGTATGTATCTCACTTCATAGATGTGATAAGATAAAATACACTGAGTAATACCTGTCTACAGAAGTTTCTTAATCACTATTGACATTTTAATCTTTATACAGTGATGTCTTGTGCAATGTAGAATGTTTAACAGCATTTCGGTCCTCTATTTACTAGATGTCTATCATACCTTCCCCAGCTGTGACAATCAAAAATGTTTTTTTATTATTTTTCCCTTTTGTTGCCCTTGTTTTATTGTTGTTATAGTTATCATTGTTGTTGATGTCATTTTTGGACAGGATAGAGAGAAATGGAGAGAGGAAGGGGAGACAGGGGGAGAGAAAGATAGACACCTGCAGACCTGCTTCACCACTTGTGAAGTGACTCCCCTGCAGGTGGGGAGCCGGGGGCTTGAACCGGAATCCTTAAGCTGGTCCTTGTGCTTCGTGCCACATGCTCTTAACCTGCTGCGCTATTGCCCGACCCCCACAACCAAAAACGTTTCAAATGATCCTTGGGGGCAACTTGCTAACAGTTCCAACAACCACTGATCTACCATATGAATATCAGAAAAACTCATCCTAAAAATCCTCTAAGATTATAGCAGATTTCATAGGGGGATCAACTTTCTTTTTACAGTATAAGAATTAGTAAAATTTAGCTCCCTTATGTTTTTAATCTTGGAGAGACAATAATCAATCTTTAAAGCCATGTTACAAACTTTGTGTTGTTATTTCAATATAAAAGTCACCTACTTAGGGAGTTTATTAAAAAAAAAAAGTGATTCTCAGGCAAGCTCACTTGGGTAGTGCACTGATTTGCCATATGGGTGACCCAGGTTTGGGCTTGGCCCCCACTGCATTGAAAGAAGCTTCAGTACTATGGTCTTTTTCACTCTTTCTCTGCCTCTCTACATAAGTATAAATAAGTAAGTTATTTCTATTCGGTAGTCTGGGGTAGGAGTCACGATGTAATTTCAACTAAGTTCCTTCATATTGCTGATTTTGCTAGTCTGTGGACCACACCTGGTATACTGAGATCTTCTCCTAGACAACAGATCCTCTAACTTCCTCAGTAACATCAAATATTAGGTAAAGGGCCACTGGCTTTCTTGAGTTCACTGTTTCCATGACAGAGGAAATGAAAGTAGTATAGCCAGTCAATGGAACTGTTTCCAACTAATTACCTCATTCTTTTTTATGTGGTCAGCACCTTTGAACCTATTTGAACATTAATACATTACCCTCTCATTCTACTCTTAATGAGGTTACTTGCCTCATATTCAATGAACACATTTGTATAGAACACATTTGCTACTCACAGACATGTCTGAGAGGACACTCTTTTCAAGTATCAAATAATTAACCTCTTAAATGTAGAGAACCCTTATTGTTGGACACAGTTACCACATATTCCTTTTTAAAAAATAAAAATCCACTTGAGAATGTCTCAACAACATACAGGGATATATGTATGTATACTCCAGCCTATGTAAATAGCAATTGCCAAGGAGAAACAACATCTATAGTGGCCAGTAAATACTGCTAATTTCCCATTTTAAACACTTGTACTCAGTTAAATCTGTATTAGGAAGGGCAGACCTAGTGTAAGACTTGAACCCCCACAAATTACTGGTCAATTTAGTGACTTGTGAAGCAGGCCAGTAATAATAATAACCACCTGGTTATTATATGTTCAAGAGTTGAGTTCACTTTAACAGGCATCTGTCTAGTATCTACTAGAGGTTATGAAACACAAGTAAACCTAAAGAGAGGGCAGATGGAATCCACTAGAACTTATCCCTTTATGTGAGAAAATGCCAAACAGTCATTAAAAGAGAAAGCTCAGTTTAAGATATTTGCACAATTCCACCCACATATCAAAGATCAAAAGGAGGATAATGTATCTGGATGCCACCCACCACTCACTCTTTCTTCTCAGTACTACCTTAGTATCCTCATTATTTCTAGGGAAGGACAACTGTTGATTGACAGTATTTCATGTCCTGCTCAAAATCTCATCACCACAGGCTGCTGAAAGATAACTCATATAAAGAGGCAGAAAGTGGCTCACGGGGTACTGTACACACCTTGCCTTTTGTAACCCTCTGCGTCCAGCAACCACATGAGATCACTGGGTAAAGGGGAAACTTCACGAGTGTTGGAATAGTGCTGTGGTATTTATTCTATGGTCTCACAATATGTTAAGAAATCATCTTGGAGCGGTGTAATAATACAGATGTGATGTCCCAGTTGGGGGGGGAGAGATGATCCACATAATGTTCTGATAATGAAAAAGCAGAAAATCATCCCCATTTTCTAAAGCATGCATTAAGTGCCAGCTTGGGACAAAGCACTGGGCTAGGTGTCCTCAGTAGTTAAGTCACTGCTGCCAGAGGGATATCTGCCACCATCCTAGATTAAAGCAACACCACTGGGAAGAGGGAGTTTGGTGTGCATTTTCACAGAAGTGAATTTCTGCTCTCGGGGAGAAATGGCACAATTGGGTCATAAAATTCAAGGAATAACTTTTAATAAGCAGCTTCTGTATATTGAACTTTGACAACCAGTTGTATAAAATAAGAAATCAGGCATGGCACATAAAAATTCCTAACTACTCTCTCAGGTCATATAGTAGGAAAAAATGTGTTGATTTCCAATAAATTACCATGGTAACTCATATTAGATTTTAGTGTTGCGAATTATATTTGCCACCTGTAAGAAATATGTTAACTCTCTGCCTATTAGGATACACATTCTATTTTTAACATGCATTCTATGGAGAATAATATATCTAGAGGTTGATTTCTCTGGATTAAAATGGACATTTCACTTCTATTAAAATAGAATTGGTTTTTTACTTAACAAAAAATAAAACAACAAACAGTGGTATCTTTAAGAAAACACAAAATGATCATTTTCAAAACCACCCAAGATGCATTACCATGAATTGAAATCTGATGTGACTGAAAAGTGTGAACTGTGATTAAAAAAAGAAAAAGCCTGACAGCTACTTGAGTGTTTCCTTTTTGACTCTTGTGTGTGACCTAGATGAAGTCTCTTTGTGTCACTGTTGTTCACCATTACCATTTATAAACTAATTAC
The DNA here is from genome assembly GCF_950295315.1 of Erinaceus europaeus. Classification (NCBI taxonomy): domain Eukaryota; kingdom Metazoa; phylum Chordata; class Mammalia; order Eulipotyphla; family Erinaceidae; genus Erinaceus; species Erinaceus europaeus. The sequence goes on along the minus strand of NC_080185.1, from coordinate 106,940,935 downwards.
TCCTAAGCCCCAGTGCAAGAATCTTACAAGAACACTTTAAACCCTGAGTGACTAGTTCTAGCCCAGTGGTCAGATTTTACAGAGTTTTGAATCACTGCATCTCATTTTGCAAATTTGTGAAAGTGAAATAAAATGGTTCTTCTTCCCAGGACAGTTTTAATTATTTGCACATTTAATTCAGATATCTAGATAACAAATTTCTACAACTACAAAACAAATTACAATTCCTTGAGATATGCATGTTGCCAAATTCATGGAAACTAAAGTGCAAGAGGCCATTAATGACAAATTGCTTAAAAACAGTTTTGAATTCTGACTCTCCTGTGTAAGAAAAAAGTGTAACATAGATTCAAGGGAACAATTCATAATTGCTTCAGCACATTTATAAGTCTCTAATTCTCCCTAAATGAATAAATATGTCGATTATTTAAGCATCTCAGTATTAAAAGTATCCTAATGGAATACATTTAAAAGATCAGAAAAAAAATCTGCACTGGCTGAGTTTTTCAGTAGTTTAATGACATGAAGATTAGTAATGCTAAAGTACATTTTCAACTACTGACCTCATCTGTAAAACAATGCAGTTAAGACAAACTGGAATTCACTTCTCTAAAACTGTATTATTTTTTAACCTACTTTTTGAGGAATCTTTGTAAATTGCCCCAAATAATTGTTACTTATATAACAATTGCTAATTATATAACTCTTACAGTGCCCAAAGGAGCCAGTTTCAAGTCCCCAGTCCCCACCTGCAGGGAGAAAGCTTCATGAGTGGTGAAGCAGTGCTGCAAGTGTCGTTCTCTTTCCCTCTCTATCTCCCCCTTTTCTCTATATTCCTCTCTTGTCTCTACCCAATGAATAACAATATATTTTTTAAATAGAGGGAATCTCTATGGCAGTGTTAAATAATTCCTGCTGGACTTGCAATGCTGAGCCAGACATCTTTGAATGGTACCTTAATAAATCTACATGTGAATAAACTTAATTAGCCAAGAGTTTACCATGAGGACACCTAGAAGAACTCAGATTATAAACCAACTTGAGCCACTCCATTCCAGACTGTCTAGAGAAAACGGTAAAATATAAGCTATTCTGGAATACTAGCATTTAAATGTCTAGGTCACGTGTCCCTATTAAGTTTACATAAAAACCTAATGTTTTTATGCATCCAAAAGTAATGTATACTTTACAAAACTTAGATATAGTGATTAGCTCATGGTAATATGATTGCAAATTATCTTTAATTTCTTATTTATGTATAACTTTCAACTATTTATAACAAATATGTTTTACAAAGTCAGGAGAGAGGGTAATAAAATATTTTAGTGAATCCAATGAAGCAAAAATTTCTTAACTTCATCATTCTTAATAGCTGAGTAGTATTTCATTGCAAGGAGAATCATACGCAGTGAGATAAACCAGAAAGAGCAGATGTATCTGTGGAGTAGCAGCAAACTTGCTCTTGCTTTCTCGGTCAACTAGGGAAAGCAACAAAAATCACCTGAAACCCAACAAAGTACAACCAGGATTTCTTCAGAAACTCATCAAGCCATAGGTGATTAGACACATGGCTCGTGAAAGATTCCTGGGACTAAAAGGCCATACTCAGGGACAGCTGACACCAAACTAGGAGTTTGGCAGCTAAGGCATGCCACTTGCTGGTCTGAGTCAAAGAAAAAACTGCTAAGAAAGTAAAGGGAAGGAGGGAAGAAGAATTATCACCTAAACCACAGGTGGGTACTGACACCTGTGGCTTGTAGAGAGTAGTCCCACATTAGAGGAGTTCAGCTTTCAATGAGATGATCAGTATTATAACAGCTATGTCGATAGGTGTATTATTCACAGTAGCCAATCAGTGGAAGCAGTCTAAATGCCCATCAACAGATGACTGAACAAAGTAGTTATGGGAGAATATATATATACCATCAAATACTACTCTGCAATCAAAAAAGATACTGCACCCTTTGGGACAAAATGGAGGTGATTATGCTAGTGAGATAAGTAAAGAGATGAAAGACAACTATAAGATGGTTTCACTCAGCTGTGGAATCTAGGGATCTGATTTACATGAACTTGCCAAAAAAAAAAAAAAATCCAAAACAGAAGCAAGCTAAAGGTAAAACTTGTGAAAGCTACAGTGGTTATCTCTGGGAGGCCGGAGGGTGCGGATACAAAACTTTGGTGGTGGGTGTGGTGTGGAACTATACATTGTCATCTTACAATCGTGTAACAAAATATTAATAACAAATAAAAATTATTAAAAAGTAAAAAAGAATGACAGCAAGAAAGAAACAGAAATAAGGATAAATACGGAATGATCTCACTCAGGATAGAAGTTGAGAAATAAGAACAGAAAGGAGAAACACAAAGCAGAACCTGGACTCTGATGGATTACTCCAACCTGGACTCTGATGGATTACTCCAACGGAAAGGACTCTGGGGGAGGGAGGCTTTCAGGTCCAGGTGCATGATGGTGGAGGAGGACTTAGGCTGAGGGTGACAGTGTTTTACAGAAAATTGAGAAATTTTACACATGTATCCACAACTGTCATATAAACCCTTATTCCCCAATGAAATAAAAAATAAATTCTCAAAGTAATTTTAATACTTAAAAGATACTTATCAATGTTTTATAATTGAGTTACAAATTCCAAATTCATTAAACATCTATCAGTTTGAATGTATACATTTTACTCCTACTTTATGTCTATGTTCCTCTCTATCCCCACTTTCCTCTCAATTTGTCTCTATTCAAAAAAAAATATGGAAATAAAAGAAAAAATACACTGCATGTCATGGGACATCTTTGCTTTTTCATTATTTTCTCAAACCACTGTTAATTTTTATGCACCAAAAATCCTATTCTCTATGAAGCAGGGCTGTGTTGCTGCCATTTTGGTAATGAAAGCAGGGAAAGGAGACAGCAAAATAGCATATCTAGTGTGCTTGCTCTCCCATGAGTATGACTCCAGTTCTAGCCTGACCCCTATACCACACTGAAGGAAGCTTCAATGCTGTGGTGTCTTTCCACCTCTTTCCCTTCCCCTTTACAAGAATCTACCTGGTTTGGAGAAGCACCAGTGATAACAAATAAAGGGAAGGTGGAACAGAACTTCTTTATTGAATGTGGACTTTTAATGGGCCAGGGAGATAACATCACAGCTATGGAAAAGTGTTTTTTTTATTAACCTAGGTACTTCAAGGTTGCAGGTTCAATCCTTGTCACCAACTTAAGTCAGAGAAGCAGTACTTTGGTTACAAAGCAGAAAAAAAAAACAGGTCTTTTAAAAATTGATTTAATAATCATCTACAAGACCATAGGATAAGAGGGGTACAATTCCCACCACCAGAGTTCCATAGCCCATCCCTTCCACATGGACCCAGGATCATGATGGGGTACAGAAGTGGAAGGTCTGGCTTCTGTAACTGCTTCTCTGCTGGGCATGGGCATTGACAGGTCGATACATACTTCTAGCCTGAAAACAAGCCTTTCTTATATATCCCAACAACGCAGGCCATTAAATAATAGTGGCTAGTCAGAGGAATCATGACATTTTTCTGTTTTCCTATACAAAAGGGTGTCATGAATTTTCCAATGACCCTATAGAAGATACCCACTCAGTTCTCAACTTCTTCACAATTTTGTTTAGGCATCTCCTGGGCTTCACTGGTTTGGGCCACCATATTCAGATACAAAGAATGAGAGAGAAACAGAATGGAGAAGAAACCACAGCAGCAAAGCTTCCTCCACTGCAGTGCGGGACCGACTCTAAGTTGGGTCTCAAGTGCAGCAAGGTTGCACACAACCTAAGTGAGCTATTTTGCCAGCCTGTCAGAGTTTAAGGAGCTATTTTCTGTTGTCTCAGAAGGAATCAAGTAATGGTCAGTCCTGCTACTGGGAGTTCTGAAGACATAACTACTTGCTCAGAGTGTTAATAGGAGAAAATGAAGTCAAATAAGTGTTAATAAATTCATGACTATTATCTCTTCACAGAATGAAAAGGCAAGGGAAATACACCATTATTGTCCTCAGCAGTTTTATGCTTGAAAAGTAGTGTTCCAAAGTGAAACCTAGAGTGGGTGTGGTGTGTTAAACCAATCAAAGAACTCCAGGGAAGGGAGGGGGTAGAGAAGGCATGAATGACAATGGAAGTGGACCTAGGTTGGAGGTGAGAGTGTTTTGCAGATGCCTATTATGGGGCGATGAGAAATTATGCCCATGTGTCAACAACTGTACTATAAACCACTAGCCCCACCTCCTCCAAATATCCATAAAATGCTTTGAAAAAAAGAAAAAAAAATAGGGTCTGGGCAGTGGTACAAAAGGTTAAGCATACAGCTTACCAAGCCCCCAGACCACACCTGCAGGAAAAGAAAGGAAGCTTCATAAGCAGTAAAGAAGTGTTGCAGATGTTTCTCTATTTCTCCCTATCTCCCACTCCTCTCTCAATTTCTCTATCAAATAAAAAAGTTAAAGGGAAATTTTAAAAAATTAAGTAATTAGAAATATTCAAGAGAGATAAGAAAGGAATTGTTATTTTACTTCCACTGAGGTTAAATATAGCAACATATGTTTTGGATACTGTTTTGGCCTTGATAGTCTCTACTTCTTAGGAAATCACCACAATTTTGAATGAAACTTGTCTCATGAGAGAAGTATCCCCGGTTAAGCACATTGTATTCTAATGCTTTCAATAATCAGAAAGTATGTGAAAGTCCTAGAGGAAGATAATTATAGTTAATATCAGATGAAGTTTATTAAATCATCCCATACTGTATAATTCAAGACAATTTTACATGTGTAAAATATTTTTAAAATCTATTTTCAACTATAATACTAATCATCACATCTTTTTAGAAGGGTTCATTCCAGTGCTTCTATAGAAAACATGGCTCCTTCTAATGGTTCTCTAAACAGCCCAGATGTTCTGAGTTCTTTGGACAATCCAAAGCTTTCCCAAAGGAAGCCCAAACTGTTCTGTGACAATAAATCCTCCAGTGGAAGACTGCTTAAGATAAACACTGAATCCTATAACTGAAAGGAATAAAGTGGCAATGCCACCTTCACTCTGACAATTTTCCCTCAAGAGATATTTTGTAACATTCCATCTGTGCCTGTCTATTTGTATGACATGTTGAAAAAGAAATTCCTTGTAGACAAAAAAAAAAAAACTTTCTAAGAGATTTTCTTTAGGCATCAGTGAAGTCTGACACCTTAATATACTCTAGGCTTGTCTTCTAAGCTGGCCACCCGAGGCTCATTTTGTTCTTCATTATAGCAGAGTCTTCTTTCTTTGTCTAGTTGCTTCTCATCATGCTCAGTGTTATGAGATCTAAGATGGAGGCCCCATCTGAATACTTTGTATGTTTGTATGCATGTGCAAATACAGAACGGTTTGTGTAAGTCCCACATAATGGTGTTCAGATAGACATATTTCAAACAATGCTTTCATAATCCAAAGGGGAATACTTTCAGCAATAAAGCTCTGTTAATAATGCTACACTATACATTTTTACATTATATGTCAATTTCCCACTAGAGAGACACTTAGTCCTCTTTTTCTGACCTAACTTTGGGATGCCTGACTTAAGTGATAACATGACTTCTTCCTTCAAGGAAAACTATTGACAAGGTACATCCTTATGATTTGAAAAGAAAATGTCAGATGCTGTAGCTGATAAATCAAAACACAAATTTGTTTTCTACTACAAGCCATCCACTCTCCCTATCCTCCACACCAAAATACTTACCAAAAAGCTTTGCAGGCACTGTTTGTGTAGTATGCCACATAATACCCCACCCCCGCCCAAAAAATCCCTGAATGAAAACACAAAATACACAAAGTGTGCTACTCACCTAGTCTGTGGTTCTAACTCTTATAATAGAACTTTTTTTTTTATCCAGAGTTTAAGCTTGAACTCAGGACCTCATGTTATGCTTCACTACTAAGCTATCTTCTCAGCCAATTTTTTCCATTTTATTTCCTGTGTGACAGAGGACACAAATCACTGCTCAGTAACCCAAGGAGTTGTGCTTAGTGTCTGTTGCTTCCTTATGTTGGCAGTGATGAATGCAGGCCCTCACATATGCAAAGCAAGAGCGCTAATACTGAATCATCTCCTTGCCCAAAAGCATCGTACAATCATATGAAAGGTTAGCACAATAAATAGTGGCATTTATTATTCTGTTACTAATATCTAATATGTACATGCCTGACTGAAACTAGACATGATGTCCTTTAGAGAAAGACATACTCAATCCACCATTTAATCACTAAATTTCAAACTACCACACCTGCTTCATTCATGACATTTAAATAAGAATATAAACGGTTGAATAAATAAGTGGGAAGAATTAGTTCAATAGCAATGCAGAGGTGTAAAGCACTGGATTTCTCAATGAAATACCATTTCTAAATCTGTACTATGAACTTGGTTTTTCTACAGAATGGAGACAAATTACCAAATAATGAACTGATTGTTAATAATTATACTACTTTATCAATTGCTCAAATGTCATGACACATTGATCAAGAAAAAATGATCCATGAAGATATCCTTAGAATTTTACAGTATACAAATCTAAACTAAGGGTGGGTGAGATAGCATAATGATTATGCAAAGATATTCTCATAGCTGAGCCTTCGATTTCCCAGATTCAATCCTTCTTACCACCATAATCCAGAGTTAAGCAGTGCTCTGGTTAAATAACATATAAATTGCCTCCCAAAACAACAAATAAATCCAACAAGAGACCCAACTAAAATCATAATCTACAGCTGAAAGTTGTGCAGCCTCAGGTGGGTGCTCGCATGCGGTTGAAGCAGAAAGGGGTGCAGGCGCGGGCTGAAGAACAGCAAAGTCAAATCAGAGCTCTGGGCGGTGCATACGCTGAGCTGTGCCATTCTGGTGATTTCACTTAAAGCGCAGAAAGCAAATAACATTGTTCCTAGCGCTGGAAGAAAAAAGACAGGGGTTTAAAACCTCTCAGTCTTTGACTCGGGGGGCATTGCCTTCTGAATTCAGGGCAAGGACACAACATAAAATAGGGCATTTGTGACCACAAGACAGCCCCAAACAACCACCCTCCACCCTGTCCCACACACCTTAGATCATACAAGCAAAAAAACCTAGAAATCACAATAGCACCATCTGCTGGCCATCAATAACCAGCACAAAAAAATGCGCAGAGAAACCGAACTAAACAACCAACTATGCCTTATCAGCCAGACAGAAACAAAACAGGAAATCCAAGGAATTACAGATTTAGAGAGACTCTCAGAGACAGACTATATAGAGCTCATTATAAGGGCTCTCCAAGAGTTTAATCAAGAATTAAAAGAGCATGTTACCATAGAATTAAAATGCAGGAGTCGCGAGGTAGTGCAACTGGATAGGCACACGTGGCGCAAAGCTTAAGGACCGGAGTAAGAGTCCCGGTTCTTCTTCTTCTAGCGTTTGCCCTTCTTCCGTAGCCAGTCAACAGTGTCAGGTTGAGCCTGATGTAAAGTTTCGAGACCTCCTTTGAATCTGGAGAGGTGGCAGTCATTGACTATGTGGGTCATAGTCTGTCTGTAGCCGCAGGGGCAGTTCAGGTCGTCTCTGGCTCCCCACCTGCAGGGGAGTCACTTCACAGGCGGTGAAGCAGATCTGCAGGTGTCTATCTTTCTCTCCCTCTCTGTCTTCCCCTCCTCTCTCCATTTCTCTCTGTTCTATCTAACAACGACATCAATAACAACAACAATAATAAAATTTTAAAAAGAATTAAAATACATGAGAGATGAACTTATAACAGACATCACTAAGTTCTTGAAAGAACTTCAGTTAGAACTCCAGGGAGTAAAAGACACCCTAACTGCAACCCATTCCCAGGTAGAAGGTCTAGCAAAAAGATCCACACATTCAGAAGAAATAATCTCTAGTCCAGAAGATATAGCCAGGCCACTTTTTCAATTCAAAGATGAGAGGAACGGTTTAGAAAGATTGAAGCAACTCTCTGTGAAACTGCAGACTCCATCAAAAGATCAAATACAAGAGTGATACGTTTATCTGAAGAGGAAGACAAGGTCAAAGGCCCAGAGTCCATTTTCAGAGCAATTTTAGCTGAGACCTGCCCTCACTTAGGAAACCATGAGAACATTCTCATCCATGAAGCAGAACGATCACCCAGATTTATAAATACAAAAAGACCAACACCAAGACACATTATTGTAAAACTATCAGAAGTCAACGAGAAGGAAAACTTTTTGCTGGCTGCTAAGGAAATGAAAGAAGTTACATACAAAGGCAGAGCTGTAAGACTTTCATCAGATTTCTCTTTACAAACTCTAGAGGCCAGGAGAGAGTGGAATGACATTCAAAGTTCTAAAGGAGAAGGAATTCCATCCACCAATATTGTATCCTGCAAAATCATCCTTCAAATATGAGGGAGAAATAAAGGTTTTCTCAAATATCCAAGAACTAAAGGAATTTGCCACAATCAACCCCACCTTACAAGAACTACTGAACCTAGTCCCACAAGAAAGGAGGAAGCAAAGGTATACACGTTCCAAAAACAAGTTGCAGATGCTACCATGACACCAACCTGACTCCCCCGGACAGAGGCCCTCACCAATGTACCCTGGAACCCCACCTCTCCAGAGCCCTGCCCCAGTAGGGAAAGATAGGGACAGGTTGGGAGTATGGATAAACCTGTCAATGCCCATGTTCATAGGAGAAGCAATTACAGAAGCCAGACCTCCCACCTTCTACACCCCATAATGACCCTTCCAATGGATATGGAACTCTGGTGGTGGGAAATGTGTGGAATTTCACCCCTCTTATTCTGTGGTTTTGTCGATACTTTCTATTTTACAAATAAAAGAAAAAAAGAAAAAAATATATATATATAAATTAATATTGATACATATAATTTGTTCTTAAACCATGCAGCTACTTGTTTATTTAATAAATATGACTGAGCACCTACTATTTTTCAAATAGTTTTTGTGTCATTTGAGAGAGGTCAGTAGAAAACAGACAAGGTAGCATAATGGTTATGCAAAAAAGACTTTCATGACTGAGGATCCACCAAGGTTCAGCCCTTAGCAACATCATAAGCCAGAGATGAGCAGTGCTTTGGTGTCTCTCTCTCTCCCTCGTGCTCTCTCTCTCTCTCACACACACACACACACTCACACACAAATAGAGCAAATGACATTTTCAAAAATACAAAGAATAATTGCCCTAAACAAACAAATTCCAGTGGAAGGGAGAAAATAATAATAAATACTCACACCGATACCAATATATAATAATAAGAGCTTCAGGGGAAAAGTACATGAAAAGTGAATTCTCAGGTTTGTGATTTGGAACAAGTGGACAAGGGACTGAAATGAGGAAGTATATGAGTAAAGACTGAAGCAGAGATCTAGAAGAGAAATATTCTAGTCAGAGGGAATGGCCAGAGCAATGGTCCTAAGATTAAGTAATTATAATGTAATTTAATATGAAATCACAGACAAAATTAAATGATATAACACAATATGCTAAGTTACCCAAAAAAGCTATAGGAGGAAAAACTGTTATGGAAAATTCATAGTCTATTGTGATGAAATTCTCAAAATAGAAAAGCTTCCCTCAAGTACAAATTTAGCCTTGCCAAGAGGGAGGATGATTTTTTTATTGTTGTCACTGGTGGCAATTTTTTGGAGGGAGAGGGGAGGGAAAGAGTGTGTTGGGGTGGGAGAGGGAGAGAGAGTGAGAAACAGAGGGAGACTGGGAGGGAAGGAGAGAGAGAGAGGGAGAGGAAGAGGGAGAGAGAGAGAGAATATGAGAACACACAGTACTAAGGCTTCACTCAGTGCAGTGAGGGTCAGGTTTGTACCTGGGCTGAAGCATTATAACCCTCCCTGGTGAGTTATCTTGTCAGCCCCGGTAGAGTATTGACAAATGAAACTAAGTTATAAGACAGAAACAGAATTGAGAAAGCACATGTCAAATCCAATTCACATTTGAGAGATGATTCTGGCTACTTAATCAGCTGCTTTAATTAAAGGAGTAAAAAAGACTTTGAATGCCAACTTAATGGGCTTAGACCTTCTTTCAAGAACAATGTGGATCACCTGGGGGGGGAGTTCAAAGTGAAGGCATGTTTATAGTAAAAACAAAAATGAACAGTTTTTAAAGAATAGATCAAAATTGTAAAGACAATACAAATATAATCAAAAAGTAACTAACTTCAAGTATATTATGATAACAACAGCACTTGAATAGCATTATTTTATCAACTAGCATATCTGTTTTTGATTTGTGACTTTGGAACTTTTTTTTTTATCTTTATGGTACTGGGACCTACAGCATGCTACATTTTACCACCCTGGGCCATTTTTTCCATTCAGATAGAATAAAGACATAGAAGGGTAAATACTAAAATACAAGAGCTTCTCCTGGTGCCATGGCACTCCCATGTGGCACCAGAACTCAGACCTCAGTCAAGTACACTGGGGAGCCATGCACCCAACCTGGTGGGTTGCCTTCTAGTCTCTTTCTACAATATGACTATAGACAGTCTGGAAACACCAGAAGGATGGTTCAACCATTTCCCATTTGTCCAAAGAATACTCCCCATCAGTGCTTGAGGTAAACAGGGTAGTCCTATCTTTACCTCCGAATTCTGCCATGATATATCTTGATTTTGCTATTTTTGCACTTGAAAAATAATCATTAAATTCTGAACATCATATACACTCTGTTACATTAGAGATGTGATCTATTTACAAATCACCCCAAGAATAGTTTTAATATTTTATTATCATACAAAAAAACAGATTTGCTTCAGCCTCAAAGAATATGTGTATGTAAAATTGCAAGAGTACTGGCAGTGAGCTGCACTTTTTATTTTTCTAAAAGGAAAATGGAATAATATATCCTCATGAATTCAAATATTAACTTCTTTCACATTAGCCTTATCTCTTCTGCTAGGTAGACAAATTAAAAGATAGAACTACATTTACATACACAAACACATTATTACCAAACAACACGGATACACTACAGACATAGGGTTGAATTGTTCAGTGTGAATCTCCTAAAGTTAAGGATAATTTTAAAAAATTTCATTTTAGTATTATTTTTTTTTACCAGAGCACTGCTGAGCTCTAACTTGTAGTGGTGTGGGGGATTGAATCTGGGACTTCGGAGCCTTAAGCATGGCAGTTTGTTTGCATAACAATTATACTATCTATCCCTGCTAACTACCCTATATTTTACATAATCAAGGTTTATCAATGAAATGGTAGAATGCTCTTACCTAATAATTCATTTGCATTGATGTCACAAAGATATCCCAACCAGGACTATGCACTGCATTTAATTATCTAGATTGCAGTTTGCTTTTATCTGGAATACTTCCCTGGCTAGTCTTTATCTTTCATATCACTGACAATTTTGAAGAATATAAACCAGATTTTTCTTTTATGTAATGTCCTTAAGAACCTGAGTCAGGCTAACATGTTCTACTTTTTCAGATTTTTACTAGTTTCTGACTACTACTAAATAATATTGTGCCTTCATAAACATTATATAAAGCAGAACATGATGTAGATCTGTTACAACACTGGTTATGTTCATTTTGATGTACATTTTTCCCTTAATAATAAAAAGTGGTAGACAGGTATTTTAAGAACACATTGGATATAGGGGTAAGTGGTGGTGACTCACCTGGCAGAGTTTTCTCCATCTCTCTCTCTCTCTCCCTCCCCCCCATGGCTTGATGACCAGGTTGAAGCCCCCATTCCCCACTTGTATAGTACAAGTTTCACAAGCAGTGAAACAATCTCTCTCTCTCTCTTGCTCTCGCTCTCTCTTCCTCCCTCCCACTCTGCCTTCTTTCCTTTTGTGCACATACTCTTTTTCCCTATGACAATCTGATTTTTTTAAATTTTTATTTATACAAAGGAAACACCGACAAAAAAACACAGGATAAGAGGGGTACAACTCCATACAATTCCCACCACCACAACTCCGTACCCCATCCCTTCCCTTTATACCATTCCTATTCTTTAACCCTCTGGGAGTATGGACCCAAGATCATTGTGGGATGCAGAAGGTTGAAGGTCTGGCTTCTGTAATTGCTTCCCCGCTGGACATGGGCATTGACAGGTTGATCCATACTCCCAGCCTGCCTCTCTTTCACTAGTGGGGTGGGGCTCTGGGGAAGTGGGGCTCCAGGACACATTGGTGGGGTTGTCTGCCCAGGGAAGTCCAGTTAGAATCATCTTAGCATCTTGTACCTGCTCTTTCTCTCTCCCTACCTTTATAAAAATGGCTGCCAGAGTTAACATACGAAGTCAAACAAATTGTTGAGCAATCATGGACCCAAAGCTTGGAACAGTGGAGAGGAAGTGTTAGGGGGGTACTCACTGCAAACTCTAGTGTACTTCTGCTTTCAGGTATATATTTTGCAGTAGTTTATGGATACGTGTGCACATAAGCTCTCTCTCACAGAAACTGGTGTATATCTAGGTTATGGGACTTTGTTAGAAAGTGAACCACCTGAGATGAAATTAGAGTGTACTATAAAAGGAAAGGTCTCACCCGAGTAATGAAGCTGAAGGGTTGTCATTCCACTCGTGAAGTCTCTGGACACAGTTTGAGGTGAAGCATGTTGAGGTGGTTAACTCTCTTTTCAATCACCAGGTTCCAGATGCCACCAGGATGCTGGCCAGGCTTCCCTGGATTGAAGACCCCACCAATGTGTCCTGGAGCTCAGATTCCCCAGAGACACACCCTACTAGGGAAAGAGAGAGGCAGACTGGGAGTATGGACCGACCAGTCAACGCCCATGTTCAGCGGGGAAGCAATTACAGAAGCCAGACCTTCTACCTTCTGCAACCCTCAGTGACCCTGGGTCCTTGCTCCCAGAGGGATAGAGAATGGGAAAGCTATCAGGGGAGGGGGTGGGTTATAGAGATTGGGTGGTGGGAATTGTGTGGAGTTGTACCCCTCCTACCTTATGGTTTTATTAATTAATCCTTTCTTTAAAAAAATTCAAAAAAATGGCTGCCAGAAACAGAGTCATCATGCAGGCATCAATTCCCAGAGATGGCCCTAGCTTAAAAAAAAAAAGAAAGAAAATGCAGGGCCAACAAAATAGCTCAGCTAGGAAGGTGACTGCTCCATCATGTACACACCTATGTTTGAGTCCAGCCTCAGTATCTGTGCTGTAGCATCTTTCTCTCCTATCTTTTAAAAAATTGTATTATCTTTATTTATTGAATAGAGACTGTCAGAATTCAATAGGGGTGGGGGAGATAGAGAGGGAGAGAAACAGCTGCAGCACTGCGTCACCACTCAGAGGGCTTTCCCCCGGCAGGTGGGGACCAGGGGTTCGAACCTTGGTCCTTGCACATAGTAATGTGTGCGCTCAACCAGGTGTGCTACCCCCTGGCTACCTAAAAAAAAAAATATCATGGAGTGGTGAAGCCCTGGTGGCAACAACAATAAAAGACAAGTGAATATCTTCTTTATCATTATCTCAGGCAACAATTTCATAATCTGTTCATAGTTTTTACTGAATAAGTTATTGTTAGCATGACTGAAAAATGGTGATTGTTTTTTTTTCTTTTTTAATTTATTTTTTTATTTATAAAAGGGAAAAATTGACAAAACCATATGATAAGAGGGGTACAACTCCACTCAATTCCTGCCACCAAATCTCCATATCCCATTCCCTCCCCTGATAGCTTTCCTATTCTTTAACCCTCTGGGAGTATGGACCCACAGTCATTGTGGGATGCAGAAGGTGGAAGGTCTGGCTTCTGTAATTGCTTCCCCGCTGAACATGGGCGTTGACAGGTTGATCCATACTCCCAGCCTCTCTCTCTCTTTCCCTAGTGGGAAAGGTTCTGGGGAAGCGGAGCTCCAGGACACACTGGTGGGGTTGTCTGTCCAGGGCAGTCTGGTCCGCATCATGCTAGCATCTGGAACCAGTGATTTGGCGGGTTCCTGAAGTCATTTAGTCCTGTCTAGTTGTGGTCCCAGGTATTCTCCAAAATGGTGATTGTTAACCCTATCATTCCTTTTATAGTTACCAACTATAAAAGGATTCTGCTCTGAGATCTTTTTGTTTATAATTACATGAATCATAATTACATGAATTCATGGTTTTTCAACTATTGCTATTATATATTTTAACTTGTCTTTAATATATGACACTTATGGATAGTCCGTATTTCAAAGGAAATAACAAAAGCAAACCTTAACATCCTTCCTATCTCATTGGGAATATGAAAAGCACATTCCAAAGGTAAGTTTTAGCAAACTATTGAGAATGATGTGTTTTTCCCCCTATAGTATTTCATTTTAATGGTTTATTAGGATATAACATTTCGGTTCAAAGGGCTGATGGGAGCTTAGTCTAACTAGGCCTTTTATGATGGGCCCTAGCCGAAACCATGTTTAATTCCTGATTGGCAGTAAGCAAAAGTTAGATACTTTGTATACCGCCTCTTCCTAAAATTGCACAACAAACTACTTTTTCTTTTTTCTTTTTTTTTTTGCCTCCAGGGTTATTGCCGGGGCTCAGTGCCTGCATCACAAATCCACTGCTCCTGGAGGCCATTTTTTCCCTTTTTGTTGCCCTTGTTGTTTTTTATCATTATTGTGATTATTATTGTTGATGTTGTTGTTGTTGCTGTCGTTGGATAAGACAGAGAGGGGGAGAGAAAAATAGACACCTGCAGACCTGCTTCACCACCTGTGAAGCGACTCCCCTGCAAGTGGGGAGCCGGAGGTTCGAACCGGGATCCTTACGCTGGTCCCTGTGCTTCACGCCACGTGCGCTTAACCCGCTGCATTACTGCCTGACTCCCAATATACTACTTTGAAGGTATTCTTTTGCCCAAATGTTTCCTTATACAGATCAAGTTACTACATTTAGAGATCATTTTCATCATTATTATTCTTGTTATCATTATTATTTTGTTATACTATACCTTGTTCCAAAAAAGCACTTGTAAGAGCAAAATTGTTGTCGTTACATACTAGTTTATATCTTCCCCAAACATTTTCTTACCAAAAAAAAGAAAACACCCAAAACACACATATATATTGTGTTGATGTAGTGTAGAACTGAGCTGAATGTATTTGTAGGCTGAGGATAATTATCTTCCTGCCAGGAACAAGTAAGTTATACTGCCTGAGAGAAATAAATATGCATATGAATTTATGTGGATGGATAAATTCTTATAAAGTTTAGTTTTTTATAGCACATTGAGAGAAGAAGTACTTGGTGAGGCTAATGAATAAACTGGGGTCATTATGTTGTCTATCATGCATTCTCCCCCACTTCCTACCACAAACTTGCATCATACTAAATATAAATGAGGGCAGAACATTTCAAAGGGCTTTATATAATGAGTGAGGCAATCTTAGGATGAACTGACTATAAAAAAGGAAGTGCCTAAAATCTTCAGTTATACTTTAAACAAAGTTATATACACATAGAGATACAAAATGTAAATGCCAAGTTAAAGGCTAGGGAAATAGCTCACTTGGACAGTGCATGGGTTGGGTTTGAGCCTGGCCCACACTGCACTGAAAGAAGTTTTGGTGTTGTAGTCACATTCTTTCTCTTGCAGAGACAGGGAAGGGAAGAGAGAAAGAGAGAGAAAACCAAGTTCAAAGTTCAAAAATAGTGGCCCAGGAGGTGGCACAGTGGTAGGGAATATTGTACATAAGAGCATGAAGTCCTGTGTTTGATCCCTGGCAATATATGTACTAGAATGATACTCTGGTGGCTCTCACTCTCTCTCTACCTTATGTTAATAATATATATATATATATATATATATCTTGATTTCCTATACTGACATATTTACCTCTCTAGTAGAATAAGTTTTGAAACAATAACACCAGGTATAGACTTTTAAGAAAGGATCCCAAACTACACTGGGTAATTGTGGCAAGATTAGTGTAAACCAAATGCATTTATTATTTGCAATGTAATCCAATATATTAGGAGATGGCATGTGCTTTATTTTAATTAGCTGTTTCTTTTAAAGGGCTGCTTGGTCCAACTGTCTTGATAAGAAAAAATTGTAGTCATTTCTCAAAATGCTTGTAGCAAATCTAGTTTTAAATTGAAGCAATTTATTCCAAAAGCAGTCTACTACTGCAACAATAATCAGTGTGTTTTCCCTTAGCCCATACTGGAGCTTTCCAAGGACTATTGTTAATTGCCTCTAACTAAATGACTACTGGTGCCCTTAAATTGTAACTCTTTGGCACTTGTTCATTTGTTGTGTTTAACCAAATGCCAGTTTCCCTTAGGTTTTGCTTAGTGATTTTGCTTTACAATTTTCAATATTCCATCTCAGTTCCTTAAAGGGGGTAGAGTCTATCATCATTTTAACAACATAACAAAAAGGCTAAACAGATTTTAAAAGGCCCGCATTTTCTTTTCTATCTTCTGATGTTGAATTGTGCTGAAATGGAATCTTTGTATTATTTTTTTTTAAGCTACCACTACAGGCAACTTGAACTTGAGCTGAAAAGCAGATCCCTTTTGAAAAGGAAAATGGGGGAGTCGGGCTGTAGCGCAGCGGGTTAAGCGCAGGTGGTGCAAAGCACAAGGACCGGCGTAAGGATCCCGGTTTGAACCCTGGCTCCCCACCTGCAGGGGAGTCGCTTCACAGGCGGTGAAGCTGGTCTGCAGGTGTCTATCTTTCTCTCCTCCTCTCTGTCTTCCCCTCCTCTCTTCATTTCTCTCTGTCCTATCCAACAACGACAACAACAATAATAACTACAACAATAAAACAACAAGGGCAACAAAAGGGAATAAATAAATAAAATAAATGTTAAAAAAAGAGTTAAATATCAGAAAAAAAAACTTGAAAAGGAAAATGGAATTTGCTGGGGCAACAACATTCATACTGTAGCATACAGATAAAATACATCAGTGGATTCAAATCATTTCTTTCAACTGTAGCAGAATTTAACCCATAATAATTTATCCTGACCCACTGTATGAGCTATAATAGAGAGCACTCATGTTAATAAATGTACCCAGCTTAAGAGTAAAAAAGTGTAAAACTAAATCTAATACACAACTTTCTTTGGGAAGGTTTGAACATGCTATATAAAGCAGTGTGAGGGAGCCAGGCAGTGGAGCATCAGGTAGAGAGTGCATGTTATAAAAGTGTACAAGAATCCAGGCTCATGCCCCAGGCCACCTGCTAAGGAAAGCTTCACAAGCAGTAAAGCAGTGGTACAGGGGTCTCTACTTCTCCTTCTCTTTCTGTATATATTTCTGTCTATAGCCAAAAAATCAGTGAAGAAAATAAATAAAATAAAATAAAGCAAATAGTGAATAACTAACATGGAAAAATTAGTATGTACACACACAATCGTCTGCCATTCCTAAGCTACATCAACCCTGCTCTCTTTCATTTTGTGCCATTTCATGTTTTTTTCTTCAGCCAAATGTTATTTGTTAGTCTAGTAAATCATGCATTCAAAGTTGTGTGGATAGACAGATAAACAAGGAGAATCGTTCATGACATTTAGCAATATGAGTAATGCAGACTTGGGGACTATATCTCTGAAATTAAAAAAAATCCTATTGTTTTTCTCTTAAGTACAAAGAAAAGTGCATAGAGGTCAAATATAAATAATACCTGAAGAAAGTGAAGGGTTCTGCTTACTGAATTTGTAGAATTATATTTCAAGCACAGTTTCTGATGAATTTAAAAGCTATTCAAGGTGGTAAGATATAAAGCAGGACAACTTGTTTAATGAACAGGATGCTAAAGACAGGAATGGGACAGATAAAATTGGGGTCTTCAGGTGACAAGAAGCTAGGAAGTCTATTTAGGTATGTTCCAAGGGGCCTTTCACTTTAGTAATTTTTGTCCGAGCTTGATAGCTAACATAAAAGACTAAAAATATTGTCTGAGAAGATGGTGTCAGTGTTGAGAACAGGAATATAAAGTTGAATTAGGGCAGAGAGTAGCTCCCAAACATGAGCAAAGTATATAAATACCATTAACTGTTTATTCCATCAATCTGACCCAAGACACATATATATTCAGCCTGTGTGACCTGAGTCCCTGTCAGTCTGAGCTCACATTCCATAGTCACAGCTGGGAACATTCTAGACTGCACTCATTTCAGGACCAGTCTTCAAGTGGCAGAGTAGGATGACTCAGTTTCCCTTTAGAGAGTGGGGTAGTCCCTACCATTGCTACTTTATAGTGAGGGTAAGGTCCTGGAGAGGCCCACAAGAGGGCTTATAATGATGTTCCTGTTGAAGTAACCAGTGATAGTGAAAACAGGGATATAGGTTTCTGATCTAGTGTATCAGAAGTCTAGGCCCATCATAACTATGTGGGAATACAAAGATTTCCTGACTAGAGCCCCAGATGATGAGGTGGCCTGGTAGTGACCCAGAGGACAATCTTTAAGTGAGCCAGTCTCTTGCTTTTTATCCAGATTTTGTAGTCCTTTCTTTATCTGATAAGCTTAGACTTTCCCCCAGTTGTTAAGGTGTTGAGAAGTATTTGCTGTATCTAAAACAATATTCAGTTTATAGGGGTCTGGTCTTCAGTTAGGGAGGGAATATACCTAGGGTTTAAGTGGGATAAATTATCCTTAAGTTTACTTCATTTTACTTGTTTGATGATTATAATGGAGGTTGTCATAGGGGTAATAATTGTCCTTTAGCTACCAAGTTGCAGACACTAGCTACTTGATTCCATTTAGACTTCCCTGTGCAGACGACATCACCAATGTGTCCTGGAGTCTCACTTCTCCAGAGTCCTATCCCACAGGATAAAGAGAAACAGGCTGGATGTATAGATCGACCTGCCAATGCCCATGTCCATGTCCAGCAGAGACACAATTATAGAAGCCAGGCCTTCCACCTTTCTACCTTCTGCACCCCATAAAGAATTTTGGTCCATATTCCCAAGGGACAAAAATAAGGAAGTTTCCAATGGAGGAGATGGGACACAGAATTGTGGTGATGGGAACTATATGAACTGTACCCATTTCTGTTAGCAAGTTGAGAGTGGAAGTTTAATTCTTCAGAGAGTTGGGCGGTGGCACAGCAGGTTAAGCGCACGTGGCACAAAGTACAAGTACTGGCATAAGGATCCCGGTTTGAGTCCCCGGCTCCCCACCTGCAGGGGAGTCGCTTCACAGGTTCTGAAGCAGGTCTGCAGAAGTCTGTCTTTCTCTCCCCCTGTCTTCCCCTCCTCTTTCCATTTCTCTCTGTCCTGTCTAGTAACAATGACATCAATAACCACAACAATGTTAAGCAAGGGCAACAAAGGGGAAAATAAATAAAATAAATATAAAAAATAATTCTTCATTACTTTAATTTTCTTCTGTAATAAATTTTGAAGTGATATTTTTTTTGTCCTTGCCAGAGATTTAGAGTCAACATTTTGGGGGCGGGGCTGGGGATGGTGGGATGGGAGGAAGGAAATGTCACAGTACTGAAACTTCTCCCAGTGCTATAGTACTGTTGTAGCAGAGAATTGAACCTAGATCATGTTCATGACAAAATAGGCTCCTCCCAGGGGAGTTATTCTGCTGATCACTTGAGTGATAAATTTTAAGTGCTCACTGCACTAAATTAGACAAGAAAATGAATCTTAACATAATTCACTGCCAGATGGTTGACATCTGCCATCATATCTAGTGTAATTTAAATCAGGCTTTTCTGGTGGATGGATCAGCTCTGGGCACAAGTTACATTTCTGTGTAGGATCCTGAGAGAACATGACCCTATGCACACCACTGACTTACTGACCCACTTATCATTTCTGTTCACATAATAGTATGAAAGATTTTATTAAAGAACTCTTTGTGTATCACTCTTGATTCTTTGTTAATACTATCTTGTGTGGTCCCTCATAATAAAATTCAGCAGATGAAGCAGTTAGATATTTATAAATACAAAACATAAAAAATTTCCTGGAGGTACTTTTCAGTATTTCACACTTCATATTAATTTACTTTAGACTCTAAAAGATTTAATCTTACTGTTTTCCTTTGCTAAATTCATAAAGTCCAATCACTTTTAATAAGACTTTCTTCTGTTTTCCATTTAATTTTAGTAAGAGGGGAAAGTACACTTGATTAAACAGTAGTTATATTTGTTTTCTATTAAACTATTGAACAGATATGAACAACTAGATAAATAATCTTTCTGTAAATATTCCAAAAGTGTCATTGCATAGGATCACACACAAAAATATTCTTATGCAAAAAATGATGACTGTGTTATTCAAACTCGTCACCAATACTACATTGCATCCATAATCACACCCCATTTGTGATATCACCCTATGTGATATCCTAAGTGCCATCTTGTAAACCAAGAGTAGCTTATTGTAAAGCCATAGATTTATAAGAAGTTCTCAGCCTAAGCCTTCATTGACTAAGTTACAAAATTAAAGAACCCATTGGTGGAATATAAATTAAAGAATCAAACCACCATTACTTTAAAGCCATGATTCAGGAATATTTGTATTTAATGGTAATTAAGGAAACTAGTAATTTTTTTCAGGGACTTGTCAACTGCAGGGAACAATTGCTACACATCAGTAGCAACATTTGGGTTATGATGATCAAAGACATCGTAGGAACCCAGGCACTTAATTAATGTCAGATTCAAGATCTGTGCATTCTGACGTTGTGTTGAAATGTCATTAGGCTTGATTTTGTTACATGCCCATGGACTGACTCTAAAGGGGACAAAAGAAATTAATATTTTAGCCCCAACATTACCTGATATTGTTTAATGTACTACAGGTATTCAATATGATTGTGAGAAAAGTGTTTACAATCAATGACAAGAAAATTCCTCTTTGGGATAACAGTACCTGGTAAAAATGTCTAGTAAAGTGGCAAGGGAAAGGAAATTTAAGTAGCTTAGTGAATGGAAAAATACTATCAATATGTTCTGGTATGCCATCCACTAAGATTCATACTTCTTAAGCTCAAATCAGCAGTCAGTGTCTAAAGCTGCAGTGAGGGCTGGGGAGACGGCATAATGGCTATGCACAAAGACTTTCATAGCTGAGGCAGAGGTCCCAGGTCAATTCCCCCCACCCCCAGCACCATCATAGGTCAGAGCTGTGCAAAGTTTTGGTAAAAATAAATAAATATGTAGTAAATATGTGCTGGTATCACATTATTCAAGATACTGGATGTGACAGAAGCAATTACTCCTGGTAGGAATTATTAGACAATATTCATTAGGTAGCTCACCCAATACTCTATGCAACATGCTCCATTGCCCTTCAGAAACTTAACCCCTCACTTCACCTCAGCCCCAAATGCAAAGTAAAACTCAGGTGGGAAGGAAGGATCAGGATTTGTATTGGGTGAGGGCATAAGTTATCCTAGCTTTAAAAAAAAAACATAGCCACAGGAACATGCATTCCCATAAGCACAGCCAGCCTGCAGGATTCCCATAAGGGTTATGTTTATAGATGTGTTACTACACTCAAGTAAGCCCCAAATTATAGAGTCCAATAAAGTATGCATAATTATCTGTCTAAATGCAATCTATCACAGGTTCATTTGTAATGTAAGCAATGTTGCTAAGCAACATAGTAACCACATACCATGTATCTGGTTACCAAGGAAACCTATCTAGAAAGTTATGGAAAGGTTAAATTATCATGCAGTTGTGTTAATCCATTACCCACATCTGGTTTTATCCACAAAACTATGAAATCAGGGTGAATTTATGGTTTTGAAGTGAATGTGGTCTAATTCCGTTTGTGTGTGTGTGTGTGTTTTTCTTCTAGAGCTGATGTACACAGTTGAACTTGCTGGAGGGCTTGGTGCTATCCTTTTGTTGCTCGTTTGTCTGGTAACCATCTACAAGTGTTACAAAATAGAAATCATGCTCTTCTACAGGAATCACTTTGGGGCTGAGGAGCTTGATGGAGGTATGATTAATTCCTTCTTTAATACTCTTAAGTATTCTCATTTGTTGCCTGACCTTGGTTTACTGAGGAGAGAGAAGTTACCTGCATGACCATTGGCAGCATCTCTTACAGTCTGCATTTGTTCAGTTTGTAAATTCACTTAAGATATGGAACTATATGTATGATACTTTAAACCCAATAGGTATTTTCATCTGAAAACTATAAAGTAACACCTACCCTTTTTAGAAACTTATTCCAAACAGCACTTTCAAATTAGAAATGCTGATTGCAGTGCTATGAGAATGTTCATTTTCTCTGACCTTGTAATCAGTACTGAAAGGCCAGAGTTGAATTTCTATATGGAAGGAGTGTCTCTTAGTTTGGAGTGAATCTCTGAGTTCCTTGTTTTGGTTGATCAGTTATAATAAACTTCATCATAGATTTCATAATTCACTCTGTAGTCTTTTCAAGCCTTTTTGTTCAGCTATATTTAGACAGGCTATTTGTTTACTCCAAGTGTGGACCAATACACAAGAAAGTGCACACATGTTATGTCTACAAATACATATAGTATTTTTACTCAAATTGGACTAGTAAATATTGTTTTCATAAAATTCAAATATTTCTTGTTAGTCATAAATATGTGTACAACCTAAGAGGACATTTTCCATAATATTGACCTCCCTAAACCACCCATTAAGTGACTTAGGTTTTTTTTTTCCTTTTTAATCATTTAACAATGATTTATGCATAATATAAATTTGCAATACAGGGAGTAAATGAAAACTGAGAATCCAGAGTACAAATGACAAAGCTTTCTTGATTATTATAATAAACTTTTCTCCAGTGACTGCTCTTTTGCACTAAATGGTACAAAGGAAAAGGAAGCAACTACTTGTGTTACCACACGGTCCACTGGAATAAAGCCACAGTTTGAAATGTAGCTTGTGCACAGGAGACATTTACTTAGCATCCCTAACACTCATCTCTGTTGGACCTTTTCCCTCCCCATTAGGTTGAAGTCTGTACTGTGGCATGACATTTGTTTAAATCCTCATTTGTCTATCCTTTGTTTCTTGTTTTCTTTCTTTTTCATAAAGACTAATATTTTTTGCTACAGCTTAAGTTATGAAGAACCTGTCAATGTCAGATTTATTACTTAATAAGTACCAAATGAAGCACTAGGTATTCTTAACACCATTCTTGCTAAGCCTCAAAAAAGTCAATATTATAATCTCCATTTTACTTGTTATGCAATTGAGGCACTGCAGGTTAAATATATTAGTAAAACTGAAATTTTCTTTTGGTCAGAAACAAGACACCTGAAGTGCTTGTAGTAGCTGCCTCTGGAGTGTTGCCTTATTCTAATCAATGCAAATTGGCCATGCTGATAAAGACAATCTACTGTTTCTAGGCAGAGTTTATACAGACACATTATCCCACTATTTGTCTTGAAAAAATTAAAAGAATATATAGTTACAACATCAAACTTCTCTGCTCCTTTTGCTTCTGCCTACAGTTTTCTTTCAACTTTGCCTTTAATACACGTATAACAGTAATCCTTTCCTTCCTCCTGTCTGTCTTTCTCTCTTAAATACAACTCATATTTTCTCACTAACTCCAGATATGTTCCCCATATCCCCAAGGTCTATTTATTTCCACTAAAAAAGTAATTTAGACACATTATTATCATCCTCTTCACTTGAGTAATGAACACTTCCTAGTGATTTCTCACAACTTGTATACCATCGTGAATTCAAGATCCATTATCTCACTTATTTCTGGGAAAGGGAGATTCAAAGTCATGACAAAAAATAATTGCTTCCAAGATTTACAAGAATATCTACATTTTAGAGCTGGTTCTCCAAATAATAGCATCATATTTAGAAGAAAGACAAAGTTACAAGATTAAATGTATGAATAAGAGAAAATAGATGCTTCTGTACATATATAGCACAAACAGAAAATTGTCTTTAAAGGTATAAAACACAATTCATTATTGAGCACTAAATCTAGTCGTATATTTGGTAATCAATTTGTTAAATGATACTTCTGTCACTAGTCACTTCAACACATGTGACTTATAAATATTTGAGTCTAATAAAAGTTAAATGGTCAGCTGCCAATAATATCTGACAACTATTCAATTAAAGATTAAAGATTAAAAACTCCCCAAGACCCAAGTGCCAACCACAAACCATTTCTATTCTTAGTAATTCTCTTCCCCAGTCCAGCTACAATATAGTCTCATCTTTAATCTACATTTTCTTAAAAAGTTGTGTTTTTCTGAAAATAGAAAATCCCTGGATCCTTTGGCTCCAAATTATAAACAGTATTGACTAACAGTCTCTTATATGTCAAAGACAAAAATATATTTATCATTTCACCAAACCACTTTTCTCATTCTTCATCAAAACTTAATAGTTTAAATTCATATGCTTATTCCTCAACTCTACAGAATCTAAAGTTTTGTGTCACTCAAGGATTTTTTTTTACACAAAATTATAGTAGCTAGTTCAGTCCACTGAATGAATAACTTCTACTGGACCAGTTGTCTTGACTTCAACTAACAAAGCGACTAATTGATTAGATTGCGATTGTTTGCTCACCCCTCACTCATTTAGTTGATACATAACTGATATGTTATAATAAATAATTTTAAGGGATCTAAGTGGCCTAAAATAATGCATAGCATCAACAGTAGAGCACAGGACTGACAAGCATTGATTCCCAGCATTCGTAAGCCAGCATGATGCTTTGGAGACTTCTCTTCCTCTCTCTCCCAAAAGGCTAAAATCATAAAAATGTTTTGTAAAAAGGTAATTATCACAGCAACAGAAATAATAACAATAAGGGCAACAGAAATGGGAAACATGGCCTCCAGGAGCAGTGGATTCGTAGTGCAGGCACCAAGCCCCAGTGATAACCCTGGAGGCAAATAAAGTAAAATAAAAGTTAATTATTACCTTTGCCACTAAGTTTTATATTTTTACATATTTTCTGTTATTTTTAGTGAACTTTTATTTCAGCTTGAACTTCCATTAGCATTTATTATATGGAAGTTGTTTACATATAGATCAGCTGTTCATATATCTGAGTCACAGATGTTCATTTTTACTAATGTTCACATTAATTGTTTTTTCAAATAATTTTAAGCTTTGAGAAGACTAAGAACAAAAATGAAACTCTAGTCATTACTCATCTCAGATCTTGGCAAGCTTTAATACTTTATAGTACTTTGTGGCAATCTGTTCTAACAGAACAGTTTCCAGAAATAAAATGGTATATGCATGAAATCACTCTATGATCTATACAGTCTTGGCCCATGACCCCTGTACTATTTATTAATAGGAATACATTTTCCCAAGAAATACACTGTTGACTTGTCCACACCACTAAGCTGGAAGCTACTGATGAAATTGTAAAAGAAGTTTTGTCTCACAGGTATAGCATATAACTGATGAATAGTTTAAATACTGGGGGACGGTGGAACACCCACTTGAGTGCACATGTCACAATGAGCAAGGACTCAGGCTCACACTCCTGGTCTCTATCTGAAGAATAGATAGAAGCTTCACAAGCGGTAAAGCAGTGCTGTAGGTGTTTCTCTCTCCCTAGCTACCTCCCCCTTTCCTCTCAATTTCTCTGTCTCTATCAAATAAATCACTTTTAAAAGAACTCTGTCTTCTTTAAACAGAAAACATTAGTGTTATTCACTTTGTATGTGCCTATTTATAATATGGCTAATATATTATTTTGAGTGAAAATTGGGTTGTGCCTGTAGTGTACAGCTAGAGCCTTGTTAACTAGTACTTTCTAATTTTGTCCAGGAAAGACACTTTTAAAACATTAAAACTCATAGCTGAGATTTAGAAAGCGTATTTGATCTATATTTTTAATTATTCTTGATAAATTTTCAAATTATTTTAATGAAAGAGAGAGAGTGTGTGTGTATGTCAGAAGAGTCCAGAGCACTAATTATCTCTGGATTATGGTGGTTCTGGGACCTCATAGCCTCAGGTATGAGTACTTTGCATAAACATTATGTTGTCTCCCCCAGCCCAATTTTTTTTTTTAATTCTTAAGGTTAAATTGATTAACATGAAAAACAACATGATAATATTTTACATGTAAGATAAATTGGAGGTCAGTAAAAACAATGTCTTTTCTATATTAATTTAGCATAATGACATTCTCAGTCTCCAAACCCAATGATTGTTAGAATATCAATTATTTCAAATTTGGTTTCAACAGAAAATCATCAGTGTGAGCGATCTTAAAACCATACTTCCACTATCAAGACAGGTGCAGTTTTCTCCCTTATTTTCAACAAGGTAAAATTACTAATACCAGGGTAAGGTGTACAATTATTTAAACAAGACTATTTAGAGTAAAAAAATACTATCCAAACATATGACTTTTGTAAGCAGTCATAATTTTCCATGATCTATGGATCTTAAATATTGGATGTAAACATTTCATTACTCTTTTATTTTCTCCTACAGTCTTTATAGTAATAAGAAAAACTAAAATATGACCAATTAACTCCAAATTAATGCCAGAATAATTGCAATTGTTGGAGTCTTAGTGAAAATCAATGGAAATTTCTTTAGTCTAATAGAAATCTGACATTTGGAAATGTTTATCAGAAGAAGAGAAAGTCCTAATGTTCTAATTTTTGTAGAATAATGACTTCAACTTTATTCTGTAATGTTTTTGACAGACAACAAAGATTATGATGCATACTTATCCTACACCAAAGTGGATCCTGATCAGTGGAATCAAGAGACTGGGGAAGAAGAGCGCTTTGCTCTTGAAATTCTACCTGATATGCTTGAAAAGCACTATGGATACAAGTTGTTTATACCAGATAGAGATTTGATCCCAACTGGAAGTAGGTTCATGTTTTTATTTGTGTATGTTTTTATTCTTTGTTTGCTGGTGTAGTCATTAAAAAAAAACATATTTATTTATTTATTCTTTTATTGTTGTAGTTATTATTGTTATTGATGTTGCCATTGTTGGACCGGACAGAGAGAAATGGAAAGAAAAGGGGAAGACAGAGATGGGAAGAGAAAGACAGACACCTGCAGACCTGCTTCACCACTTGTGAAGTGACTTCCCTGCATGTGGGAAGCCGGGTGCTCCAACCGGGATCCTTATACCGGTCCTTGTGCCTTGTGGTACCTGAGCTTAACCCGCTGCACTAACGCCCGACTCCCCTGGTGTTGTCATTTTTAGACAGAATTTTAACTTTTGGTACTTCAAAAACTGTCACTTTCCAAAGAAAGAAATTTTTATTTACATGTAGCACTTAAATTTTCAATATCTCTGAAAGCTATTTCCATCTTCCACTACTGTATAAAACAACTCACTTGATGAACATTGGCACTAAAAAAACAAATAAGAGAGCTCTACCTACTAAAACTATTTCTTTTTTTAAGAAGAATATTTAATTATTTCACTTCAGTTTCACATGGGACAAAGAAGGTAAATGTGGTGCTGGGCATTGAACCAAGAACCTCAGCTCTACCAGTTGACTGTTTCCCTAGTTGGGAGAAAAATACTTCTAACACTGAGAAAAGTTCATTGGCTATTTCCATCTTTTCAAAGTGTTACCCAACAAACACTTCTTAATGTGTGAAAGAGAATCTGCCAGGGATTTCTGAACTGAATGTTGACTTTGCTCATTTTGATTTTTTTTTCTTCTCTTTTGTAGCATACATTGAAGATGTGGCAAGGTGTGTAGATCAAAGCAAGCGACTGATTATTGTCATGACCCCAAATTACGTAGTCAGAAGAGGCTGGAGCATCTTTGAGCTTGAGACCAGACTCCGAAACATGCTTGTGACTGGAGAAATTAAAGTGATACTAATCGAGTGCAGTGAACTACGAGGAATTATGAACTACCAGGAGGTGGAGGCCCTCAAGCACACCATCAAGCTCCTTACGGTTATCAAATGGCATGGACCAAAATGCAACAAGTTGAACTCTAAGTTCTGGAAACGTTTACAATATGAAATGCCTTTTAAGAGGATAGAACCCATCACACATGAGCAGGCTTTAGATGTTAGTGAGCAGGGGCCTTTCGGGGAGCTGCAGACTGTCTCGGCCATTTCCATGGCTGCAGCCACATCCACAGCTCTAGCCACTGCCCATCCAGATCTCCGTTCCACGTTTCACAACACCTACCATTCACAAATGCGTCAGAAACACTACTACCGAAGCTATGAGTATGATGTACCTCCTACTGGCACACTGCCTCTTACCTCCATAGGAAATCAGCATACCTATTGTAACATCCCTATGACACTCATCAATGGGCAGAGGCCACAGACAAAAGGAAGCAGAGAGCAGAATCCAGATGAGGCCCACACAAACAGTGCCATTCTGCCGCTATTACCAAGGGAGACCAGTATATCTAGTGTGATTTGGTGACAGAAAAGCAAGGGACACCCTGTCCCTGGGAGCTTAAGCGGAGTCTGCAGTGCCTGGAACTAAATCCTCGACTGCTGCTGTTAAAAACATGCATTACAATCTCTAGAATACGAGGAAAAACAGGGTCTTGTACATATGTTTTTTGCAGTTTCTTTGTAGCATCAATGTCTTCCTGTTTTACCGTCTCTTACCATTACATTTTTTGACTTTGTTTTATATGTCATTGGAATTTGTAAATTTACATTTTTTAAAGAAGAGATAGACTTATGTATATATAGAAAAACTTTTTTTGCTTCATAAGTTTAGCTTTAGAATGGGTTTTTATTTCCTTTTCTTGATTATTATTATTATTTTTTTTTGCTTTTAACATTTCCTTGGGGTGCTTGGACAAATCTATCCGATGAGACAAGGAGCACCGGATCCTCTCTTAGGTTCTGCCTAGGATCAACAGGGCCATGTGGGCCTTCAGAGAGCAGTACAACGAATGCCAGCATTGCCACTGGGAAAAAAATATATATATATGTGAAGAACACTTGTTCATAGGAGGGCCCCGCCAATCAGAGCCCTGAATCTCTTCCTTGTCCCACCTCATTCCCCACCTCCACCCTTCTAATGGAGGCATGATGTGTAAACTCTGAGGGGTGGGGTGGGTTTAACTGTCTTAACATTTAATTCACTGCTCTTCAGAATACACTCCAGACCCAAAGTGTGCTAGTCACTTGACAGTGACCACTACAGAGTGCTAAGAAGAAAAGATCAAGGGCATGAAAATGGGGGAGAGAGTGTAATTTCTGTTTCTTAAATGAGTTGATGTAACCTTATATAAATACTATATATATATACATATATATATATGAACATACACAACAAAAGTAACAAAAAATCAAAAAATGAAAAAAAAATCAAACCCTATATTTGATCACTTCCTGGAAAGGCATGAATGTGTTTGTGGCTGTTTTTGTTTGATATTCTACTTCCTCTTTTCCCTCTATAATTTTAGTGCAAATGAGATTATGTGCAAATGCCAGGCAAGTTAACTCAGAAGGGTAAATCAACACAAGTCAAAATGAAATTTACACTGAAGGCTTCCAAACCAAAGGGAAGGACAGGATGTGTCATCAAATATGTTTTGTCACTTTGTATTATACAAAATATTGTTTTTATAAAGAGTCAGAACAAATATGTGAAACTTATTATGGGGTCCCCTTGTACTTAGGTGTTAATTCACTGTATTTAATTTTCACTGCTACATTCAGAATCAAGTGTTTGGTTTCAATCTGTGAACATAAACAACACTTGTTAACAATAGAGTGTTTATATGAGAACTCAGGAGGTCAAACATGAATACCAACAGAAATCATTATTTTCAAAATAAACATTTACACAGATAGTTTTTACATTAGATGATAAAGTGTTCAAAATGTTTAATTTTTCTGTATAAAGAGTTAGTTCATTTTAACTGTGTAATTCTATCTTTCAGAAACAGAAAGCTGATGCTCCCAGGAAATTTATTTCTTACCATTAGGATTATGTTTAAAATCCATGACATAAGCAGTTAGTATATATTCATTAAAGTTGATGCAAAAGCAATCATGAACTCACAGAGGGAACAGTTATTAAAGGAAAATATTACCTAAGTAGCTTTTAGTTAAAAAAAAATCAATGTGATAAAAACACTGATAATAGAACTTATACATTACTTTAGTGATCCATTATAGGAATTCCCATTCCAGTCACTGTCTGTGGGCTCGTGTAGTGACTATTGTATGTTTGGTTTATTCCTACCACCATATAATAAGCAAACAATTCTTCAATTTTAGTCACAATTCTAAGGTGTGAGTTGGCCATGAAAAAAAATGTGTAGACTTCAATAGAGTTCACTGGGGAGGGTACAACTGAGTTGCAAATGTATGCGAGACGCAGATAAGAATTTTGTAACAGTGCAAAGGTCTGAGTATTTGTGTGACAAGGTAAAGGAGCCTTGGGATGCACATTCATTTTTATTTGCTTAAAAATGTCAATTTCCCCAACAACTCACTTAGGTCCTTTTCTACAATCTGTTCTTTACTCCTGTGCTCTCCTTGGACCTGTGTCACTTTTTCACAAACCAGAACTGACGTTGCAAGGTCACATAAACTTTAAGGTCAGCTTGCACAATTGGTTATTTTCAGAATCTAAGACGGACCGCCACTGATTACTTTGTATGAATGGACATTTGTTAGGGACTGATGGCAATGAACCTCATTGGACCGGATTTCAGACTCCCCAGTGCTCAGAAAACTGTAGACATGAAGATAGCCTGGTTTCTTTTTTTTCTTTTTCTTTTTCTTTTTTCTCTTTTAAGTGCACGATGGAAGTGTGGAATAAATGTAGAGGAAATTATCAGAACACAGTTATATTTTAGGCAGTCTTAGGTGTTTATTTAGCTGCATTTGGAGTACATTTTTGTTCTATTTTTTTAGTGTAGATTTAAGCACTTTGAATAGCATGATTCAGGGATTGATGGGTAATATTTGATATTCTCACAACTTAAGAAACCTTTTTTTCCTCTAATGCTTTGTCATATTTTTGAAAGTGAAATAAATGGAGATTAAGCTATCTATGGCTTTAGAAACATCCCTCCCAAGTATTCCTCTGTTAGCTCCATGTGAGGATAAATGAAGGAAATTGTCATGTGTTCACGTGCTCTATGTTTAACAAAAGTTATGTTAGAACTCACAATAAAAAGAAAAATATATATTTCCCTAGTGCTTAGGCTTCATCCTTCTCTTTTTTTTTTTTTGGTGGGGGCTTTGGGGAGTAAAAATTTTCTTGTAAAAACCATTGAAAATGTGAATGTTAGACAAGCTGAGGTAAAGAATGGATTTCTGGACATGAACACTTGTGAAGTTTGATATTGCCTATTTTCACCAATTGCTGCTTGGCTCCAAGTGATACTTCATGCATTTAAAAATCTAGCTGTTTCTTTAATGTAATCAATACTTGCTGCCTTGAGTTTCCTAGCCTTTATACTGGTGCTCAAATTTTTAACTACTTAATTTGTAATTCATTCATTAGATCTCCTATAAGCAGAAAAGAAGCTTGTATCTTGTGCAGGTAGATGATTTATGTTTAGATCAATTCCATAAAATAAATTCAGAATGAAATGAATTAAGAGACCTGAACGTACTATCCTTCCATAACTAAATATCTTATTGGTCAAGCAGTCAACAATTATATGTTTATTGCTTTATTCTTAGTATTTGTATTTGAACCCTATCAACATAATCCTAAGTATGTAGGTATTACTTTTCTCCTTATTTCACTGTTATTTAGCATTTTGTAACATTAGAGAATATTCACTGAGAGCCAACCACTAAACTCCAAGTAAGTTTTGTTTATCCCAGAAGAGTCATTAACTTTGACAGACACCACAGCTCAACACTTCTCGGAAAACATTAATTTACACAACTGTAAATTATTTTCTGATTCTAAAATTATTGTTTTCCTTTTCTAACAAGTATTATTTTTTCCTGTGCTTAATTTCCTTGATTTTAAATTTAGTTTATTTATATGAGTCCCAGAAGAAAGTTCATTGAAATTAAAAGGGGACCACAGGTATTATACATGTGAAATGATTGCATCTCCTTTTAAAATGATTGAGGTTCCCTAAGAATTGATGTTCCTGAAAATATCGGAGGACAGAAAAGAAAAATCCCTGATTGTCTCTGATCTGACTTGCTTGATCGTTATTCCCATTATTTTCATAGTTGATTTTATAAGAGATAAAATGTTAAACAACTTAGAAATCCCACCTATGGATACACATTTTCTACTCTGAAGAAATGCTTAACATCTTATATTGTTACTACAAAGATATAGCTAATGAACTGAGTTCTCTAACAGAGGGCGAAGAAGAAGCTTGTTATGGGAGCCAAGCTATTCCTTGCCTTATATTGAACACTGCCCATTTTTTTATTCTCAGTAAAGAAAATAAGCAATAGTCATTTGTAATAACCTGAACAATAGATCTTAACATTAGGTTCAAGGAGACCTTGAATGTAAAAATGGTTAAAGGAAGCCCTAGAAAATCCAGACAAGATTTGGAATATCTTGCAACATTTTTTTTTCTGGGCGTGAGTCTCCAACAGACGCCACCTAAAAAGCTACTAATATTTGTATTTAGAGCATAGTTTTATGAAACTGACATTCAAATGAACTACACATTTTGTAACACTGTTAAGTCTTCTTCTTTTTTTTTTTTTTTAGATTTTTTTTTCCCTCCAGGGTTATTGCTGGGCTCGGTGCCTGCACCATGAATCCACTGCTCCTGGAGGCCATTTCCCCGTTTTGTTGCCATAGCCTCGTTGTGGTTATTATTATTACCATTGTTGATGTTGTTCGTTGTTGGATAGAACAGAGAGAAATGGAGAGAGGAGGGGAAGACAGAGAGGGGGAGAGAAAGATAGACACCTGCAGACCTGCTTCACCGCCTGTGAAGCGACTCCCCTGCAGGTAGGGAGCCGGGGCTCGAACCGGGATCCTTACGCTGGTCCTTGCGCTTTGCGCCACATGCGCTTAACCCACTGCGCCACCGCCCGACCCCCAAGTCTTCTATTCTTTACCTTCACTCATGAGAATTTATGGACTGACTATTGTTATTTTAATAAAGGCAATTCTTCCTTTATGGGAAGAATTGGCGGGAGAGTTGGTGTATAATGAGGGAAAGTATATATAATGACAAGAAATTTATTATTTTACTACTACTACTACTACTGCTACTACTACTACTATGATAGCTTAGTTATCTAAAAGGTAGACTTGGTAATGTAAAATCACGTAATGTATGGTGTCCTACTAAATTTCTTTATGATTTGGATATAATCATGTTTCCTACAATAAAGGTAAAAAATCAAGTCAATGTAAGAGTAGAAGAAACAATCATTGTCATGTTAAGCCCAACTTTATTAAGCCAAGATTAGAAAAGGCCGTGTACTTGATAGTCAACACTTGTGCTTTTCTCAGTCTCAGAATTTATATGATTTTAAGACAATGTGAATAATTTTGAGAATTAACTTAAGTGAGGTGATAGATTTACTTTCTATTTATGAGTGACAGCAAGGTAAAATTCTGGGCTATGCTAGTAGTTAAGAGACTCTCCTAATAGGAATGTGAGATCTGAGTTTGAATAAAACAGGATTGTGATGCTAACTCAATGCAAGTCCTCCTGATTCTATAGGTCTTGTCATCATCAAACTTTGGTTACATACATAGAAAAGGCCCAAACTAAAAAGTACTAAGATCTGCCACCCAATATCATTTCTTCCTTCTATGCTCAGAATACTAAATATCTCTCCATTACAGACACAAAGTATATAAAAAGAAACTGTTTTCTTCTGCTCTTTAGTATATATTCTGCTAAATAGTCTGAGTTCACTGGAAAACTCAAGTTTCTGAATTGTTCATTAATTTAAGCAGGTTAATATATTGTTTTGTACCATTCACGACATTCACTGATGCATCCCCATGATCCACAAGTCTGAAAAGTATTTTCTAACAATGACTCCAGACCATTACACAATATCCGCTCCACAAAACGAATATAAACTGAAGAGCTACACATGAACTCGAGAATATCACATGTAACATTGATGTTGTGTAAATTTCAATCCTCATAGTCCAGATAACAGTAAGTTTCAAAGGGCATGCTGGTCATTAAAAAAAATGATTTAATGTAAAATGACACATTACATAGTGCATGAACATGTGGCGAAGTAATTTGGGTATAATCTTACTAGTCAATGGAGACTTAATTTGGGAAGATCAGATGTGAGTGCTGTAGAATAATACTCAGAAGGGATGAAGACAACAACGCTAGCATACATGGACACCTATCCATATCCCTTGCAACATATGTTTCTGGTGACTAGAGTCCTTAGTGTGTTCTTCCCACCAAGTAGTGGAGATATGTTCATATAATCTGCTATTAAATGGTAAAAACTTACATTTTCAGAGTTTAAGGGAGCCCTTATGGGAAAATGAATCTAGTCATTTTCCTCTGCTGGTGTTCGTCAAATTTTAAACTCAGACACTAAGATATGTGCAACAGTCAGTAAAAAGTTCATTTGACAGTGTTTCCCTTTAGTTTTTTGTTTATTTTGTATAACTAGAATGTATATAACTCATGTGTAGGTGATGGAGGCGCTCCTTTTTTTCTTAGAATATTTACAATCATATATTTGGTTTTGCTTTGACTAGCAATAGGAAAATAGACAAATACAAGTGTAAAAATGAGAAATTTTAAACTTGAATTATAATTTGCGTTTTATAGTCATTTCATAAGTCTGTTGCTCTCTATGAGTATGCTCTCTATATATCCTGTAAAGATAAATTTATATGTTACATAGAAATTCAAGAAATTAAATTATTTATTAAGCTACAAATGTTTCTTCTGGTTTCTACCTAAACATAGATAAATTATATAATGTGTTGTTGGAACATATACAAGTACCTTCATTAAACTGATAACCTTTTTCCTGTCTTTATAAGCTTTTAATTATTAGATCTAATTTATATTATGATTATGAAGAAAAAGACTTACGAAATATCCAATTGGCTGCTAAACAAAAAGAAAAACCTTGTCAAAAATCAAGTTCTTTATCATTCTTTTTTCTTTACTACTGCATTATGGAGAAGTTTGAATCACAGACTCAGCCACTTAAAATTCATTATCATGTTAATGATCTTTTCAAGGTTAAATTTTGCATCTTTCATCTAGTTCATAAAATTCTTGGAGAAATAGAAATGAAAAGAATTATAAAAAGTGAGTCCTCTTTGCTGTTTCTCCTGCTTACTTCTTGCACTCCAGGTATTTTCTTTCTTTTTTAGGTACTGCTCACAAAATGACCTTAAAATAAAGTTCCCTCAGGAAATATATTAAAGTGACCAAGATCTTTAATAATAGTTTTATACTCTGTTTGCACCTACATGTAGTGCACATTCATTCCTAAATATAAATGTTCTTGTCTTTATTTTATGTTAAGGATAAACATTTATTTACTGGGGAGAGGGGGATGGTGGTAAACCTTTCCATCACATGCATAACAAATGAACAACTATAAACCTTTTAGAATAAACAGGATATTTAGGTAGAATTCGCATCCTAGTAACAGCCTTTTAAGAAACACTTAGCAAATATGAGGCAAAGAAATCATTAAAATGGAAAATAATTTTAAGTGCAAGTTTATTTCAGGTTGGATTTCAAAGTAATTAATATATTTAAAATTTCATAAAGTCATTTCTACCTCAGTAAGGTTTTCTTTCCAGTGTGAAAATATAACTTCTATTGAAAAACTAAAATGTTAAGATGGATTATAACTCAGTGAATAATTCTCATATTTTACTTTAAATTATGATTCACAGGACCCATTATTAAAAATATCAGTTGATAATTCTATAGCTAAAGAATATTTGGAACTATTATAGTACTACCAACACAAATTCTCAGGAATTTTCAGTAACATTCAGATTACTAACATTGTTAAAAGGCAGATACTACGTAACTATTTTATTTCTAGAAGATTAACTAATGTTAGGTTTACATTTACTGGAAAAGAAAACAAACAGAAGGGAGAAATTATTCAATGCATCAAAATGGTGGCTCATTCAGTCATACCTGGGATGTTTTTACCATTTGTGTGTGTTTGCGTGTGTGTATATATAGTCTGTAAAAGTAATTCAAACAAATTCTTTGAATGAATTTACATTCTTAACCGGTGTTTACTGGACGGTGATGTTGATGTGTATGGGGGAGAGTAAGGTAACATTCTTAAGTGTAGAGAACATTAAACTTGACCTAGAATTTAGTCAATTGTCTGGCCAAATTGAGAATTTTCATCCCAGTGATATATGAATTGGTTTGAGATGGTACGTAGTGGGTGGTTTTTATTTGCATAGTTGTATGTTTGATTTCATGGCTAGGAATTTTTTAAAAGCTTAAGTAGAGCATCACACTCAAATTTATGAATTCTGACTCTACTTATATTGTAGAATGATATATCCTTACACAATTTAAAGCAAAATGTAGCTAGACAATAATCTATGGAAGGTAATCAATAAGTCATCAAGATGGCTCATGAATGGATTACAGAAAAAATGCTAAGGCAGTCAAATTTCTAACATCATGAGAAAAAGAAACCACTTAAAGGGGAAATATCCCTCCCTCTAAAAAAAAAACCAGCAGAAATAATGCCAAAATAATACATAAATGAAATGAAAAACAGAACTATAAAATTTCAAAAACTCAAAAGCTGGTTTAAATTCAGCAACAATGTATTTAAGTTTTTCTATTTGTGCTAACTGTTCACATGATTATGAACTTGAATGGAAATTGGGTTCTAATGAAGACTCATATGGAGGTGATCTCAGCATGATTTTCCTAAATAAAATGGGAAACTTATTGCTAAACATTATAATGTATGAACATAAATTATGATTTTCGCTTGCTTAATATTTTGACAAAGATTTGGCAAAGGATAAAATAGTAACTTTTATAGCATCCTACTGAGGGACATACCAGGAATAATTCTAAGATGCGCATACACTAGGAATCACCTTGGAAGGTTTAAAAAGTCTCAGAACCCCATACAGATTTGGCCCTATTGTTATCTCTTTAATACACTTTCTAGGTGATTCGGTAAGACAAGCAAAGTTGAAAACTACAGAAGCCAAATCAGTGGATATCAAATTTCAGGCTTCAGAAGATTACATGAAAAGCTTGTTAAAATGGAAATTCAGATTGGACTTCAATGCTAGACTATAACCCAAAATCTAGTTACTTAACAAGTTTCACAGGTGATTCTAGGTGGAGGCCCCAAGACTGCTTCAAGAAACACAGCCACATGGTATGTTGTTTCTATCATTACAACATATGCTGTCATTCTTTGGAATACAAAATTAAAGTTTGCAGTGAATTAATATTACCATAAAACAGGTCTTACTTTTTAGCAAGTCCTCCCAATTTGTTCATGAGAACTCACAGTGAAAAAGTTCAGAAAAAGTCAATTGTCTAGATAATTACACGTTGAGAATATCTCAAACTGTGGGAAAAAAGAATAAGGCAAGGAAATCAAGTCCATCTTTGTCAGTAAATGTGACTTCAAGAAAGTAACTGCACCAATGTAGAAAATAAAAAAAAATAAGGTAGTTAAGAGTTAACTGTTAATTAAAATACACTTATCTTCTAATAGGCCTATTGTCCCTTCTGCTTCTGTTTTTAAAAATAGCAAAATTAGATAGGGAAACAAGATATTTATTGCCAAAAATATCACAAAATTAAATATGTTAATTTAGACTTAACAATTATTTTCCTCTCATTAAAATGAATTCATTAAAAAATGTGCTAACATCTGTTAAATGCGTAGGTCACTGACTCACACTCCAAAATAAATGAATCCCAGGAAATTTCAATGATCATATAATCTGAGGAAGCCTAGTGAATAACAGAGTGAGAGATTACATTCATATAGAGTCAATAAATTTTGTTTATTCTGTATAATATGATAAATGAATCACCTTACATTTTTACAACAAAATGTTGACCTACACAGCAATAACAAACCAGTTTATTCTGACAACATATTTCCAACCATATTTATCTCAATGAGCTAATGTTGATATTATGCCAGGAATGACGAATAGTGATAAGACTGCTATCTTCTGATTATTAAGAAGGATGTTCTATTTGATTTCTGGTTTCCAATAACTAATCATGTCACTGACCTTAAGTGCAAATTTCAAGGACACAGATCCTGCTAAGGATCTAAGGGTAAAAATTGTATACATTCTTTGTGGAATAGACATCAAAGAGTTTCTAGGTAATCACTGTAAATTTATCCATGCATATCCAGTGGTTTTAATAGTCACTCTAGACTTCCTTAGGATCTAGAATTTTAAAACTAAACCATCCAGAAATAATATTCAACAGTCAATTTTTAGTGAGTTCAATGTAGAGCCTTTTTCATTTTGATACTATACTGAATGAGACAATATACCTGCTGAGCTTAATTTTTAGAATGTGTTGATAGTTTGGACAACAGTCCATCCAATTCAACTCTGCTAAATGAAATGCTTATTCTGCCAAATTAGTGTACATGTATGCATACATGTACATTGTGTCTGCACTCCAACTGAAAACACATAGTATTAATACATTTAAATAAGCTTAATAACTATATATACTACATTAAATCATTAACTACAGAAGTTCCCAAGGCAGTGCAATTCATCAGCAATACCCAGTGAATCATGTTTGCACACACTCAAATAACCAAGTTTCTGTTAAACCAACTTTTCTCTGACACACATTTTATCTTAGAGAATCAGCTCATTCTTGATTTCCCTAAAAAAAATTCTGTGATTGTTTCTACTTTTCCCATTACTTATTATCCCTAAATTATTCATTTATAAAAGTAGGAGATGTATTGCACTCAGCAAATATCATAAGAAAAGTCTATGAAAGCACCAAGTTATCACTGTGATTTTCTTTTATTTGATTTTATTTTTTTTCCACAGCTGTGAAATGCAAAGTCTAACATTGCAAATACATTTACTGATAAGAATTTTTAGTTTTCTCTTACATTCCAGAAGCCATGCCATCACTGACGTTAAATAGAAATATAATAGAATTAAGTTTACAACAGACGATCTTCTGAGTATTGCATCTTGAGTTTTCTGTGCCGCAAGGTGACCTTGTATTCATAGTCATCTTCAAAATGGGCATCTGAATATTTTGTGTGTTTTCATGAGAAAAATGGATGTGTGATAAGAAATTACAGGAAGAGGACAGTATAAATTACCACTGTGTAACTTTAGAGAAGTATCCTTTGTGTTGATATTGCTAAAGATTTTAACTATGGCATAGAGGTAAGACTACATTAACTAAATGTAGTAAGTATAAAATATTTAGCATTTTGTACTTTGAGGGAAGTAAATATGAATGCTGCATATGTTAGCAATAGATAGTGATTTCTTTATTTTGATTGCACTTGCCTTAATTTTTCCAAAAATAAATTACATATAAATAAATATAGGAGAGGATGGATAGATAATATTGTTTTAAATAGGCAAGTTCTGCACTGATTATACTTTTTTTTACATAATTTAATAGTGGCAGAGTTTACATGTCAGATCCATGTAAAGAGTTTATGAGCACATGATAACAGCAGTTTGTATAAGCACAAGGTGTTCTCTGTTTAGATTAAAAATTAACAATGATAACTTTTGGTGTGACTGCTTTAAATTTAAAAACAAGTTGGATGCTTAAAGATAAATTTATTACTTGCATAAGAATATTTTTGTATAATATTGGTAAAGGTCTAAAAAACGGACTTGCTTTATGGAGTGCAATTTTCAGAGAAAATAAACAGGGTATGTGTCCAGTTTGTAAAATGTTTTCTTTCAAGATTACTCTTTCGTTGGTTAAATGCAAGGATATGATGACTTGAAATATTTTTTGTGAATTGAACAATACCACCACCAACAACAAAAATAAAGCAATGTGAATAAGTTGCGTATGCAAACTTCTTTTAACAAAAGCTAATATTGCTGAAAGTAGAAGTGAAGGTTCATTTTTGTGAGTACACTACTAGAAATAATTCTGAGCGCGGCTTGTTATTTGTAGCCCCAACATGTATCCCTTCTAATAAAGTGATAAAATATGCTGTTATAAATATGCTGATATAAATATGCTATTATAAATATGCTGATAAAATATAACTTATTCCTCACGCTTATCTAAAATTTTATTTATTTATTTTGGGGATTATACCTAACTTCATTTTAAATTATCACCAGTACAGATAACCAACAAGAACTAAGTTCTGCTTGGATTTTAACCTACCTATTGGTTGACCAAGTTTTCCAAAATTAAAAATACGAAGACAAGTTAGTGACACCCTATAAGTCCTTATAAATATTTATGACATCAAAACTAATATCTGAGGGAAAGTTTTTATGTTATTAAAGTTTCCATGTGCAGCTACTAATGAATGTATATACTGAATTAAATATACAATTTACAAGAGAGAACATTCTACAAAAAATAATGTGCTAGTAAATATTAAATATGATATATGTGATTTGTATATATATACACATATTATATCATGTATCTGTAGTTAGTTAGCTATCCAACTTTGAAATCTATAAATGTAAATTAGTTTGGGGGCCAACGAGTATCAACAAAACTAAAAATGTCTCCTGAAAATTAAAACGAGTGCCTAAATTATTTCAGAACATTATAGCCCCAGATGTGTGGATTTTATGTACGCTTTTCTAAATATTATCCACTAATGGTTATACAGAGATTACATAAACCCCCAATCAAAAAAATTAAAGTCTTTCTTGCTAATGACAAGACTTGTGACAAGAAAACCAGAAAGAGAAGCACATTTCGACAAAACCTATCACTTATACATCTCTGCAGGGTATAGGAACAACAGTGAATAATGTAGCTTTTTTTAAGACTAAAATATTTCTTCCAAAAGACTAAGGATATTAAAATTAAAATACAAAATCTGGTTGATCACAGATGTTCCTATACACATGGTAAGTATTGCTCTTTCTTAATGAGGCACAGTTATATAGTTTGAACATCTGTGTAAAAGTTTGTAGTTATAACCGTGTTAGGGAAAGTGTCAAAATGAAGAGTGGGTGGAAGTAATTACCCAAAAAATATTTCAGGCATTTATTCTATAATTTCATCTACATATTTGGTTAAATTATTGTTTCCTTCTAATAACAAAGAAAGCCAAAATTTATTTCAAGTCCCTACAAACACACACACACACACACACAACACAATCTGTGTTA
The DNA here is from genome assembly GCF_950295315.1 of Erinaceus europaeus. Lineage (NCBI taxonomy): Eukaryota > Metazoa > Chordata > Mammalia > Eulipotyphla > Erinaceidae > Erinaceus > Erinaceus europaeus. The sequence goes on along the minus strand of NC_080185.1, from coordinate 106,899,722 downwards.
CAGTAGGGGGCAATAGAGAAAAAGAGAGACACACTAAGTACTTTGTCTTCAAATTTTCAAGCATCTTGCTTCAGGCCTAGTAAGCTAATATATAGACACATGTCTGTACGAAGGTAATAGAAATCAACCTTTTTGTCAAAGTGTCAATATAGTCAGTCATCCCAGGGAAGAAACACAGGGATGGCACTTGGGTGGGCCTCTATGCATATGGAATTGAGAAGATAATCTTGAGCTGTCTAAACCTGGAGGTTAACAAGAGTTTTCTGTTGCAGACTCAGGCTAACTTAGGCATTTAATATAATATCTTCAAAGCAAATGACAGTTATCACTAGTGGACAGAAGACCAGAGTTTTCATGCCATCTTGTAGTGAAGTCAAGCCATAATAAAAAATGTGTAAACTGTAGATCCTGAGGAGAGTAATTTGAAATAATGTAACATCAATTGTCATGATGCATCTATCTCTACCAGTGAGATACAGTTGCTATTCAATGTCTCTGTCCTGAAGTCTGCAAGATAGTCTGCTAGCCCACCAGGTAGGAGGTGTACCCTGCCATGCCAGGAACCAAGGTTCGAACCACAGCACCACATGGGAAATTCTATAGCACCAGGGGAAACTCAGGAGAGGGAGTATCTCTTTCCCTCTCATCACTCTCTGTATCTGAACAAGAATGCAGTTTGGCAGTAGTAAGGTCATGCATATACAAGGTTTGGCCCCACCAAAATTTTTAAAATATATTCAGTTCAAAGTACAGGCTAATCCAAAGACCTTGAGGCAGGAATGAGCCTGAGTATTTTAAAACAATAATGAATGCCACTGTGGGTAGCTTATTATGAATACAGGCTGGTGATCATACAGAGAAGGCAGAGCACAAATAAAGGTGGCAAAGGGTAGATCAAGGTCACTGAAAATAGATTAAGAATTAGATTTTTTTAATTTATTTTTTATTTTTATTTAAAAAAATTTTTTTTAATATTTATTTTTTTTATTTATTCCCTTTTGCTGCCCTTGTTTTATTGTTGTAGTTATTATTGTTATTGTCGTTGTTGGATAGGACAGAGAGAAATGGAGAGAGGAGGGGAAGACAGAGAGGGGGAGAGAAAGATAGACACCTGCAGACCTGCTTCACCGCCTGTGAAGCGACTCCCCTGCAGGTGGGGAGCCGGGGTTCGAACCGGGATCCTTATGCCGGTCCTTGTGCTTTGCGCCACCTGCGCTTAACCCGCTGCGCTACAGCCCGACTCCCAATTTATTTTTTATTTAAGAAAGGATAAATTAACAAAACCATAGGAGCTCCGCTTCCCCAGAGACCCACCCTACTAGGGAAAGAATTAGATTTTTAAAAATATTTTCATTAGTGGTTTAATACTGATTTAAAAAAATTATAAGATAACAGGGGTATAATTCCACATTGTTCCCACCATCAGAATTCCCATTTCCTTCATTGGAAGCTGCAGTAGTTCCCCCAAGGTCACAGATATGGTCTATCATTTCTATAGCTAGAAATAATTTTTTAAAATTGCACATTTTTTTCTATGGTGGTTATCTTTCCCCAACATTTCTCACCCTCGGGGAGTATGAACCAAAATTATTTAAAGGGTGCAAAAGGTGGGAGTTCTGGCTTCTGTAATCGCTTCTCCACTGGACATGGGCACTAGCAGGTTGATCCATACCCCCAGCCTGTTTCTATCTTTCCCTAGTGGAATAGAACTCTTTTTCTTAAAAAACAAAAACAAACAACAAAAAAAAACCTTTCAGCTCTGCTTTACAGTGCTGATAGAGATTGGTGCACCATCACCTGGCCCCAAGGCAGAAAGCTTAGTCAAACCTTAACTCTGCATACAGGTGAACAAGAAATTTGCTAGGGGAGGCTTCTTTATATAGAGGTTTAGTTGTGATTAACTAATGCCATACTTGTGTCAGCAAAGTGCCTGGGATCACTCCCTAGATAAAGATTCTGTAACAGAGTTCAATTATTTCCTACATGAAGTCCTCAGAACTGGAAATAAATCACAGATACAGTTCTCTGGCCGAGAGGTCATGCTAACACTTTGAACAAGAATGGGAAACTGGAGCGAAGTTAAATTCTCATTAGCATTTCTTTGACCAAATGTATATTTTCCTCTTTTCCAGAATTATTTCAAATGCAAATATGTGCTTAAACATTAGCCACTGAGCTGCAACTGAGAGAACATCCACTGAATGTTTAATATGCAAATCAGCACCTTAGAGAGGAAAAGATGAACCTTCCCTACTTGGCTCTTCTGTACACAGCAGTGAGCAGTGGAAAGTACAATTAAATAGTCTCTCTCTGAACTCCTCCATCAAGAAGTATGGATTATCAGCTGAACTAGAAGCAGCTGAGCTGCCAAAAGTCTTAGCAAAAGGCCACAGGTGCCTCAGAGAGGTTCCAAATGGGATACAATCACAGATAAATTGAGACACTATTAAGGAAAGTGACCCAAATCTGTGTTCACACCGATCAAACACAAAGTTTTATTTGATAATAGGCTCAGTTATTTCATTGTGTCGATGATGTTAAAAGTTAAATGTGGATTATAAATGTGAAAGGATGAAGGTAGGGACTTGGGAGAGTGAGCCACACATGAGATTTTATTGAGAGGAATTCAAATTAATCTACAGATATATATTAAGTGTTGGTAAGGGTACAAGGAAATAGGGAAGTGGGTATGCTTGTGTATTGTAGATGAAAAGGTGAACTGGCATACTGACTCTTTTAGGGTGAAAAGATATTTTATATTTTATTTCTTCATTTGAGAGTTTGTTTAATGACCTAATTTTCTACTGAATTCTAAAACACTGCACTTCTGAAAAGAGCAAGTTCAAGTTGCATCCACATACATAGAACCACGCCCTCTTTCTTCTAATTACTTTCTTCCTCATCCTAATTATATTTCCCCTTCATGCTTTTTTCTATATTCTTAGTAAAAACTATCATGATATAAGGAAATTGTGTAAATTTTATAATTAGAGAAATACAATTTTCAGTCCTGTATTCTAAACTTTCTTGTAGTTAGTTTTTAAATCTATTTGAGCCTCAGTTTTTCATCTGTGAAACATATGGTCCTTAACATGTAGTAATTTTGAATACTCAATTTATATATTTATATGATACACAGAAGTTATCTAGGTAAGTTAGGTAATAGTAGGTCCTACAACATAACTTAATAGAATTTATCTATTTATTTTTACCTCCAGGGTTATCGCTGGGGCTTGGCACTGGCACTATGAATCCACTGCTCCTGGTGGCCATTTTTCCCATTTTAGTGGGTAGGAGAGAAATTGAGGGAGGAGGGGGAGATAGTGAAAAAGAGAGAAAGGTAGACACCTGAAAACCTGCTTTGCAGCTCATGAAGCTTCCCTCTTTAGGACCTCAAACCCAGGTCCTTGTGCTTGAATCCAGGTCCTTGCACTTAATACCATGTGCGCTTAGCCAGGTGTGCCACCACCCGGCCCCCTAACTTAATGGGACTTTATTGCTGTTTGTGTTCCCGATTAGTCCAGATATAATCCTAGTCACTGCGACCTTTCCATGTTATAGTTCTTCCATCCCCAAGGTCTTAAACTATGTCTATACGAAATTCTCTCCCCCACCCCATTGCACTGCTAAAGGTCCCAAGTAGAAATGACATCACTCAGACTCCATAAAGTCAAAACATGACATTTGTTGACACCTGGAGTGAGCCAGAAAGAAAAGTATACATTTACTATGGCTGAATAGTCCTTCTCAGCCAACAACTGAATATCACAGATGCCTTAATTTACGGTTGATGGATTTCCATCAAATATAATCAGCCTCTCTTATCTCTGCTTATCCCTGAAAACCCTTTTCCCCATATTTAGAAAGTGTCCACCTGCCTTCATAGAGGGAATCTAAATTCTCACTCAGTCTCTGCATTCAGTTCATTCTAAGTGATTTATCAGAGATCTATGAAATAATATACAAATTTTATGCCTTGACTTCACCTCCAGAATCCAATGATTGAGCAAGGGATGACAACACAACACAATTGCCTTAGGAGGTGACTCAGCAGTAGAGCATAAGACTTATATGTGTTAGGCCCTGGGTTTGAACCCAGAAACTTAAAAATGGTAGATTGATGTTACACGTGTATGTGTGTATGTGATTTTTTAAAATTATCTTTATTTTTATGTATTGGCTAGAGACAGCCAGAAATTGAGAGAGAGAGGGGGGGGTTGATAGAGGTAGAGAGACAGAGAAACACCTGCAGCACTGCTTCACCACTCGTGAAGCTTTCTCCCTGCAGGCAGGGACTGGGGGCTCAAACCTAGGTCCTTGCACACTGTAACATGTGCGCTCAACCAGGTGCGCCACCACCGGGTCCCATATGTAAATTTTATAAAAAATAAAAATTACTAATTCCCATTGTAAAAGAAGAGTAAGAAATAGAAGTGAATGGTCTAAAAATTATGAAATCCTTAGAAGTTAGTGATATCCTTTTAAAAAATATTTATTTAGAGAGAATTTAAAGAAGAGGGCAGGAGGGAGATGGACAGAGCATTCTCAGGTTTGGCATGAGATGATGTCAGAGAATGAATCTGCAATCTCTCGGGCCTCAGGGGTGCAAGCTGGTACTCTAGCAGACTGAGTTGTTTCTCCTGCCTAAGTGTTGCCCTTGATTAGACCTTGATTTGTTCTCTGTATAAAACTATTTTCCATCACTCTTTATGTTCAATAACCCCACCCATTATGGGAATCTTTTGCATCCATTTTTTCTGGAAGTATTCATGCAATTTTGACTTGTGTTACTTTTACTCCTATCTTCATTCATGCAACACGGTGGTATTCTGTAGTATTGTGGGGGGGGGTTCGTCAAAGCCTTTCATGCCTACATGATCTGATGGTTTCTTTGACACTGAACCCCCTTCAACCACCTAACTGACTTATAATCAATTAACTTTTAGTCAATTCAATTCTACTGCAATCATGCTCTAAATTCCTTCTCAGACAGAATTCTCAGTCCAAATTCATCTTTTCACTTCCTTATCCCCTTGATATCCTCTCAATTTAATAGTTATTGGGTCAGTGAAATAGCTCACTTACATAGAATATGGCTTTGCCATGTGTGCAACCCAGGTTCAAGCCTGGCCCCCACTGCACTGAATGAAGCTTTGGTGCTGTAGCCTGTCTTACCCTTCCTCTCTATCTCTATCTAAAAACAACAAATAAAGAATACATATTGACCGGAGGCCATCTGAAAGGAAAGGGTTGGATGGGAGAGGGGAAACATTTATAATCTGATCTTTGCTACAGTGATATGGCTTTCCATTTTATTATTTATTTATTTATTATAAATGGGGTTGGTGGTGGATATAGTATAATGCTTATGTGAACAGCCTTAATGACTGAGGCTCTGAGGGTTCAATTCCCAAAGTGTCAGAGTGGAGCAATGCTCTAGTAAAAAAGAAAAAAGGGGGGAGGGTCAGGCGGTAGCACAGTGGGTTAAGCGCATGTGGCGCAAAGCACAACGACCAGAGTAAGGATCCCGATTCAAGCCCCCGCGCTCCCTACCTTCAGGGAAGTGGCTTCACAGGTGGTGAAGCAGGTCTGCAGGTGTCTGTCTTTCTCTCCTCCTCTCTGTCTTCCCCTCCTCTCTCCATTTCTCTCTGTCCTATCTAAGAATGATGATATCAATAACAACAATAATAATAACTACAACAACAGTAAAAATCAAGGGCAGCAAAAGGGAAAATAAATATAGTTTTTTAAAAAAAATTACAGGGAAGAGAGAGGGGGAGTGAAAGAGAGGCACCTACAGCACTGCTCTGCCACTAGTAAAGCTTTCCTCCTGCAGGTGGGGACTGGAGGCCTGAATCCAGGTTCTCATGCATGGTAATGTGTGTGTTCTACCAGGTCTGACATTGCCCCCTTCCTCCCTGAATCTCTTCCATTTTATATGTCTCAATGACAAACCTTTTTATTGTTGACATTTTGGTATCTAGCAAACCTGTTTTTCTAATCTCAATTCCTCAAGTTCTTGTATTTCCTTTTCCTTTTATTTCTTCTCTCAAATGAGCTAGTTGTTACATGAACATTATTGTGGTGTATGTGTGCAATACTTGTTAAATACAGTAAGCTATAACCAAAACACACATGAACATAAGACCTGCTCCTTCCCTCAGAGCCACTGGCTCAGTCTTCCTTCTAGGGTCTCACAGACAACATTTTCACCAACTCTTTTTCCCACTGCATAATGTGGAGTTCCAGTCTCTGATACCCTCTATTTATAAGTCAACAACACATATTGAGCTTGATAGAGGCACCTCACTCGAAGGATCCAATTTCTGCATTTGTAAAGTAATGAAGATCATCCTACTTGCTGACAAAACAAACCATTGTAATCCAATTAATTTTTCTCTTTAAACAATACAATGCTAATATCCCTAACTAGCCCACAATCTTTGCAGGGCAAAGGCTCATTCCATTTAGAGTTTCATCACCTCCTAAGGCCTTAGATTCCTCTTCCTCTACCTGAAAAATGGAGAAAAGCCTTTTTCCAGCTTCTTGACAGAACTATCTAGAAGTGACATCCATCCCTTCTGCTCTAGACTACTAAAGAACACCTGTGATTGGCTAGATTCTACAGGATGCAGACTCAAAGAAATTAACAGAAAGGAATTTCACTAGGGGGAGATTTGGGGGATCAATATCCTCATAAAGAAAGAGAAGTGAGATTGTGCAGAGGAAGAAATGGGGCTGGAATACAATCCCATAAATAACCTCAGATAACTACCATAGGGAACTGTGAAGTTGAGATGGTGCTTTAGAGTTATTCTATGCATGGCAAGAGTGCCAGTCATTTCTGCTGAATAGACAGGTCACTAGATATGACAAGGAAGTGTGAATTTTACAATCTTCCTTTATGTGGCAAAAATCTTTGAAATGATCATATGATATTGCAATTTTACCTGGTAAAAACGTATGCCATGGGTTCAAGTCCATAACTATATGTACAGCACAAAATCAAAAGTCTCTGAAACTGGCTTCATGAAGTAGAATATGTTTTTCATTGAGATTTGTATGTTGGCATTACTAAGATTTTCAATGAGTGATATTGCTTACATACATTTTAATCCAAATTTGCTAGGAAACGCCCCAACGTTCATTCTAAATTGTGTTCAGAGCTTTCCAAGTTTTCAGGGGAACCAGTCCAGGCAAACTAAACAGAATTCCATGATATTTCCTATTGCATTAGAGCAACAAGCTTTTTGTTAGGAAAACAACCATTTGGGGGCGTAGTCACTCAAATATTATCTGACACACAACCACTCATTTATTATTTTTTTCTCAGTTCCTGTAGGTTTGGGGAAGAGTCTATCTAGATCCAATGACTGAGTCTATCACAGAATTACAGTGAAAGGCGAATATCTGAATGCTCAATTGAGCAATAATCTACTTCCAAGTTCAGTCACATGAATTCTGACAAGATTCAGTTTCCTGCTGGATTATCTGAAGTTCCTCAGTTCACTAGTGGTCGTTGCACAGAGGTTTCCCTCATTTCCTTGCCTCATCGACCTTCTCAACATAGCAGATAACTTCCTCACAGCAAAGTAGTTAGGATGACAAGAGATTACAAGGAAAAACAAATTCAGTCCTCCATAACCTTATCTGGCAAGTGACATTTCCCCACCTTATATCACTTATATCTAGTCTACACTTGAGAGACAGAATACACAGGGTCTAAATTTCAGGAAGTGAGGGACCAGGTGGTAGTGAGCCTGGTTAAGCATACACACTGTAGTGCACAAGGACCCGAGTTCAAGCTCCTAATCCCCACCTGCAGACGGAAAGCTTCACGAGTGGTGAAGCAGGACTGTAGGTGTCTCTCTGTCTCTCTCCCTATCTCCCCATTCCTCTAGATTTCTGATGTCTCTATCCAATAAATATGTAAAGATAATAAAAAGTAAAACAAAAAATAATAGTAAGTTGTAGGAAGTATGTATCACTAAGGGGAACTTTAGAAAAATTCAAGATGACTGACCACAGAATGAAGCAGACAGACAGACATTACCAAAACTATGTAATCTCGCCTGCTAGTACACAGTTAAAATGCTTTCTCGAACATCATGCTTCTGGCACCATAAAATTGTACCCACTAGAACACAAGTTAAATGAAATCTCACACTTCTAGGATTGTCAATTTCATTATCAAGAAAATAAGGGTAATAGTGCCTGCTTCAAATGTTTGTCAATAAGATTAACTAAGAAAAGTTTAGTTATTTTCATTAATGAGAGGACTTTCAATTCGGACTCAAGTTGGTGCTGAGGATTGAATCTAGGACCTCTAAGCCTCAAATATAAAGATTGTTAACGTAAACTTCTGTGTAATTTCCCCAGCCCCTGGAAACAGTTTTAGAGAAAGGTTATGGATTTTATTTTCTACATGTTTGTTCAGGCCTTCACATTAAAAAAAAATTGTACTAAAAACATTGAAAGCATGCAGAAATATCAGCTGCAACATATTAGTTACTTAAGTAAATATTGGGGCTGGGTGGTGGTACATCTGGTTGAGCAAACATGCTACAGTGTGCAAGGACCTGGGTTCGAGATCCCGGTCCCCACCCTGCAGGAGGAAAGCTTTGTGAGTGTTGAAACAGTGTTGCAGGTGTCTCTCTGTCTCCTTTCTTCTCTATCACCCGCTTCCCTCTCAATTTCTGGCTATCTCTACCCAATAAATAAAGATAAGTAAAAAAAACATTTAAGTTACTTAAATAAACATTAGAGTATCTTATACTAATCTATAAATTACTACATTGTAAGTATATTTGAACTATGAATTTTTTGGAGCCTAAATTCTCCTTGATTTAAAAGTTAATCACTGCAAAACAATAATTTTACAGTGATTAACTTTTCCATAAAGGAGAAATGAGGACACAGAAAATTCATTTCTCACTGTTGCATGCAGACTGGGAGTCAGCGCCATCAATGTTCAGTATACAAGTTGGTAATTGTATTTACGTGAATGAGACCTGCCTTATCATGTACAAGATTCTTGCTAACATTTAAGAAGAGAAACTTGAATATTCTAAATCCAAATGATTTATCATTGTCTTGATTCACAGCAACAACCTACAGACACTTCTTTATCGAATTTGCTACTTATGCCAAGCAAGCACTTTAAATGTTCTATACTATTTATCGTCCTGTTCTATTTTACATTTTCTTTCCCTTCTGATATAAAGGATGTCAATCAGGAGTGCCTTCTTTCTTTCTTTCTTTTTACAACAATCTCTCTTTTACATGTATTTAAAGTTCATTCTTCTATAAACACTTATTAAGTTTTTCTAATAATCAATTCATATCAATAATTCAGTCTTATTAAAATGTACTCACAAACTTTTAAGGATCTTGCTGCATCCCATAGTGACCCTGGGTCCATACTCCCAGAGGGATAAAGAATAGGAAAGCTATCAGGGAAGGGGATGAGATGTGGAGTTCGGATGGTAGGAATTGTGTGCAGTTGTACCCCTCCTATCCTACGGTTTTGCCAATGTTTCCTTTTGATAATAATAATAATAATAATAATAATAATAATAATGCAGTGACAGCAGTAATAAACATGCAGAAAATTTTTTAAAATCACAAGACAGAAATCTCATGTTCATTAACAAGATAAATGCTTTGAAAATAACATAACTAGATAATACAAGGGGGTTCCTGGAAGATGGCGGACTGAGAAGCTGCTAGTGGCTTGAGCACTGACCACATCTCCTGGAAACGGTAGGATTTTCTGCCTTTAGTAGGCCAGTCAATAAGGGGTCCTAGCGGTAACACCAAGGAGGTGACTATAACTTAATTTGGGTTAAGAATTAGAGTAGGAAAAAAGGGGAAATTTTTTTTTTCCTTTTAATTTTTAAGCATACCTCCTCCCCCTCCCCCCCCTTAACCAGTCCCTGGGGACCAGCTCCTAGCAGGCTCCCCTGCTAGGAGTAAGGTTTGAGGTAATCTGGGACAGGGTTTTTATTTTATTATTTTTTTTACCCTGCTCTATTTTAATATTAATATTATATAAAGGCATATATCTTCCCCCCTTTAGGTTGATCAGAATTAACTCTTAGCATATATTTCAGTACTAGGGTAGTGGGCATCTTATCTATTGTGGGAGGAACTTGTCTCCTTAATCCTACCTCCACTACAGACTCTCCCCTCCCTCCCCCTCCTAGCGAATCAAATAAATTAAATTAAATTAAAAATAAAGTAATTAAAAAAACCTTTCCTTTCACTGCTCTTTAATTACAGCTCTTTTTCTTATCTTTTCCCTTTTCTCTCTCTTGTCCCTTCTTTCTTTTTCTTTTTTTTTCTTTTTTTTTTATCTTGTCATACACTTCTTCCTTCCTTGTTCTTTGCCTTTATGAATTCGTGAATTATTTTTGGGAAGAAATCTGACTCAGACTGGACTCTTTATGTGTGTATCTCTGCTCTAGTTCCCTTTCCCCTCTTGTTACCCCTAGAATATACAGTGGATAGTAGATTTGCATAAATGTCTATTCTTGTTATCCCTTCTTTCCTTTCTCTTTCTTATTGACTAAGATTTGGTTACTATTTTTTCACGGACTGGAGAAATTGGCAAACTGGTAACGATACGATTAAACGGCTTCAATACTTGCTTCAGTTGCTGCTGTAATTCCTGAGGTTGGTGAGTGCAATTGTCATAAAGGTATTTAGTACAGTGTTACTTATACCCAAGACACAACAACTGAGAAACAACAGAGCATAAAAAAGAAACATATAAATCAAAAAAATGGGTAGATCAAAAACAAATAAAACTGCTACTCCAATGAATGAAGACAAGAGCCCAGAAGAAACTACAAATCAGCCAGAAGTAACCATAGATAAGAAAAGTATGCAAGCAATAATAAACTTATTAATCACAGAAATGAAAACAACATTGGAGGAAAGGAATGGCAGTATTAGGGAAACAATAGTTGAGACCCCCAAAGAAAATACTGATTATCTTGACGCAATCAGAGAACTGGAAGCTGAAATAGCTGTAATGAAGAAAGAAGCTGAGGCAAGGGAAAGCAGACTAACAGAAGCAGAAAACAGAATTAGTCAGACAGAGGATGAGTTAGAGAAAACTAAGAAAGAGGAGAAAGAGCTTAAAAAGAGATTGAGAGACACTGAAAACAACACCAGAGACATATGGGATGATCTCAAAAGAAGTAACATTTGTATAATTGGCCTGCCAGAGGAAGAAAGAGAGGAAGGGGAAGCAAACATTCTAGAGAAAATAATAGAAGAAAACTTCCCAGACCTGAATAACAGAAAGGACATCAAGATTCAAGAGGCCCAAAGAGTACCAAACAGAATCAACCCAGACCTGAAGACACCAAGACACAGCATAGTCACAATGAGAAGAAGTAAGGATAAAGAAAGGATCCTAAAGGCTGCAAGAGAGAAACAAAAAGTCACATACAAGGGAAAACCCATAAGATTATCTGCAGACTTCTCCACTCAAATTCTAAAAGCCAGAAGGGAATGGCAAGATATCTATCAAGCCCTGAATGAAAAAGGGTTTCAACCAAGGATAATATATCCTGCTAGACTTTCATTCAAACTAGATGGAGGGATCAAAACCTTCTTAGACAAACAACAGTTCAAGGAGGCAACCATCACCAAGCCAGCCCTGAAAGACGTTCTAAAAAACCTCATAAACAAGAACATCACTATAATACTTTCAATATATCAGAGCAAACAAAAAAAAATTTTTTGAACAATGACACTACAATACATTAACTCCATAATATCAATAAACATCCAATGGCTTAAACTCACCCATCAAAAGGCACAGGGTGGGGGGATGGATCAGAAAACATAACCCAACCATATGCTGCTTGCAGGAATCCCATCTGTCATAACAAGATAAACACAGACTGAAAGTAAAAGGATGGAAAACTATCATACAGGCTAACGGACCTCAAAAAAGGGCAGGAACAGCCATTCTCATCTCAGACACGATAGATTTTAAATTAAATAAAGTAATAAAAGATAGGCAAGGACATTACATAATGATTAGAGGATCAATTAGCCAAGAAGACTTAACAATTATTAACATCTATGCACCCAATGAGGGACCATCTAAATACATCAAGCACCTACTGAAAGAATTTCAAAAATACATCAATAGTAATACAATAATAGTGGGAGACTTCAATACCCCACTCTCACACTTAGACAGATCAACAAAGCAGAAACCAACAAAGATACAAGAGAATTGAATGAAGAGATTGACAGACTAGACCTCTTGGACATTTTCAGAGTCCTTCACCCCAAAAAACTGGAATACACCTTCTTTTCAAATCCACATAACACATACTCAAGGATAGACCACATGTTAGCCCACAAAGACAGCATCAATAAATTCAAGAGCATTGAAATCATCCCAAGTATCTTCTTAGACCACAGTGGAGTAAAACTGACATTTAACAACAAACAGAAAATGATTAAAAGACACAGAATTTGGAAACTAAACAACATACTCCTTAAGAACCACTGGGTCAGAGACTCACTCAAGAGGGAAATCCAAATGTTCCTGGAAACAAATGAAAATTAAGACACAACCTATCAAAATATTTGGGACACAGCTAAAGCAGTACTGAGAGGGAAACTTATAGCCATACAATCACATATTAAACACCAAGAAGAAGCTCAAATGAAGGACCTTACTGTACACCTCAAGGACTTAGAGGAAGAAAGGAACCCTAAAGCAACCAGAAGGACAGAAATCACTAAAGTTAGAGTAGAAATAAACAACATCGAAAATAAAAGAACCATATAAAAGGTCAATGAAGCCAAATGTTGGTTCTTTGAAAGATTAAACAAAATTGACAAACCCCTAGCCAGACTCACCAAACAAAAAAGAGAGAAGACTCAAATTAATAGAATTGTTAACGATGCAGGAGATATCACAACTGACACCACAGAAATCCAGAGAATCCTGCGAAACTTCTATAAAGAACTATATGCAACCAAACTAGAGAATCTGGAAGAAATGGAACAATTCCTAGAAACCTATGCCCTTCCAAAACTGAACCAAGAAGAACTACAAAATCTAAATGCACCAATCACAGACAAAGAAATTGAAACAGTTATTAACAACCTCCCCAACAACAAAAGTCCTGGACCAGATGGCTTCACAAACGAATTCTACAAAACATTCAGGAAACAGTTAGTACCCATACTTCTGAAGCTTTTCCATAAGATTGAAGAGACAGGAATACTCCTTTCCACCTTCTATGAAGCCAATATTACCCTGATACCAAAAGCTGATAATGACAGAACAAAAAAGGAAAACTACAGACCAATATCTCTGATGAACACAGATGCCAAAATATTAAACAAGATCTTGGCCAACCGGATACAGCAACATATCAAAAAGATTGTTCATCACGACCAAGTGGGATTCATCCCAGGAATGCAAGGCTGGTTCAACATCCGTAAGTCAATCAATGTCATTCACCACATCAATAAAAGCAAAGCCAAAAACCACATGATTATCTCAATAGATGCAGAGAAAGCCTTTGACAAAAACCAACACCCATTCATGCTCAAAACTCTACAAAAAATGAGAATAGACGGGAAATTCCTCAAGATAGTGGAGTCTATATATATCGCAAACCTACAACCAACATCATACTCAATGGACAGAAGCTGAAAGCATTCCCCCTCAGATCGGGGACTAGACAAGGCTGTCCACTGACACCGTTACTCTTCAGCATAGTTTTGGAAGTTCTTGCCATAGCAATCAGGCAAGAGAAAGAAATCAAAGGAATATCGATTGGAAGGGAAGAAGTCAAGCTCTCACTATTTGCAGATGATATGATAGTATACATAGAAAGACCTAAAGAATCCAGCAGAAAATTACTGGAAGTTATTAGGCAATATAGCAAGGTATCAGGCTACAAAATCAATGTACAAAAATCAGTGGCATTTCTTTATGCAAACACTAAATCTGAAGAAGAAGACATCCAGAAATCACTCCCATTTACTGTTTCAGCAAAATCAATCAAATACCTAGGAATAAAGTTGACCAAAGAAGTGAAAGACTTGTATGCTGAAAACTATGAGTCGCTACTCAAGGAAATAGAAACTGATACCCAGAAATGGAAAGATATCCCATGCTCATGGATTGGAAGAATAAATATCATCAAAATGAATATTCTCCCCAGAGCCATATACAAATTTAATGCAATACCCGTCAAAGTTCCACCAAGCTTCTTTAAGAGAATAGAACAAACACTACAATCATTTATCTGGAACCTGAAAACACCTAGAATTGTCAAAACCATCTTGAGGAAAAGAAACAGAAATGGAAGCATCACACTCCCAGACCTTAAACTATATTATAAAGCCATCATCATCAAAACAGCATGGTACTGGAACAAAAATAGGCACACAGAGCAGTGGAACAGAATTGAAAGCCCAGAAATAAATCCCAACACCTATGGGTACCTAATCTTTGATAAGTGGGCCCAAAGGATTAAATGGAAAAAGGAGGCTCTCTTCAATAAATGGTGCTGGGACTACTGGGTTGTAACATGCAGAAGAATGAAATTGAACCACTTTATCTCACCAGAAACAAAAATCAACTCCAAATGGATCAAAGACCTAGATGTCAGACCAGAAACAATCAAATACTTAGAGGAAAACATTGGTAAAACACTTTCCCACCTACACCTCAAGGACATCTTTGATGGATCAAACCCAATTGCAAGGAAGACTAAAGCAGAAACAAACCAATGGGACTACATCAAATTGAAAAGCTTCTGCACATCCAAAGAAACTATTAAACTAACAAAGAGACACCTCACAGAATGGGAGGAGATCTTCACATGCCTTACATCAGACAACAAACTAATCACCAAAATATATAAAGAGCTCAGCAAACTTAGCCACAAAAAAGCAAATGACCCCATCCAAAAATGGGCAGAGGATATGAACAAAACATTCACCTCAGAGGAGATCCAAAAGGCTAACAAACATATGAAAAATTGCTCTAAGTCACTGATTGTCAGAGAAATGCAAATTAAGAGAACACTAAATACCACCTCACTCCTGTAAGAATGGCATACATCAAAAAGGACAGCAGCAACAAATGCTGGAGAGAATGTGGAGACAGAGGAACCCTTTTACTTTGCTGGTGGGAATGTAAATTGGTCCAGCCTCTGTGGACAGCAGTCTGGAAAATTCTCAGAAGGCTAGACATGGACCTTCCATATGATCCAGTAATTCCTCTCCTGGGGTTATACCCCAAGGACTCCATAATACCCAACCAAAAAGGGGTGTGTACTCCTATGTTCATAGCAGCACAATTCATAATAGCTAAAACCTGGAAGCAACCCAGGTGCCCAACAACAGATGAGTGGCTGAGAAAGCTGTGGTATATATACACAATGGAATACTATGCAGCTATCAAGAACAATGAACCCACCTTCTCTGACCCATCTTGGACAAAGCTATAAGGAATTATGTTAAGTGAGCTAAGTCAGAAAGATAAAGATGAGTATGGGATGATCCCACTCATCAACAGAAGTTGAGTAAGAAGATCTGAAAGGGAAACTAAAAGCAGGACCTGATCAAATTGTAAGTAGGGCACCAAAGTAAAAACCCTGTGGTGAGGGGTAGACATGCAGCTTCCTGAGACAGTGGGGGGTGGGAGTGGGTGGGAGGGATGGGTCACAGTCTTTGGGTGGTGGGAATGGTGTTTATGTACACTCCTAGCAAAACGTAGACATATAAATCACTAGTTAATTAATATGAGGGGGAAAATCAATTGTATGTCTCAAAGTTTTCAAAACACAAACTGAATCTTTTTAATATATAGGCTGTGTATTTGATAGGCAGACTCTCTCAAAAGCCTAGACCAAGTAGATCAGAAGCATCCAATAGTACAGCTATATACAAGATACTGGGTACTCTACAGCAAACCCTAACAAAAGGACTTTTCAAATTTAACCCAATTACCAAATAATGTGATGATAACATTAACTATCGATTGTCTTTTTGAACCCCAAGACAGCAGGAACCTCACATCTCCACTATAGAGTCCCTACTCCTCCCAGTCCTGGAACCCTTGGATAGGGCCCACTTTCCCGTATGCCTCTCCCAATCCATACCAAATAATATTGCATCCACCGATCACAACCTAACCAACGCGACGATTGCCACCTCAACATGCTTCACCTCAGACTGTGTCCAGAGACTTCACGTGTGGAATGACAACCCTTCAGCTTCATTACTCGGGTGAGACCTTTCCTTTCATAGTATACTCTAATTTCATCTCAGGTGGTTCACTTTCTAACAAAGTCCCAAAACCTAGATATACACCATTTTCTGTGAGAGAGAGCATGTTCACACGTATCCATAAACTACTGCAAAACATATACCTGCAAGCAGAAGTACACTAGAGTTTGCAGTGAGTACCTCCCTAACACTTCCTCTCCACTATTCCAAGCTTTGGGTTCATGATTGCTCAACAATTTGTTTGGCTTCGTATGTTAACTTTCTTTTCAGTCACCAGGTTCCAGATGCCATCAGGATGCCGGCCAGGCTTCCCTGGATTTAAGACCCCACCAATATGTCCTGGAGCGCAGCTTCCCCAGAGACCCACCCTACTAGGGAAAGAGAGAGGCAGACTGGGAGTATGGACTGACCAGTCAACGCCCATGTTCAGCGGGGAAGCAATTACAGAAGCCAGACCTTCTACCTTCTGCAACCCTCAATGACCCTGGGTCCATGCTCGCAGAGGGATAGAGAATGGGAAAGCTATCAGGGGTGGGGGTGGGATATGGAGATTGGGTGGTGGGAATTGTGTGGAGTTGTACCCCTCCTACCCTATGGTTTTGTTAATTTATCCTTTCTTACATAAAAAAAAGAAAAGAACATAACTAAATGTTATCAACAAAAGCAACTTAAGTGGCATTTGACAGGGGACTTTGAGATCAAGATTTGAGATGTGCACAAGAAATTGTAAGCAAAAGCTTAAAATATAATTTCAAAATACTAAAAATAAGAACTTACAAATATATGTCAATTATTTACACATTAATGAAAGAAGCAGCAGGATGGTAAAATGATGCAAAAGAGAACTGAAAATCAGATTTATATAGACATTCAGTATGTGGAAGGGATTCTGAAATGCATTTGCTGATATATGAAAAATTACTATCATGCAGGATAATAAAAACATCTGGAGTAGTTTTTGTCCTAAATAGAAATGTATAAATTAATAATACTTCAGAACTGGAGTCCTGATCACAAATAAAACAATAAAACAAAGAAAGGTAAGTCCTCCATGAAATTAAATAATTCTTGGGCAGATCTATCAGTAACTCTTTCACTATGGCATGAAAAAGACAGGCAGTCATTTTCTGTTGTTATTTTCCAAGTTTTGAATATATTAAAACAAGAGAAATGATATAAAAAAGGACTCTAGAGGTACATCTGTAGAGAATGGCACACATAGCATATAAGTAGTTGGCAGAGTTTTTTGTATAGAGCCAGATAGTAGAGATTTTGCACTGCGGGTGTCATATGCAGTCTGTTGTAGATACTCATCTCTGCCACTGAAGCATGAAACCAGCCACAGACAATACGTAAGTAAATGGTCATGACTATAGTACCATAAAGCTTGTTTGATGAACCCTGAAATACTATTTCCATCTTACAGCTGGATAAATTGAAGGGCACAAAGGTAGAAAGCTTGCCCAATACAGTACAAGTTGTAATCTTGAAGCTGGCATGTATTAATAGTGTATTACCACACCGGTGACGAGTTAAAAAAAAAAAACAAAACACAAAATAACTTGGTATATAATAGTATGAGAAATAAGTATGTGTTGCTTATACATCTGAGGGGACCAGACCAATAATACTGATCTTATGACTTGGGCTCACTTACATGTCTAAAGTTTGACTTACTATTGACTGATCTAGGATGACTTTGGATAGAAAGAATGAAAAGATTTTGCTTTACATTAGTGTTTTTTATCTTACAAAGCATGAGTCTGGACATGTTCTTGGGGCAACAGAAGAACAAGATGATGAACAGACATACAGCGCTTTTTCAAGCCTCAGAAAACATGCCTTTGGCCAGTACATATCTATCACATGTTCCTACTCAGAAATCAGAATAAAACAGAAGTAGGGGGGAGAAGTAAGCCCCCTAATATCTACCACTTAGATTAACCTATGCTTTTGCTACTTTTTAAAATGATTTGTTACTTATTGCAATTATTTCCTAAGATTCTCCTTTTTTAATGTTTCTCAAAGAATGAAGCTCATTGCCTCTTCCCTTTTAAAAACCAATTGCTATGCATGCATCACTACTCAATATCTATGTATGTAAGGAGATACTCTGAGGAATTTTGAATCAGAGGCTTCTAATGCAAGTGAAAATAATCCAGTATAAAATAAGTGTGTAGTATTAGGAGCACTTTGTTTATTTGAGTATAATACAGGTATCTAATTATCTTAAATAATTCAACTTTTAAGCATTACATTAATAAGAAATAGAAAAAGATGAAACTATTGTAAGAAAGAAGTTCACTTGAAATGCTTAAAAGTGAAATTATTTAAGATAATTAGATGCCTGTGTTTTGCTCAAATAAACAAAATGCTTCTAAAAGTACACACTTATTTTATACCCCTAGGCAGGGGTGAGAGTATTTTGCAGAAAATTGAAAAATTTTACACATGTATGAACAATTTTATTTACTATAAAGCATTAATTCTCCCCAATAAAAAAATTTGAAATGAAAAAAAAAAAACAATGAATATCCCCTACACCATCAAGAAGTGATTTTCTTCATGTTATACAGGCATTTATTTGGTGAGTGTTGACAACTTATCTGGGGGAAATTTATTAATGAATAAGTTGAAAATTTGCTTGCATTAATAATGTGTATTATTAGAGGCCAGGTGGTGGCGCACCTGGTTGAGTGCACATGTTACAGTGTGCAAAGACCCAGGTTCAAGGCCCTGGCCCCAGGGGGAAAGCTTCAAAAGTGGTGAAGCAGTGCTGCAGGTATCTCTCTGTCTCTCTCCCTCTCTATCACCCCTTTCCCTCTCAATTTCTGACTGCCTTTATCCAACAAATAAAGATTTAACAATTTTTTTAAATGTATGTTCTTGTAAATATTTCATTCTAATTCACAAACTTATGGATTGCAAAAATAAGATTAAAATTTATCATGTTAACATTAGGACAGTTACAGCTTTGGGCCACTATTTTGGTTTTCTAATTTTTGTGATTAAAGTGAGTTAAAGATCTTAAGATTACAGGATATAGTTCCATACCACACCAACCACTAAATGTTTTTTACTTTTTTTTTTTTTTTTACCAGAGCACTTCTCAGCCCTGGCTTATGGTGGATTGAACCTGGGACTTTGGAGTCTCAGGTATGAGAGTCTCCTTGCATAACCATTATGCTATCTACCCCCACCCATGCTTTTACTTCTAATCAAACTTAATATAATCTTTTTGAAATCCTTCTAATGCAATACCACTCTCAAACTAAAGTATAATTTCAAGGGAAAAAGCTGATCCTTACAAAATGGATGTGATTTCCAATTAAAATCTACTCAGTGGCAATGTGATCATTCTTTATTCTTTCAACTTAAGATTCTTATTACTGACTCTTTGCTGGACTCCCTAAATACAATATTCAGAAATAAGCATCTGAAAATAAAGATAAAAGCAGATTGTGGTGTTGTTCAGCAGTTCTGCTCAATTACCTCACACAGCTCGTGCAGCACCTGCTAAGTTCTTCACGGCCTCATACACCAAATGCACCTTCAATTCTTTCTCTCTCTTCCCAGACCTGACCCTACTCATAGTTAGAAACTCTTTACCTGCTATAATATATTTGGAAATGCCTCCAACCCTGAAATTAATTTCTCACACTGAATAGGTTAGAAAATGTGGGGACATTTCTCCCCATCTTCACCAAGAGAACATCGTGTACACCGACACATTACAACTTGAAGATATCTAAGATCTTCTAGTTCAAGTATTTTCAAAACTCTTCTCATTAGAGTATACTATGAAAGGAAAGGTCTCACCAGAGTAATGAAGCTGAAGGGTTGTCATTCCACACGTGAAGTCTCTGGACACAGTCTGAAGTGAAGCATGTTGAGGTGGCAATCGTTGTGTTGGTTAGGTTGTGATCGGCAGATGCAATATTATTTGATATGGATTGGGGGAGGCATACGGGAAAGTGGGCCCTATACAATGGTTTTAGGACTGGGGGAAGTAGAGGCTCTATAGTGGAGATGTGAGGTTCCTGCTGTCTTAGGGTTCAAAAGGACAATCGATAGTTAATGTTATCATCACATTATTTGGTAATTGGGTTAACTTTCTAACAAAGTCCCAAAACCTAGATATACACCAGTTTCTGTGAGAGAGAGCATATGTTCACACGTATCCGTAAACTACTGCAAAATATATACCTGCAAGCAGAAGTACACTAGAGTTTGCAGTGAGTACCTCCCTAACACTTCCTCTCCACTATTCCAAGCTTTGGGTCCATGATTGCTCAACAATTTGTTTGGCTTCGTATGTTAACTCTCTTTTCAGTCACCAGGTTCCAGATGTCATCAGGATGCCGGCCAGGCTTCCCTGGATTTAAGACCCCACCAATGTGTCCTGGAGCTCCGCTTCCCTGGAGACCCATCCTACTAGGGAAAGAGAGAGGCAGACTGGGAGTATGGACCGACCAGTCAATGCCCATGTTCAGCGGGGAAGCAATTACAGAAGCCAGACCTTCTACCTCTGCAACCCACAATGACCCTGGGTCCATGCTCCCAGAGGGATAGAGAATGGGAAGGCTATCAGGGGAGGGGGTAGGATATGGAGATTGGGTGGTAGGAATTGTGTGGAGTTGTACCCCTCCTACCCTATGGTTTTGTTAATTAATCCTTTCTTAAATAAAAAAGAAAAAAAAATCTCATTTTACCTGTAAAGTAAGCTCTCTTTAAAATCTCCAAATTACAAGTTTTGTAGGTTGTACTAGTTAGAATAGACTAAACAAGGACTGGAGAGAGGGAGGGAAGGGGAGAGGGGGAGAGGAAGGAAGGAGAGAGGGGGAAAGTGAGGGGGAGAGGGAGAAGGAAGGAGGGGGTAGAGGGAGAAGGGGAGAGGAAGGGGGAGGGAAAGGGAGGGGAAGAGGAGACTTCTGGAGATGTGGCTAGGTTAAGGCTGTAGCAAGGACTGGGGAGAAGGCTTAATGGTTCTGCACAAGACTTCCATGTCTGAGGCTTCCAGAGGTGAGCAGTGCTCTGGGTAAAACGGGGAGGGGTGAGATGGACAGAGGGGGGGGGAGCTGGAGGAGGAGGAAGAGGAAAGAGGAAGAGGAGGAGGAGATAAGAGAATAATGAGATAGGAGGAGGGGGAGAAGAACAAGGTGAAGGAGGAGAGGGAGATGGAGCAGGAGAAGGAGGAAGAGGAGAATCAGAAGAAGAATCAGAATCAGAAGGAGGATCAGAATCTGAATCATCATCATCAGCAGCAGCAGCAGCAGCAAGAAATAGAAGTAATTAAACCAATTTCTTCTGATAAAATGGAGATCCACCTACTTAGCCTGGACCAAATTAAAACTAATGGGGGGCATTCTCCTGAAGCATATTTGCTTTAGACAGTCTGTGTCAGTTTTGAAGATTCCATTCTTCTTTACCCCTGTAGGACTAAGAAACACTAGCATGCAGTGTTTGTGCTGCCACCCCACCCTGTGTTCCCATACAGGCATGCCTAGTCAAGTAAAGGCACTGTTTTCCTACTAAACCTGAATTTGCCATGATATTTCCTAAATACTGAACTCCAGGAATTCACTAATCAGTATGAACTGGGGCTCACAATGAAGAAACCTACCTTGCAAACAGTCTTTTTAGACACACACACACAAACACACACACACACACGTGTACACCTTCCCATCTTCCTTACACACACACACACACATTGCTATATTTATTACAGATGTTCTCTGGCTATCCACTCCAGCGAACAAGCTGTAAGAATTACAATCAGGAGACCAGGTGGTGGAGAACCTAGTTAAGTGCAGCCATTACAGTGTGCAAAGACCCAGGTTCTAGCCCCTAGTCCCCACATTCTGGGGGAAAGCTTCGCGAGTGGTAAAGCAGTGCTGCAGGTGTCTGTCTCTTTCCCTCTTTTCTATCACCTCCTTCCCTCTTGATTTCTAGCTATCTCTTTCCAATACATAAATAGATAGTGAACTTAAAAGAATTCAAAAAGAATGGCAATCAGCGGGGACCAGGTTAAACACAAATAGTACAATAGCCCCAGCTCCCCACCTACGGGGGGTCGCTTCACAAGCAGTGAAGCAGGTCTGCAGGTATCTATCTTTCTCTCCTCCTCTCTATCTTCCCCTCCCCTCTAAATTTCTCTCTGTCCTATCCAACAACGACAATGGGGGGAAAGATGGCTAACAGGAGCAGTGAATTCATAGTGCAGGCACTGAGCCCCAGTGATAACCCTGGAGGCAATAAAATAAAATAGAATTACAATCAGCATCTGGAATCTCAACTCCTTCTCTCTCTCAGACAGAATTACCCTTGATGGCAAATGTATAAATGTAAGTCTCACCCACACCCCAGCAACTATGAAATATGCACTGGTAGAGCTTCTTTGAGAAATCACTGAAAACCAGACCCAAGAGACCTTGATTAATTTATAACACAGAGGCTGACACAAGGGGTCTACATTCTCTCTTTCAGGGTGTAAACCATTTTGCATGGGAAGTGCCATTTATATTGAAGAATATACAATTTTATTTTCCCATCATAGCAAAGTACATCTCAGTGAATGCAATTTATTTTAGTGAAATAATTATCTTGGTGAATTTAGGTGTGGATGTAATCCTTAAAAAATATTTTCTTAAATCAACTTCCCCTACCCTGCTTACTTAGTGGTAAAATTATGGAGCTTGGAATTAGTCAAATGAAGTTCATCTCTTAGCCCGACCTCTAGCTTGCTATGTAATCAGGCATTTTATTTGGAGGTCTGATTAAGCTCTGCCATCCCAAATATTCTTTGAAAAAGTTACTTATCAGTGCTGTGGTTAGCCCTAAAGTAAAGAAACTAAAGGCCTATAGTACCTGGCATGTGCCTTAACAATCCCTATGAACTTAAGTCTTCATTTGTCAAAGAAAATTGGATGTGTGAGTCAACCTTTGGAAGAGGCCAACTCATATTTATTTAGTTAGTTCTGATAGGACAGAGAGACACTGAAAAGAGAGGGGCAGACAGAGGGAGGAGAGAACAAGAGATACCTGCAGCACTACTTTCAATGCTCATGAAACTCCCCACTCCCCACCCCAGCAGTGCCTTGAACCCAGCAAGGTCCTTGCACATGGTAACATGTATGCTTGACTGCCCGTTCACCACCACTCAGATTGTCCACCAGTGGAAAAGTCCTCCTTCTGGTGCATAGAGTGCGGACCTTCCTACTTGTTAGTTGCTAAGGCCAGCGATCTCTCAGTGGTCCCCACTCAGTGGTTTAGCATGCCAGAGCCACAAGAGCCTGTCATTTCTCTGTGGTTCTGCACCTTGTTGGACTGGCTGAGACACTGCTGTGGTCACTGCCCACCTTTTCCTTCCACCCAATCGTCTTCCTTCTCCTTCCAATAAATCTCAACACTTCTATTTCAAAATCTGCTCCCTGGATGAGTCAAGCAACACATGCTTCTACATGGTCTACTTCACACCAAGGATATTTTAATAAGCAGTATTATGATAAGAGACCATTCTGCTTACTCTCGCCTTGATATCTGGCATTTAAGCAGCCACTTTGGAGAGGGTGATCAGAATGTTTAGTTTGGGAGCATCATATGCCTGTTCGTCTGGAACAGTGCCAGTGGACACCTGTTGTACAGATATCCCTTCTGACCCAGCATTTGTTATTATAAAAACTGTCATGCAAACCATACATGATATGACCTTGCTGGTGATAGTAACATCTAAAATTTCTTAAATTTCTAGAGTTTAAAATGTTCCTATATATTTCCAAAATGGCTCAACAAATCCACCAATGTAATAAGATGATTGTTCCTTCATGTATTAATTTACTTTTAGACATGTTTATCATGTTTAATTTAGTAAGGTATTATATACTCAGGCCAAGAATAGAAGGCACTAAATATCTGGGTAATATTTTAGGTCAAGTTATTGTATTTTAGTGGTTAACATACTCATTTGAAAGATCAATTTTCCCTTGAATTTCTAGTTCACAAAGAGTACTTATAATGGCCAGTCTACCATGACAGATACTTCCTCCAGTGGGAATGACAGGTTCCCCTTGGGAAAGTCTCTCCGGGCAGCTGCAGCCACAGTGCAGGTTGCTGACTTCAGCCAGATTATATCCGACAGACTGAAACTCACAGGTGCCTGAAGTGTACCAGAAAACATTTGTCTTCCTTAGCAGGAGAACTGGAAGGATTTTAGTTGGCTGTGTAGGGTTTTTTCACTTCTATACATGTTTTGAAGGTACATTTCTGCACTACAAAGGTAATGTGAAGCGCACACATTCTGCTGTGCACTCCAGACTTGCGCATATTTACTCTATCCATATTTTATGCAAATTCAGTAAACAGCTTTACTAAAACATTTGCTTCTTTTAACAAGTTGTGACATTTTATGGGTTTTACATGTTTCTCTGCCTGACATAAAAGCTGCTTTCATCCACGGCTCTACATTTCCCAATTTGCCTTTGCCATAGCAAAAGTTACTAAACCAGGTCAAAATGGACTATCCATCCAAAATATTCATTTTAAACACAATAGAACAATTGTTTCTGAAATCAGTACCCACTCTGCATTCTGAGAGCTATGCTGGATTTGGCTTTTGTTGAAAAGAGGTAAAAAATATAATCCATGTCATAAGATGAATACCCTGAAGATTGGCCACTACAAAAACTAATTATATCTTTAACTATTCCCTACATTCTAATTCTCCATGTAAATCATGACATGGTTGGACTAAAGTGATTGCATATTCAGCTCTACATTGTTGCTACTGTTTATACCGTTTATTTCTCTCAGACAGTTCTGATTTGCACATAGGGTGCAAAATTCAGTTAGTGGTACTGATGGTGCGATTGCCAGACATTTGTAAAGACTTTTAAAACAGCCATGGTTGATTATCACTTATATTTTTCCAACAACTGCTTTAATAAATTTCCTACGGCTATCACTTTGGTTATGCAGTAAGTGTGACTTGCGCTACAGCGTATGAGGTACAAATGATGTCCCATTTAATTTATCTTCCTCAAGTTGATGAAATCAGTGTCCATCCCCACCTGTAAGACTGAGATCACTTATTCTGAAGGGATGTTCCTTCATGACCTATGGAAATTCACAGTCCAAAGAGGAAAATGAAAAATTGGTATTGGCGTTTCCAGTTGGAAAGGGTTTAAATCAGAGAAACTGAGGCATCCTCAATCAGCATGATGCCGTAGACATCAAGGAAGCAGAAAGTGCAGGAACCAGAGATACTATCTCTGGTCACTTTAGATATCTCCTCACAGCCTTGTTATGTGGGAGATTCTGGGAGGATACTAACAAATTGTTGTCAAGACTTGCCTGTTTCAGTCCAACCTTTACTACAGCTGCTGGAAGAGAAAGGATGGCACTTCCTTTCATTACATTTGCCAAATCTCACACAACTTCCTCTTCCATGGCATCACCTAAGCTAAAGGCCGGAGGATTAAGGGGAAACAAATTTTAGAGACAGAATTCTGAGCTACCAAGGAAGCACAGAAATGACAATCAGGATAGACACCATCTGACATAGTACCGCAATGCACGGGGCAGGGGCTTACAAAGAAGACACTCTCCCATATTCCAAATTTTCATCACAAACGGACACAATTCCCTAGTTTAGGACTATTTTCACTATTACCTGCTGCTCCACATCTGTGCACCCATTTCTCTCTATGTCTGGAGACACTGGCATGGCTCCTTCACACAAGAGCCAAGTCACCTCAGTGAGAAACCCGTTTAAATTCTCTTCTGACCAAACTTGGAAATTGTAGGTTCCTTGGACTCTGTTCCACCCTTCCTGATAGTCCTTGCCATCACTCCCTGCACCAGAAGGCACTCTGTCCACATTCTGTCCTTATCCTACAGTATCCAGAATACTCCGCTGCTTTCAGGTTTTCAATAATAGAGTTACATCTAATACTATGTAAAAAATGTTATCTGCTGGGGTTCAAATTCAGAACCTCACATATAGAAGTCTTGTGTTCAATCCAATGTATCTACTTCCTTTGTCAAGGAAAAAAATATAGTAATTCTCACAAACAAACAAACAAACAAAACCCAGCGATATGTTTCTAAGTGTTTAATGGACAGTGATGCTTAATTACTTCCATGGACTTTTAAACCTTCTCAACACAACAGTGTGCTTTAAGGTAGACTTCCATTGCCACCCACCTAAAAACATCCCACTTCAGAGTCCTGCAAGTCCAAATCTGATTAGGCTCCAGTAGTGGAACAGAAAGCCCAGACCTGAGGGAAATAAAAGTCTGACTGGTCACCTAGTGGGGCAAAAAGCACTTTTTATTCCTTCCCAATGAATCTCCAGCAGCACGAACACAATACTGTTTCTCTGTAGGTCACCCTGTCACATTGCATTTATAATAAATCAACCTGCCACACTTGCTAAAGGACTGTCTTTTCCTATAGATGTTGAAGTGAAAAGCACTCCATTGGGTAAATCATTTTGCATCGAGGGCTACATCTATCTTTCCAGAACTAAACTGCCACTAAATGAGGATAGATTCTTGCTTTTTGCTCATCTCATTAGGAAAAAAATCAAAGTCGAACGATCCCCATATGTATACTATAAGAGAAGATACAGTCATACTTCTTCAATCAGGTGAGAGGGTAGATAAACTGAGCCACATAGCTGGCTGGTCAGTACAGTTTTGGAGGACAGGAAAGAGCACATGAATTCTTAGAGGTCCTGCAGAAGAGTGACAATGGGTCATGGTGGAGGCCGAAGAGAAACAGGGAGGGAAAGAGCAAGGGAGCAAATAAACAAACATGAAGCATGGGGAAGGAGGATGGGTAATGATGATGAATGATGCATTTGAGTAAACTAAATGAGAGGCTGAAGTGCACTCACATAGAAAGCATGAGAATTCGGAAAGTCACATATCATTGGTTTATCAAAACTGTAATGGGAACTCCAGCAGGATTAGACAAAGGAAAAAATAGGATTCAAAATATTAGGTTGATTACAGTAATAAGGAGGTACAGATTCTGAGGCCAAGTCCAGACTTGAAGTGAGGCATTAGAACTCAGGGGGTCTAAAGAAACCCCCTGGGGTGACCTGATAATAGAAACATAATAGATAATAGAATCTCACAATAGGTCACATGCAGAAATCTATTTAGGAAGTAGCAGTGCTTATCAAGAAACTCCATTAGAAGAAAATAGATCTCAACCCTATAGCGAGATTCAAAAGAGAAGCATAATCTCTGGGAAAATAGGGCAGGCACAACCAAGGCACAGTCACACCTACATAACCGGGATAGAGACAATTTAATCACTCAGGAGTTGGTAACAATTTGCTCACTGCTAGAAGTGTGTAAAACGTTCAAAATAAATAAAGAGTTCCAGTACTCTGGTGGTGGGAAATGTGTGGAATTTTACCCCTCTTATCCTATGGTTTTGTTTATACTTTCTATTTTATAAATAAATTTTAAAATATCTTATTAAAAAACAGTTCTAGTAATAGGAGTCAGGATAAAGATTGAGGTAACAGAACTCAAAAAGTAATATTAACTGTTATTTATCAACCTATTACCAGTTTTCAAGAACTCAGCTATCTTGTATATCTTTATTTCTTTAATTATTCCAACTACTAATAAGTATTGTTATCACATATGGCAGATTAAGAAACTGAACCCCAAATAGATTACCAAAATCATATAATAAGGGGCAGAGTCACAAATTAAACACAAGGCTCTCTGATTTCAATTATAAGTCAACAATAATCACAAAGGAGTCTGATTTCCCTCAATCATCATATTAGCCAGCAGTATTTTCAGAAAGTACTACTACACCCAGGTCAACACACACTCAAAGGAATGGTATTATTCAAAGTACACACAACTGGATAATCCTGTGATCTGTTCATCATAGTTTCTCTCCTGGAATTTAAAGAGTATTCAATATCCATCCCTCTATCTACCCCTCCTTCTCTCCTTTCCTCCTTCCCTTCATTGCTCCCTCCATCCATCCACCCATCCTCTCTTGTAAGCACACTCCATCAGAATCTTGTCATGTACTGTCCCCACAACCTTCCCAGGAATGAGTGGGTAACATTTACCGAGTGCCATAAAAAGGATGGTGCCGATTTACCCTGGCAATGCCAAAATCTTACATAAGTCAAACTACCTAGAGCAACATAATAAAATCGTCAGACATTTCAAAGGAAAAAAAAAGACAAAAGAAATAAAGTACAAATTCAAACTAAGACAACCAGAGTTAAATGTTTGAGTGAATATAGACTCTTAGAAGATTAAAACTTTCTCAAAACAAAGATGGAAAACAAATCATTTCAAGAGCAAGGGTTTCACAGTTCACTTTTCCCAGAGGCAGAGAGCTGGAAGGAGATGACTAATTTTGGCAGAATTATGTGCTTTACCTGCAGTCCGGCACAGCATCCAATGTATAACTTACCTTCTTGCGGATGATGTTTGATGGGTCCTGGATCATCTTGAGATGTTTTTCTAGAGTTCTGATGGATGTTGCAGGTATGAATACAATTCTAGTGAGACGACAGTCAGAAGGCTGATTTTCAGGTGCTGAACCCTGCTGAAAATATCACATGAAAGGGTACGTTTACAAACAATTATTGGAACCAAAGCAGCAGATGCTAAGATGACAGTGTTTGGGGGAGTAGAAGCATGTGCAAAGATAGAAAAAATTGGTTCTTAAAAATAGACAGTTTGGGCTAGCAAAATAGCTCACTTGCCTAGTGCACTGATTTGCTATGTGTGTGACCCAGGTCTGAGCCTGGCCCCCAGCAGGTGGAAGGAATCTTTGACGCTATGGTCTCTTTCTGCCTCTCTGCCTCTCTATATCTAAAGAGAAAAACAAAATAATGGTCTTATCAAGGAAAACTGAAGATTCAAGTGACAGTAAGGACATAGCTCAATCATGAATAAAATAAAAAGCAATTAATATATGAAGAGAAATGAGTTGGTTCACCTATATTTCCTGTCTTATTTTGGGAGGTTGGAAATAATGCCCCAACTGTGATAATACTCATGGAGAAAACAGCGAGAGTAGCAAAAATAGGACTAGTGATCCCACAAGTCCCTGCTTTTCTAAGGAGAAGCACAAAGCCAGTTTCAAAGTGTGAAAACAACTAGGACTTTGATTTGCAGCTAACTTACTTCGACTACCTCTTGTCACTGGTGACAAAAGAGCTAAGTATAGTTAATTGAAAAAAAAAAAGTTTAAGAACGACAAGTTGATGATAGCAAGACAGTAAAAATAATTTATTTGCGAACACTTTCAAAGACACAAATTTCACAAACTTAAATTGCCAAAGCACAATGGGTATTGCCTGTACACTATCCTATACCAATCAGATGCGTATGAAATCTGGCAGAGAAATTCAGTAACCAAAAGAAAGAGTAGCCAAGTGGACACAGCCAGTGGTATGACATATAGGTGTGCCAAGCCTGGTGTGCTTCAATTAGCTATAAATGAGGAGTAATTATTATCATTGCAAAGTGCCATGCACTTGCAATTTAAAAATGGCAAATATTAAAGTAATGATGCCAGTACAAGTGACATTTAGTGGCCTCGGAATTTCAAAGTTGAAAGAAATGAAAAACTGGAGGTAAGTTTGTCACACAGACAAAGATCAGTGGTTCCTTTACTTGCCTGTATGTCAAGTTTGCGCAAACATCGTTTAAGTGATGATTCCTGAGACCTTTTTCTTGAGTCGATTCTTTAAAATCTGCCTCTCAGGGGCCTGGTGGTGGTGAAAGTGGTTGGGCAACATGTTACAATGTGCAAAGACCCAGGTTCAAACCCCTGGTCTACAACTGGGGGAGAGGGAAGCTTCACAAATGGTGAAGCAGTACTACTACAGGTCTCTCTACCACTTCCCTCTCAATTTCTTTTTTTTCCCCTTTTGTTGCCCTTGCTGTTTATCATTGTTGTAGTAGTTATTATTGTTATTGCTGTCATTGTTGTTGGATAGGACAGAGAGAAATGGAGAGAGGAGGGGAAGACAGAGAGGGGGAGAGAAAGATAGACACCTGCAGACCTGCTTCACCACCTTTGAAGCTAACCCCCTGCAGGTGGGGAGCGGGGGGCTTGAACCAGGATCTTTACGCTGGTCCTTGCGCTTTGCACCATGTGCGCTTAACCTGCTGTGCCACTGCCCGGCTCCCCCCTCTCAATTTCTATTACTACCCAATAAATAGTAAATAGTTTTAAGATAATAAAATAAAATCTGTCTCTCTCTCTCTCTCTCAACACACACAATCTCTCTCCCTCTGTCTCCCCTCTCTATTAGTTCTGATTCTCTGGAGAACCCCAACACACATGGATTGAAGTTAATGGGAAACACATTTGGGGCAAATAAAAACAGAAGAATATGAATTACTTGTAGCTACTATTGAAAAAACATACTTGTCTGATTTCTACTATGGAACAAAAGATAGAGGATGAAGAGAATGGAAGGTCCACTGGAGGATGGGTGCAGGTGAATATCACAGTTTTAATCTCCTAACTTCCAACTGTATATAACTCCCTTGGTAATGTACTTCCTCATGGCAGTCAGTGGCTTTCCAGGTAATTAGAGAGGCTTCAAGGCGCCTCAAAGTAGTCTAATTAATACTCCTGAGCTATTGGTAATGAAGATGCACTTTCCTCAGAAAAGGCTTTTTAAAACTCAGTCTGATGCTCAGTTTCTCTCATATACCTTATCTCCTCAGCTCACAGAAGGAGCATAAGGTGAAAGAAGGTCAAGACTAACATTAAATCCTTCCTTCACTAATTTCAGTGTTCCAGAAAGGTGACATTTTTGCTCATTGACTTCTCAATTTACAGGAACAAATATTAGCAAGGACTTTTCAAAGGAAACTTCAAAAGAATCACAGAATTTCTGGGGCTAGGAAAGAATGGGGCTGCTTTCATGTGCAAAGACAGACTGCATCAAAAAAAGCAGTAATAATTGCTCAGGACTTTTGTTACGCAATGTTCATGGGGGTGGTTTACAGTGTCAAAGTCTGTGTGTCGCAGGACCTGTTTATAATGACTAGTAAGATAATGCTCCTAACTTTCAGGAGGTTCATCATTTAGAAGAGAAGCAGCTGATAACCTATAAATTTATAAGCATGATCATAGAGTTACCTCAGAGACAGTGAGAAAAATCAGTTAATAAATGATATTCAAGAGTTCTTGGGCTGGAGAGACAAGAGTCCACTGAGTAGGGTGTGTGCCTTGTCACACAGGAAACCCAGGTTTGCTCTGTGGGAGTAGCACGGTGCTGGAGGAAGTTCCAGTGCCGTGGTTTCTCTCCTTCACATCATCTCTCTCTGTATGAGTGAAAAAAATGGCCTGGGAATGGTGAAATTGAACATGTATGAGAGCTTGACTACACAAAAATGAAACAACAACACCTGAGTGGGGGTAGTAGCATAATGGTTATGCAAAGAGATTTTCTTTTTTTAAATTTTATTTATTTATTTATTTATTTTTATTGGGGAATTAATGTTTTACATTCAACAGTAAGTACAATAGTTTGTACATGTATAATATTCCCCAGTTTCCCATATAACAATACAACCCCCACTAGGTCCTCTGAATCCTTCTTGGACCTGTATTCTCCACGCCCACCCACCACAGAGTCTTTTACTTTGGTGCGATATGCCAATTCCAGTTCAGGTTCTACTTCTGTTTTCTTTCTGATCTTGTTTTTCAACTTCGACCTGAGAGTGAGATCATCCCATATTCATACTTCTGTGTCTGACTTATTTCACTCAACATGATTTTTTCAAGGTCCATCCAAGATCGGCTGAAAACGGTGAAGTCACCATTTTTTATAGCTGAGTAGCATTCCATTGTGTATATAGACCACAACTTGCTCAGCCACTCATCTGTTGTTGGACACCTGGGTTGCTTCCAGGTTTTGGCTATTAAAAATTGTGCTGCCAAGAACATATGTGTACACAGATCTTTTTGGATGGATATGTTGGATTCTTTAGGATATATCCCCAGGAGAGGAATTGCAGGATCATAGGGTAGGTCTATTTCTAGCCTTCGGAGAGTTCTCCGGACTGTTCTCCACAGAGGTTGGACCAATTGACATTCCCACCAGCAGTGTAGGAGGGTTCCTTTGACCCCACACCCTCTCCAGCATTTGCTGCTGTTACCTTTTCTGATGTATGACATTCTCATAGGAGTGAAGTGGTATCTCGTTGTTGTCTTTATTTGCATTTCTCTGACAATCAGAGACTTGGAGCATTTTTTCATGTGTTTCTCAGCCTTTTGGATCTCTTCTGTGGTGAATATTCTGTCCAAGTCCTCCCCCCATTTTTGGATGGGGTTATTTGTTGTCTTGTTGTTGAGTTTGGCGAGCTCTTTATATATGTTGGTTATTAAACTCTTGTCTGATGTATGGCATGTAAATATCTTCTCCCATTCTGTGAGGGGTCTCTTGATTTGGGTAGTGGTTTCTTTTGCTGTGAAGAAGCTTTTTAATTTGATGTAGTCCCATAGGTTTATACTTGCCTTAGTTTTCTTTGTAATTGGATTCGTTTCATTGAAGAGGTCTTTAAAGTTTATGCGGAAAAGAGTTCTGCCAATATTTTCTTCTAAGTATCTGATAGTTTCTGGTCTAACATCCAAGTCCTTGATCCACTTGGAATTTACTTTTGTATTTGGTGAAATACAGTGGTTCAGTTTCATTCTTCTGCATGTTTCAACCCATTGTTTCTAACACCATTTGTTGAAGAGACTCTGCTTTACCCATGTAATAGTCTGAGCCCCTTTGTCAAAGATTAGGTGTCCATAGGTGTGGGGGCTCACTTCTGGGCTCTCAATTCTATTCCACTGGTCAGTGTGTCTATTCATGTTCCAGTACCAAGCAGTTTTGATGACAACAGCCCTATAATACAATTTGAGATCTGAGAGTGTGATGCCTCCGGTTCTGTTCTTTTTTTCTCAAGATTGTTTTGGCAATTCTAGGTCTTTTCTGGTTCCAGATAAACATTTGTAGCATTTGTTCTATTCTCCTAAAGAATGTGCTTGGAATCTTGATGGGGATAGCATTAAATTTGTAGATGGCTCTGGGTAGTATATTCATTTTGATGATGTTAATTCTTCCTACCCATGAACATGGAATATCTTTCCACTTCTTTGTGTCTTTTTCAATTTCCTTGAGTAGTGACTCATAATTTTCAGTATACAAGTCTTTCACTTCTTTGGTTAGGTTTACTCCTAGATATTTTATTGTTTTTGTTGCTATAGTAAAAGGAATTGATTTCTGGATTTCAATTTCTTCTAGCTTAGTGTTTCCATAGAGGAATGCCACTGACTTTTGAATGTTAATTTTGTAGACTGACACCTTACTGTATTTCCTGATGATTTCCAAAAGCTTCTTGCTGGATTCCTTAGGTTTTTCTGTGTATACTATCATGTCATCTGCAAATAAGGAGAGTTTGACTTCTTCTCTTCCAATCTGTATCCCTTTAATTCCTTGCTCCTGCCTGATTGCTATGGCAAGAACTTCCAACACTATGTTGAATAGTAATGGTGATAGTGGGCAGCCCTGTCTAGTACCTGATCTGAGTGGAAATGCTTCCAGTTTTTCACCATTGAGTATGATGTTGGCTGTAGGTTTGCTATATAAAGACTCCACTATTTTCAGGAATTTTCCATCTATTCCCCTTTTTTGTAGTGTTTTGATCATAAAGGGATGTTGGATTTTGTCAAAGGCTTTCTCTGCATCTATTGATATGATCATGTGGTTTTTGGTCTTGCTTTTGTTGATGTGGTGGATCACATAGATTGATTTACGTATATTAAACCAACCTTGCATGCCTGGGATAAACCCCACTTGGTCATGATGAACAATCTTTTTAATATACTGCTGTATCCGGTTGGCTAGAATTTTGTTCAGTATTTTAGCATCTATATTCATCAGAGATATTGGTCTGTAGTTTCCTTTTTTGGTTGTGTCCCTGTCTGCTTTTGGTATCAGAGTGATGTTAGCTTCATAGAAGCTGGCAGGGAGTATTCCAGTGTCTTCAATCTTCTGGAAAACTTTTAAAAGTAGATGTATTAGTTCTTCTTTGAAGGTTTTGTAGAATTCATTTGTAAAACCATCTGGTCCAGGACTTTTATTTTGGGGGAGGTTTTTGATAACTGTTTCAATTTCATTGGCTGTGATGGGCCTGTTCATGTTATCTACTTCCTCTTTACTTAGTTTTGGAAGTTGGTAGGTATCTAGGAAATCATCCATTTCTTCCAGAGATTTTCATGCCTAAGGCTCCAAAGTCTCAGATTCAATACCCCCACACCACAGTAAACCAGAGCTGATCAGTGGCCTGGTTTAAAAAAAAATCACAACAAAAAAAAAACACCCTGCAGGTTGATTAAAACCATTAAGGAATAGTTTGAAACAAAAACTTTTCTTCAACAATGGTTTGAAACAAAACTTTTCTTCAACATGGCAGGAGCTGGACTCGAACCTGGGCTGTGCACATGTCAAAGTAGTATACTGTCCAACTGAATTATTTTGCTGTCCTGAAACATCATTCTTTCAATAAATATTACTTCCAAACAGTCATGGTTTGGGGAAAAATTAATATCAGGTTTATGACATGAAAGTCGAGACTTTCTTTAGGCCATAAACTTGAGGTAAGGCCTGGGAGATCGTTCAGACTATTATAGCCCCAGAGGCTGCAGAATCCATAACTATCACTGCCTTATGCTGGAGCTTGTAAGTGCCCCATGTCTGTTTCTCTCTCTCTCCCCCTCTCCCTCTCATTCTCCCCCCTCTCTCCCTCTCCCTCTCCCTTTCTCCTTCTCTCCCTCTTACCCCCTTTCCTGCTCTCACATCCTCACATAATGAATATTTAGAAAATAAAGCTGATAACAATAAACAAACAAATAAATAAACAAGATAATTCACCCACATAGCTCACCCCTACAGCACTTGAGGAAACTTCTGTATAGTGGTGTCTTTACCTCTGTCTGTCTCTGACTCTGAAAAAGTCAGCTTGGAGCTCTAATGCCCAAGCTTTGGTGACAAATCAAGTTGTAGTGTTACATTTTACCTTTTAATCTTTCCAGAAGAGTTACAGAAAAGCAAACTGGTAAACATGTGTATACATAGAACAAAACAGATAAATGTGATGAGCTGCATTTTCTTTTGAAAAATATTCTGGAGATCGACAAAAGGAAAATAAAGACACCTATCCCAAATGAGCTATGCACACCTATGTTCATAACAGCACAGTTTGTAATAGCCCAAACTTGGAAGATGCCCGGAAACAGATGAGTTGCTAAAAAAAAAAATAATAAAAGTTTTGGTAGATAAGCATAATGGTATACTATGCAGCCACTTAAAATTATAAGGCCCTCTTCTTTGCAATATCTTGGTCATTGAAGGTATTATGTTGCATGAGACAAATCAGAAGGAAAAAGAATAATAAATACTCAATGATCTCACACATAGGTAGGACAGTAAGGAGTGGGTGTGGTGTAGTCCAAAGCAAAGGACTCTGGGGAAGGAAGGAGAGGGATGAGATGGAGGGGACCTGGGGCCCTGGTACATGATGGTGGAGGGATCCGTAGGTTAGTAGAGTATCTCCCAAATCCCTCAAGGTGAGATGAGAGATTATATGGATTAAAGACTTCTCTGTAAACCATTAGCCCCTCACCCTCAATAAAAATATATCTAAACAGTGTATGAGAGACAGAATATTGGTTATGGAAAAGGACCTTCATGACTGAGGCTCCAAAGTGCCAGGTTCAATCCCTCATGCCACAGGCCAGAGTTGAGCAGTGTTCTGTGAGCACACACACGTAAACAAACATATACTTACTCACTCACTGTTTCTCTCTCATTAAAATAAAATAAAATTTATTTTTAAAGATCTGTTTTTAAAACATCAACGAGTTACATTTTAAATGATGCTAAACAAATTTATTTAAAAAAAAACCTGAAGACTGATCACTTAAATATTCATAAGAAGGTTTAAAATAGGTCATGAAAATTGGAAAATCATTCTTGCCTGGATGAGGTATCGTTTAATGGTAATTTAATAGGGTTTTTTGACAAATGTTATAAATCATATGTCTTATTATTTAATCTAGTGACACAGCACCCAAGAGAAAAATACAACAGTTTCTGAAACAATGCAAAATTACTCCAGCAAAACCAAAAAGAAATAATTTTCCTTGACCTCAATTACTTACAGATGATAGAAATTAAAACGTGAAAACATCAAGTATCTTATTTGTGACTGAGTGTATATTTTTCTCTCCCTTTTATAAAGTGAAGTGACCGAGTTTTCAAGTCTTCCTGCACTGCAGAAAGCCACGGTGTTAATGGGACTGCAGGGAAGGCATATATATCCTTGTGAGATTAAAGTGATTGGACATTGTTCTAAGAAGGATTAACATTTTGTTTTTAAAGAGAATGTGGAGACAGTAGATATGTTCATGCATTATTGTATCTTCAAGTGGAGCAAGTTACATAAATTAACTTCCTGGTGAGAAGCAGAGATGTTGCTCAATTGTATGAAACCTCATCCTGGGTAAGAATTATTGTACAATTGCCTCTGTTTTGAATGAGGCACTTCAGTGTGAATAAAAAAGATACACATATTGCATATTAGAAAGGAAAATAATGACTTCACATAAGAAAGACTCATGCTATCATTTTTCTGTTATTTTATGCACTTCAAAATTGGCAAGAGTGCAGACTGGAGAACTTTGTGCAAATCATAAGTTTTCATTTTCAAAACAATACACTTAACAATTGCATTAGCAGTAAAGAGGCTTCTTCTGAGCTATTATTCATGATGACTGTGTCTCAATCTAGAATTTGAAAGAACTCTAATATTAGCAGTCTGTGAACAATGTGCAAATCACCACCTAAGTCTATTGTAAGCACATTTTTCCCTTTTCATAAGACCTTTGATTTAAGATCTGAAAAATAAGAGAAATAAGCATTTGAAACATATTTGTCAAGCAACAGACTATATGTAATAATGTGAAGGGAATAAACCGATTTTAAAGCTGCTGGCAAGTTGACGTCGTGAATGTAAAGCGCAGGTTCTAACACTCAGGATCTCTTTATATTAGTATAAGCTTGAGCAGCATCCCTTTAATGGGGTGACACTTTTGGTCTTGCAGGTCAATAGATTTAGTGTGTATACCTTTTTAAAGAAATAGAATCAAGGGGCCGGGTGGTGGCACACCTGGTCGAGCACACGTATTACAATGTGCAAAGACCCAGGTTTGATTGAGTCCCCAGTCCCCACCTGCAGGAAGGAAAGCTTCACAAGTGGTGAAGCAGTGCTGCAGGTGTCTCTCTGTCTCTTTTTTCTCTATCCTATCCTCTCCACTCAATTTCTGGCTGTCCCTATCCAATAAATAAAGATAATAAAAAAGACTGTTCCTCTCTAAAAAAAATTATATATATAAAATCAATAGAACCTCTCAAAGTTACAGGTAAGACCTGAACAAAATGTATTCACCCTTACAGGAAACAGTGGATATCTATTAATAATCACATTTGAAGAAATAAATGAAATGAATAAAATTTAAAAAGAAAAAGAAATTATGTAGGGGTCAGGTGGTGGCACGCCTGGTTAAAAGCACACATTACAGTACGCAAGGACCCAGGTTCAAACCCCTGGTCCCACCTGCAGGGGGAAAGCTTCACAAGTGGTGAAGTAGGGCTGCAGGTGTTTCTCTCCCTCTCTCCCTCCCCCTCCCTTCTCAATTTCTCTCTGTCTCTATCCAATAATAAATAAAATTAAAATAAAAGATAAAAAAATGAAAATATATTTTTAAAAAAGAAATGTGGATTTCCAAAGGTGAGAAAACTTGTGTAGTAACAGGTGCTTAGTTATATGGGCCAAAAGAAAGACAACATAGAAACAAGAGAGCAAAGAAGCCAAAACTTTTTTTTTTGATAACCTCCTATGCAGTGCTGAATTAACAAGGAATGGACACAAGGGTGAGCCAAGTATATCTGTCAGAATAGAATGCAGAAGCTCTGTAAGGGTGACCTGAGGCTAGAACAAATAATTTCTCCTGAGGTCCTGTGTTCAAGCCATATTTTTTTCTTTTGAGAACCCTGCAAAAATCTATGTGTAAAAATGTCTGAAAGGTGCATATATTATGTTGGGTTTCAACTAAATTAGTAGCAGTGGACTTCTGTATTTGTGAAGAACTAGGAAAAACTTGCCCTCCTCCAGCAGTCAACTAGAAAACTATGTGGAATATACTTTTAGACACTGGAAAACATATGACATACAGAGTGCCCTGAGAGGAGAGGGAAAATGGGGGGGCAAATGAAAAGAGCCCTAGGGATTACAGTCTTTCTGCCAGAAGGCAAACCAAAGCAGTGCATGGTGGTTGCTTTGAGTTGAAGAGCAATTTAAGTAGGGTGATGTAGCTAGAATTTTAGAGCAGGGTATCAGAAAGAATCATACAGAGTAAAAGCTCTAGGAAACTTTCTAGGGGCTCCCTTGGTTTTGACTGAGTGCTGTGCATGTATGGAGGAAGCAAATCTGCAGAGGTCATGGTAGAGTAAGCTGCAAGGGACAGGTTTCCTCAAGAATGAGTCTTATCTATGTTACTTTGGAACAATTTGAGGTTTCCATCAGTCTTATGGAAGGTAATGTTTTTTGTCCGAATTATCAGAACACCGAGATACAAAAAATGATGCAAGAAAATATGTTACTGAAAAGTGAATGCCATAAAACCTGAGAGACACAGCCATTAAAATGTACATATTACCATGCTTCAAGTCCCTGGTCTTCACCTGCGGGGGAGAAGCTTCACAAATGGTGAAGCGGTGCTCAGATGTCTCTCTTCTTCTTTCCCTTTCTATCTCCCCTTCCCTCTCAACTTCTATCTGTCTCTATCAAGAAAAAAAAAAGGCCACCAGGAGAAGTAGGTTTATCATGCAGGCAACTGAGGCCAGTAATAACTCTGGTAGTAAAAGAAAAAAAAAATAAGGGAGTCGGGTGGTAGCACAAGTGGGTTAAGCGCATGTAACTCAAAGCACAAGGACTGGCATAAGGATCCCGGTTTAAGCCCCCGGCTCCCCACCTGCAGAGAGGTCGCTTCACAAGTGGTGAAGCAGGTCTGCAGGTGTCTTTCTCTCCCCTCTCCCCTCTCTGTCTTCCTCTCCTCTCTCCGTTTCTTTCTGTCCTATCTAATAATGACATCAATAACAACAACAACAATAACTACACCATCAATGAAAAATAACAAGGGTAACAAAGGGGAAAATAAATATAAAAAATTAAAATTTAAAAGAAATTTAAAAATAAATAAAATAAAAGGGGAGCAGATGATCCAGCCTGGGACAGAGATCTGAGATCTGAAAAATTAATCCATAGATTATAATTGAAGAAAATGCAAGCACTTTCTTAGTGAACATATATAAAGAAGCATGAAAATTAACATTTATTGAGTACTCTCTTCATGACAGCACAAAGGTGGGCACATTTACAAGCTATCTTCACACATTGTAACAACAAATTTAACAGCTAGGTAGTGATCACAATGTTGGAACTCAGAAAGGTAAAGTCATTTACATCAGATTCTGTCACTGAAATTAGTAATTTATTTAAGAGTTCACAATAGTGATTCAGTAATGTGAATTCAGTAACTCCAAAGCCCAACCAAAACAGGCTGGCAGGATTCCCATACTGAATTTTAGAGATGGAATGGAAATCAAAGAATCATCTGTGTGGCCATAATGCTATCTGAGACTGCTTGAAGACACAGAGCATGCTCCAAGCTCAGAGGATTACTCTAACAGCCCTTTACAAAATGCTCACTTCCATGATAGCCCTATGACTTCATTTTATTCAGGCTTATAGGGCAATTAAACCCTTCTATTCTGTGTCTCCTTAACTTGCTTTAATTTTCCCCCCAGTACTTTTGTCTGTAAGAATGGGACAGGGGCTGGGTGGTGGCACACCTGGTTGAGTGTATATATTACAATGTGTAAGGACCCAGGTTCAAAGCTCCAGTCCCCACCTGCAGGGGGAAAGCTCCACAAGTGGTGAAGCAGTGATGCAGGTGTTTCTCTATCTCCCCGTTCCTCTCAATTTCTGAGTCTCTATCCAATAAATAAAGAATATATATATATATATATATTAAAAGACAGCATGACATATATTTCTTTTAATTATACCTCTCCAGATAGAATTAAGGCCCATGAAGCCAAAGATCATATTTGCTTTGAGTCTTGTCCTCACCCCAGTATCTAGAAAAAGACATAAGCATGAGCTCCACATGTATTCATTAATATGTTTATATTAATGAATGTGTGAACTACTTTTAGTTATGGACCTTTTAAGAACAGACCATAGGTAAGGACACTCGGAAATACATACACGTACAGCAATGCTTTCCTCCTGTATATATTATTTGATCTCTAGTTTAACAGAGCTGAAAAAGTAGAAAAATGAGTATAGTTGATTTTCTTATAGTGGATGTGAGATGAGGGTAGAAGAGGTCATTTAAAATAAAATTTTCTAATTCCTTGTATCTTTATTTTATTTCTTTTTGTAGTGGTTCATAGTTTCCTATGTATAAGCCCTTTTGTCTACTTTGTTAAATTTATGCCTAAATATCTAGGCTAGTTTGATACTATTGTATATAGGATTAATTTCTTCCTCTTCATTGATTATCAGAGAAATGTACATCAAGACAACAGTGAAATTCCATTTCTACCCTGTGAGAATGGCCACTAGACTAAAAAGGACAGAAAAAAGTGATGAAGAGGATCTGGAGAGAAAAGAATCCTCCTATACTGC
This sequence comes from Erinaceus europaeus, assembly GCF_950295315.1. Classification (NCBI taxonomy): domain Eukaryota; kingdom Metazoa; phylum Chordata; class Mammalia; order Eulipotyphla; family Erinaceidae; genus Erinaceus; species Erinaceus europaeus. The sequence goes on along the minus strand of NC_080185.1, from coordinate 106,858,620 downwards.
TGGTGGAAATGCAGATTAGTGTAGGTCCTATAGGAAACAGTTTGGTGATTCTAGAAAACAATTGAAAAAAATCAGCCTACCATATGACCCAATATTTCTATTTGAAAAGATCTATGCACACCTATGTTTGTGGCATTGCTATTTGTAATACCCAACACCTGGAAATAACCCAGATGTCCACCAATGAGTGAATGGTTAAAGAAGTTGTGGTATGTCTACACAATAAAGTATGATACACTTTTAAGAAACTCTAACATATTCTCCTTTGCTAAAAACATGTAATGAACATGAGAGAATCATGATAAACAAGGTAAAATAGGAGAAGGAAGACTATTGGTTAATCTCACTCATGGACCAACTCAAAGAAACAAAGGAAAGGATAATACAGGTTGAATTAGCAATGTACTAGAGTCTATCAGAGAAGATTTAGGAACTCAAAAGCAGGAAGGGAAGATTACTATGGGGAAGTTAACGATATATATCTCTACGGTGGAATAGATGATGGCTTGAGAGTGAAATATAGATACTCAACTTGGGGAAATGTGGAGCTATACACTTGTGACAACAAAAAATCCTACACATCAACATTTCCTCAGTAAAGTGATATTGGAGTTGGAAAATAAATGACTATCCTACCTAAAGAAATCTATATATTCAATGTAACCACAATCAAAATCCTTATATTCTTCAAGAAAATTGAAAAAAAAATCTAAAACATCTGTGGTACCAAAGTAATTCTGAAACAAACAAAGCAGAATAAAATTGGAAGTATCATGCTCTTGAATGTCAAACTATAGTACAAAACAATAGTAATTAAAACAGTATGGGAATGGAACAAAAAAAAAACATGCACTCAGATCAATGGAACAAAATGAAGTCCAGAAATAAATCTGTACATATACAACATTTAATAAATAGCAAAGGAACCAAAACCATTAAATGCAAAAAGGATCGCCTCTTCAATAAATGTTAGTAGAGCTTCACAGTCACAAGTAGAAAAAAGAAGCCAGGGAGTCAGGCAGTAGAGCAGCAGGATTAGGTGGAAGTGGTGCAAAGTGCAAGGACTGGCGCAAGGATCCCAGTTTGAGCCCCCAGCTCCCCACCTGCAGGGGAGTCGCAGGTGAAGCAGGTCTGCAGGTGTCTCTCTCCCCCTCTCTGTCTTCCCCTCCTCTCTCCATTTCTCTCTGTCCTATCCAACAACGATGACATCAATAGCAACAACAACAATAAAAAACAAGGGCAACAAAAGGGAATAAATAAACATTTAAAAATAACTTTAAAAAAAAAGAAAAAGGAAACTAGGCATCACTTAACACCATATACCAAAATTAAACAAAAAGGATTAAAGACTTGAGTATTAGATCTGAAGCTATAAAATACATAGAATAAAATACGTAAAACGCATCAAGAGCTAAATATCAAAGATGTATTTGAGGAGTTAATCACATCGGCAAGTGAAACTAAAAAAGAATAAACAAATGGGACCACATCAGATCAAAAAACTTCTATACACCAAAGGCAATCTATACCTGGTTAAACAGGCAAACCAATAATTGGTGAAATATATTTTCACATCACATCTCACACATCTGAGAAGTGATTGACATCAGACATTTATAATGATGAGATTGGGCATGTGCAGAGTGGCATGACCATAGACAAATATCAAGAAATCATATAGAATAACAAGAATGCAAGTAACCCAATAAAATGGACACAAGATATGAATAGACAGTTTTCTAAAAACTATATGGCCCACAGGCATATAAAGAAATGCTCACTTGATTATTAGAGAAATGAACAATTAAAACCTCACTGAGATACCACCTCATACCTCCAAGAATGACCTACATCAATTAAAACAGGAAATGACATGTGTTAGTGAGGATGTACATGTGTAAAAAAAGGAACTCTAATTACACTGTTTGTGGGAATATAAACTGGTACAACCTCTATACAAAGCAGTATAGTCATTAAAAAATGGAAATACCTTATAATCCAGCAATAACACCCTTAGGCATATATCCAAACGACATGAATACACTAATTCAAAGGGATTCACAATAACCAAGACATGGAAGCAACCTAAATGTTCATTAACAGATGACAGGATATGTAAGTCAGGGGATATATACTCAAGGGAACATTACTCTGCAATTAAGAAGGATTGTTGGCCAGGTTGAGGTACAGAGCTTTGGTGGTAGGTGCAGTGTGGAATGACAACCCTATAATCTCATAAACTTACAAAGCATTATTAAATCAGCAATAAAAAGAAATGCTTTAGGATTCAGCAATAATACTCCTAGGTATGTATCCAAATTACATAAAAGCATTAAATCAAAGAGATAATTGCATCCCTGTACTGATAGCTTCTCTATTCACAATAGCCAAAGTATGGAAGTAGCCTATATGCCTAGTGATGAATGACTAAAATTATGGATGGGGTAGGCAGTGGTGCACCCAGCAGAGAACACCAGTATCACCCTGCACAAGGACCCAGGTTCAAGCCCCCACTACTCACCTAGAAGGAGGAAGCTTCATAAGTAGTGAAGCAGTGAATAGGTGTCTCTATCATGCCCTCCTCCTCTCCCAAATTATGTCTCAAAAAAAAAAAAAAGCCACCAAGAGCCATGGATTCATCATGCAGACACTGAGCCCAATGATAACCTGGTGGCAATTAAAAAAAAAAGTTATGGGGACAGAGCCAACCAAGATGGTGACTTTGGAGTCGCAGCTACCTTGGGTTCCAAGAGGCAGCAGCTTGCAACCCGAGATCTGCTGGATAGGGTAGGATACTGGGCTGTCTGTAGGAGGGTGAACACGGGCTGGTCAGAGTGGCACCAAAATACAGTCCCATAACTCTCTCTTGGACTGACAAAGGGAGGTCAGGGGGACTAAGGAAAATCCTTTGATTATATCTGAGCTCACCTCCCCACCCCAGTATCAGCCCCCAGGGGCAGCTGAGTCACTCCTAGCAGGCTCCCCACTGAGTTATTTCCTTTACCAGGATTCCTGGCTCACCAGGGGGTGTCATTTCAAGCCTCCTCCTTTAACTTCTTTTTTTAAGTGGCTGGAGCTCTATTTGAGTTACAAAATACCTGACCAATCAGAGCCTCATCCCTGCCTGGGAAAGACTACCTGAAGGTTTTTTGGTTTTTTTTTTTGGATACTTCTTACAATTGGCAGTCTTTGCTCAGGCTGCCTGAGCCAATCCAGAGCCATCCAAGCTGCAGACTGTTACAGGTTTTCTACTCTATTTTATTTTATTACTACTATTATTATACACACTTGTTCCTTTTCCATCCACCTTCTTCAGGTTGACCAAAATTAAATGTTGTTTTATCCATTGATAGGTGACCAGGTGTCCTATCCATTGTGAGAAGAACTTGTTTCTCTCTACCTGTTCTATCCATTCTCCTTTTACCTTCCTACTAGCTAATTTAAAAAAAAAAACACAACAAACTCTTTCCTTTCACTGTTCTTCCTTCTTTCTTTCTTTCTTTCTTTCTTTCTTTCTTACTTTCGTTTTTTCTCTTTTCTTCCTCCTTTTGTTTTCTGAATTCACTGATACTCGCTTGTGAATTATGTTGGGGAAGAAATCTGACTCGGAGTGGACTCTATGTGTGTGTTCTCTACTTTCCTTTCTCCCTTTTCTATCTTTTCTATCTACAGAATTTATAGTGGACAGTAGATTTGCATAATTGTCTATTCTTGCTTTCCCTTTATCCTGTCTCTTTCTTTTTCTTTCATTTGGTTGCTACTTTTTCTTGGATTGGAGGTGTTGTTTGGCTAAATGGTATTGGTTGAACTGCATCAATCCTTCACATATTAGAGAATAAGAAAAAGCTCAAATAAACGACCTTACTACATGGCTCAAGGACTTAGAGGAAGAGGAACAAAGGAACCCTAAAGCAACCAGGATGGAAATCACTAAAATTAGAGCAGAAATAAACAACATCGAAAAAAGAGAACCATACAAAAGATCAATGAAGCCAAATGTTGATTCTTTGAAAAATTAAAACAAAATTGACAATCACCTAGCCAGACTCACTAAAAAAAAAAAGGGAGAAAACCCAAATAAATAGAATTGTAAATGACAGAGGAAATATCACAACTGACATGACAGAAATCCAGCAAATCATGTGAAACTTCTACAAAAAACTATACACCACCAAGCTAGAGAATCTAGAAGAAATGGAAGAATTCCTGGAAACATATACCCTTCCAAAACTGAACCAAGAAGAACAACAAAACCTAAATGCACCAATCATAGACAAAGAAATTAAAACAGTTATTAAGAAGCTTCCCATAAACAAAAGTCCTGTACCAGATGGTTTCACAAATGAATTCTACAAAACCTTCAGGAAACAGCTAATACCTATACTTCTAAAGTTCTTCCACAAGATCGAAGAAGCAGGAACACTCCCTTCCACTTAACAAGTGAAGAAGGTAACTAGAAGAACAGTTATATTATGTAATTAAGTAAAGCATATGCTATCTTAAGAAAGCACTACAAATTTGCTCATTGTGTGAACTGAGCTTATGGCACATTTCTTCAGAGTCACCGTGGTGTCTGGGTTCACTCATGATTTCATTGCCAGCTGGTGGTCCATGGCCTCACACACAAGTCTGACAGCTGACTGATTGACAGCAAGGCAGAGGGAATATCTGGGCCATGGGCCTCTCTACTCAGTAGGCTGGAGTTGGCTTGCTCACATAGTGGTGGTCATAAGGTTTCTTAAGAGCAGTGCAAGAGGACAAAACCCAAAACTGCACCTCATTTGAAAGTCTGTTGCATAATACACACTACTGTCTCACTGAACAGAGCAACCAATATTGATAGTTGAGAATCACTACATGTAGGCAAAATTCAAGACTTGGATAACATGAGAGCTAATTATTTTATCAATTTGCTGCTGTTGTCACTGGGGCTACATTGCACCAGGCTGACTTTTTTGCAGACGGGGGGTGGGGGGGGTGGGGGGGAGGGTAAGACAACATAGCACCAAAGTATCTCCCAATGTGGTGGAGGCCAGGTTCACACACATGACAAAACAGGCACACTACAGAAGAACTATTTTGCCAGTCCCAAGGAGTTAATTATTGTAAACACTGATATATACATTAAAATATACACTGGGTGGATTTCATAACGGGGCAGAAAGCATTTTAAAGCAGGAAACAGGTTGGTGATGAGAAGGAAGACTTAAAAATTACACAGGACCTAAACTTCTCAAGAGCGAGAAGAGGTAAGTTTTCTGCTGAAACTAAAAGGAGAGATGAAATCATGGGTACAATTAGGAGGTAATGCTGTTACAAAAAGTAAGGCAGCTCACAGGAGACTTCATTCATTCATTCAGTAGTCTGATGTCTTGGCCTCTTTGCTATGGCCTTATTAGCCTTTTCCCTGTTCTTATTGGTGAGCCCTAAAGCACCCACCCCATACCCTATTCCATCTGAACTGCAATTTGCTCATGTTTTCATAATATCAGAAGACCCAACACCTGGGATGAATTTCAAATTAGATTAATCACAGAAGGCACTTGAAGAGCTATTTTGAGAAAACTTCTTTGCTGCTTCTTCACAAATTTCAGATTATCTCATTTTGACTATGGGCTACAGAAACCCATAAAGCTGAAAACTGTGTGTACATATTTTTTTTCAGTGAATAAAAGAGGAATTGAGTTAAAGCAAGGACAGACTCAGTGAAATTTGGCATTCTGTAGAGACAGCCTTAGATTCAAACAGTTAGTCTCCAGTATACACCACAGATTCACTATTAAAGAGAATAGTAAGAATAAAATCCCAATGTTAATGTTGTTTTAAGTATTTGTTGAATTTTAAGATGTTGCTTTGAAAATATATTTAAGAGTTCCTAAAAAGTAATACATGAATATTATAGAAAATTCAAATTGAAAAAAAAACCCATTTAAATGAAAAGATTACTCTTTCCCCAAAGACAACTACTAAGTGTTTCTGGTAAACACTATGAATCTAATTTTCCAAGTTATATAATTCTCTTAAGTTGTAGTAACGGTACTAATGTTAGTTACTTTTAAGAGATACTATCTTCTATACATAATTAAATATTTATGGTAAAAAATTATGAATTTTACCTGAAATTTGTTTGCTCATTTTGAGACATATAAAATTATACTTTACTATATCACACCACACCATAACTCTATGTGCATTTAGAATATTGGCAATCAAGCTGAGTTACCCTATACTTGGGGACTACTTTTGGCTGAGGGCACTTTACAATACCAAATAATATTTACTGGAAGTCAGGTTGTTCATTTTCCTTTCTCCATTAGTCAAGGACATTCTCTGGGACTATGTCCAAATAAGTTTTTGCTAAACACTCAGCTTAATTGGCATTTCTCAGTAATTTTGTTCATCTTTAAGTAATTGTAAAGTTACCTGGAAGCAGCTTAATATACCAATGTTGTAATAGAATTAAAAGACAAATATCAAGGTTCTAATCACAAAAACATTTTTTTCTCATCTTAACAGCCACTGAATTATGGTCAAGTAGTCAGAAGTGTGGCATTCAACAGCAATAAGTTCATTGACTGGCTGATATGGTCAGTTCATGTAGCTACACTTGTGGAACAAAATTCCAAAGTAAGGGTATTGGAAAGGTAATTAGTACATTGATTTTATGGTTGTCTCTAAGAAATAAAAAAAAGAAACAGAAACAATAGTAAGGAAATTTGTACAACTGCTTAGTCATCAGATGGATCAAATTCTTCAAACTGAAAACAAAAGGCACTGGTTGTTCCTGATTTAGTAAAATTTGAAACAAAATCTGGACTTGAAAGCAATCTAAAAGTAGGATGTGGTAATTCATATTTTAAAAGATTTTTCTGCTATCAATGGATAATTATCAACTTCTTCTACATTAAGTATAGCACATTAAAATTCTGACTTATGAAATTCAAGCCTCACATTCTCTCAACAACTTTAGATTTACGATTCTCCAAGTAAGTTCACCAAATATGCTGAGGGCTTACGAGATTTCTTGATCTTAAAATAATTTATTCCTATGGAAATATTTCAATTTAGTATGCTCTCTTCATCAAACTAAAGATGGGCACATAGTAAGACAAAAGAGTCTTAATAATCTCAATTACCTTTGTTAATGCATAGAAATAGATACAAAGGTTACAGTAAGTAGTTAGCAGTAAAAACATTTCCAAACTTTGGAATAATTTATATGATTTTTGTATCAACTTCATATAGCTAATTATATTTGACAAGTATAACTATTAAACTTGTTTAATTGTCACCAGGATTATCTCTGAACTCAGTGCCTACACTATGAACCCACTACTCCAGTGGTCATTTTTTCTTTTTTTTCTTTATTTGATAGGACAAAAAAAATTAAGAGGGGAGGGAAAGACAGATATAGAGAGACACCTTCAGACCTGCCCCACTACTTGAGAAGATCCCCCCGCAGGTATGGGGATGGGCACTCAAAGTGGGTGCACCACCGTCTGGCCTCCAACTATTTAAATTTTTGTAATTGCATGTGCACTATCCAATAAAAAGAACAAACTAAAACAGATATATTTCTCTTTCTACATTTTCTGCCAAAGTTAGAAATTGTTAAGTACTACTAATGATTTTAAAAATATATTAGTAATACCTCCAGGGTTATTGCTGGGGCTCAATGCCCCAGTACCAACATTATGAATCCACCACTCCCAGTGGCCATTTTTTCTTTTTCTCTATTTTATTTGATAGGACTTAGAGAAATTGAGAAAAGAGAGGGAGATAGAGAGGGAGAGAAAAAGGGAGACACCTGCAGACATGCTTCACCACTCATAAAGCATCCCCGCTGAGGTAGGAAGCAGGGGCTAGAACCCAGATCCTTGGGCGGGTCCTGTACATAGTACTATGTGCACTTAACTGAGTGATCCATAGTCTGCCCCCCCAATAATTCTAATGATTTAAAGGCAACAGTGTGGTTTTATTGTTCAGTGTTTTTATTATAACCATTATAAGGAATAGCAATCATTCTACTCTCACATTGTATGGCATCATCTTAAAAACTTGAGAGAAAATGTTGGAGAATGATAACTGACAATCTCATATCAGGAAGGTAGTAAACATGCTAAAAGTGAATCAATACTCCAGCACTTCCTGTGTGAAAGCATTCTTTAATTATCCAAGATGATAGTGCCCGATCTCTGTATCATGGCTGTAATTCCAACCGAAAGACATGAGAATGGTTGAGGGTGGAGGGAAACAATGACACTAAATCAGAATCCCTCTGGTAACACTGGAGATGAAGAGCGGAACTGGATGTTGAGTTTTATTGCCAGAGTCCTTCATCTATAGTAAAAGTCATAGAATCTTTCACACTATCCGCCCCCAACACACATATTTTTCTCCTACACTAACACCTAAAAATCTAAGAAAACAAGTAACATAAATAGGAGAATTTTCCTTTATTCTGCACCTCTATGACAACTGTTTTCCTACAAAACTTAACAAGCTCTGTAAGAATATCCACATTTGACATCTTGAAGATCAAGATTTGATCTATTCAAGGTCAGAAATCAATAACTATGGAAACTTAGTAAAAGCACAACATGGGGGAAAGTATGAATTTTGCACACAGAAGTGAATTTATATTTTGAGTTCATTATTTACCGACACTATAACTAGCAATTAGCACTGTTGACTATGTCTTAAAACAATTAACTGAAAGCTTTGAGCCAGCTTCTTCATCTTCAAAACAGATGGGATTAACTAATATATTTGATGTAAATGTACATTAACTGTTTGACACACATTAGAGGCCCCAAAAAGTCATTTTTCCCCTTTTGGTGAGAAAACATATTATACTTTACCATTACATGCTGATTTGTTCTAACACTAAGTTTTCATATAGCATGATCTTTTTATAACCACAAATAAGTATATGTAAGTTTAATACAGAAGCTAGAAGACTTTTCTCCCTTCCCACTTTCCAGTATTTCAGCTCTTTATACGTATTTCCACTACTTACAATGCCTAAAATTCTAGTATAGTGTAACAAACACTTCATTACAGTGATAGTCTTAGACAATCATATTTCCCTTCACTTTAATTCAAGTGTCTACTACTAAAAAGTACTAAGTCATCTCCTAAGGATGGAAAATTGAACATAGATATATATATCCAAGAAGCTTCGCATTCAATAAGATCAAGACATCACACAGCCCAGTATATTGTGAAAGAGCTAGAATTATGTACCACATGTAAAAGAAGCAAGATATGGAAGGAGCATAGGGTTAAGAAAGATAGCTAATGATATGAGGATTAAAGGTCAAATACTTTTCAAATCAGGATGAGGGAAGAGTATCAGAGAAACAGTTCACCAGGTAAAGAGCATGCCTGGCCATACATATATGCATCTCAGGCTCAAACTCTGGCCCCACATGAGAAGTGCTGTGGTGTCTCTCCTATTTCTGTGTCTCTTCCTTTCAGTCCACCCCCAATCCCCCACTGTCTGTCCAAATGTACATGCAGCCCAGGGTGGTAAAATTAAGATGTGGAGCAGTGGCAAGAGACATTTAAGGAAATGTGAATAGTATTTATGGAAGTTTGAGAATGTGAAGCAATGAGATTTCTGTGACAGATTATATTTTTCAAAATATCACCAATGTTTCTACATCTAAAGGCTTTCCAGAAAGTGACCTTACTACTTTCACCAAGAGGTGGAATCTATACCCCCCTCCCCACACCTTGAACCTGGGCAAAGTTGTAACTTCTAAAACTAGGCCATAAAAGATGCAGCAGCAGTTTGGGAGGTGATGCAGTGGATAAAACATTGGACTCTGGTGTGAGGTCCCACGTTCAATCCTGGCATCCCATGTGCCTGAGTGATGCTCTGGTTCTCTCTCCTCCTATCAAAAATAAAAAAGAGATTTCTGTCTTTCTTGAATGCATGCCTTCAGAATCCTAAACCACCTGGTTAAAGAGAGTCAGTTTCCCAGTTATACTAAAGCTGCTGTGTTGAAGCAAACGCACAGAGGAGGAAACGTCTGCTGAGCCTCAGCTATTCCAGTTCCCAGAAACTCAAGCGTCTGCAGCACAAATATATGTGTGAGGTTCTGGAAGATGACATAAAAATCAAGGCAATTAAACGACAGAAACTGGATGAGAAATTTTGAGTAAAGGCCATCTACCTAACTCAGTTCTTACACAAAATCTATGAGAGACAGTAATACTAGATGATTGCTATTGTTTGTTCTCAATGATTATTTGGGGTGAGTGCTATATGGCAATAGGTAACCAAATCAAGTTCCGTAACTATCCTCCCACATGTGTCTAGATTAGGATTATTTTCCAGTATTATGTTTATACGACTCAATTGTCACCAAGTTGCAATATCCAGAATGGCAAGGCTCAAGTCTAATATGCTCATTATTTCATTCCCTCTGCATTTTCCTTTTTGATACCAGGTGAAAGGTATCAAAGGTGCAAAACTTCCCCGTGGTGAGGACTAAGGGGCTTGAACCCAGGTCCTCACATACTGTAATGTGTGTGCTCTTCTAGGTAGACCACCCGCCAGCCCCTTACACCCCTATACATAACATGATTCCTGGCACACAGTTTGTGTTCACTATATAGATATTCAATGAAAGAGTGATCTTTATGTGTTCAGAGTCAGAAAGACAAGGTCAGCAGAAGATGGATCTAGACAGGCAGGTGAGGAAGGCTTCTTAGCACCACTGTATGCTCGGCCGAAGCAGCTGACTATTTTGAAAGTCACAGTAACCTCCACATGGATTTAGGGGGTTGAGTGACATGATTAGACTGATACTTAGGAAGGCCCCAATAACAACGGTATGGAGGTGGAACATCGAAGTAAAGAATAGAGGCAGGCATGGCCAGGGATGTGGCACAGTGGGGAAAAGTGCTGAACTCTCCAACATGAAATCCCAAGTTTGATCCCTGGTATCATATATGCCAGTTTGAGGCTCTGTTTCACTAATTATTAAATAAACAAGTCTTTAAAAAATAAAGGCAGACTATATAGAGAAAGATCCGATCCAAAGGCATGGCAATGAGATTGCAAGAAATGGATACTGAAATATTGAAGATAGAGATTTTACATAATAGTTCTAACAGCAATCTTCTGCCACAGGGGCTTTCATTTATAGTGAACAAAAAAGTTAATTACCTCTTTTACGTATGCACCTCTAGGGCAGTTTTTAAGTTTGTTTGATTTTGCATTGTGTTCATAATTACTGATTATTTCTGACAGAGAGAAATCAGTCCCAGTAGTCCCATATCCCAGAGATAAGCAACTGTGCCTTATGTATTAATTTCTTAGGATCTCAAGCAGTTAATAGACTTGAGCTAACTCAGCACGCTAAGCTTTTGGGGAACGAATTTTCTAGATACTCATATGTCCTCTAAACTGAAATATCCTCCTCCTTTGGAAATATGTTTTCGAACCAAGTTCATTAATGTTGGGGGCGACCCTGTATCTTCAATATCAAGAGTACCTTTTTCTAGCAGACTCAAGGAGAAGCAAACAGTAGCTGCCATAGTCTGTTCTAAGGAATGACACGTGTAGGGTACAGGGAATGTAAAGTGTGAGGAGGGAGATCAGATGATGGCATTATTTGGAAAAGATAAATAATCTTTGAACCAAAGAGAAGAGAAAATCAATATTCTCAGAGAAAGGAAGTAATATTCCAGTACTACAGTCAAGATCAGTGAATCTAAAAACCAGAATAAGAGGTCAGGAGGTAAATCATTAGGGAAAGCACACATTTTACCATGTGTATGGACCCAGGTTTGAAACCCAGGCACTACGTGGGAGCACCATATACAACAGGTGTTGTGGTATTTCTCCATTTCTCTCTCTTTCCTCCACCTCTGTCTCTCTTAAATAAAAAGAAAGAATCCACTGGGAGCAGTGAAATCATGCAGGCACAAAGGCATGGTGTGCCAAAATAAACAATACCCAGTATGCTCAAGAATCAAGTCAAAGAATTAAAGAAATAGGGCACACACTACAGATAGTTTATCCAATATCTATTATCCAAGGCTGCATCTGCTGTAGAATATATGCCAACAGTGTTTGGGCAATGCACCCAGCTGAAAGTAATTCATTCCCCATCTTCCTGTGCAGCTAAGAATTATTAAATCTATCAGTCTGTATTCATGTAACTTGGGATTCTTTCATATGACTGATTTACTGTCCTTCTCTAAACAGGAGGGAGATCTCTGCCTGCTATAAGTGTAAACTTACTGCACACAAAATATGCCCTCTTTATTCCCAATGGCAGGTGGTTTTTGAATAGTGTCAATACTGAGAATTTGTGAGTGCCAGGGTCTCACAAATGCATGACCTTACCACTCATGAGCTGAGATATGCATCTGGCCAGAATACAGAGAGACGGTGAGAGACACCACAGCATCAGAGCTTCCTCTGTGTCACACTTCCCATGTGGTACAGGGGCTTTCAACTGTACTGTGCAAGTGGCAAGGCATGTGCTCTATCAGATGAGCTATCTCTCCAGCCTAAGAATGGGTTTTACTTCCTCATCCAGCAGCTGTCAAACTTTGCCAACAGTGGGTAAAGCTTCTTGCCGCTTTCCCAAAGGCAGTTAGTCTTTCTCTATCAACACATTCTAGACCAGGCAGGCTTTCTATCCTGGCTCTATGAGCCAGTGCCTTTGCTTCACGTCAGATGGGTTTCTCAGGTTTCCTGTCTCTGGCTAAGTAGCAGCTGCTCACCACCTTAGAAGCATACAAAGTCTGCAAAGTCCTGCAACAGAGATGGGATTCTCCAGACACTTTTTTTTATTTCTTTATTGGGGAATTAATGTTTTACATTCGATAGTAAATACAGTAGTCTGAACATGCATAGCATTTCCCAGTTTTCATATAACAATACAACCCCTACTAGGTCCTCTGTCATCCTTCTTGGATCTCCAGATAATTTTAATCAGTCTTCAAGTGTTTTTAGGCCCTGCAAACCATACCACTAATGCTGGATTTTAGACCTCATGCCTGACCCCAACTTACCTTGCAAATACAAGGCAAAGAGCAGAGAAATGGGCTGGTGTGTGCCTTCCCCTGGGATCCTATATTGTGATGCTAACACACAATTCAGCATATAAGAACTCATTAACCAGGGGTCAGAAAGTGGCACTCCCAGTTAAATACACATATTACCATGTGCAAGGACTTGGGTTCGAACCCCCACTCCCCACCTTCAGGAGGAAAGCTTCATGAGCAGTGAAGCAGGTCTGCAGGTGCCTCTCTCTCTCTCTCTCTCTCTTTCTCTTTCTCCCTCTCACTAACTCCTCCACCCCTCTCAATTTCTATTTGTTCTATCTAAAATTTATTTATATAAAACTAATTCATTAATATTACATGTGCTTTCTTCTTACCTAATTTATTGAATACTACTTAAGTCTTCTTCACATGTTCTGCCAAGGGTAAAACAATTTCTCTGGCAGGATACAATAATCTTGGTTGAAAGCCTTTTTCACTGAGTACTTGATAGCTGCTAATGCCCATGCCCAGAGGAGAAGCAATTACAAAACCATAACTCCCACCTTCTGTACCCCCTAAAGAATTCTGGTCCATACTCCCCAAAGGGGAGAAATATTATGGGAAGATGACCAGAGGGCTCTGAACTCCAATTCTATCAGGAGCCAGAGTGAGAAGAGGAAAAAAGGAAGGACATTGGAAGTAGTAATAGGTTTAGGTGTGACTTAGGAAGAAAAGACAGGACCATCGGAAATATGGATATATATATATATATATATATATGTATAAATTTAGATAGTTATAGAAATAATAGTCAACCCAGATCTGTGATCTTGGGAGAACTACTGCAGTTTCCAATGGAAAGAACAGGGACACAGAACTCTGGTGATACAAACATTGTGGAATTATACCCCTTTATCTCATAATTTTATAAATCAATATTAAATCACTAATTAAAAAAAGCAAAAAACAAAACTTCTTTGTCCCTAGTTCTCGTCAAAGAGGCTTGTCACCCTTTATATTTTAAATTCACCTTTGTTATCTTATAACCTCAACTCTCTGAGGGGTGAAAAATGCATGAGTTTGAAAATCATCCATTTTCCTCATTGTTAAGACAGAACCAACATTCTCTCATGGCTTTCTACATCCCAAGCTTAAATTGAAAGCTTAATGTTTCTTCCTTATCAAGATAATAACCATATTTCTCTAACCAAGAGCTCTGGTTGGAGACTGAATACCAAGGACAGAGGATGAAAGTTGTTAACCGGAAGGCTGGCTGTTCATAGGTGTATGCTATCTTCTGCCTGAGGAAAATTCTGAAAAGCAAGTAACCAAAAGCACATCCCATTACCAAAAGGCATTCACAGAGATCCTGAGCATTTGCAGATAGCAGGACGGTTTAAACTGAAACAAAAGCTGTAATTCAGAAGAAAATGCTGAGGTGATTTCATATACCCCCTTCTGCATGTAAAGTAAGTTTAGTTGTTCCATCATTACTATTCTAGTCAACAAATTATTACGGCCTATTAAGTGCCATAAACTCCCAATGACTTTGATGACTGAACAGTGAATGAAATTGCATGAATTTAACAAAGCTGTATCTATAACAAGTAGAATACTCAGAAATACAAGCATCCTAACTATATAGCATGCCTTGAAGTAGACAACAAAAATCAAAATGGGCCAGTCTGAGGTCATCCTTTAAAAATTCAGGAAATTACTGAGTTTTCTCAGTCACTGAAAAGACTTCTCACCTTTCTATTTACTCAAAAAAATTCCTCTAAGTTCAAGTTAATAATCATTTTTTAATTTTTATGTATTGGCTAGAGATAAAAATCAATACGGAAGATGGAAATAGAATGGAAAAGAGAAGGCTAGGCCTGCAGAACTGCTTCATTGCTTGTGAAGCTTTCCCCCTACAGGTGGGGACTAGGGGATTGAACCCGGGACTTTGCACATTGTATTATGTTCAGTCTAACAGGTATGCCACCACCTGGCTCCCAAAATTCGCTTTATGTTAGGGCTGATACTAATTCAATATGCAAATAACTTATTTGGAAATATGTTAGAAATTATATTTAGCTGGGAAAATCCCTATAACATTAAAAATATCACTTGGGAAAAGTTATCTCTATTTTTTTCTAAATTTTAAATCTAAAAGTAGTAAGACCAGAAGTAGTTACAAATTGAAAATTGAAAAAATCCTTTAGATTTGACAGTATTTACTAAGTGAAATGAATGTCTCATGTACAACTACTTGAAATGAAAGACTAGTACTGAATGATTCACTTGTATGTGCAAAAAGCAAGTATTTTAAGAAAAACTTTTTGAATAATGAAATTTGTTTGTTTTTTCACCAGAGCACTGCTCAGCTTTAGCTCATGGTGGTGCTGGGGACTGAACCTGGGGTGCTGGAGCCTCAGGCATGAGAGTATCTTTGCATAACCATCATGTTATCTCCCCCAGCCAGAAAAATCCCTTTTAATATATGTAATTTGCGATCAAATGCTGGCAGCACAACATATCACCAAGACCAGCTACGAAGCACAGAGACCTATATGTATTACTCACCATGGTATGGAAAAGCACCATCTTGGTGATCTGGTACTAGCTCAGAGAGGGAAGGATGAGGTTCGATTTTTAAAATTTTTTTTACTATTTTCATTTGTTGGATAGAGACAGCCAGAAATTGAGAAGGAAGGGGGAGAGATGGGGGGAGAAAGCTTTCCCCCTGCAGGTGAGGACCAGGGGCTTGAACTCAGGTCCTTGAACACTATAATGTGTGCACTTAACCAGGTGTGCCACCACCCAGCCCTGAGTTTGGAATTTTGTTAAGAATTTGAAGTTTGGACCATGAGGTGGTTCAACAGTAGACCAGCCTCTGGATTTAGAAGCAGGAGGGTCATGAGTTCATTCCCTGGCACCACTTGTGATAAGTGATGCTCTGACTTCTGTATTTCAAGGTTTTTTTCTTCCTTCCAGAGTTATCACTGCAGCTAGGTGTCAGCACTACAAATCCACTGTTCCTGGTGCCCATTTCTTCATTTTACCCTATTTTTTCTTTGATAGGGCATAGAGAAAATGAGAGGGGAGGGGGAGGTAAGGGAGGGAGAGAAAGAGACCCCTGAAGGCCTGCTCCGCCACTCCTGAAGTATCTCCACCACAGGTGGGGAGCGGGCTCAAGCCCAGGTTCCTGGTTCTAGGAAATAAACTTTTCTAAAAAATGGGGTGGGGGAGAAATAGCTCACTTGAATAGTGCACTGTTTTGCAACCTAGGTTCAAGCCCAGCCCCCACTACACTGAAGGACGCTTTCATGCCATGGTCTCTGCCTTTCTCACCTTTTTGTCTCTATCTGAAAAATTCAGTGTGAATTGGTGAAGTTCTGAAGATTTTTAAAAAAAGAGAATTTGGGAGTCCGGCGGTATTACAGTGGGTTAAGCACACATGGCGCAAAGCTCAAGGACTGGCATAAGGATCCTGGTTCAAGCCCCCAGCTCCCCACCTGCAGGGGAGTCGCTTCACAAGTGGTGAAGCAGGTCTGCAGGTGTCTATCTTTCTCTATCCCTCTTTGTCTTCCCCTCCTCTCTCCATTTCTCTCTGTCCTATCCAACAACTATGGCACCAACAGCAATAATAACTACAACAATAAAAAAAAAAACCAAGGACAACAAAAGGGAAAATAAATAAATGTTAAAAAAAAGAAATGTGTTTTTAAAAAAAGAGAGAGAATTTGAAGTTCGGTTTAAGAATGTTGCACAATATAAAAGCTTATTTAGTAAGTAAGGATCATGATATATGATTTTAGGACTGGGAGCAGAGCACTCTGGGGGTACTTTCTGTTAATGAGAACTGATGACCTTGGGGGAAGTTCTATTAAATGATAGCTATCTGCCTGGGCAAAAGTCTTCTAGTGTAATGTTACACTAATGTAGACAAGTGAACAATAAATAAAGTCATGTAAGTAGTTCTCAACTACAGATATTTTGCCTCCCAAGCGACTTCTGGCAAAGTCAGGAGACATTTTCAAATGTCACAGCATAAATGAGTGGAGAGTCGGGGGCTACTAGCACCTAGTCATCAGGTGCCAACCAAAGGTGCTGCTAAACACCCTCAGTGAAGAGAACAATCCCCACAACAAAGAATTCTTCAGCCCAGTAAGTCAGTAGTGCCAAGCCTCAGAAAGCCTGTGTTAACGAAAGGTCTGCAAAAGCTTAGCACAATCTCCGGGATTTAGGGCCAGATGATCTTTGCTGCAGCTATTCAACCCTATTATAATGCAACAGGAGTCATAGATGACATGAAAAGAAATGGTGTGGTTGTGTTCCAGACTTTTATTACAAGGCAGCAAGATTTGACCAGTGGGCTGAAATTTGCTGGTCTCTAACGGAGACAGTAGACTGTATGGCACTAGATGGCTTTAGTTCCCAGTGTGGAAATCTATGAGTAGATGATTTGAATATATATTAGTTGTAAAAAATTTTTCAAAGAAACCTAAGAGAAAAAAATAAGTGGCCAATGCCATAAAAACCCCTATATTCTCCTAACTACACCAAGAACATTTCTAAGGAGCTGATTTTCGTGTGCTATCCAGCTACACCAAAAACACCATCTGAATGCTAGACCAGTACTTTTCCAGGATGACCCAATGAAACTAAAAATATTTTGCAGCCAGGTTTTAGCGATACTTTGAAACTTATGTCACTAACACAGCGGTAGCATGTAATGAACTATAATAGATCTGTGTCTTTTTTTTTTTTTTTTTTTGCCACCAGGGTTATTGCTGAGGCTTGGTGCCAGAACTACAAAGCCACTGCTCCTGGCAGCCATCCCCCGCTTTGTTTATTTTTCCTTCTTTCTATTATACTTGATAGATAGTACAGAAACTAAGAGGGGAGAGAAGATAGCCACCTTCAGACTTGCTTTACTGCTTGTGAAGCATCCCCCTGCAGTGAGGAATGAAGGCTCGAACCTGGGTCCCTGCAGGATATGTGTGCTTAACCTGGTGCACTACCGTCTAGCCCCACAGCTTTGTGTCTTTGAAAATAAGTGGTGACATTCTGTTTGCTATGATTTTACATTTATCCCCTTAATCCTTACCATTCTTCTTCAATCATTTTTTTAATTCACTACATTCAGTGCTTCTTGAGATATGTTTGTTGTCACTTACTTCCCATGAGATCACGGTCACTTAATCATAGCTGTAGTTCCATTATCTACAGTCCTGGAATGAATGATAGCACCATTCAAAGGAAACTCTTACTATCTCATAGCTAACACTTACATAGTAATTATGTGCTAGGCACTTTACATACATGATCTTGTCCAGTTACACTAGAATTTGAGAAAGAGTGTAATTATTATCTACACTTTAAAGATGAAAATCATGAAGTGATTATACTTTGTGATATGCTAAGTCACTTGTTCTGACCTATAGAAGCAGTAACTCAAGAGTTAAGTTTTCAATCCATGTAACATGGGTCTGGAATTCATGTTTAGAACTATTACACTTGGGAGCCAGGTGGTGGCACATGGGGTAGAGCACACGTGTCACCATGTGAGAGGACCCAGGTTCAAGCCCCCAGTTTCCACCTGCAGGGAGGAAGTTTCACAGTAATGGATCAGTGCTATAGTTGTATCTCCTTCTCTGCCTCTCACTCCATCTCTGTCTCTTAACTTCTAGCAAAAACTGGCCACCAGAAGTGGCATAGTTGTCCAAGCAACAAGCTCCATTGATAACCCTGATGGCAATAAATAAGCACATCTAAACCACTATACTGTAAATAGCTTTCAAGTTAACATCAATGTAGGAAATTGTGGCCCAGTCTTTTGCATAAAGAAAAATATCGGGTTGGCAAAATAGTGTGCTGCTTTGTCATGTGTGCAACCCATGTTCTAGCCTGGCCCCCAGCGCAGGGAGGACATTTTAGCGTTGTGGTCTGACACGTACTCTCTCTCTCTCTTTCTCTGTCTCTTTGAGTCTGTCTCTCTTTAAAAAAAAAGTCATGCTGGAATGGTGAAGCCACAACTCACAAAATGAGACAGATGTTGCCTTTCCTCAAAACAAACCTCCTTTCTATCAATAATGACTGCTTTTTATGCTCGTTAAGATGAAAAAATAAATAAATGGGCAAGAAAGTCAAGACCCAGATTTTCCATGCCTGCGCCCCTCCTGCCATTTCAACAAAAGGTATGGTGATCAGGAAGAGGGTGGGAATTTGAGTCCCTGAGGTTCTCCTTTGTTTCCAAACTAATTGCAGAAGTTAAATTCAACCCAATTTACCTATCCTTGGCCAACCCTGCCTACCCCGCCCCAGATATATGAGATAGTCCAACCCCAGTTCTTTCAAAGCTCCATATTAATGTGTTGCAGTACAGGTTGTATATAAGATAATTTCTCTATCGTGACAGACTATACCTTGAGCAGCTTTAGAGTACTCAGGATTGAAGCATTAGAGCTCAGTGAGTTGATTCATGGGACAGCATTTTCGAGAGAGAGAGAGAGAGAGAGATGGGAATAAAAACTGGCTCCTTTCTATGTATTCCTACCAGTAGAGAGAGGAGGGTAGTATTGGTATTGGTTAGAATACATTATCTATTGCTTTAGATTTTATAAATGAAAGCTTGTCACTGCTCTAGGACTCATCTGAACCCCAGCAGATAGAGGTTACCGTAGATAAAATCTCAAAGGTCAATTTTCTCAAAGAAAAAAAAAACTCAAATATTAGCACAGTGACAAAGCATGACCCAAAGGTAAGGTACACTGGCAGTGGGGTTAAACCTCAACACTGCCTAGTATCTACAGTCACTAGGACTATATTAATTTTAAGTGCTACCCAGGTAGCACTGAGCGTGGGCAGTAAGTCATGGTCACTACTGTTGACAGCAGGAGGGCAGTTATAATAGACTTAAAGCAGCCACAGCTGTGCTGTGGGAGCAAAGGGCATTCTGGGCGGTTTCAACATCAGGTGGTGCTTATGAGTCCTTCTTCGACAATCAAGAAACCCCCATGATTGGGTTAGAAGAAAAGACTTTATAGAGATCTGAATGTTCCGATATTTTAAAAACAGCAGCAGGCTAGTGTTTCCTTATTTTTCTCCTGACGGTTTAGCCTCATAATAATGACTTACAATCACTATAAAGCTAAGACTCTGAGAAGAAAAGAAAATGAGTGAGACAGAGAAAGAGAGGCAGTATGTCTGTACATGTAAGTCTAAATCATGCCTTGGTTTACAAAGTGAGTAAATCAAGACCAATGCAATAGATTTTTTGAAAAACTAAATAAAACACAATGATTTGGGCTGTTCTGAATTACTAATGCCCTCAAGCTGTCTGACTGACACTTGGATGTGGTTACTGATAATAATCCTCTTGATGAGGAATAAAATATTTTTTTTGCTTGAAAGCTAATTACTATAATCTTTAAAATATATAAATCCCATGGTGAGTCCAAATAATTATAACTGAAATGTGGCCTTGCCAAAACAGAAAATTAAAATGCAAACAAAATCTGTTAATATACCTAAATTAAAAAATAAAAGCAAAAAGGAAAGAAAACCAATTAACTTCAGGAAATAGGTTCTGATATTTAGAATGGGGAGATTAAGTTATGCAGATATCAAATTAACACTTGGAAGGAAGATGGTGTTGCCTAGCTGCCTTTGAAAACTTCAGCTTGCTCAGGCTTAATGTTGCTAGAGAGCAGCGAAGTGAATTGTTTAAAAGGCCACAGTTACATCCACTTAAAAAGGTCTGCAAAAGATTATAAAAATCCCTGACGGGATCTTTTGCAGTTTGGAAATAATTGGGACATTAAAGCTACTAATTAAATATCTGGGGCTGGGGGACATTATACATATGAGGGGGGGAGAGAGAGATGAATGAAAATTAAAACATTAATGGGCAAGTACACATAAATTTACTCGTACAAGACCTAGTTATATTGTGGAACAGTCATGGCAACATCATGGGGAAAAGATACGAGGCATAGACTTAGAATACAACTGCAAACTTTTAGAACACTCAATTTCATATGCCAGCTAAGCATCTGATGAACTCAAGAAATTCAGTAGGTAAAAGGGAACACTCAAATTAGGGTTTTTGTTTGCTTGTCTTGTTTTGATATATGCCTAAAATGACCAACAAATACATTCCAGGTATTCTGATAGTTCCACGTCACTGCTCCATTTAGAAACTCCAACAAATGTGACTTTTGGTTCTCCCAGATATTTCTATGCATTTGTCACTTTTCAGACAATTGTTTTCTTCACTATAGAGATGTTGGCACAGCCTCTCCCACTATGCTATTATAAGGAGTTCACTCTGGGAGCAATTTCCTTAGACTCTCTACTATAAAGAAGTTACAGTGTATCAGAGTGGATGAATCTGTTCTTACCTCATTAGCCTGCCAGACAGGAACAATTTTGAATAGCAGAGCAGGACCCTGGGAACTCCTGCCCTTTTCCAAGACAAGCTGTAGAGTGTGTACCCCACCTCACAACTTTGAAATAACCATTGAAGTTTAAAATTCCATCTTGGATATTGAAACTGAGCCTCATGTGTTGATTGCCTTGCAGAGGGTAAGCTAAGGTCCAAAGCAAACGCAAAAGCAAAAAAAAAAAAAAAAAAGAAGGGACAACTGAGGGGATTTATAGGCTGAAAAAATGTAGAAATCTCAAGAAATCCTTCGCGAGAAGAAAGGAGCTCACAAAACAACGTGAGAGGAGGAGTTTCACGAGACTCTCAGAAAGGCAAACTACCCAGTCTGGGCCTAGTAGCCACACCCATTATCCTGGGAAATCAAAAACAGCCGCGAAGTTGCTGAAGGGCAGAGTAATTAAATGTCCACATTACCAAGACATATTAAAGACCAGAATGCATCCAGTGACTGTACGAGAATTGACTAAAACACGAAACGTTCACCTTAAACCGATTAATTTGATTGCTTGGTTAGCAGGGGGAAAAGGAGCCAGGAAAACACAAAAGGTTTGCAGAATTAGGTATCATTACATCATTCCCCCATGAGAAAAAGTGTGTAAGATTGAGGAGGAATAATTTATTACAAAGTGTATTTGCCAAGCAAGTGAATGTATTAACTGTTTTAGCAAATATTGACTATAGAAGACTTGGAGTTCACTAAAGTGAACAAAATCAGACAAATTGCTTCAATAGAATTACAATCTAGCATGAGGGAAATAGCATAATGGTTATGCAAACAAACTCTAATGCCTGAGGCTCCAAGGTTCAATCCACTGTACCACAGAAAGCTAGAATTGAGAAGTGCTCTGATAAAAGAAAAAAAAAATTACAGTCTAATGAAGGCCGCAAAACTTCACTGAGTAATTACTCTGATGGAAAGAAACATAGGTGTACAAAAGGGTATTATGAAGAAAGCAGGTGTAGAATAGGATGGGGGGGGGTCAAAAGGTATTATGAAGAAAGCAGGTATAAATCGGGGGGGCGGTCACCAGGTATTATGAGGAAAGCAGGTGTAGAATGGGGGGGCGGTCACCAAGTATTATGAAGAAAGCAGGTGTAGAATTGGGAGGGGCGGTCACCAGGTATTATGAAGAAAGCAGGTGTAGAATCGGGGAGGGGGCTGTCACCAAGTACCAGGTATTATGAAAAGCAGGTGAGGAATGGAGGGGCGGTCACCAGGTATTATGAAGAAAGCAGGTGTAGAATGGGGGGCGGTCACCAGGTATTATGAAGAAAGCAGGTGTAGAATGGGGGGCGGTCACCAGGTATTATGAAGAAAGCAGGTGTAGAATGGGGGGCGGTCACCAGGTATTATGAAGAAAGTAGGTGTAGAATATGGGGGGGTCACCAAGTATTATGAAGAAAGCAGGTGTAGAATGGGGGGCGGTCAACAGGTATTATGAAAGCAGATGTAGAAAGGGGGGGCGATCACCAGATATTATGAAGAAAGCAGGTGTAGAATCGGGGAGGGGGCTGTCACGACGTACCAGGTATTATGATGAAAGCAGGTGTAGAATGGAGGGGCGGTCACCAGGTATTATGAAGAAAGCAGGTGTAGAATAGGATGGGGGGGTCAAAAGGTATTATGAAGAAAACAGGTGTATAATGGTGGGCGGTCACCAGGTATTATGAAGAAAGCAGGTGTAGAATAGGGAGTGGGGGAAGTCACCAGGTATTATGAATAAAGCAGGTATAGAATCGAGGGGGTGGTCACCAAGTATTATGAAGAAAGCAGGTGTAGAATGGTGGGGGGCGTTCACGAGGTATTATGAAGAAAGCCGGTGTAGAATACTGGGTGGGGGCTGCCACAAGGTATTGTGAAGAAAGGAGGTGTAGAATAGGGGGTGGGGGCGGTCAGCAGGTATTATGAAGTAAGGAGGTATAGAATAGGGGGTGGGGGTGGTCACCAGGTATTATGAAGAAAGCAGGTGTAGAATATGGGGTGGGTGCGGTGACCAGGTATTATGAAGAAAGCAGGTGTAGAATCGGGGGTGGGAGCGGTCACCCGGTATTATGAAGAAAGCAAGTGCAGAATCGGGGGGTGGCCGGCAGTGGCCACTAGTATTATGAAGAAAGCAGGTGTAGATTCAGGGTGTGGCCAGCTCCAGCCACCAGGTAATATGAAGAAAGCAGGTGTAGAATCGGGGGAGGGGGGGCGGTGGCCGCCAGTTAATAAGAAGAAAGCAGGTGTAGAATCGGGGGTGGGTTGCAGTCACCAGATATTATGAATAAAGGAGGTGTAGAATAGGGGGTGTCTGTCAACAGGTATTATGAAAAAAGCAGGTGTAGAATCGGGGGGGGTGGCAGCCACCAGGTATTATGAAGAGAGCAGGTGTAGAATCAGGGGGTGGGGGGTGGTGGCGACCACCAGGTATTATGAAGAAAGCAGGTGTAGAATCGGTGGGGGTATGTGGCAGCCACCAGATATTATGAAGAAAGCAGGTGTAGAATCCGGGGCGGTTTTGTGGCAGCTACCAGGTATTATGAAGAAAGTAGGTGTAGATTCAGGTGGTTGCCGGCAGCGGCCACCAGGTATTATGAAGAAAGCAGGTGTAGAATCGGGGGTGGGGTGCGGTCACCAGGTATTATGAAGAAAGGAGGTGTAGAATTGGGAGGGCAGTCAACAGGTATTATGAAGAAAGCAGGTGTAGAATAGGGTGTTGGAGGTCAAGAGGTATTAGGAAGAAAGCAGGTGTAGAATCAGGTGGGTCGCGGCCACCAGATATTATGAAGAAAGTAGGTGTAGAATCGGGGTGTGGGTGGCGGCCACCAGGAATTATGAAGAAAGCAAGTTTAGAATCGGGGAGGTGTGTGTGGCAGCCACGAGGTATTATGAAGAAAGCAGGTGTAGAATCAGAGGGTGGGAGGGTGGTGGCCACCAAGTATTTTGAAGAAAGCAGGTGTAGAATCGGTGGGGGTGTGTGGCAGCCACCAGGTATTATGAAGAAAGCAGATGTAGAATCTGGGGCGGGGGTGTGTGGCAGCCACCAGGTATTATGAAGAAAGGAGGTGTAGAATCGGGGTTGGGGGCGGTCAGCAGGTATTATGAAGAAAGCAGGTGTAGTATAGGGGCTGGGGGCAGTCACCAGGTATTGTGAAGAAAGCAGGTGTAGAATAAGTGGTGGGAGCGGCCACCAGGTATTATGAAGAAAGCAAGTGTAGAGAAGGTTGGGGGCGGTCACCAGGTATTATGAAGAAAGCAGGTGTAGAGAAGGTTGGGGGCGGTCACCAGGTATTATGAAGAAAGCAGTTGTAGAATAGTGGGGTGACCGGCTGTAACCACCAGGTATTATGAAGAAAACAGGTGTAGAATGGGGGTGGCGGTCACCAGGAATTATGAAGAAAGCAGGTGTAGAATGGAGGGGGCGATCACCAGGTACCAGGTATTATGAAGAAAGCAGGTGTAGACTCGCGGGGGGGAGGTTAAGGCACCTGTTATTATGAAGAAAGCAGGCTGCGGGTATTATGAAGAAAGGAGGTGTAGAATCGGGAGGTGGCCGGCGGTGGCCACCAGTATTATGAAGAAAGCAGGCGTAGAATCGGGGTGGGTGGTCCCAGGGATTATGAAGAAAGCAGGTGTAGAATGGGTGAGCGGTCACCAGGTATTATGAAGAAAGCAGGTGTAGAATCCGGGGGGGTCACAAGGTATTATGAAGGACCAGGTGTAGAATAGGGGGGTGGCGGTCACCAGGTATTATGAAGAAAGGAGGTGTAGAATAAGGGGTGGGGGTGGCCACCAGGTATTCTGAATAAAGCAGGTGTAGGATTGGGGGTGGGGGCGGTCATCTCGTATTACGAAGAAAGCAGGTGTAGAATCAGGTGGGGCATTCACCAGATATTATGAAGAAAGCATGTGTAGAATTGGGGGTGGATGGTCACCAGGTATTATGAAGAAAGCAGGTGTAGAATGGTTGGGGGCGGTCACCAGGTATTATGAAGAAAGCAGGTGTACAATCAGGGGGGGCGGTCACCAGGTATTATGAAGAAACCAGTTGTATAATAGGGGATGGGGGCAATCATCAGGTATTACAAAGAAAGCAGGTGTTTAATCCGGAGGTGGGGGCAGACACCAGGTATTATGGAGAAAGCAGGTGTAGAATCAGGGGGGGTTTCGGTCAGCAGGTATTATGAAGATAGCAGGTGTAGAATTAGGTGGCTGGCGGCCACCAGGTAATATGAAGAATGTAGGTATAGAATCACTTGGGGGGCGACGGCCACCAGGTATTATGAAGAAAGCAGGTGTAGATTCAGGTGGTGGGGGGCGGCAGCAGCCAGGTATTATGAAGAAAGCAGGTGTAAAATCGGGGGTGGTGGTCACCAGGTATTATGAAGAAAGCAGGTGTAGAATCTGGGGGGGTGCTCACCATTTATTATGCAGAAAGCAGGTGTAGAATAGGGGGGTGGCGGTCACCAGGTATTATGAAGAAAGCAGGTGTAGAATCAGTGGTGGCGGCGGTCACCAGGTATTATGAAGAAAGCAGGTGAAGAATCGGGGGCCAGCAGGTATTATGAAGAAAGCTGATGTAAAATATGGGGGCGGGGTTCAACAGGTATTATGAAGAAATCAAGTGTAGAATCGGGGGGGGGTGGCTGTCACCAGGTATTATGAAAAGCAGGTGTATAATGGGGGGGCGTTCACAGGTATTATGAAGAAAGCAGGTGTAGAATCGGGGGTTGAGTGCGGTCACCAGTTATTATGTAGAAAGGAGGTGTAGAATCAGGAGGGGCAGTCACCAGGTATTATGAAGAAAGCAGTTTTAGAATCGAAGGTGGTGGCAGCAGCAGGTATTATGAAGAAAGCAAGTGTACAACCAGGGGTGTGGGGGCAGCCATCTTGTATTATGAAGAAAGCAGGTGTAGAATCGGGGGTTGGCGGACTAGGTATTATGAAGAAGCAGGTGTAGAACCGGGGGGGGGGGTGGCAGCCACCAGGTATTATGAAGAAAGCAGGTGTAGAATTGGGGGATGGCAGGCGGCGGCCAGGTGTTATGAAGAAAGCAGGTGTAAAATTTGGGTGGGGGGTTCCGGCAGCCAACTGGTATTATGAAGAAAGCAGGTGTAGAATCGGGGGGGTGGTGGGAGCCACCATGTATTATGAAGAAAGCAGGTGTAGAATCAGGAGGGGGCGGCTACCAGGTATTATGAAGAAAGCAGGTGTAGAATGGGTGGTGGTTGTCACCAGGTATTATGAAGAAAGCAGGTGTAGAATGGCGGGTTATCCGCCACTAGGTATTATGAAGAAAGCTGGTGTAGAATCGTGAGGGGCGGCCACCAGGTATTATGAAGAAAGCAAGTGTAGAATAGGGGGTGGCTGTCACCAGGTATTATGAAGAAAGCAGGTATAGTATCGGCGGTGGGTGCGGCCACCAGGTATTATGAAGAAAGCAGGTGTAGAATCGGGGGTGGGGGGGTGGGCGGTCACCAGTTATGATGAAGAAAGCAGGTATAAAATCAGGGGTGGGGTGCGGTCACCAGGTATTATGTAGAAAGGAGGTGTAGAATCAGGAGGGGCGGTCACCAGGTATTTTGAAGAAAGCAGGTGTAGAACGGAAGTGGGGGCTGCCACTAAGTATTATGAAGAAAGCAGGCATAGAATTCTGGAGGGGGTTGGCGGACACCAGGTATTATGAAGATAGCAGGTGTAGAATCGGGGTTGGGGTGCGGTCACCAGGTATTATGTAGAAAGGACGTGTAGAATCCGGAGGGGCGGTCACCAGGTATTATTCAGAAAACAGGTGTAGAATGGGTGGGGGCAGTCATCAGGTATTATGAAGAAAGCAGGTGTAGAATGGGGGGTGGCAGTCACCAGGTATTATGAAGAAAGCAGGTTTAGAATTGTAGAATAGGGCAAGGGGGTGGCGGCCACCATGTATTATGAAGAAAGCAGGTATAGAATGGGTGGTGGCGGTCACCAGGTATTAGTAAGAAGCAGGTGTAGAATGTGGGGTGGCGGCCACCAGGTATTATGAAGAAAGCAGGTGTAGAATCAGGAGGGGCGGTCACCAGGTATTATGAAGAAAGCAGGTGTAGAATAGGGGGTGGCAGTCACCAGGTATTATGAAGAATGCAGGTGTATTATCAGCAGTGGTGGCGGCCACCAGGTATTATGAAGAAAGCAGGTGTAGAATAGGGGGGTGGTCTCCAGGTATTATGATAAAAGCAGGGGTATAATCGGGGAGGGGGCGGTCACCAGGTACCAGGTATTATGAAGAAAGCAGGTGTAGAATGGGGGGCAGTCACCAGGTATTATGAAGAAAGCAGGTGTAGAATAGGGGGGTGGTCACCAGGTATTATGAAGAAAGCAGGTGTAGAATGGAGATGGCGGTCACCACGTATTATGAAGAAAGCAGGTTAGAATGGGGGGGCGGTCATCAGGTATTATGAAGAAAGCAGGTGCAGAAAAGGGGGGGCGGTCACCAGGTATTATGAAGAAAGCAGGTGTAGAATCGGGTGGGGTAGTGGCCGACAGGTATTATGAAGAAAGCAGGTGTAGAATCCGGGGGGTGGTGGCGGCCACCAGGTATTATGAAGAAAGAAGGTGTAGAATTGGGGGTGGGAAAGGTGGCGGTCACCAGGTATAATGAAGACAGCAGGTATAGAATCGGGGGTGGGGGTGAGTGGCGGCCCACAGGTATTATGAAGAAACAGGTGTAGAATCGGGGGAGGGGTGTTTGGCAGCCACCAGGTATTATGAAGAAAGCAGGTGTAGAATTCGGGTGGGGTGGCGGCCACCAGCTATTATGAAGAAAGCAGGTGTAGAATCAGTGGGGCGGTGGTGGCCACCAGGAATTAGGAAGAAAGCAAGTTGAGAATCGGTGGGGGGGTGTGGCAGCCACCAGGTATTATGAAGAAAGCATGTGTAGAATCGGGGGTGTGTGTGAGGCAGCCAACAGGTATTATGAAGAAAGCAGGTGTAGAATCTGGGGTGGGGGAGGTCACCAGGTATTATGAAGAATTGGTGTAGAATACTGGGTGGGGGCTGCCACAAGGTATTGTGAAGAAAGGATGTGTAGAAAAGGGGGTGGGGGCGGTCTACAGGTATTATGAAGTAAGGAGGTGTAGAATAGGGGGTAGGGGTGGTCACCAGGTATTATGAAGAAAGCAGGTGTAGAATAGGAGGTGGGTGCGGTCACCAGGTATTATGAAGAAAGCAGGTGTAGAATCAGGGAGGGGGCGGTCACCAAGTACCAGGTATTATGAAGAAAGCGGGTTAGAATGTGGGGACAGTCACCAGGTAATATGAAGAAAGCAGGTGTAGAGTAGGGGGGGCGGTCACCAGGTATTATGAAGAATTGGTGTAGAATATTGGGTGGGGGCTGCCACAAGGTATTGTGAAGAAAGGAGGTGTAGAATAGGGGGTGGGGGCGGTCAACAGGTATTATGAAGTAAGGAGGTGTAGAATAGAGGGTAGGGGCGGTCAACAGGTATTATGAAGTAAGGATTTGTAGAATAGGGGTTGGAGGTGGTCACCAGGTATTATGAAGAAAGCAGGTGTAGAATGGGGGGTGGTGGCGGCCACCAGGTATTATGAAGAAAGCATTAGTAGAATCAGGGTGGTGCCGGTGGCCAGCATATATTATGAAGAAAGCAGGTGTAAAATTGGGTGGGGGGGCGGCAGCCATCTGTTATTATGAAGAAAGCAGGTGTAGAATCGGGTGGGGGGTGGCGGCCACCAGGTATTATGAAGAAAGCAGGCATAGAATCGGGGCGTTGGCGGCCACCAGGTATTATGAAGAAAGCAGTAGTAGTATAGGGGGGTGGCGGCGGCCAGCAGGTATTATTAAGAAAGCAGGTGTAAAATCGGAGGGGAAGCCATTTGGTATTATGAAGAAAGCAGGTGTAGAATCGGGTGTTTGGTGGCCACGAGGTATTATGAAGAAAGCAGGTGTAGAATCGTGGGCGTGGGCGGTCACCAGGTATTATGAAGAAAGCAGGTGTAGAGTGGGTGGGTGCGGTCACCAGCTATTATAAAAAAAGCAGTTGCAGAATGGGTGGGGGCAGTCACCAGGTATTATGAAGAAAGCAGTTCTAGAATCGGGGGGGGGGCAGTCACCAGGTATTATGAAGAAAGCAGGTGTAGAATCGGAAGGGCAGTCACAAAGTATTATGAAGAAACCAGGTGTCAATCGGGGAGGGCGATCACAAGGTATTATGAAGAAAGCAGGTGTAGAATAGGGGGGACTCACCAGGTATTATGAAGAAAGCAGGTGTAGAATCGGGGATGGAGGCGGTCACCAGGTATTATGAAGAAAGCAGTTGTAGAATCGGGGGTGGGTGCGGTCACAAGGTATTATGAAGAAAGCAGGTGTAGAGTGGGTGGGGTAGGTCACCAGCTATTATTTAAAAAGCAGGTGAAAAATGGGTGGGGGCGGTCACCAGGTATTATGGAGAAAGCAGGTGTAAAATCGGCAGGGCAGTCACCAAGTATTATGATGAAACAAGGTGTAGAATCGGGGGGGGGGGGCGGTCACAAGGTATTATGAAGAAAGCAGGTGTAGAGTGGGTGGGGGCATTCACCAGCTATTATGAAGAACGCAGGTGAAGAATGGGTGGGGTCGGTCACCAGGTATTATGAAGAAAGTATGTGTAGAATGGGGGGGCAGTCACCAGGTATTATGAAGAAAGCAGGTGTAGAATCGGGGGGGCGGTCACCAGGTATTATGAGAAAGTAGGTGTAGAATCGGGGGTTTTGGGAGGTCACCAGGTATTATGAAGAAAGCAGGTGTAGAATCGGGGGTGGTGTGCGGTCACCAGGTATTATGAAGAAAGGAGGTGTAGAATCGGGAGGGCAGTCAACAGGTATTATGAAGAAAGCAGGTGTAGAATAGGGTGTTGGAGGTCAAGAGGTATTAGGAAGAAAGCAGGTGTAGAATCAGGTGGGTCGCGGCCACCAGGTATTATGAAGAAAGTAGGTGTAGAATAGGGGGTTGGCGGTCAAGAGGTATTAGGAAGAAAGCAGGCGTAGAATGGGGGGGGGGCGGTCATCAGGTATTATCAAGAAAGCAGGTGCAGAAAAAGGGGGGAGGTCACCAGGTATTTGAAGAAAGCAGGTGTAGAATCGGTTGGGGTAGCGGCCAACAGGTATTATGAAGAAAGCAGGTGTAGAATCCGGGGGGTGGTGGTAGCCACCAAGTATTATGAAGAATGCAGGTGTAGAATTGGGGGTGGGAAGGGTGGCGGCCACCAGGTATAATGAAAACAGCAGGTGTCGAATCGGGGGTGGGGGTGAGTGGCGGCCACCAGGTATTATGAAGAAAGCAGGTGTAGAATCGGGGGAGGGGTGTTTGGCAGCCACCAGGTATTATGAAGAAAGCAGGTGTAGAAAAGGGGGTGGGGGCAGTCACCAGGTATTCTGAAGAAAGCAGGTGTAGAATGGGGGGGCTGTCACCAAGTATTATGAAGAAAGCAGGTGTAGAATTGGGGTTGGCGGTCACCAGGTATTATGAAGAAAGCAGGTGTAGAATCGGGGAGGGGGCTGTCACCAAGTACCAGGTATTATGAAGAAAGCAGGTGAAGAATGGAGGGGTGGTCACCAGGTATTATGAAGAAAGCAGGTGTAAAATTGGGGTGGCGGTCACTAGGTATTATGAAGAAAGCAGGTGTAGATTGAGGGGGCGGTCACCAGGTATTATAAAGAAAGCAGGTGTAGAAAGGGGGGGCGGTCACCAAGTATTATGAAGAAAGCAGGTGTAGAATCGGGTGGGGTAGCGGCCAACAGGTATTATGAAGAAAGCAGGTGTAGAATCCGGGTGGTGGTGGCGGCCACCTGGTTTTATGAAGAAAGAAGGTGTAGAATTGGGGGTGGGAAGGGTGGCGGCGACCAGGTATAATGAAGACAGCAGGTGTAGAATCGGGGGTGGGGGTGAGTGGCGGCCCCCATTTATTATGAAGAAAGCAGGTGTAGAATCAGGGGAGGGGTGTTTGGCAGCCAAAAGGTTATGAAGAAATCAGGTGTAGAATCGGTGGGGGGGTGGCGGCCACCAGGATTAGGAAGAAAGCAAGTTGAGAATCGGTGGGGGTGTGTGGCAGCCACCAGGTATTATGAAGGAAGCATGTGTAGAATCGGGGGTGTGTGTGAGGCAGCCAACAGGTATTATGAAGAAAGCAGGTGTAGAATCGGGGGGTTGTGTGTGGCAGCCACCAGGTATTATGAAGAAAGCAGGTGTAGAATCTGGGGTGGGGGCGGTCACCAGGTTATATGAAGAATTGGTGTAGAATACTGGGTGGGGGCTGCCACAAGGTATTGTGAAGAAAGGAGGTGTAGAATAGGGGGTGGTGGCTATCAACAGGTATTATGAAGTAAGGAGTTTTAGAATAGGGGGTGGGGGTGGTCACCATGTATTATGAAGAAAGCAGGTGTAGAATCGGTGGGAGTGTGTGGCAGCCACCAGATATTATGAAGAAAGCAGTTGTAGAATCCGGAGGAGGTTTTGTGGCAGCCACCATGTATTATGAAGAAAGCAGGTGTAGATTCAGGGGGTTGCCGGCAGCGGCCACCAGGTATTATGAAGAAAGCAGGTGTAGAATCGGGGGGGTGGGCCAGCGGCCACCAGGTATTATGAAGAAAGCAGGTGTAAAATCGGGGGTGGGGTGCGGTCACCAGGTATTATGAAGAAAGGAGGTGTAGAATTGGGAGGGCAGTCAACAGGTATTATGTAGAAAGCAGGTGTAGAATAGGGTGTTGGAGGTCAAGAGGTATTAGGAAGAAAGCAGGTGTAGAATCAGGTGGGTAGCGGCCACCAGATATTATGAAGAAAGTAGGTGTAGAATCGGGGTGTGGGTGGCGGCCACCAGGAATTATGAAGAAAGCAAGTTTAGAATCGGGGAGGTGTGTGTGGCAGCCACGAGGTATTATGAAGAAAGCAGGTGTAGAATCAGAGGGTGGGAGGGTGGTGGCCACCAAGTATTTTGAAGAAAGCAGGTGTAGAATCGGTGGGGGTGTGTGGCATCCACCAGGTATTATGAAGAAAGCAGGTGTAGAATGGGTGGTGGTGGTCACCAGATATTATGAAGAAAGCAGGTGTAGAATGGGGGGGGTGGCGTCCACCAGGCATTATGAAGAAAGCAGGTGTAGAATGGGTGGGGGCGGTCATCAGGTATTATGAAGGAAGCAGGTGTAGAATGGATGGTGGCTGTCACCAGGTATTATGAAGAAAGCAGTTGAAGAATGGGGGGTTGTCGGCTACCTGGTATTATGAAGAAAGCAGGCTTAGATTCGGGGTGGGGGTGGTGGCCACCAGGTATTATGAAGAAAGCAGGTGTAGAATTGGGGGGGGCGGTCACCAGTTATTATGATGATAGCAGGTGTAGAATCGGGGGTGGGGTGTGGTACCAGTATTATGTAGAAAGGACGTGTAGAATCGGTAGGGGCAGCCACCAGGTATTATGAAGAAAGCAGGTGTAGAATTGGCGGTGTGGGCGGCCCCCAGGTATTATGAAGAAAGTAGGTGTAGAATCGGGGTTGGGGGCGGTCACCAGGTACTATGAAGAAAGCATGTGTAGAATTGGGGGGGATGGTCACCAGGTATTATGAAGAAAGCAGGTGTAGAACGGGTGGGGGTGGTCACCAGGTATTATGAAGAAAGCAGGTGTAGAATGGGTGGGGGCGGTCACCAGGTATTATGAGGAAAGCAGGTGTAGAATCGGAGGGGCAGTCACTAGGTATTATGAAGAAAGCAGGTGTAGAATCGGGGGGGGGCGGACACCAGGTATTATGCAGAAAGCAGGTTTAGAATAGGGTGGTGGCGGTCACCAGGTATTATGTAGAAACGAGCTGTAGAATCAGGAGGGGTGGTCTGCAGGTATTATGAAGAAAGCAGGTGTAGAATGTGTGGGGGCGGTCATCATGTATTATGAAGAAAGCAGGTGTAGAATAGGGCGGTGGCCTAGAGCAGTTTTTCATATGTTTGTTAGCCTTTTGGATCTCCTCTGTGGTGAATGTTTTGTTCATTTCCTCTGCCCATTTTTGGATGGGGTCATTTGCTTTTTTGCGGCTGAGTTTGCTGAGCTCTTTATATATTTTGGTGATTAGTTTCTTGTCTGATGTCTGGCATGTGAAGATCTTCTCCCATTCTGTGAGGGGTCTCTCTGTTTGTTTAATAGTTTCTTTGGATGTGCAGAAGCTTTTCAATTTGATGTAGTCCCATTGGTTTGTAGTCCCATCTGTTATTATGAAGAAAGCAGGTGTAGAATCGGGTGGGGGGTGGCGGCCACCAGGTATTATGAAGAAAGCAGTAGTAGAACAGGGGGGGTGTCGGCAGCCAGCAGGTATTATTAAGAAAGCAGGTGTAAAATAGGGGGGGGCAGCCATTTGGTATTATGAAGAAAGCAGGTGTAGAATCGGGTGTGTGGTGGCCACCAGGTATTATGAAGAAAGCAGGTGTAGAATCGTGGGGGGGGGGGGCGTGGAGGCCGCCAAGTATTATGAAGAAAGCAGGTGTAGAATGGGGGTGTGGCGGCCATCAGGTATTATGAAGAAAACAGGTGTAGATATGGGGGTTGCGGCGGCCACAATGTATTATGAAGAAAGCAGGTGTAGAATCGGGTGGCGGGGGGGTGGAAGCCACCAGTTACTATGAAGAAAGCAGGTGTAGAATCAGGTTGGGTGGCATCCACCAGGTATTTTGAAAAAAGCAGTTATACAATCGGGGGCGGGGGTGGCGGCCACCAGGTATTATGAAGAAAGCAGGTGTAGAATTGGGGCGGGGCGCTGGCAGCCACCAGGTATTATGAAGAAAGCAGGTGTAGAATTGGGGGGGGGGCGGCGGCCACCATGTATTATGAAGAAAGCAGGTATAGAATCGGGGGGGCGATGGCCACCAGGTATTTTGAAGAAAGCAGGTGTTGAATGGGGGGGTTGCGGCCACCAGGTATTATGAAAAAAGCAGTACTAGAATCAGGGGGGGTGGTGGCCACCAGGTATTATGAAGAAAGCAGTAGTAGAATGGGGGGGGGTGCCGGCGGCCAGCAGGTATTATGAAGAAAGCTGGTGTAGAATCGGTTGGGGGGTGGCGGCCACCAGGTATTATGAAGAAAGCAGGCGTAGAATCGGGGGGGGGGGTGGGCCACCAGGTATTATGAAGAAAGCAGGCGTAGAATCGGGGGGGGGTTGGCGGCCACCAGGTATTATGAAGAAAGCAATAGTGGAATGGGTGGGTGGCGGTGGCCAGCAGGTATTATTTAAGAAAGCAGGTGTAAAATCGGGGGGGGCAGCCATTTGGAATTATGAAGAAAGCAGGTGGAGAATCGGGTGGGGGGTGGCGGCCACCAGGTATTATGAAGAAAGCAGGTGTAGAATCGGGGGGGGGGGTGGCGGCCACCAGGTATTATGAAGAAAGCAGGCGTAGAATCGGGGGTGCCGCCTCCAGGTATTATGAAGAAAGCAGGTGTAGAATCGGGGGAGGGTGGTTACTAGGTATTATGAAGAAAGCAGGTGTAGAATCGGGTTGGGTGGCATCCACCAGGTATTATGAAAAAAGCAGTTATAGAATCGGGGACGGGGTGGCGGCCACCAGGTATTATGAAGAAAGCAGGTGTAGAGTCGGGGGTGGGGGGTGTCAACAGGTATTATGAATAAAGCAGGTGTAGAATGGGGGGCGGTTACAAGGTATTATGAAGAAAGCAGGTGTAGAATCGGGGGGACGTTCGCCAGGTATTATGGAGAAAGCAGGTGTAGAATAGAGGGGTGGCGGTCACCAGGTATTATGAAGAAAGCAGGTGTAGAGTCGGGGGTGGGGGGCGGTCACCAGGTATTATAAATAAAGCAGGTGTAGAATGGGGGGGGCAGTCACAAGTTATTATGAAGAAAGCAGGTGTAGAATCGGGGATACGTTCACCAGGTATTATGAAGAAAGCAGGTGTAGAATAGGGGGGTGGCGGTCTACAGGTATTATGAAGAAAGCAGGTGTAGAATCGGGTGTGTGGTGGCCACCAGGTATTATGAAGAAAGCAGGTGTAGACTCGGGGGGGGGGGGTGGAGGCCGCCAGGTATTATGAAGAAAGCAGGTGTAGAATGGGGTGTGGCGGCCACCAGGTATTATGAAGAAAGCAGGTGTAGATATGGGGGGGTGCAGCGGCCACAATGTATTATGAAGAAAGCAGGTATAGAATCGGGGGGTCCGGTGGCGGTCACCAGGTATTATGAAGAAAGCAGGTGTAGAATCGGGGGGCGGTGCAAAGTAATTTATTACTTGAAACACGGCTACATTAAACCCTACTCCAAACTCTAATGAAGGTCTACCTAAATCAGTTTTTCAATTACTCATGCCTGCCAAAAACTTGTAAAAATCCCTCTCTAATATTGTAACTGCTATGTTCTTCCACAGTGCTACAAAACTCTCATTCTTTGTGAAGCTTTGAGTCTATGAGCAGAAACCAAGCAGGTCTAGTGCATCTCTTTAAGGTTTGCTAGCAATCAAATTTACAAGTGGAGACTGCAAAACCAGGCATACTTTGGCACTCTTGATACACAAAAATACCTAGAAAATTCTTACCTTTCAAAATCAGTATAAAATATTTTTTCCTAAAGTCCATGATTTGGTGTCAATTTGAATACCCTATGTGATACCAGAGATACTAGAGGAAATACATGTTTTGTTAATTCAGAGGACTAAAATGAAATATCTCAAACTTATGTTCACTCAGTTCCCAAAGCCTTCGGGTTGCCTGACTGTAGAACAGTTTAGTAGTGTTTATTGCATGTGAATGAAGTAAATTGCGAAAACACCTGAAGGGACCAGTTGTCAGGGAAACCTATTTAAAGGCATAGAAGGTGGAACTCGGGGGTGGGGGGTGTAAGAAGAGAAGGACCTGAGGTTGAGTTCAGCTGCTAAAAGCCTGTGATCTAATCAATCTTGCCTATGAAAAGAAGCCTCTGCAGAAATCCTTAAAAATAAAAAGGGACTTTGTAGCATTTCCAGGTTAATGAACAGGATGGCAGCTCTGAATAAGGCATGGCAGCTCCATGCCTTTGCCCCACATCCTTGCCCTGATCATCTCTTCCACCTGTTTTTTTTTCTACACCTTGTCCTTTGTGAAAATTGAGTGCACAGGTTTGCTGAGTTCTGTAAGCTACAGGAGCAAACTAATCAAACCTGAGGAAGGTGTTTTGGGAATCCGGCCTTGCAACTATCATCTGAAGCAAAGGGTAGTCTGGGGGTTAATCCCTTCACCTGTGTAATATGTTGTCCCTGGACATACTATGTCAGGACTGGATGGAATTATCAGGCACCCTGCTGGCTTCCTAGAATTACTTATGCATATAGTGACGCCTCCATGCACCCACACTGGAAATGGGTCCTGGAACCCTAGACACATTGTTTTCTGGGCTAGAAATAAGGACATGGGTGTAGGTACAGTTAATGACTATTATTGTACAACTTAGCAGTCTGCTTGTAAATATATATATATATATATTACAGTGGAGCTGCTACAACACATGCAATCCAAGCCCACATATTCGATGTGCTGGCAAGATAAAATAACTTTATTTTGATTTATTCTGTTTATTAGATAGTGGAAATTTATCCTAATCCATTTACCTTCTCCCTTCCTTACCCCTGCTTTTACTTCGGGGTTCAATCTAATTATAGGGAAATTACAAACTGCCAAGACATAAGAAATGGACTTTGGCCTGAATAATTTTTATGCAATTTGGTATCTTCCAAGTTGTCCTTGTTCTCATTTGTTCATTGGTCCTTATATGCCATACCCAAGTACTGCTCTCAACTTCAAGCTATCTTCAGTTTAGCTCATGCAAAGACATGATCGTCTTCTTTTCCACCTGCTAGCTCATGTGCTTTGTGAGAGGCTTTCAGCCCCATTTCCCTCAACACCCAGTACAGATACTTACAAATCTCCTTAGTCTTGCTGCTGGTCTAGAATATCCTGGAAAGGGATTCCGGGTCCCCTGTGTTCTTGAACCTCTAATCTATCAGGGTTTTCTTCAATGTGAAGCTGAACTTTGTAGAAGTAAGGCCCTGTAAGAACATGTAAGGCTTAAGTCTAACCTTTCTGAAGATCTCAGACTATTTACTCAATGCTACCCATAGACTTCCATCATCCCCAATAATCTGGGGTGTCTTTCCTATCCTTGTGGTAGATGGCTTTGTTCTGAATCATTATGTAATTTGTTTGCCCTCAGTGACCTTTTCAAAACCACCTCTCAACATCAACTGTCACATCCATTTTTTTTTTTTTTGAGATATAGATGCTCCATTTTCTAGCTTCCTGAATGGGGCAAAATATAAATATGCTATTGAGTAATGACAAAAAACTTTGTCTTTAGCACTTTTCAAGATTATTCAGATGTAGCAAAGCAACAGCTCACAGTTTAATTTGGGTCTTTAAATGATCCCAGTGTTCTAGAAATAGAGATCCCACTTAGGTATTGGTGCTTTGTATTTTTCAGAGAACCTATGCCCATATTTTTTATTTTTGTTTGGTTTTGCTACCAGGGTTATGACTGGGGCTTGATGCCTACCCAACTCCAACATTCTCTGTAGCCATTTTTTGATAGCAGATGTGAGAGGGGAGAGAGAGAGAAAAAAAGACGCCTGTGGCACTGCTCCAACACTCACGAAGCCGCCCCTCTGCAGATGAGGCCCATTTACATGTATCATACAGTTTTCATCTTCTTTTATTTTTCTTTTTTAAATTATTATTTGTTTTTAATATTGGATAGAGACAGAGGGAAACTGAGAGGGGAAGAGGCTGAGAGAGGTAGAGAGAGAGAGAAAGACACCTGCAGTCCTGTTTAACCACTTGTGAAGCTTTCCCCCTGCAGGTGGGGACCAGGGGCTTGAACTTGGGTCCTTGTGCACTGTGGTATGTGTGCTTAGCCAGGTTAGCCACCACCTGGTCCCGTTTTCATTTCCTTTTGATGTAGGAGGGTAGTATTACAAGTTAAATAACTTACTGGAGGTAGAGTTTTAAAACATTCCAAAATTAGGCAACAGTAACTTTATTTAAAAGTTGTTTTCTTCTCATTACTTTCTTTCTAGAGTAAATTATGATTCTTTTCCTTTCTCTGGTAGAATAGGAAATTCTAGTAGCATATATTAGCTGATTCAATTATCACCCTCCAATGTTTTTGGTTTCTCAATGTATTCCTGACCTTCAAACCTCATCAGACTCACACGGATCAAGCTTACATGGATTCAACATTTCTGACAAAGGAAGGGGCAGGGGGCCAGTCTGTGACACACTTACTTGACTGCACACATTACCATGTGCAAGGACCCGGGTTCAAGCCCCCACCCCCCATCCCCCATCTGCAGGGTGGACATTTCACAAGTGGTGAAGGAGGTTTCTCACCCTCTCTACATTCCTCTCTCCCCCACTCAGTTTCTCTCTGTCCTAGCTAATAAAATAGAAAGAAAAAAAAATGGAAAAATATGGCCACTGGGAGCAGTGGATTCATAGTATTGGCATGAAGGCCCAGCAATAACCATTATCCCCAAAAAAAAGTTTTCCTATAAAAATACTGCTCCTTAGAAATCCAAGCAAGATTGTGTGTGTGTGTTGAGTGAATTGTATGAACACACTGAAAGGGTATGCAACCTTCATCTATAATGACACTGTACTTCTCCATTATTTTCATTGCTATGTGATCTAGAGGAAATAGCATTACTCTCATTTCCATACTTTCTAAGTGTAAGGTCTCAGTTCCATCATCTACCCATTAGAGATATGATTGTGTTAATATTTACAATATTCCCAGGCTCGTTTTTCTCATTTCTCAATTGAGAATAATATTATCTCCCACTCCACCTCACAAGGTTTTTTACATATATGTTGTTGTTGCCAAATCATTTACCCTAAGCAATTCCTTAACATTTCCATTTATAATAGCCATGGAGGTGGCTCTCAAGAGGTAAAGCAAAGGACTTGCATTTCTGAGGTCCTAAATTCAATCTACATGACTACATATGCTACAGTGATACTCTCAGTCTCTCTCTCTCTCTAGCTCTCTTTCAATAAATACATCATTTAAAAATAATTTGGAGGCTAAGGAGACAGTACAATGGTCATGCAAAAGACCTGAAGCTTCAAGGTTCCAGGTTCAATCCTCAGCACTACCATAAGCCAGAGCTGAGCAGTGCTCTGGTCAAAATGATAGTGAATTTTATTTACAACCTAGAAATACTCTTTCATTAACTTATTGTGATATTTCCTTAGACTACAATAATAAATATAGCTTGTTGGTGAATCTCCAATCCAAAGTAAACTCCCTAAAGATCCTATCAACTTAGTTATTTCCACACTCTAAATTGACAGCATAATTGTTTTACAAAAGACTCTAAAGACTGAGGCTATGAGGTCCCAGGCTCAATCCCCAGCACCACCATGAGTGACTTTTGTTTTGGTGGTTGGTTGTTTTCACTGAGTGTGGAGTGATCAGCATCATAGCACTGAGGTTGAGAACAAGTCAGGAAAATGTCTGCTACTGATTCCTGAGCAGATAAAGTTTCAAAAGTCCATGGAGATCGTCCATAGATTTACTAAATGTAAAGAAGACTGATGAGCCCATAAGTCTAATGACATTCAACCTCATCAGCCAGTTGGATGAACCAAATTTACGGTGATAACAGCATTGCATAACAGTGACCAGGCCTCAGAATGATCAGAGCAATGTGCTGATGAAAGCTGTCTGGTCTCGGGCAGTAGTGCAGCGGGTTAAGCACACGTGGCACAAAGCACAAGATCCAGCATAAGGATCCCAGTTCAAGCCCCCGGCTTCCCACCTGCAGGGGAGTCACTTCACCAGTGGTGAAGCAGGTCTGCAGGTGTCTATCTGTCTCTCCCCTTCTCTGTCTTCCCCTCCTCTCTCCATTTCTCTCTGTCCTCTCCAACAATGACATCAATAACAACAATAATAACTACAACAATAAAACAACAAGGGCAGCAAAAGGGAATAAATAAATAAATAAATATTTTTAAAAAATCTTTTTTAAAAAGCTGCCTGGTCTCTTGGATTTGCTAGAATTTTTTTACGCCATTTTGTATTTTCACAGGATTATTTTATGTCATCACTGATGCTACATTGCTGCAAGATGCCTTTTTTCAGTTACATAGAGGGACAAAGACAAAGGGAGAGGGTGGGAAAGACAGACCCCCATGGGATCAAAGCTTCCTCCAGTGGAGCAGAGGCCAAGACCAGACCTGGGCCATTCACATGGCAAAGAAGACACACTATCAGCTGAGCTATCTTGCAGGCCCTTCACAGAATTTTAGAAAACCATGTCCAAGAAAGAAAACAACAGAATGGGAATTTTCTCTAAGGATATGTGGTCCTTGTGAAATTTAAAGACAGCAGTGTGTTCCAGATGAAGGAAAGCCCATTCCTCTGTCATCATGGCACTAGTTGTTGAGAGGATCAACTGTGCTGTCCTGGGCCTGCTTTCTCCGGGGTTAGAGGAGTCATCCCATGTGACACAGTCCATTTAGGAGTGTATTGTTTTCCACTTTTT
This sequence comes from Erinaceus europaeus, assembly GCF_950295315.1. Taxonomy (NCBI): domain Eukaryota; kingdom Metazoa; phylum Chordata; class Mammalia; order Eulipotyphla; family Erinaceidae; genus Erinaceus; species Erinaceus europaeus. The sequence continues at coordinate 106,817,667 of NC_080185.1, read as the reverse complement.
AGGTGAGTGAGTGTTTTCCTTGTTAGTTTATACTACATGTTTTATGTGGCAAGTCTGAAATTCATCATAAAATCAAAGAAAGTTTAACAGAGAAGAGAGAGCAAAATAGTTAAAGTCTATGCTGCTTTTAGTAGCACACTGATTCAATATTAATCATCTTGTTTGATTTTAATTTCTGTGGTGTACGCTCCAGTGAGTCAAGGTGAAAATAGCTTATAGTTGAATTTGAGAATAAAGAGATGTTTTGCTGATTTATGCTCATTGGTTGGTTAGTCTATTTTATTGATACTCAATCTAATATCTCCTGGTGATGAAGGCAATATGTAATTTAAAAGAAGAATAAACATCAGTAGCAGCAGATAGTGCAAACTCTCTCTAAATTACTACTCATAAGCAATTAAGCATGGCCTCCCCTTGGATTCTTTACTGCCAATGCACTTAAAATAGTTTCTTTGGCACATCCTGCACAGTTTGATACCATTCAATCTCAGTGAGATGTTGAAAGGATTTCACTCTATCTTGAAGAAAACCCAAATGTAAAATAGAAGGCTGAGGTACAAGTTGACAGTAAAGAGACCTCAAACTTTTGCCAAGATCATTTTTCTGTTTTATAGAGGAGAGTTCTCAACCAAAAGTGATGTTACCCTCCTAGGGCGGCTTTGGCAATTGCCAGACATGGATTTAACAGCCAGGAGATACTACTGCCATCTGGTGGCTAGTAGCCTATGTGCAGCTAAATTTCCTACAATGTATATATAGCACAACTCCCACAGCTCTACCACCTCGTACCCTCCACACACAAGAACGAATTAAGCCATCGAGTGGGGAATCTTTCCAACCAAGAACCATTTGAATTTCTTAAACATTTCATTTATTTTACTTTAAGGAGAGAGGGAAAGAGATTACCAGAGAGACATACAACATAGCACTGCTCAGCTCAAGCGCATGGTGGTGCTGGGGACTGAACCTGGGACCTCAGAGCCTCAGGCTTGAAAGCCTTATCCCAAACCATTATGCTGTCTCCCTATCTCCATTTGGATATTCATAAGACCACTCACAGGTCATACAAAAATCATCAACTTCAAAATTAGCACAAATAACCCCACTGAAAAAATGGGGGGGGGGGTAGCAGATAGATTCTTCTCCACATAGAGATCCAAAGGAACAACAGACATAGGAAAAATGCTCAAAGTCACTGATGATCAGGAAAATGCAAATAAAAATGAGAGACCACTTTAGACCCGTGAGAATGCTAGAGAGGCATATGGGGAAAGGACTCTCCTACATTGCTAGTGGGCTGTAAACTGGTCCAACTCCTGTGGAAAAACAGCCTGGAGATTCATCAGAGCCCTAGAAATGGACCTACCTTATGACCAGGCAATCCTCCTGGGAATTTACCCAGAGAAAATAAAAACACTTATCTAAAAAGAGTCATGCACACCAATGTTCATAGCAGCACAGTTTATAATAGCCCAAATATCGAAACAACCCAGATGTCACTCATGACGTGAATGGCTAAGGAGGTTATGGTATTCGCAATGGAGTACTATGCAGTTGTTAAAAATGATGAGGTGAAGGGGTAAATAGCATAATGATTATTTAAAGAGACCCTGGAATGTTTCTAACTGTGACCATGGAATGTGAGCTCAGACCTACAGAGATACAGAGGTTACACAGGCTCCTCTGCTGACTATGGGCCCCAGATCAGATTGATGGGATTTACAGTTAACAATATTTATATACTTTTTCCCATATTTGGGAGCTACTCTCTTCCCTAATCCAGCTTTCTGGTCTCTTTTCCCCAGACAATAGCTTAAGTCACCTGCATATTAGATGTCAGGCACAGGCAAAAACTAGTTGGGTCATGGGTCCGTTGGAATATACCTAAAATAGACTACCAGCTTTTTCCAAAATGGAAACCCCAAATCTCCATCTGCAATATTCTTGCCTTCAGGCTCAGATTAGTCAACAATTTTCTCTGCTTTCTATCTTAACTTTTCTTCAGCCACCAGGTTCCAGATGATACCATGATGCCAACCGGACTTCCCAAGGCAGATGACCCCACCAATGTGTCCTGGAGCCCGACCTCCCCAGATCCCTGCCCCACTAGGGAAAGAGAGAGACAGGCTGTGGGTATGAAACAATCTGACAATGCCCATGTTCAGTGGGGAAGCAATTACAGAGGCCAGACTTTCCACCTTTTGCACATCATAATGACCCTGAGTCCATACTCCCAGAGGGATAAAGAATAGGAAAGCTATCAGGGGAGGGAATGGGATATGGAGTGCTGATGGCAGGAATTGTACCCCTCTTATCCTATGGTCTTGTCAGTGTTTCCATTTTATAAATAAAAAAAAATTTAAAGAGAGAGTCTCTCATGCCTGAGGCTCCGAAGTCCCAGGTCAATCCCTCGCACTGCCATAAGCCAGAGCCAATCAGTTCACTGGTTAAAAAAAAAAAAGCAAAAGTATATTTTTTGGGGGGCCAGGCAGTGGCACACCGGGTTAAAACACACATAGTGCGAAGTGCAGGAGCCTGAGTAAAGATCCCAGTTCAATCCCCCCCCCGGCTCCCTACCTGCAGGGGGCGCCACTTCACAAAAAATGAAGCGGGTCTGCAGGTGTCTTTCTCTCCTTTATCTCTCCCCCCCCAACAGGAAAGAAGGAAGGAAGGAAGGAAGGAAGGAAGGAAGGAAGGAAGGAAGGAAGGGAGGAAGGAAGGAAAAATGATGAGGTATCTCCTTTACAATACTGTGCTCAGAGTCTGGAGAACTCTCACAAGGCTAGACATGGACCTTCCATATGTCCCAGTAATTCCTCTCTTGGGGATATACCCCAAGGACTCCATAACACCCAAGCAAAAATATATGTGTACACCTATGTTCATAGCAGCTCAATTCGTAATGGCTAAAACCTGGAAACAACTCAGGTGCCCAACAACAGATGAGTGGCTGAGAAAGCTGTGGTATATATTCACAATCGAATACTATGCCGCTATTAAGAACAATGAACCCACCTCTCTGACCCATCTTGGACAGAGCTAGAAGGAATTATGTTAAGTGAGCTAAGTCAGAAAGATAAAGATGAGTATGGGATGATCCCACTCATCAACAGAAGTTGATAAAGAAGAACAGAAAGGGAAACTAAAAGCAGGATTTGACTAATTCTGGAGTAGGGCATCAAAGTAAAAAGCCTGGGGTGAGGGTTTGAGGGTGGATATTCGGCTTCCTGGGGCAGCAGGGGAGGTGGGGGGTGGGGGAGTGGGATATGACACAGCCTTTTGGTGGTGGGAATGGTGTTTATGTACACTCCTATTAATTTGTAGTCATATAAATCTCTATTTAATTAATATGAGAGGGGAAAATTGATTGTATGCCTCAAACTTTTTAAAACACAGACTGAGTCTTTTTAATACATAGGCTGAGTCTTTGATATGTTGACTCTCTCAAAAGCCTAGACCAGGGAGAACAGAAGCAACCGGTGGCACAGCTATATACAAATAATGTCAAAAGACATAAATTATGGTGATATTGGGTATTATACAGCAAATCCTAACATGGATTTTTCTAAGTTAACCCAATTACCAAACAATGTGATTATAACAATAACTATCTGTTGTCTTCTTGAACCCTAAGACAGCAGGAACCTCATATTTCCACTATAAAGCCTTTATTTTCCCCAGTCCTGAAACCTTTCCTGCTTCTCTTAGCTCATACCAAATAATATTGCATCAGCTGATCACAACCTAATCAACGCAACGAATAACACCTCACCATGCTTCACTTCAGACTGTGTCCAGAGACTTCAGGTGTGGAATGACAACCCTTCAGCTTCATTACTCAGGTGAGACCTTTCCTTTCATAGTATTCTCTAATTCCATTCCAGGCAGTTCACTTCCTAACAAAGATATAGACCGGTCCCATGAGATAGAGCATATGTTCACACGTATCCATAAACTACGGCAAAATATATACCTGAAAGCAAAAGTACACAATAGCCTGCAGTGAGTACCCCCCCAACTCTTCATCTACACTATTCTAGCCTTTAGGTCCATGATTGTTCAACAGTTTGTTTGGCTTTGTATATTAACTCTCTTTTAAGCCACCAGGTTCCAGATGCCAGCATGATGCCGACCAGACTTCCCTGGACAGAGGACCCCATCGATGTGTCCTGGAGCTCCGCTTCCCCAGAGACCCACCCTACTAGGGAAAGAGAGAGGCAGGCTGGGAGTATGGATTGACCAGTCAATGCCCATGTTCAGCGGGGAAACAATTACAGAAGCCAGACCTTTCACCTTCTGCATCCTTGGGTCCATACTCCCAGAGAGATAAAGAATAGGAAAGCTATCAGGGGAGGGGATGAGATACGGAGATCTGGTGGTAGGAATTTTGTGGAGTTGCACCCCTCTTGTCCTATGATTTTGTTAATGTCTCCTTTTTTAAATAAATAAAAAAGAAGAAGAAAAAACAATACTGTGCTCGGGAACTTGAAGGAATTATGTTGAGTGAGACACGCCAGAACGAGAAAACCCAATGCATAGGTGATACTTAAGAATAAAGGAGGGAGTCGGGCAGTAGTGCAGTTAAGCACAGGTGGCACAAAGCCCAAGGACCAGCATAAAGATCCTGGTTCGACCCCCAGCTCCCCACCTGCAGGGGAGTTGCTTCACAAGCGGTGAAGCAGGTCTGCAGGTATCTTTCTCTCCTCACCTCTGTCTTCCTCTCCTCTCTCCATTTCTGTCTATCCAACAACAATGACATCATCAACAACAACAATAATAACTACAACAAGGACAACAAAAGGGAATAAATAAATAAATATTATTTTAAGAAAAGGCTAAAGAAGAGTAAGGGAAAAACATAAGGTGAAACTTGGACCATGTGTAGCATATTGCACCACAGCATAGGACTCTAGGAAAGGAGGGAAAGAGATGGGATGAAGGGACATCGGAGTCCTGGTGTATGCTGGGGGTGGGGGCAAGTGTCTCCCAGACACCTATGAAGGGGAGATGAGAGGTTATGCCCGTCTTTTAAACTCTATACTGTAAGCCATTAGCCCTTAATAAGTAATAAAGTGAAAGACAACTACCAGATGTTTTCGCTCATATGTGAAATACAAAGTTTGGAAACACATAAACTTGTAAAAATAACTAAATAAGGGAGTAGACAGCAAAATGGTTATGCAAAGAGACTTTCATGTCTGAGACTCCAAAGCCATAGGTTCCATCCCCTGCACCACCATAAGCCAGAGCTAAGCAGTGATCTGGTAAAATAAGTAAATAAATGACCAAAGTGTCTAAGACTTTGTGAGAACTAAGGTGGTTATCATGTGTGGGAGGGTGGCGAGTAGGGAGGGCAGCATAGAACTTTTGATGATGGGCGTGGTGTGGAACTCCACCCCTGTCATAGTATAATTTAGCAAACCATTATTAAATCATTCATTTAAAAATATAATAAAAAATAAGAAAAATTAACACAATATTCCTACGAAAAAAAGCTCTGTCTTGGCAGGGCCAGACCAAATGATACTGTGAGTTGCCGATGGCCCACTTGGCCGGGTGATCCCCATTCCTGATGTGAGCTAAAATATCAGTAGTACCAAGGTAGAGAGAAACCCTGACCTATGACAAAACAGCTATTAAAACCTTAGGAAGTTTGAGGAAGACCTTTCCCTACTACCATCGGTGTTTGAAAAATAATATGTATTTCAAAAACTTAAGTAACTAAGGTTGAGGGTACTGCTGCTTTGAATTCAAATCCACAGACTCCTCATTGAGATGCAGGCAGGTATAACTTCATGATTACCTCAACAAATACTACCTAGCCGTAGCATGTAGATACTGTGAAGAGGGGCCCCATTTTCAAATGGAAGATATGGTATCTTTTCTATTAAAAATCCATCAGACTGAAGAGATGATGTTAGCCTTAGGTTAAATCATAACACATTACTGTCTGGGTAGGTCAGAATCATTAATTAGCAGAAACATCATGCAATTCAACCTTGTACCGTGTTGTCTGTTGTCAGAGGATCATGAGCTGAAAGAAACCCCCATTAGAAGGAAGTTGTCAGGATTCCTCCTCAGCGTACCTCACTAGTATTACATCTAGTGTAATAATTATGGCTGGAATATGAATACATTGGTGACATCTTAAAAACCAATGATACACTCTTCCAAAAAAATTTTATTGCCACCCTGGTTATCTCTGAGGCTTGGTGCCAGCACTGCGAATCCACCACTCCTGGCAGCCTTTTTTTTTTTTTTTTCTATTTTTATTGTATAGGACAGAGTGAAATTCATAGGGGGAGGGAAGAGGGAGGAGAGACCTGGAGACCTGCTTAGCTGCTTGTGAAGCTTCCTTTTGCAGGTGGGGACTGGGGGAAGGGGCTTGAACCCAGGTTCTTGCCCATGGTAACTTCTGAGTATAGCTGAGTGTACCACCACCCAGACCCCTACTTTTTCACTTTCACAAGGGTTTCTTTTATTGATAACCTTAAACCTCGGTGTCTGGAGTGAATGTGGTACTGAGAGAGTGCCCAGCATTAGAGCATGGAAACAATAATCCCAATTTTACCATAGCCAGTCCTGTACAATGTGAGTCTCCTTCGCAAATAGAAAACTTGTACTCATTGTCCAGGGTAGGCAAGGCTTGGACATTTTAAACACTCACAAAATTTCTTAGCACATATCATACCTGTATTTTCACAATGAAAAGTGAGGATGAACAGCTAAAGCCTGAGTAGGAGTAATATTATAACTCTCTGAACAGAAGTGAATGTGAAGAGGCACAACTTAAAAACTCATAAGGTTTCAGTGTCAAAACTGCCTCAATGTAAGGACTGATCAACAATGAAAATGAACAGGGAGGCAATCACTGTCATCCCACCTGGCATTCAGATGATGAGGGCTACCTTGTAGGAGAAGAGGCAAAGAGAACCTTAAATGACTTTTTCAAAATGAAATGTCCACTCAGTGAACTCTTATCTGACCAACTCTTACCACGAAGCGAGTGTGGTAATGTTTTGGTGGGGGTAGATAGCATAATGGTTATGCAAAGAGACTATCATGCTTGGGGCTCCGAAGTCCCAGGTTCAATTCCCCGCACCACAATAAGCCAGAGCTGTACAGTGCTCTGGTGTTTTTCTCTGTGTCTTTTTCTCTCTCTGTATCTCTCTCAAAAATAAAATAAAATAATTTAAAAGAAAGAACGAGAAAGAGAAAGAAAGAAAGAAAGAAAGAAAGGAGGGAGGGAGGGAGGGAGGGAGGAAAGAAAGAAAGAAAGAAAGAAAGAAAGAAAGAAAGAAAGAAAGAAAGAAAGAAAGAAGGAAGGAAGGAAGGAAGGAAAGAAAGAAAGAGGTTCCCTATCTCTGTACTGAGATAAGCACAGAAGTGGTGTGAATCACTTTCAGATCATGTGGCTAAGTGTTAGGTGTACCTACCCACATTCTCCTGCTATGACATCAGAAATTACACAATACAAGAGTGAAGAGAACGGGGCTCTTCTGGTTGTATTTTAAAGAGAGCAACCAAGAGAGTCCAGAACAAGAATAATCATACTAGGCTATACAGGAGTAGAATATAAAAGTTTAATCTCATAGACCTCTGAGATTTCAGATTTTATTTTCTTGCTGAAGCGATAGTAAGTGCCCTGACTGTCATATTGCCTGTCAGTGCCATAGCTTGGCTCCCTGCCCCCATCTGGTATATTTACCAGCAAGCCAGCCTGAATCAATTGTCTTCAAAAAACAATAGGGAATATACCCAATATATTTTCCTTGTCTTCTACTGTTTGTGAAAGGGCCACTGTATCCGTATGCTTGTGAAAGTAGATCTACCCCAGCATTATTTGTCATTAGTGTTACTCTGCTCTACTATTTTTAAATTCATTTTAAATATATTTCTTTTTTTTTAGTTTAATGAAAGAGAAAGAGACAGAGACAGACAGAAAGACAGACACCCCACAGAACTGCTCAGCTCTGGCTTACGGTAGGGTGGGGGATTGAACCTGGGACTGTGGAGCCTCATGTATGAAAGTCTTTTTGCCTAACCATTCTATCTCCCCTGCCCAGTGTTATGCTCCTCTCTCTTTTGCCCTGACCTTCTGCTTTTTCCTCTCTCTTCCTTTCTTCCATTTAATTTTCTAGTTCCTCTCCCTCTCCTATTCCTCTTTTTCTCACATCAGTTACAGTGCAGAATAAATGTAATGAACACTTATCAAATTAATCTCCTATGTGCCAGTACTCTCCAGATAGATAAGTTAAGTAATACTTTAGTCAATGAGTTGACCTTTATTTCAGATTGATAGTAAGACTTTACTTTCAGAGATTGTTTCTACAGTTCAACAGATTAATGGTAAATTAGACTGAATTTAACATGTGTAATTAATGTTTAGAATTTATATTTCATATGAGAAGACCAAATCCTGTCAACACCTTCATGTGGAAATGCTTCTAAATAGAGGGACAGCCCATAGTTTCCATGCACAATTATTTGTCCTTTGGAAGTATAATCAGAATTAATGAGTTGAAAAATTGTTTTTACTGCCAGTAACACTGGCCAATAGATATCTAAAATGGCCATAAAATTTGAGTATCATTGGCTCTGACTGAGACCTTCAAGTGTTAGCTGAAGCAGAAATGAGAATGATCTTGTATAAGTCAGGGACTTGGTTGCTCTCGATCCTGTTGGGGTTATCGATTGCTATGTAACAACCCACCACCATACTCAGTGGCTTAAATAATGGCAATGTTTATTTTGCTTATGGATGTGCAATTTGGGCAGTAGTCAGTACGGACAGCTTGTCTACTCCATGTAACATCAGCAGCGGTGACTGGAAGACTGAAGCTAGAATCATCCTCAAGCTTCATTCACTCCTTCCCCCATATATATGGCCCTCAAGGTCAGCTACCAATGAAGAATTTGGGTAGGGCTGTGGCCAGAACACTTCCATAGGACCTCTCTTCATTTATGCTTCGTTACTTCTAGACTGCCTCACTGTCCAATGTTTTAAAAGTTTTCAGGTCTTTGAAAAGCTATTGCTTTCAAGTTCACAATGCCTGCGTTCGAAATGTTAAAAAATAATTAGTATAGCCACAGGCCCTTTGTAATATAACTAAAATATGCCTATTAGCTACCTACAAAGTGGAGTACTCCCCCCATTCTTCATTTGCATTAATCCAGCCTTTAGGTTCATGATTGTTCAACAATTTGTTTGGCTTTGTATGTTAACTCTCTTTTCAGCCACCAGGTTCCAGATGCTAGCATGATGCTGACCAGACTTCCCTGGACAGACAACCCCACCAATATGTCCTGGAGCCCTGCTTCCCCAGAGCCCCACCCCACTAGGGAAAGAGAGAGGCAGGCTGGGAGTATGGATCGACCTGTCAACGCCCATGTTCAGCGGGGAAGCAATTACAGAAGCCAGACCTTCCACCTTCTGCATCCCACAATGACTTTGTGTCCATACTCCCAGAGGGATAGAGAATAGGAAAGCTATCAGGGGAGGGGATGGGATAGGGAGTTCTGGTGGTGAGAACTGTGTGGAGTTGTACCTCTCTTATCCTATGGTTTTATCAATGTTTCCTTTTTATAAATAATAATAAAAATGAAGAGATAAGATAGTGTAATCCATTAGCCCCACAGATGAAGTGATTAAAGAGTAATATTAAAAAAAATGTCTTCGAAGGTGGCTGGGCCATGGCACTTAATGCCTGGTTAAGTGCACATGTTACCATGTAAAGGGCCTGAGTTCAAGCTGCTGCTTCTCAACTGCAGGGGAAAACTTCACAAGTGGTGAAGTAGTGCTACAGGTGTCTCTCTGTCTCTTTCTCTCAATTTCTCTCTGCCCTATCAAAATAAATACAGTTTAAAAATAGTTAAGAATATTAAAAAGAAAGAAAGAAAGAAAGAAAGAAAGAAAGAAAGAAAGAAAGAAAGAAAGAAAGAAATGTCTTCAAAGACTCGCGTCCAATAGCGAGGAAAATAAAAGCAAAAGCCAACCAATGGGATTACATCGAATTGAAAGGCTTCTGCACAGTGACAGGAACCATATCCAAAATATAAATGTGCCCTACAGAATGTGAGAAGAGCTTCACATACTGTATATCAGACAAAGGGCTAATTGTCAAAACATACAAATAGATCACTAGACTTAGCAATAAAAACAATCTCTTTAAAAATGAGGATATACAGATAGTAAACAGACATGTGAAAAAAAATGTTCCAAATCATTGAGTACCAGAGAAGTGCAAATAATGACAAGGAAATGCACATAAGTAAGTAGAGTTTCAAATCCTATATTTCATATGAGAAGACCAAGTTCCATCAACACTTTCATATGAAATGTTTCTAAATAGAGGGACATAGTTTCCATGAACATGTGTCCTTTGGAAGTATAATCAGAATTAATAACTTGAAAAGTTGTTTCTATTGTCAGTACCAGTTTTGGTTTATTTCACTTAAAATGATTTCTTCGAGGTTCATTCAAGATAGGACAAAGGAGAAGACTTTATCATTTTTAACAGCTGAGTAGTATCCCCTTGTGTACATATGGCCTAACTTTCTTTTTTTAAATTTTATTTACTTATTACTAGATAGAGACAGAGAGAAATTGAGAAAGGGGAGATAGAGAGAGACAACTTCACCATTTGTGAAGCTTTCCCTCTGCAGGTGGGGACCAGGGGCTTGAACCCGGGTCCTTGCACACTACAGTGTGTGGGCTTAACCAGGTGCGCCACCACCTGGCCCCCTGCCTCAACTTTCTTAGTCAATCATCTGTCATTGGACATCTGTGTTACACCTGTGAAAATGTCATATCTTAGAAAAAACAGAAACAAGTGTAGGCTAGGATATGAAGGGGGAAAGAACCCTTTTACACTGCTGGTAGGAATGTAAACTGGTCTAACTTCTGTGGGAAAACAGTATAAATATTCCTGACAACACTAGAAATGAACCTATCCTATGACTCAGCAATTTCTCTCTTGAGAATTTATCCAAATAAAGCAAGAACAGCTATCATAAGAGATCTTTGTACACCTACATTTTTAACAGCACAATTTGTAATAGTCCACACTTAGAAGCAACCTGATGTTCTATGACAGAGGAGTGACTAAGAAACTTGAGGTATATAAATACAATTGAATACAACTCAGCTACTAAAAATGATGGTGTCATCTCCTTTGCCCTATCTTGGATGGAACTTAAAGGAATCACGTTAAGTAACATCAGCCAGAAAGAGAAATATAAATATCAGATGATCTCACTTATAAGTGGAACTTAAGGAACAAGGAGAGAAAGGAAGAATACAAGGTGAAACTTGGGACTAGGTGTGGTGCACTACACTAAAGAAAGACTTTGGGATAAGAGAGAATGGGAGGAGGTAGAGAGGGTGTCAGAGACCCAGGGAGATGAGAAAATTTACCCATGTGTCAATAACTATACTGTGCACCATTATCCCCCCAATAAAATTATTTTAGGTGGAAAACTACTGCTTGCAATCATTGTTTTGTATTAAATTCCCACTGTTAGATCACACCTCAAGGAACTTGTGTTCTTAGGATAAACAGAAAAAGAGAAAGAAAGAAAGAAAGAAAGAAAGAAAGAAAGAAAGAAAGAAAGAAAGAAAGAAAGAAAGAAAGTTAGAAATGAGACAAAGGGGAGAGAAAGAGCAAGTCATATATATATATATTATATATATTATATATTATATATATTATATATATTATATATATATAATGCCTATACAACTCTACCCTTCTCAGTGGCTATTCCCTCTTATGGCAGAGGCTGAGAGATACCGAGGAAGAGACAGAGAGAAGACACCACAGCACTGCTCTACTGCTCATGAAGCTTCCTCCTTGCAGATGTCCCCCAGAGCTCAAACCCAGGTGCTTGGTAAAGTGTACTATCTACTGAGTGAGCCATTTGCCAGCCTACTCTCTTCGAAATTTACAGTCTTTTTTTTTTTTTCCTACATGTTTTCCCTTAAAAGCAAGTCACTGAATCCAGCCATATTCAAGAGGAAGAATTACATTCTATTTTTGGTACTTTCAGTTTCCCTACTCTAGTCAATTGTTAGTGTTCTCAGATTCAACCCCTGACATTCTCTCTTCCTCTCCGTTTCACGCATGTGTTTCACATGCTATGCCAGCACCATGGGAAATGCCCGATCCCTGTGCTTTGCTAACACCACCTCTTCCTTCAGTCTCTCTCCCAGTAACTGTGGTAGCTGAATGACTTCCCCTGTTGCTGACCACTGGATTCCACCCCTGTCTTTGGATTTTTTTCAAGACTTTTGTAATACTGTTTTAAAAATATTTTTATTTTATCTTTATTTATTTATTAGATAGAGACAGAGAGAAAATGAGAGGGATGGGGAAGACAGACACTCACAGCACTGCCTCAATGACCATGAGGATTTCCCCTACAGGTGGGGACCAGGGGCTTGAACCCAAATACTTGCATATTTAAGATGTGTGCTCAACCAGATGCGTCATCACCCACCCACCGTAAAATATTTGGGTTGCCAGAAAAGTCATAATGTATTTTTCTATGAAAAAATGTGTCATGACTTTTTTTGACAACCCAACACTCTTTGTAATGGGTTCCGCAAGCTCATTTTCTCTAATGAACAACGTAAATAATTTTGTTTTCCTGACTAGATAATAACTGGCATAGATGTTGAGACCACTGACAAAACATAACAAAACAAAAAAAACCTGAGGATTATTTCCATGTTCTCTCATGGAAAGAGAGAACAAGTCAGGAAAAGGTTTCTATAGTGTGATTTGCTATTAATCTTTCAAAACAGTAGCTGTTCTGTCACACACCATACAATCCCCATTTCACTTATATTTATGAAAAAAGATGTCATGAATTGTCTAAGTGACTGTCATCTGCTCGTGCTATGTTTGGACAATACTGCAGTTCAGCCCCATCAGAGTACAGAAGAGCAATATGGAGGTATTAAACAAGGTAAGAGCGTGTGTAGTGTGTGCGTGTGTGTGTGTGTGTGTGTGTGTGTGTGTGTGCGCGTGTGCATGTGTTTCTTTTTTTATTGAGGGGGTTAATACAGTCCAGCGCAATCACTGGCACATAAGTATAATTTAACTTTGCACAAAGACCCCAAAGTTCTCTTCTACCTTTCCCTCCCCTCCCTTCCCCAGACTCTCTTGCTTGATGTGATGCATTTTGCATTGTACTCACAAAAGTTTCTTTATTGCCATCATTTTAGCCTAAAGAACCTATATTCTCATACTTCATATTCTTTCCCATTCACACCTGACACTTGCTGACTTGTAAACTGAATTTGTATGTGTCCACTGTACATAGTTTAAGATTATTAGGAACTTTCCAGTATATCTTCAAATAGTTTTTCTTGAACTTTCAAATACAAAAATGACTTTAAAACTTATGATTAAACAACAACAATGAAATCTTAATGATTTTTGGAGGAAAGTGGGAGGACGATTTGGAAGAATTTGGGGGCTCAGTGGGGTGGCAATGTAGGAGCTATGAAATTGCAACTGCCTCCTCTCCTTACATTATGGGTACAATTTATTTGCAATTTTTTCACTTTAAAATTGAAGTCACTAATCTTATGATTCCTGTGCTGCCTTGACTTTGTTAATAATTAATTTCCTTTGCTTGGCATATCTTTAATTCGTACCATAGTGTTTGAGAGCTTCCAGTCTGTGGATCTGAGCAAATGCATTATTGAACATTCTTCCAACAGTTCGCTCGTTTCATTTTGCTCCTCTGGCCTTCTCATTACTCAGTCTCTACAACATTCCAAGCTTGTTGCTTTTCTTCGAGAGTGCACTGCTGATAGCATATTCTTTTTGTATATGCCACTCCTCCCTCCCTTTGTAGGGAAGTCCTGGGTTTTATTGATGGCACTGTCAGTCAGGAGAGGTAAATATATGTTGGGTGGAGTAGTGTTAGCCCCTTTCTCTTAAGTTGCAGCTGGTATGATTCCAAAAAGCATCTTTCTGAAGCAGCAGTGGCAGCAAAGTCACCTAATAGAAGCCAGTGTACACACACACTAATATTTCTGTGGTGGAAACTTTCACATATCAAAGGGGGGTTTGGAATAGGCTTCAAATACGCTGCAGACTCTCTGACAAGGACTGTAACCCAGATGCAACTCTAAGAAACTCTTTCGTATATCTACCTTTGCTGTGCTCAGACAAAGTGGAGAGAACTCAGGGTAGTCCCAGAACTTAATCTCAGAGGAAGCTATGCCTGGCCCTTTAGAGAAAGCACACATTGATTAATCTGAAAGGGATTGTCGGCTGTAAGATGTGTGGGTGTCTGGAAATGATTAGATCCCTCTTAATCCCAAATGTCTGTCTGAAGAAGCTCCACATCAAACACCCCCACTCATTATATTTCTTCAGCATACCCTCACTGTTAGCTTTTGATGCAGTCCAGATCACACTGGTAAAGACAGCTAACTCTACAGATCACCCAAAAATTGATAGTGTGCTTACATCGTCAAAGAAATAAAAGAAACATTTTTGAAAAGACATTAATGATCACTTATTCATTTCTATTTTTATTAATTTCCAACTTTTTGCCATGCCCTACACACAGAATTGATAGAAAATGGACTATAGTTTCAGGTACCAATATATCAACATATATTTTGGTAATTCATTGCCTACTGAAGTTGTTGGTCTTATGATCGCTTTACTGTCTTCACTGCTAATAACTTCACAGGCTTTTCAGTGGCTATTGCTTCTGCTTGGAAGTTCCTGTTCTCCCCTCTCCATCTGTGGGATTCTGCCAGTTCATCCATTCATCAATGTCCAGGCCCAAACAATTTATATCTCTCCTGTGACGACTCTGTTTTGTCTCTTCTGAGCTCTGCAAGTTCCAACCATTTGTGTTTGTCTGTTTTATACTGACCTTCTGGTCAGCAGTGCAGCATTCATATAGCCATCACTCATACCTAAAGCAGAGCCTGACACATACTCCATTTCTGTGACTTGACTTGGGTGGCAGAGTCCAAGGGTATCTGCCCTGGGGAGGGTGCCTTTTTTATAATAGAAGAACCTGAAAAGGCTTCACCCTTTGCCATCTCTGCCCTTGAAGAGCCTGGATGACATGAGAAAGCAAATCTGTTCATATATTTTTGTTTTTGTTTTGTTTTTGGTGTTGGGGGTCAATCCGAAGGCCTCATATTTGTGAAGTATGGCTGTAGCTTGGAGGTGCAACCCCAGCCAGCCACTCACTGTCCAGGTCATAAAGGAGCCTATTCTTCAGGGACCCATGTATGAAAATGGAATTAGGGGACAGGCAGTGGCGCACCCAGTGGAGTGCACATGTTACCATGGAAGTGAAATTGAGCCCTTTACTTCCTGAAGAGGCTGTGGCATTCAATGCTGAGAACACCAGCACCATTGTTGACAAAGTAGACACTGTTTACCCCAACTCAGTGAAGCCGCTTGACACCAGAGCCTTATGGGCAATGGCATGCTAATCAGATCAGCAGCACTTCCTCCCAGTTCTGACCAAGCAGGCAAGGTGGGAAAGAGGTTGCTGCTGCCAGGGAGTCAAGGAAAGCACATCCTGAAAGTGTAATAGTTCAAAATCGTCTATTTCTGTCGATGCCTCTGAGAAATTAAAAGTGATCTCCAGCCTTTCACATGAAAGGAAAAAGCTTTTAGTTTTCAGTGCTGTGTATTATTAGAACAGGAGTCTTGTCCCTCTAAGTGTTCTGTTTCCAGGAGGTGTGGCTATGGAATAGGAGCCCTTTCAGACCGCATTCTTAATAAACTAGGGAAAAAAATGGAGAATCACCTGAAAACTCAACAAAATACAACCAGGATCTCTCCAGAAACTCACTAAGCCACAGTAACTAAGTTTTGATGCTGCTAAGATTTCATCCTGACTTTCCTGGACAAACGACCTCGCCAAAGTGTCCTGCAACCTCATCTCCCCTGAGCCCTACCTTACTAGGGAAAGATAGAAATAGGCTGGGGTTGTGGATCAACTCGCCATTGTCCATGTCCAGCAAAGAAGCAACTACAGAAGCCAGAACTCCCTATAAAGAATTTTGGTCCAGAGGCCAGGCAGTGACACACTTGGTTAAGTGCTTATATTACAATTGGTAAGGACCCAGGTTCAAGCCCCTGGTCCCCACCTGGGGGGCAGGGGGAAGTTTCCTATAAAGAATTTTGGTACATAATCCCAGATGGGTAAATGCTAGAGGAAAGACAACCAAAGGGCTCTGAACTCCAATTCCAACCTGACCAAAAGAGAGAAGGGGGAAAAAAAAAAAAAAAAGGAAGGGCACTCAGAAGTAGTAGGTGTGACTTAGAATGGAGGAAAAGGCAGGACAATAGAAAAAAAATATATATATATATATACTTATAGAAATAATAGTCAACCCATATCGGGATACATGCCCAAGATTGGTATTGCTGAATCATAAGGTAATTCCATTTTTATTTGCTTAGGAACTCTCTGAACAATCTTCCAAACGGGCTGCACTAATTTGCATTCCTACCAGCAATGTAGTAGAGTTCCTTTTTTCTCTATAAACTCTCCATTGCCTGTAATTTCCTGTTTTGTTGATATAGGTCATTATCATAGGTGTGAGATGAAATCTCAGTGTAGTTTCAATTTACATTTCTCTAGTGATAAGTGAAGTGGAGCATTTCTTTATATGCCTGTGAGCCATGTGTGTTTCTTCTTTAGAAAACTATCTGCTTAGTTCTTTGTCTCACTTTTCTACTGGATTATTTACTCTTACTTCTTTTGTAGATTTGTGTCAATTCTGTATAGATGTTTGATATCAGTTGTTTATCATATGTGTGATATGCAAATATCTTCTCCCATTTACTGGGTTGCCTATTTATCATTGTGTAGTTCACTTTCAATGTTTAAAACCTTTTTAGTTTGATGTAGTCCTATTTATTTAATCATGTTCATTTTATATGCCCAGGGGGTTCAGATTACAAATACAATTCTGATCCTGCAGTTTCATCAGCATTTTCTTCTATAAATTTTAGAGTTTCTAGTCTAATTTCCAGACATTTAATCCATTTTGACCTGACTTTGGTGTATGGCATTAGGTGGTGGTCTTGTTTCACTTTTCTACATGTATCTGTCCAATTTTCTCAGTAACAATATGTTGGATATACTTTCTTTACCACACTGAAGCATTTTGGCCCCTTTGTCATATATTAAGTTACTGTGCATGTGTGGAATCATTTCTGGACTCTAGATTCTGTCTCATTGATCCAAGTGCCCATGTTTTTTTAAATATATTTTATTTATTTTAGTGAGATACAGAGAAGGAAAGAGAGAGCGAGAGGGGGAGAGAGAGAGAGACAGAGAGATACAGAGAGACCACAGCACTGCTCATCTCTGCTCATCTCTGGCTTATGATGGTGCTGGATATTGAACCTGAGACCTCAGAGCCTCGAGTCTTTTGCACAGCCATTATGCTATTTCCCCAGCCCCAATTATTCATTTCTTACTACACTACCACACCATTTAAATTCCTATTGCTTTGTAGTATAAACTGAAATTGGAATGTACCTCCATATTTTTCCTTTTTTCTCAGAAGTGCTTTGGCTATTCATGTTTTTTGTTTCTGGTTTTGTTTTTTGTTTGCTGTTGTTGTTGTTGGTGTGTGTGTGTGTGTGTGTGTGTGTGTGTGTGTGTGTTTACAGATAAATCTTTGGACAAGTTGCTCAATTTCCTTGGAAAAAAATGCCTTTGGGATCTTGATATAAATTGCATTGAAATCATAGATTGCTTTGGGTAGAATGGCCATTTTAGTGTTTATTCTTCCAATCCAGGATAAAGGAATGTTCTTCCATTTTCTGTGTGTCCTCTATTTCTTTTAACAATATCTACAGTTTTCCTTTTAAGTGGACTTCACCTCATTTATTTATTTATTTACTTATTTATAAGAAAGATAGGAGGAGAGAGAGAGAGAGAGAGAGAACCAGATATCACTCTGGTACATGTGCTGCCAGGGACTGAACTTGGGAGTTCATGCTTGAGAATCCAATGCCTTATCCATTGCGCCACTTCCCGAACCACATTTCACCTTTTTCATGAGATTCACCCTAAGGTATTTTATCTTTTTGGGTTAGATTGTAAATGGGAGTGAGTCTTTCAATTCCCTTTCCTCTGGCTCCTTGTTTGTGTGCAGAAATGCAACAGATTTATGTGTACTGATTTTGTTTCCTGCTACTTTACTGAATTTATTCATTGTTTCCAGTATTTTCCGTGGTTCTTTGGGGTTCTCTAGGTATATTATCATGTCATCAGCAAATAGTGATAGTTTGATATCTTCTTTTCCAATCTGTATATCTTTGCTATCTCTTTCTTAGCTGATTGCAGTGGTGGGTACTATGCTGTGTAATAGTGGACATCCTTGTCTGGTTCCCAATTATATAGATGGAAAACTTTCTTCTTTCCCCCATTGAAAAATGATATTAGCTGTTGGTTTGCTGTAAATGGTCTTTATTATATTGAGGAATCTGCACATGGCTTTCAACAGAGGAAATAGTATAAGTGAAAAGAACTGATAAGATTCTAATGTTTTTAGTTCCTACTTTGTGTTGGTGACTTTGACTTTGAACTCAAATTTTAATTTCTAGCCCTCCTTTAGATGTGAAAAACCAACATTTTAAAATGGCTGAATTCAAAGAATTCTAAAAGAAATTACTTAACAGAAATTTTTAGGTAACTAAGTATCATCCAGCAACAAATGAATAATAATGAGAATTATCAAACACTAAAAAAGTAAGCCATCTCAAAGACACAAGTTGAGGATGAAGTGTTGGAAAAGAAGGTATTCACCTACCCTTTATTGTGCTGATCTATCACACTGAAGTTATGTCTATTAGGAAGGTTAAAACTTCAAGGGGTTATGGTGTTCCCTGTGTAACCTTATAGCGCCAGAGCCATCTAGGATAGTTGCCATTTTCCTCTATAGCCAGGTCCTCCTTTTCTTCCCTGCTCCTGGCCACAGTACTACGAAAATTCAGCATGGCTCCTGTATCATCTGTCTTCTGGCCTGGTTTAAGGTACAGGGAGTTTTGGGGCACTGAAGGGGAGGAGACAGAGAACAAAGTACTTATTCTCCAAGATCCTTTCCTGCAGTGCTTCCTTAAGTTAGCCCTGCCCATCAATTTCTCCACTGGAGATAACCTAGTCTACAGAACTTTCTCATGTTCTGGGTCACAATAATGTCTTTCTTGTTTCTTAAGGCCCAGAGATGGTGAGAACTCCACTGTTACTAACTCCAAATTCTTTCCCTACCTTTATGGTACTCCCTATAATTAGTAACTCTATTGATTCTTTATGATTTTAATGTTAGTATATCATATGTTTTCTGATAAAGCAAAACTGAGCAGCAAGGCTTTGTAGAATAAAATATCCTCAAACAATACAGTAAGAGTTGGGACATACAAATGTCATTATGTGATGTGGAAAACAAGTTTCTTTTAGTGAAAGTAAAACACAAAGTGTATGCCAGCTTTACAAAAGAACATGGGCTCCTATTTATAACTTGAAAAAGTGAGCAAAAGAGCATGCAGACAGCTCAGATCAATGTTACTCTAGCTACATTTGATGGATATTTGTTCTCGAAATAGCAGCCTCAGACGTTGTACAGATAGTAAGCGCAATTGAAATTTAACAATATACCCAGTTAAATTTAAATCATGTTGATCATTTCTAGATGAACAGTTCCCAGTAGAAATAACTCTCCCCACATGTGAATAGAAAGGCATGTGTACAGTAATTGTCATAATTTTGACATTTTAAGATTGACTTAGCATTAAGAGATTGGGTAAAATTGGTCACAAATAAGCCTTCAGGAGGGTTTTATAAGCATAGTCCATCCTATGGACAATTTTGCTATGTTGCTGAAACATGCCTGTGTGAGCAGAAAATGCCAGCTTCTTCCCTGAAAGATAGCAATAAATCAAATGTCCCCAACTTTAAGCAGAATAAATACTTCCCTTGCTTTATTACATGTTCTAATAAAATAAATCCTTTGGCAGTTTAGAGTTCATCTTATAGCTTTCTAAAGTGCCATTTTGTTTTTATCAATGTGTTGTGTAGTCCAAGTTCTTATAAATGAGAAATTAAAGGCTTTTCCTGTTTGTTTTTTTCTTTTGTTTTACCTTAAAATATATTTTTAAGTTTTTAAGATAAAAATGGATATAACTTCCTCTGGCTTATGGTGAAGCTGGGCTTTGAACTTGTGACCTTTGAAAGTCGTTTTACATAGCCATTATGCTATCTTCTCATCTGAGATATAGCATGTCAACTATAACTCTCAGTAATCTGAAAAATAATCCCACATATCTACATTTGCTTATGATCAGGTAGTCATAAGCACATGTAGTCATATTAAACGTAGTCACATTGAAATTGTTAGGGAGGCCTGGAGGTGGCACACCTAGTAAAGCACACATATTACAACACGAGGACCAGGTTGAAGTCCCTGCCTGGCCCCCATCTGCAAGGGAAAGCTTCACAAGCCGTGAAGCAGTGCTGTAGGTCTCTCTCTCTCTCTCTCTCTCTCTCTCCCTTTCCTTATTATCCCCCTCCCTTCTCAATTTATCTCTGTCTCTAACAAAAGTAAATAAATAAATACTTCTTTTTAAAAAAGAAAAATATTTTAAAAGAAATTTTTAGGTAACTTCCTTACTTGGAAAACTAGATCTATATTTATTAGTATGCTAGAAATCATAGCATCAATTTATAAAAATCAATACATGTTGTTTGGTAATATAAGTCAATAAATTCTGATATTTGTATTGGTTAGTGTATTTTCTACTGAATCCATGGATTAAATAAGCATAAACAATAGTTATGCTAATAAAATCAACACCAGAAATGTTGCAGCAAATCCAAGAACTATGTGGGGAAGGCAGGAGGGAGTTGAGAGGGCACTGGGCACCCAGTGCACATGGAGAACTTAAGGTGCCGGTGGAAGAGCTCTGCAGGCACCTATCACAGGGAGATAAGAAGTCATATTCATGTGACCAGTGTCCTGTAAATCATATTTCCCAATAAAATGCTATAAATGTAGTTTTAGGCCACCCACTACATTCCAAGTTCTAGTAGAGAAAGTAAGATAACTAAAGCATAATCCTATCCTCAGAAAAATGTTCTCAAAAGCAAGGGACAGAATGTGCATATGCTCAGATAAAATGTAGGTCAAAGCATGGTTAAATCTCTTTGAGCTCCTGCTCCCCACCTACAGGGGAAAGCGTCAGGATTGGTAAAGCAGGTCCGCAAGCGTCTCTCTTGCCTCTCTCCCTCTCTATTTCCCCTCTCCTCTCAATTTATCTCTGTCCTTTCTAATAAAATGGGGAGGTGGCCACCAGGAACAGTGGGTTCTTAGTGCTGGCAATGAGCCCCAGCAACAACAACAACAAAAACAACCCATAATTAAATGTTATAGAGATAGACGAGAAACGTTCATTTAAAAAAGTACACCATACTTGAGTTGATCAGAAGACTGAGGAGATTAGAGAAGGAAACAGATATTAAGTGATCTGCTCGGTTTCAAAATGGGAAAAGTGAGAACAAGGGTGGGAACTGAAAGGGAAAAGTGTCACATGAAGACATGGCTTGGGGGCTGAGTGGTGGTACACCTGGTTAAGCGCATGTGTTACAATACCCAAGGACCCGGGTTCAAGCCCCCCAGTCCCCACTTGCAGGGGGAAAGCTTCACAAGTAGTGAATCAGTACTGCAGGTGTCTCTCTGTCTCTGTCTCTCTCTACTTCCCCCTGTCTCTCAACTTCTGGCTGTCTGTATCCAATAAGCAAAGATAATAATTTTTTTTTAAAAAAGACAGCTTGAAAAAAGACATGAGAGTGGGAAGTCTAAAAAATACTGAACAGTTCATCAAAGTCAGAAGTTACTAAGCCTAGGACAGGAAAATCAGATTCAACATCGAATAGATAAATATGATGTACTTGTAATATGAACAAAAGATTCAGCTAGTATCTGTGACAAAGTCAATATGAAGAACACAATCTGCTTTCAGGGAGTTTGCATTCTTGTTAGAGAGGGAAAGACACTAAAGAACTACCTATTATAATTGTGAAGCCTCATATGGTATGAAGGATGGGAGAAAAATGACAGAAATAAATGTACTTTAATGTTAAGAAAAAGTGTGTTTTGCACATGAACACACAAGTCCTAAGGAGATCAAGAAGAAAAGCTAACACTCAGCTATGGTCTTTATCCCAGATCCCTATAATCAGGTTTCTCCTGTATTATTTATATCTTTTTATTATTTTTTTCCTTTTGATTTTTACCAGAGCATTATACAACTCTGGCTTATGGTGGTGCTGGATATTGAACCTGGGATGTAGAAGCCTCAGGCATGAAAGTCTGTTGCATAACCATTATGCTATCTACCCTGCCCCCTCTAATCAGATTTCTAATTCAGTGGAGGGAGTAAGTGTGAAGTAGAGAGTATATTGGGTATAAGAAGTATTTTGAAAGCAATACTTCCAAAAGAAGATGGAGTATTTTTCTTTGTTGAGCATGAAAAAACAAGAATCTCCTTTGGACTTCTAAGAAGTAAATTTGTAGAAAATATTAAAGACATGGAGCTGGACAGTAGTGCACTGGGTTAAGCACACATATTCCTATAATCAAGGACCCAGGCTCAAGACACCGCTCCCCACCTGCAGGGTGGACGCTCCACACACAGTGAAGCAAGTCTGCAGGTGTCTATCTTTCTCCTTCCCTCTCTATCTACCCCTTCCCCTTTCAATTTCTCTCTGTCATAGCAAATAAAAATAGAAAGAAAAAATGAGAAAAATGGCCACCTGGAGTGGTGGATTGGCAATGCTGGCACCAAGGCCCAATGATAACCCCGGTAGCATTATAAAAAGGAAGCAAGCAAGCAAGCAAGCAAGCAAGGAAGGTAGGGAATAGGAAGGAAGAAAGGAAGGACAGGAGGAGGGGGGGAGGCAGGCAGGAAGGAAATATTAAAGATATGATTAACAATTTAGTACTTTTATAAAAATACAAAATATTTCTGCTGACTAGTAGAAGAAATTAGAGATTGTGTGTTATTCTTTCTAATTACCTCTCAAATTCTTCAAATCACAGAGTTCTTCACAAAACTTATGTTCTGTTCCATTAAATGTAGAGCATTCTTTCAGCTACCATCCATTTACTTTCTGTAATCTATTCATTTTATTTCATGAGGAATAGAGAAGTGCCACAGCACCACTCTAGCATATATATAAGTGCTAAGAATTAACCCCCAGGTCTCAGGCATGTAAATCCCTCCTTCTACAACTGATCCACCTCCCTCAACAGAATCCAATTCTTTTTAAAAGAGTGTTACTGTGTTACTAGGGAAAGAGAGAGGCAGACTGGGGGTATGGACCGACCAGTCAACGCCCATGTTCAGCGGGGAAGCAATTACAGAAGCCAGACCTTCTACCTTCTGCAACCCTCAACGACCCTGGGTCCATGCTCCCAGAGGGATAGAGAATGGGAAAGCTATCAGGGGAGGGGGTGGGTTATGGGGATTCGGTGTTGGGAATTGTGTGGAGTTGTACCCCTCCTACCTTATGCTTTTGTTCACTAATCCTTTCTTAAATAAAAAATTAAAAAAAAAAAAAAAGAGTGTTACTGAAAATAAGGCAAAATCTGCAAAACCTACATGGTCCACCTATGTTTTAATAAATAAAGTTAAAAATACATATACATATTCTACAGTCTTAATATTAATATTTGTTGTTAGGGAAAAGAAAAGGAAAATTATAATACCTTCTTCTTCTGCTTCTAGCGTTTGCCCTTCTTCCGTAGCCAGTCAACAGCGTCAGGTTGAGCCTGATGTAAAGTTTCGAGACCTCCTTTGAATCTGGAGAGGTGGCAGTCGTTGACTATGTGGGTCATAGTCTGTCTGGAGCCGCAGGGGCAGTTCGGGTCGTCTCTGGCTCCCCAGCGATGGAACACAGCGGCGCACCGGCCATGGCCTGTTCGATAGCGATTGAGGAGGGCCCAATCATAACGTGCTAGGTCAAAGCCGGGTTGACGCTTGCAGGGGTCTGTGATGAGGGGTTTGTTCTTTACCTCAGCTGACTGCCAACTCTGTTTACAAGAGACTGGAACAGAGAAGTTCAGTGTAGGCGTAGGGGACCAGATTGGGTGACTATTTAATGATACATAGCAACATAGCATACTAACTGTCATGTCCCTTTGAAGAGGTAAATGCCAAAAAATATTTAGAGGGAAATGATGGAAGGATGTACCTTACTGAAATTAAAATATTCTTTGGCTTCCCACTTTTTCCCCTAGGAAACAGTGCTGCCATCAACACTGGAGTGCTAGTATCTCTGAAAGACCCTGATTTCAATTCTCAGAAGTCAAATTGCTGGATCGTGTAAGTCCTTTTACATACTCACCGTACTCGTTTCCTGGGCATAGTTACAGGTGCTGTAAGTACTGCCTTACTCCTGAATGTTATGCCTCTTTGCATCTCCCACTCTCTGTACCATGTCTGTAGCACTCTTGTACACATAGTGAGCCTTCTGAAATCCCACAGCAATCGAGAGACTGAGGAAATCAGCTTCTGGGCCCCATTCGAGAACTTGCCAGAAAATAGCATGGGAAGTTCTGAGACCATCACAAGCCCGATGAATGGACAGAAAAATGCAGATAACTCAGGCTGGGGAGACAGTATGATAGTTATGCAAAAGACTTTCATGTCAGAAGGTCCAAGGTCCTAGGTTCAATCCTAGGACCACCACCATAATCCAGCACCACCATAAACCAGAGCTGAGCAGTGTTCTGATATATATATAGTCTCTGCCTCTCTGTCATTAAAATTAACATAAATAAAATATTTTTAAAAGAAAATGTCGATAGCTTTTCTGTTCTTGTAAGCTTCTTAATTTTCCTATTTGTTCCCAAGCAAGTACTTCTCCATGCTACTTCTCCTGAGTCCAGGACTTAGTTGAGGGTGAAAAATGAGGGCTTATCAGAAGCCACTAGCTAGTCAGCTCTCTTTCCTTGCTCTCCTCTACCCTCAACCTTGATATTTTCATCTATACTTAAATCAAAGGTTTGCTATGAGTTATTACCTTTAGTGTATGTGAACAATGAATAATTTGGATTCTGAAATTCAAAGGATAAGACTCTGTACCTTCTTCTCAGAGTCTTACTTTTTATGAGATAATATAGCCATCAGAATGGAAGGAAAAGGTGCGACCGACAAGAGATACACAAGATCAAAGAGATCTGCTAACGTATCTACTTGTAATATACTGATATGTCAATCTGTTTAGGATGTGGCTATTTGTAGACAAAGGTTTTTCAGTTCTACTCCAAATCATGTAGCCAGGTTACTTCCAGAGGAAAGGATAGTGGTGAATGGAGACTTTCATTGTCTATTCTCATTCTTCTGAATCTATTGAATACTTTAGAGCAGTGATTTTAAAACTTTAATCAAAATCACCTGGAAGTCTTTTTAAAACTCTGATGGCTAAGCCCCAGGCAGTAATTTACATTTCAAACAAATTCTAAGGTGATGTCCTCACTGCTGATCTGGGGACCACACTCTGAAAAGCATTGCTTTAAAACAATCATTTTCAGTAAATAAAACATATATACAAATTAAAAATTACTATCTATCTTTAAGAGCACCTACTGAGTCTACTCCAAAAATTGTCCCACTTCCAGGCAGGGAAAATAACTCAGCTGAGAGGATACTGGTCTGCCATGTATGCCACCCAGGTACTGTGTTTTTTCCCCAACACTAAAATCACTTTATTGCGGAAATGTTGATTTACAGGATTTTTGTTGTGGTAAGGGTACATTCACTTCTCCCCAAGAGTGGTGTCAGTACATTTCACCTTCAACCAAAGCATTATATTGCTCCACCAGAGGAACTTGGGTCCTCAACCTCCTTTTAGTGCTCCTTTCTTCCCCCTTTTGAGTGTCTGTCCCTCTCTGTTTCTAGCTTTATTTTATTTTATTTTATTTTATTTTATTTTATTTTATTTATTTTATTTGTGTCCACGGTTATTGCTGGGGCTTGGTGCCTGCACTCGAATTCACTGCTTCTGGAGGAAATTTTTCCTTTTGTTGCCCTTGTTGTTTATTGTTGTTATTACTATTGTCGTAGTTATTGCTGTCGTTGTTGGATAGGACAGAGAGAAACTGAGATAGGAAGGGAAGACAGAGAGGTGGAGAGAAAGATAGACACCTGCAGACCTGCGTCACCACTCGTGAAGCGATCCCCCTGCAGGTGGGGAGCTGGGGGCTCGAATTGGGATCCTTGTGCCGGTCCTTGCGCTTTATGCCACCTGTGCTTAATCCATTGCGCTGCCGCCTGACCCATCTCTAGCTTTCTGTCTGAAAAAGTTAACCCAGAACTAATGAAGCTCCAGTAATGACAAAAGATAGATAGATAGATAGATAGATAGATAGATAGATAGATAGATAGATAGATAGATAGATAGATAGATAGAGAATATGCCTTATTCCATAATGGAGTACTGGTTCAGCTGCTGCAGAGAGAATGGCCATGTGGAGGCTGCTGTCCTCCACAACAGCCCATGGTGAGCAGATATGAGCTCCTCCCATCTGGGAAGGCCTTTCAGATCACTGGGCATGGTAAATGAAATTCAATCTGCTTAAGTATTCCCTTTCACTTCAAAATGTTCCTTCCTGTAGCCTTTCAATATGTGATGAAGCAATCAGGAAGCATTAAGACTTAAGATCGGGCCAGCAATCTAGCTGGCTTGGATAGTGCACTTACTTTGTCCTGGGCATGAGCCAAGTTCAAGTCCAATCCTCACTGTACTGAGGGAATCTTTGGTGCTGCAGTATCTTTCTCTCTGTCTCTCTATCTCTGTCTCTGCTGTGCCATCTGAAAAAGACCACCTGAACAAAGAAAGGTAGGAGGCATATCTTGCCAAATGTTCAGCCTAGGTTCAAGCACCCACATCACATTGGCAGTATCATGGAAATGGGGAAAATCTCTAGTTCTGTATTCTCTTGTTATCTGTCTATCTATCTATCTATGACTCTCTCTGAATGACAAAGTAGCCAGGAGTGGTGATATCACATGTGCCCATTGTCCCAGCTCCACACACAACAAAGAAATAACAACGTATTCCTTGGATTTTTTTCAGTCAATTCCATCAATATGATACATTTACTCTCCTTATTTCATGAACTCATTAGCTTTCTTTTCTTGTTTTATTTGGGGTAGAGAAGAAAACTTATAGCTGGAATAACTACAGAATGCCTTCCTAGAAATGTTCAGTACCTTTTGCAAAACTAATGACACTTTTCTTCTTCAGAATCTAGTTTCCAGCATTTGTCCTATAAAGTAATGTGTGTGGTTTGTGTTTTTCCAAAAAGATCTCCTTAGAGACCTGGCCTGGTTTCTAGCCTTTACAGCTTTCTCATTTGCCTTTCATGTCTCTGTGCAGTACTGGATTTGGCTACAACTACTAAAGTTTCCAATTTTTCTATATTCTGGCATATAAATCTTATTTGTGGGAAATTGTTTCTATGGATTAATGCATCTACCTACTATTGTCCCTTGGCTCAGTGAATCTAACCAGTAAAACCACTCTGTTAGACCATTTTATTTGCTTACATAGACAACTGACTATTCCAAATATATGGAATATATTCATACCAATTTCCTCTTAAGCTTCTCTTCGAGCATAACTGGGACTTTCTATCACAGGTATTTTCTTTCCATATTAGCTTTCATTTCTGTTTTGTCTGCTCTACTTTGGGGTATGTATGCTGCAAATGCCTCGAATCTATTTTTCCTCCTTGCTTGTTTTGCAGCAAAAGTGAATAGCAGCATTACAGTGATGGAGTCTTAATTTGAGTGTATTTTAATTAAAACTTCATATGTAGGCAGTTGAGAATATCTAATTTAGACTGGCTTCTAAAAACTCTTATTTTAATCATGGGCGTAGAGTGGCATGCTGTTTCAAGCTGCTACAGATGTACTCTTTGTAGGCAAATAATAAAGTACCAGAAGAAATTAGGATTTTAAATAGGGCTTGGCAGTAGCACATTTTAACACTTTCAACACTGTTTTCAGGCTCTGAATTTTTCCTTGTAATTATATTCCCGAAAGAATGCAAACATCTATCACCAAAGGCAAGCCCTGGAATGCTCATATTGGCAACATCTGTAATAATTCAAAGATAGGGTAAATGCTCTCTGCAACAGGAGAATAGATAAATTTAGTATTGTTGTGTTGTGGACTATTACACGCCACTTAGAATAAACAAAAGGAAATACAAAAAATGATATGAACAAATCTGACCATCATACTACTGAGTGAAAGGAACCAGAGAGAGGGCTGGTGAGATGGCACAGTAGTAGAGTACAGATCTTCCATGTGAGAGATTCCATGTTCAATCCCTAGTACTAATAATAGCCAGAGTTGAGTAACTGAGTGCTCTCCTGGTAAAAAAAATTTCACAACAAGGGAATCCACTCACAAGAGTTATATCCGATGGTTTTATTTAAATTAAGTTCAAAAATAAGCAGACATGAATCTATAATTAATGCTTGCCCTCTAATAGTAGTTACCCTTGAGGAGTAGTTACTAAATGAAATAAAGCAAGGGAGTCTTCTGGGAGCTAGAAATCAGATGTGTGCTGACCTTAAGGCTATGCCATTTACTTAGTTATGCTCAGTATTAAAAGTTGATTGAATTGTACAGCTAGTACAGTGGCTCAGTGGTGGAACACAGAGCATAAGGTCTCAAGTTTGGTGCTCAGAAACTCATATGCCAGAGTAATGTTCTGTTTTTCTCTCTTTCTAATAAATAAATCTTTTAAAATTAATATTGAATTTTATAAAGATAATATGTATATTTCCTATGTATATTATATACAGTGATAAAAAGTTTAAAAGGATATCAAAGAAAAAACTAATTATCTATTCTTCATCTCTTTTCTCCCCAAACTCACTCTATATTTCCCTTTTTGAGGGACAAGTCTACCTGTTTCTTTTATGTTTCTATACATATCCTGAGACACTGGCAGTTTTTCCTTTGAACTCTGTTTCCCATGATACTTGTCTAGGCAATAATCTTGAACAATAGTAATGATACATTCTTCTGGGGAGGAGTAAAGATTTTTTTTGCAGTTAATAAACATACCCCTTTGTGGGGATAAAGCAATTTTATTAACTTGCAAATATGGTGATTCTCAGAATCTCCATAGTGTTGGAACCACTTTTAGCCCAACAACTCAAGTTATGTTAAGTTACTATCACTTTTTAGTCTCACTATGTTTTATGGACCTGATTATCCCAATAAATCGATCCTTGCAATAACAGCCGTATTAGGAGCAATAGCAAGTGTTAATATTTATTCAGTACAGACTATTGTGAGGCACTATGATAAAATACACACCTGCATGCATAAATACATACATTGGTACTTTAAATACATCCATGCAGTCTCAACAGTCTACAAAATAGATTGTTCATCTATTTATAGGTGTAAAAACAGGTTCAAAGATAAAATCACTTGCCATCTATTATGCAACCAGCCAATGATTGACTTGTGATTTAAAGCCAGTTGCTCTGATGTGAATCCATACTTTCAAGTCTGTACTCTAAAAGTGGGTCAATCTCATATGACAGTAGAGAAAAAGGACCACATATTAATTGTCTACAGTGATCTAAGTGGCTGGCAAGTTCAAAAGAAACCATGTGCAGAGAAATTACCACTCATAGTAGAGTTTAGATATTTGCTCTCCACAAAGCATTGGTTCTGAAAAATAGTCTGATGTAGAAATAGTCATCTCTAACAGCTTTTTCTCATTACACCCTAGAGACTTAATTGCAGCAGCGGCATGGTCCACCAGCCTAACATTTACATCGAAAGTTCTATTTCAGGGTACACCTAGCAACAGATTGGACAAAGCAGGCAATAATGTGCAACTAGAGAATCTTCAGGCAGAGCAAGATCTTAATATTTCTCTCTGCTTTGCTGTACCTGATATTTTACTGTTGCCAGGATTTAAGAAGCATGTTTTTCTTTGAAAAGAAAGAAAAGGCTCTAAACACACTTCTTCTGTTTTCTAGATTTCTATCTTCTATCTTTTCAGTTATTTTGCAAGAAAATGTAAAGTAGGGGGAAAGGATATTTGGTTGGTGGACTGTTATATGTTCACAAATAGTTGACATTTCATACATTGTGGATTTTCTAATATGGAAATTTATTGAAGTTAAAGATTTCACTTTGATAAAGAATTAAGTGAATACAATTTTTAAATAAATTTTCAGTGGACAGGGAAGGACACGTAAAAATGATATAAATAGCTAAGACAAAGTCTACCACCCAGTCGTGCGTGCGTGTGTGTGTGTGTGTGTGTGTGTGTGTGTTCTAACATAGGACTGTGAGTGTGGCTCAGGTTCTCATCAATAAGAAAAGACACTTATCAAAGGTGAGAGACGAAAGCTACCTTTAAAATACTTTTTAAAGATTTCATTTATTTATGAGAAAGGAGGAGAGAGAAAGAACCAGACAGCACTCTGGCACATGTGCTGCCAGAGATCGAACTCAGGACCTCATGCTTGAGAGTCCAAAGCTTTATCACTGTGCCACCTCCCAGACCACACCTTTTAAAAATTTATATATATATTGAACTTTATTTATTTATTTATTTTGATAGACCAGAGAGAAATTGAGAAGGAAGGAGTGGGGAGAGGGGGAGAGGGGGAGAGAGAGAGAGACAGAGAGAAGCTTGCAGTACTGCTTCACCACTCATGAAACTTTCTCCTGAAGGTTGAGACCAGGGGCTTAAACCCAGGTCCTCATGCATGATGATATGCGCACCTAACCAGATAAAACACCACCCAGCCCCCCAAAGCTACCTTTCTGTGTAAAATGGAATGCAGAATGGGGGGAGGTACAGGTGGTGGTAAAATAATTCAGCTGACTCTTCCTCAGGCTCTGCTGTTTGCCGATTCATTTAGTTGAGAGAAAGCAGGCAGTGGAAACTACATGGAAAACTACTGAAATAAGACTTCCTAGGATGTAGCCTCACTTTCTAGCAATTGATAAGAGTGACTGTACAGTGAAAGCCTCCTAAACGCTAATCCTCCCTCTTCACCTCCAGGAATCCTTGTAATTATATTTGTGAGACCACAATAAAATAAGGAAGTATACAATAGCAAGACAAAACCAGCATAAGAAATGTAAGACTAATTAAAAATACCTTAGTCCTTTTAGCTATAAAGTATGAGATACTGGAAGGTAGCCTAAACAAGAGCGCATTGCTCAGTAACATGGGACCATTCCCTAGTGCACTGAATGAAATGCTGCTGGACTCTGGGAGGCCCTACTCCCCCACCATGGTCGTCCTGTCTGCCACAAATAACCATCTCCCCAACTTGTATAGTAACTGCTTCTTTACATTTCATCATAATTTTCAATGGACTTGTGAATTCTTAAACATGGAATCATGATTTTGAAGATTTTTTTTCAATTTTGTTCAAATAGAATTAGACAACCTGTATTGTTTCATGCCCATCATAATGCCTATGAGAGCCATCTACTTTGGGGTATGTGGCCATGGTTGGGTTGTTTTCAAAGACTTCAACTGTGAGTCTACAGGGACTGTGGATCCTCAGCTTTAGTAAATAATGCCAGATTGTTTTCCACAGTGCAGTGGTCAATTTGTCCCCAGTAGTATACAACAATTTCAACTTCCAACATTCTCATCTTGGTATTTTCAGTCTTTTTCTTCTTAACCATTCAGGTGAATGACTGGTGATCTAACACTGTATTTCTACTGCATTTATCTGATTGCTAAGGCTTAATTCCTTTTACATGTTTACTGGTCATTATATAATGCTATTTGTGAAGTGCCTGTGCAGTGACCTTACTCATTTATCTATTAGGCTTTTTCTTAATGGTTTACAGTGGTTTTGAAATATATTCTTGATAAGAGGCTTTGTCAATTATATATATTAGAAATAGCTACTACCCCTATTTTGCTTGCCTTCCTACTCTCTTAATGCTTTGCAGGAAGTAAGCCACCATGATATGCATTGAGTTGACAGCCCAGTAGAGGACTAAAAACAAACAAAAGTTTCTTTTCTCCCCTGGAGTTACTCATTTAGAACATAACATACAAGGCACATCTTGGATAAAATTCATTCTCTTTTCTAAAGGATGCCTCAAATAGCACCCTGGGCCCATCCCAAGAGTTGTGACTTCAGAACTTGGCTCCATAGCCATACCCATGAAACCTTATGTTTCAATTATCTACCATTATGTAACCATCCACTCCAAACTTAGTGAAAGAGCTGTGGGAGGTAGGAAGATCAGATCACAGAGCCTTCTCCTTCTCCCTGATTGCTTCAAAACTCAATTCCTGTCCTTGTTGCATGCTCCCACCCCACTGTATAAAAGACTGGTAATACTTGATAAAGTACTGTTGCTGGTGTCTATATCCCTACCTCTCTATCAACCCCTTATCTCTCAATTTCTGGCTGTCTCTATTCAATAAATAAATAAAGATAAAAATATTTTTTAAAAAAGATGATGACTTGTTACTTTAAAAAAAATGAATGCCATACATTCAGCAACAAATGCTGGACAGGTTATGGGGACAAAGGAACCCTCCTGCACTGCTGGTGGGAATGTAAATTGGTCCAACCCCTGTGGGAAGCAGTCTGGAGAACTCTCAGAAGGCTAGAAATGGAGCTACCCTATGACCCCGCAATCCCTCTCTTGGGGATATATCCTAAGGAATCAGACACACTCATCCAAAAAGATTTACATATAACTATGTTCATAGCAGCACAAATTATAGTAGCCAAAACCTGAAACCAATCCATATGTCTAACAATAGATGAGTGGCTGAGTAAGTTGTGGCCTATATACACAATGGAAAACTACTCAGCTATTAAAAATAATGAAATCACCTTCTTCACCCCATCTTGGATGGAGCTTAGAGATATCATGTTAAGTGAGATAAGTCAAAAACAAAAGGATGAATATGGGATGATCTCACTCATAGGCAGGAGTTGAAAAACAAAATTAGAAGGGAAATCACTAAGCAGAACTTGGAGTGGAGTTGATGTGTTACACCAAAGTAAAAGACTCTGGGGTCAGGGGAGGAGGGTTCAGGTCCTGGAACATGATGGCAGAGGAAGACCTAGAGGGGATTGTATTGTTATATGGAAAACTGGGAAATGCTATGCATATACAAACAAACTATTTTATTTTACTGTCAATTACAAACCATTAATCCCCCAATAAAGAAATTTAAAAATACAAAAAATAAATAAAAATAAAATGTTTATTATAGTGCTGAATGTGAAAATACTACAGTAGTAGTTTTGAAAAACGCATGGTGAGAATACATGGCCCTTCCATGAAATGATCAGGAAGAAAAGAAAGAAGGAGGGAGAGAGGGAGGGAGGGAGGGAGGGAGAGAAGGGAGGAAGGAAAGAAGGAATCCTGGAAGCAGAAAAGTCCAATCATCTTCTGTAGTCAAAATATGATAAAAATTATTCATAAAATGAACCTAGTGAGACTCTAAATGCTACATATGTGCCCCTCTGAAATCTTTTCCCCTGATCAATTTAGACACCTAGCTATAATACTGGTGTTGAAAAAAGGAGCGTCTTCCATATTTCACTTTGTTAATTATATATTATGTTATATAGAAGAGTCTTATATATACTTTAGATTTTTTATAGAGACACAGAGAAATTGAGAGGAAAGGGGGATATAGAAAGGGAGAGACACCTGCAGTAGTTTCACTGCTTGTGAAACATCCCCCCCCCCCGTGAAGGTGGGGACCTGAGACTTTAACCCAGATCCTTGTGCACTGTAATGTGTATGCTCAACCAAGGGCACCACTGCCTGACCCCTATACATTGTAGATTTTGAGCTATTAATCTAGCTAATTGCTGGCATTGGGAAATACAGATCTTCTGAAATCTGTTCACTACTTTTCTCTGAATGTGAAATATTACCTATAAAAATGCATTACATTTCTGATGATAATATTAATATGGGCTAATGTGCAGAAAATGTTTTTAGGATATATTTTCAAGACAGTGAGAGAGAGAAACCATAAAACTGCTCAAGTCTGGTTATGGTGATGGTGGTACAAGATACTGAATTCAGGGCCTCTAGGGCCTCAGACATGCAAGTCTGGTATGCTGTCACAATGCGATCTTCTCAGTCCCAGAAAGTGCTTTGAAATAATAATACATCACACTAAAACTGTAGTTCTGGTGTAGATGGCATTGTTCATAATGATAATAGCATTATGAAGTACACACAGAATTACATGTTAAATGCTACACTTTCTATATGTTAAGTAGAAAGAAATATTGTCAGTTTTCTATGTGAAATGGAAAACTGAGATTCTCCCTGGCCCTGATCTTTCAACATTAGCCATATTCACTACAATAGTGGATAATCCATATTTATTGAAATCCACCGCATGTAGAATTCATTTCTTGCTGTTCTGGAGAATTGTAAAAATATTAATAAAATATCTTCACAGAAACAATTTAACTTCTAATGGGTAAGAGAATGGTTGCATGTGCCTGACATACATGTGAAAACATCTGCATGCACTGAATCATGCACTAACATCATTATGGATTTCTAACCTATGCATCCTCTTTTCAGTGACTTCATAGGCAGGTGACAGTATATCTTGAGGGCCATATAAATCCAATAGCCTGATTTTATTATATTTCTTTTATAACTCTTCATTTGTTATTAATAGTATGTTACAAGATTGTAAGAATACAATGTATAGTTGCATAGCACATCCACAGACAAAGCTCTGTATCCACACCCTCCCACCTCCCAAAAATAACCACCATGCTTCTCATTAAGTCTTACAGTTTGTTTGTTTCTGTTTTGCTTGGATTTTTTGGGCAAGTTCATGAAAATCATATATCTAGTGTCCACATATGAGTGAAACCATCTGGTAGTTGTCTTTCATCTCTTTACTTATTTCACTAAGCATAATCATCTCGTTTCATCCATTTTGCAGAGTAGTAGTCCATGGAATATATATTCCATAACTTCTTGAGCCAGTCATCTTACAATTCGTTAGTTAAAGTGTCTGGGCCTGTTTGGAATGTAATTAAAATATGCCTTCTAGCTATATACAAAACGGAGACCCCCCCCCCCCAGCTCTTCATCTGCACTACTCCAGCCTTTAGGTTCATGATTAGTCAACAATTTGTTTGGCTTTATATGTTAACTCTCTTTTCGGCCACCAAGTTTCAGATGCTAGCATGATGCCATCCGGACTTCCCTGGACAGACAACCCCACCAATTTGTCCTGGAGCTCCCACTCCCCAGAACCCCGCCCCACTAGTGAAAGAGAGAGGCAGGCTGGGAGTATGGATCAACCCATGTTCAGCGAGGAAGCAGTTACAGAAGCCAGACCTTCCACTTTCTGCATCCCACAATGATGTTGGGTCTGTACTCCCAGAGGGTTAAAGAATAGGAAAGCTATGGGGAGAGGGGATGGATTACGGAGTTCTGGTGGTGGGAACTGTGTGAAACTGTACCCCTCTTATCCTATGGTCTTGTCAATACTTCCATTTTATAAATAAAAATTATAAAAGAAAAAAAGTGTCTGGGCCTGACCTTTAATTCTTGGGAAGATTTTTTATTACTGACTCAATTTCTAAACTAGTGATTGACTTGTTTAAGCTATCTACTTCCTCACAGGTTAAGCTTGGCAGGTGATATGATTCTAGAAATGCAACCATTTCATCTAGTTTGTCCAATATATTCCTTAAAGATGTTCATAATATTCACGTATGATTCTTTGTATCTCCCCATCTTTAGTTTTAATTTCATCTTTCTTATTCCTGATTGTTTTTATCATAGTTTTCTCTCTTTTCCTTTTTGTGAGTCTAGCCAGTGGTTTATCTATTTTGTTTTCTTTTGAGGAACCTACTCTTGGTTTCATTTATCTTTTGGATCATCTTTCTGGAATCTATTTCATTAATTTCTGCTCTGATTTAGACTATTTCCTTCCTCCTGCTGACTTTTAGGTCTCTTTGTTGCTCCTTTTCTAGTTGGCTTGGTGGTGATGTTAGGTAACTTACTTGAGATATTTAGCCTGTATTACTATAAACTTCCTTCTTAGGACAGGTTTTTGCTGCATCCTACAGGATCTGGTAATTGTTCTTTTCATTCACATTGTTCTCCAAGTAATTTTCAATTTTTAAAAAATGACCCATGTGTTATTCAGAAGTGCATTGTTCAGTCTCCATAGTTTGGGAGAATTTCTTTATTTTTGTGGTTGATTCCTAAGCTCACCATCTCATGGTCAGAAAATATAGCTTTTATGATTTCAATATTCATGTATTTATTATGTATTTAGGCTGTCTTTGTGTTCCAACACATGGTCAATCCTTGAGACTATTCCATGTACACTTGAAGAGAATGTATATTCTATTTTTTGGAGGCGGTGAAAGTTTCTGAATATATATGTTAAGTTCCTCTAATCTATGACCCTTTTTATGTGTGACCCTTGAGCTAAGAATGTTTTCTACCTGTGAGAAAGAAACAAAAGTATATACAACACACTATGTGCTGCAAAGCCTAAGATATTTACTATTTGAATCCTTAGAAGAAAAAAATATTGGTTCTTGATTTAGAATAAATCTATGAGGAAACTCATGTGGACAATAAGTAGCTAAAGCAAAGGAACTGGTAAAAACTATGGTACCTGAGGTAGCAAAATAGCTTGTCTGGATAGTGTGCCTGCTTTGTCATGCTCATGACCTAGGTTTAAGCTATCAATTTATCTTTCTGTCTATCTATCATCAAGAGTTCATTTAAATAGGTCACTTGAATACTGCACTGCTTTTCCATGTGTGTTAACCATATTTGAGCCCAGCCTCCACTTCACTGGAAGTTTTGGCGCGCTGTTCTCTCTCTCTCTCCTCTCTCTCTCTCTCTCTCTCTCTCTCTCTCTCTCGGAAAAACAAAATATAACAGAAAAACAACATGTAGTGGATCCTCTGTGGCCAATAAGTACATAAATAAATAAAATAAAAACGATGATATTTACAGAAAGAAAGGAGATGGGGTGAGAAGAAGCCACCCAGGGGTCTTTTTAAGGTAGATACTAAGATGGAACTAGAATTCTGATGGTGGGCAGTGAGTCTCATACACATATACACCCCTGAAATTCTATAGTGTTGTTCATGAATGTTAACTCAATAAAAATGAATAAGTGAAACTAAAGTTTTGCTAAATGAGAGAGACCAGAATTGTCTGGGATTAGTTTGTGATCATGTGCAGAATAATCTGATCACAAAGGACAACACTGCTATTTAAATGTCAGATACCACCCACCTCCCTTTTATGCTGTATTTCCTTCACAATTCTTTCTGTATAAAAAGTAAGACTATATACTGAAGTGGCATCTATACTATTGGGCATTTCATGTGTTGATTTCCATGCAGGTGTATAAATCTGTCATCTCTGATGGAACAGACCATTCCAGGAAAATAAGTAAATCTGGGTCTCCATTCCCTATTACCAAGTTAGTTTTCAACATTTTAGCCTTCAGTTTATAAATATGTCCAGAAGGACCTTGGGGGTGCTCTCTCAGCAACAATTTAACTTTCTATGCTCAATTCCATGGCTAATTGTGACATTACTGCTGATTGAAGTTGTCATTGAATGTGACAGAAAAGATCTATATTTCCCAAACATCTCTTTGGTTTTTGTACCAAAAAGCTGTCTTTTGATTCAGAGCTGCAGCTGGAATTTTCAGTGTGTGACTCAGCCTTTTGGTTTATGTTCTTTCCAATGCCTTTGCAGGGAACTGTCATCTCATTTCTGCCTCAAAAGCATTCTGTATAAGAGTTTCTACGGGTATTTAAAATATCTCCGGTAGCTCAGTAGCACTGCACTATCCTCCAGCAGCTCTTGGCTCTGCTATACAGTATGAACTTGTCTTCTGGTTTACCGTGTGTGTGTGTGTGTGTGTGTGTGTGTGTGTGTGTGTGTGTGTGTGTGTGTGTGTGTGTGTGTGTCTGTGTGTTCATGCATTTTTCTTCATAAATGTTTCCAGTTACCCGGCACAATTTGAGGGTGTGCCACTTTTGCAATGGTTAACTGGAAAGACCCATTTTGGATATGTATTTGTGTATGGCTCTTAGAACAGTGATTATAATTTATGCTCTCTGATCTTTATTCAACTCTAGTTGACCAAGTAGCCAAGTGAATGCATAAAATACATATTAGAAATCTCTTTAAATGCTGCATACCGGCCGATCTTGGATGGACCTTGAAAAATTCATGTTAAGTGAAATAAGTCAGAAACAGAAGGATGAATATGGGATGATCTCACTCTCAGGCAGAAGTTGAAAAACAAGATCAGAAAAGAAAACACAAGTAGAACCTGAACTGGAATCAGTGTATTGTACCAAAGTAAAAGACTCTGGGGTGGGTGGGTGGGGAGAAAACAGATCCAAGAAGGATGACAGAGGACCTAGTGGGGGTTGTACTGTTATATGGAAAACTGGGAAATGCTATGCATGTAGAAACTATTGTATTTACTGTCAAATGTAAAACATTAATTCCCCAATAAAGAAATTTTAAAAAATTCTGAGTACCTTGGTTTCCTAGTCTGTAAGAAAAGAGTAAAACCTGTCTCATATGTGTGCTGGGAGAATGCAACGAGAAAAATACTATAGTTGTTTAGCCTAGTGTTTGGCATACAGTGACCACTTGATAAATGTTAATTCCATTATTGTAATCGTTGTTATCTCTTTACTTGAAAAGAACATTCCCTAGAGTACTTGTGTACCTGTACTGTTCTACAGATACTTGGTACCTACCATTTGCAAGGCACTATCCTGAACACTGGGTTATCTAAGACATTCTGAATGTCACTATACACATAGCAGTTGTGCACTGAACACAGATCTGATCAGGCACCTGATAGATGCTTGAATAGTTTGAAGGATATTCTCAATTTAGTGAGCCGATATAAGTCTAACTGGTTGTTCCTATCTCTAAGAGCAGTGGGTAGCTGCCATTCTTACACTGATATATTAGTAATCTGTGCCTAGTCAGGCTGTTTATCCCACTACATTACTAGTGTGCCACATATGTTGTATACTGAAGTCCACAAATGTTAGCACTCTGCCATGATCATGGAATTGTCACACCAGCCTGCCACAGACAACAAAAACAAGCAAGACAGAAGTGTGGGGCAAGGTTACCTCAGTTTCTCTGGCACTAGAGATAATTTCAGGTATCCCTTAGTATTCCAGAGAACCACTGCTTCTGAGTTACCAAGAAGATATACTGGAACATCACTGCATAGGCAGCCATGTTAGATTCCCCTTGGCATTGCCTCTTTAAGGAAACAGAACAGCAAGTATTGGTGGTTGCAGCAGAATCTGTAGGTAATCCTGTGTCTTCTGTAGGCGTCATATGAGTATTTCAGATTCTTAAGCAAAACATAAAGCAAC
This sequence comes from Erinaceus europaeus, assembly GCF_950295315.1. Taxonomy (NCBI): domain Eukaryota; kingdom Metazoa; phylum Chordata; class Mammalia; order Eulipotyphla; family Erinaceidae; genus Erinaceus; species Erinaceus europaeus. Next base: position 106,778,171 of record NC_080185.1, on the reverse strand, counting down.
TTAAACAAGATGGAGGCAATTTAGGCAGCTGATGCTATAGAGGTTGTGAAGACAACGAAACGCTCCTGCACTGCTGGTGGGAATGGAAATTGGTCCAGTCCCTGTGGAAAGCAGTCTGGAGAACCCTCACAAGGCTTGAAATAGACCTTCTATATAAGCCAGCAGTTCTTCTCCTAGGGATATATCCTAAGAACTCCACAACACCCAACCAAAAAGATATGTGTACACCTATTTTCATAGGAGCACAATTCCTAGTAGCCAAAACCTGGAAGCAAAAATTAGTAAAGTCATGGGCTCCACGGAATATACCTAAAATAGACCTACTAGCTTTTTCCGAAACAGAGACACCAAATAGTCATCTGCAATATTCTTGCCTTTAGGTTCATGATTAGTCAACAATTTTTTCTGCTTTATATCGTATCTCTTTTCAGCCACCAGGTTCCAGATGCTACCATGATGCCAACCTGACTTCCCTGGGCAGACAATACCACCAATGTGTCCTTGAGCCCCACTTCCCCAGATCCCTGTCCCACTAGGGAAAGAGACAGGCTGGGAGTATGGATCGACCTGCCAATGCCCATGTTCAGCAGAGAAGCAGTTACAGAAACCAGACCTTCCACATTCTGCACCCCATAATGATCCTGCGTCCATTCTCCCAGAGGGATAAAGAAAGCTATCAAGGGAGGGAATTGGATACAGAGTTCTGGTGGTGAGAATTGTGGAATTGTACCCCTCTTGTCCTATGGTCTTGTCAAGATTTCCATTTTATAAATTAAAATTTTTTTAATTAAAAGAAAAAAGAATATTGTTTATCTAGATATTTGGACTTCCTCCCCTATTCCGAACCTCCATTATCTACATTCATCGGGCACTTTATAACTCAAGCCCCAAGGACCCCAAATAGGATTTGGCTGATACCTCTTTTGTTCCTTCATGGTAAAAGTCCTGGGTAGTGGGAGGGGAAGTAGATTCTGAGTCTGAGTCTCCCAGAGAGATAGGAAATTGAGATGTAATTTAAAGAAAGATGATAGACTCAGCCATCTCTTCTACAAAAACAAGCACAGTTCAGAAGATGAAGATGACTCAGTGGATCAGAGACTGTCCCCAGGGCAATGGTGGTGGAGATGGAATGTGCTGGAAATGGCAAAGCCAAATGAGGGAAAGATTGTATCACTGAGTCACCACCAGCCTAGAGTCATCCCCTTCCAGGAATAGACAGATTGGGCAGAGACAAACTGGCTCCACAGAATGTCATCAAACATTAAGGCCTTGCCAGTTGCAATTGATTTCTCCTGAGTTCTTACAGTGGAAAACCAGGCCTCCTAGTAACTTTGATGAGACTCTAGTGTCCTGCCCCTGCCTGCACACACTAACCAAAGACAAAGAAAAATGGGGAGTCTCCAGGGGGGAGAGATGAACCCCACACCACCTTGGTCAACAGTATCAGGCTTCCACATTGCAGAAGAAAACTCTAAATCAAGAGAATGAGCCTTGCCCATAAATGTGGGCGAACGAGTCCTCTACTGCAACCTGTCTCCCCACTGCCTTGGCATTCTGGTGAACAGTGACATTTTGGCATGGGGATTACTGACCACAGGCTTCCTATGCAGTCAGGTAGAGCACAGTGTGACCAGAGCGCATTGACTGGCCTCCTCAGATGGCAATCAGCTCTTTCACCTAGCAAAATGCACTGCACAACTAACGTCACTTCCTCTCTCTCCCTCTCCCTCTCCCTCTCCCTCTCTCCCTCTCTCTTCTCTCTCTCTCTCTATCTATCTCTATCTCCCTCCCTCCCTCTCTATCTCTCTTCCTCCCTCCCTCCCCCCAGGATTATCATGGTGCTCAGTGCAGGCACTATGAATCCACTGCTCCTGGCAGCCATTTTTTCCATTTTATTGGACTGGGCAGAGAAATTGAGAGATGATGGGGAGGGAGGGAGATAGAGATAGAGATAGAGATAGAGAGAGAGAGAGAGAGAGAGAGAGGCACCTGCAGACCTGCTTTGCCACTTGAAGCATCCACAAGCCCCTGTAGGTGGGTAGTGGGGGCTTGAACTTGGTTCCTTGAGCATGTTCTTGTGCTTAGTACTATATGTTCTCAACAAGGTGTGTCACCACCTGGCCCCCCAACTAGTGCCACTTTCCAAGTACTGTTTGCTCTGTGAACAGAGCAAGATTAGAGAACTATTTGAGTGGGGCAGGTGGTGGTGCACCTGTTTGAGCACAAATGTTACAGTGCACAAGGACCCAGGTTCAAGCCCTTGATCGCCACCTGCAGGGGGAAAGCTTTGCAAGTGGTGAAACAGTGCTGTAGTTGTCTCTCTTCCTATCACCCCTTCCCTCTCAATTTCTGACAGTCTCTATCCAGTAACTAAAGATAATAAAAATAGAGAGAAAGAGAGGGGGGAGAGAAGCGGGGGGGGGGGAGAGAGAGAGAGAGGAACTACTTGGGATCCAGGGAGAGAGTACACTAGACTTGCATGCCCGAGTCCTTGGGGATCAAGGTTCAACCCCTAGAAACCACCATATGCCATAGCTGAGTGATGTTCTGAACACAATTATCTGTATCTCTTTGACTGTCTCTCTTTCTTTCTATCTCTCTAAAAAGTAAATAAGTGAAGATTTTTTAATAGAGTATGGTTATGTAGGAGTAAGCTGGTCTCCCCTTCCTAACAGACCCAACTTAAATCCTGTCCTCATTGCCAGGCATTTGTTTGGGTTAGAATCAGAAAACTCTATGAGATTCTTCATGGTCATTTCTTACTTGTGGGATACTGGCAGTCAAAGGCAGAGCTGCAGTGTCCTTTTTGATGGTCTGCTGGTCGTCATAAAATTGTCTTTGCAGCTGGTCCTGGAGCAATTGTATATTCCTTGCTGGTGTTTTTCAAATATTTGAGACAAGTTCTATGTATCTTTAGGTTTTCCTCAGAGGTTCTGGCATATGCTGCCTTGACTGGTTTTATAATAAATAGAACATACATTTTAAGGGAGGGGAAAGAGACTGTCCAAAGATTTTCTGCTCAGGTTGCAAAATATCACAAGCTCACTCAGAAGAATAATTTTTTTACACAAGCCTATGAAATTTGCAAGTCACCTCCAGAGGAAGCCATTCCTCTGAAGTTACAAACTCTGTTTTTGGCAGAACTTCATAAACATATGAACAGGTTCAACTCTTCACTTGGGGACTTTCTCAAAAAAGAATAGGAAAGTGATCTACTTTCCTATTGCATGGTTACATGAAGAAATTGAAATATTCCTCCAACTCCAAGATGCCAAAAGAAAAAAACTAGTAAAGGTATCTATCTCAGAAGAAATGTACATGAACTTCAGACAGAAATACTGTTGGCTTAGTCAGAATTGCTCATCTTCAGAAAAACCCAAACTGCTTTCACAAGTAGCTGTGAAATAGATAAATTCCCCGAGCTGTAGTGTCCTCCCCCCAACCTCTCTATGAAGCAGAGAGAACGAAGTGTGGGGGGGCAGAGTGATGGCACATATGATTGAATGCACACATTGCAGTGTCTAAGGACCCTGGTTCAAGCCCCCAGTCCCCACCAGCAGGGAGGACTCTTCAGAAGTTGTGAAGCAGGGTTGCAAATGTTTCTCTTCTTCTCTATCTCCCTCTTCATTCCTGACTTCTTTCTGTCTCTATCCAAAAATAAATAAATAAGCATATCTGAAATACAAAGAACAAATGGCCTTGAGTCTAGGCCTCAAATAAATGCCTCTCTCCATTGTTACTGGTCATCTCTATCAGGAACAACACAATAGACCCCTCTGTGGCCCCCCATAGGGCCTTGCCCTCAACATGGTAGAGATCAACAATGGTAGAGAATGTTCCATCCTCCGGAAGAAGGATGGGTTCTGAAATTGGGGCAGCTTGGAACGTTCCTACTCATGATCACAGAATGTGAGCTCAGATCTACAGGGATGCAGAGGTCACATAGGCTCCTTAGCTGAATATGGGCCCCAGGTCATATCAAATCAATGGGGTTTATAGCCAACAACGTTTATACACCTTTCCCATATTTGGGAGCTACTCTTTTCCCTAATCCAGCTTTCTGGTCCTTTTTCCAGCCATCTCCCCAGACAATACCTTGGTTCCACCTGCATATAAAATGTCAGGCTCAGAAAAGAAAAGAAAAAAGAAAAAAAAAAACACCAATATAGTCATGGGCCCTTTGGAATATAACTAAAATAGGCCTACTAACTATCTACAAAACGGAGACACCAAATCTTCATATGCACTTTTCTAGCCTTTAGGTTCATGATTAGTCAATGCCGAGATAGCCTGAGGGTGCTTCTTCCCGAGCTAGTGCGCTCTGGGTTGGAGAGAACTCAACTGGAGCTGATCTAGGCTGCTGCGTGGGAGAGAGATCAGGAACTCGTGCCTCACTAACTTCGCAGGAGATACACTCTGGAACTCTCGGAGCCGGAAAGCAATTTCCAAGTGTCTTTAATCAGAAGAGCAGCTGTTTTTATACTCTCCAAGTAGGGTGGAAACAGGATGTGACATAGAGAGGGTGGAGTGAAAAGTGACTGGTGGAAGATCAGGGTATGACAAGGAGAGGATCAAGGTGTGACAAGGAGAGGGGGTGGAGCAGGTGAGAATTCTACCACTAAACCACCAATGCCCTGGAGGGAGTGTGGTGCTTTATGTAAATGTAAAAGTGATTTATGTAAATAGACCAAAGCTTTGAATGGGTACAAATCAATCCCTATATAGGCATATGGTTAAGCAGAAGCCAGGGGGAGCTGGCATACTACCCAACAAGTCAACATTTTCTCTGCTTTATATGTTAACTCTTCTTTCAACCACCAGGTTCCAGATGCTACCATGATGCCAACTGGACTTCCATGGACAGATGATCCTACCAATAAGTCCTGGATCCCCGCTTCCCCAGAGCCCTGCCCCACCAGGGAAGGAGAGAGACAAACTGGGAGTATGGATCAACCTGTCAATGCCCATGTTCAGCGGGGAAGCAATTACAGAAGCCAGACCTTCCACCTTCTGCACCCCATAATGTCCCTTGGTCCATGCTCCCAGAGGGATAAAGAATAGGAAATCTATCAAGGGAGGGGATGGGATAGGGATTTCTGGTGGTGGGAATTGTGCGGAGTTGTACCCCTCTTATCCTATGTTTTTTGTATTTCCTTTTTATAAATAAAAATTATTTTAAAAATGGCCCTTCAGTGGTAAAACAAAAATGTGTGAGGTCCCAGCATTCCTGTCATCTTCCATATCTCTCTCTCCCTCTCCCCTCCCCCCCACACACACTGTTCTTATTACATGATTGATTTAAATAAATATCAATACTTTGTCAGTCACTCATTATCTAGAATTAAGAAAAACTATTGGCAGAGATCAACGAAATAGAAAAAAGAAATTCCTCAATCTTATTGAATCTATATACAGCAAACCTATAGCCAACATCACACTCGGCGATGAGAAACCAAAAATCTTAAAAAATCTTTAATCTTCCTCCTCCTTTTGATGTAACATGTGCGCTCAACCAGGTATGCCACCAGCCATTCCCTTTTTTAAAAAAATTTATTGTCTTTATTTATTTGATAGAGACAGCCAGAAATTGAGAGGGGAGGGGAAGATAGAGAGGAAGAGAGAAAGAGAGATACCTGCAACCCTGCTTCACCACTCATGAAGCTCCCCCCCTACAGGTGGGGACCAGGGACTTGAATCTGTGTCCTTCTGCACTGTAACATGTGTATTTCCTTTTGTAATGCATAATTTTAGGAATAAATATTTGGGAAGATCAGGATAGAGGTACACATTGAACACTACCCTGTTCAGGATTTCCTATGTGTATCCTTCCAGATTTCTTCAGATATCAGGGCCATTATAATCAAAACTGCCTGATACTGGAACAAAAATAGACACAGTGGCCAGTAGAATACAATTGAGAGCCCAGAAATAAGCACCCACACCTATGGAAATCTATTTTTGACAAGGGGGCCAAACTATTAAATTGGTAAAGGGGGTTTCTTCAACAAATGGTGCTGGGAAAATTGGGTTCAAATGTGCATAATGAAACTGAACCACTACATTTCACCACAAATAAAAGTAAACTCTAAATGGATTAAGGACTTGGATGTTAGACCAAAAACTGTCAAATACCTAGAGGAAAATATTGGCAGTGATTTTTCCATCTAAATTTTATAGGAATCTTCAATGATACAAATCCAATTTCAAGGAAGACTAAAAACAAAAAAATAAATAGCACCACATCAAATTGAAAAGCATCTTCACCCATACAAAAAGATTTGTGTATACCTATGTTCATAGCAACACAGTTTGTAATAGCAAAAAAACCTAGAAGCAACTCATATGTCCAACAATAGATGAATTGCTGAGAAAGTTGTGGTATATATACACAATGGAATATTACTCAGATATTAAAAATTGTAAGTTCACTTTCTTTACCTCATCTTGGATGGAGCTTGAAGGAATCATGTTAAGTGCAATAAGTCAGAAAGAGAAGGGTGAATATGGTATGATCTCATTCATAGACATAAGTTGAAAAATAAGAACAGAAGGGAAAACACAAAACAGACTGTGTTTGGTGTACTGCACTAAGACTCTGGGGTGTTCTGCAGAGACCTTTCTTTTTAAAAATTTTTTACTTATAAAAAGGAAACACTAACAAAAACCACAGGATAAGAGGGGTACAACTCCACACAATTCCCACTACCAGAACTCCATATCCCCTCCCCTCCCCTGATAGCTTTCCTATTCTTTATCCCTCTGGGATCATGGACCCAGGGTCATTGTGGAGTGCAGAAGGTGGAAGGTTTGGCTTCTGTAATTGCTTCCTCACTGAACATGGGTGTTAGTTAACAGGTCGATCCATACTTCCAGTTTGTCTCTCTCTTTCCCTAGTGGGGCAGGGTTATGGGGAAGCAGAGCTCCAGGACACATAGGTGGGGTTGTCTGCCCAAGGAAGTCCGGTTGGCATCATGTTAGCATCTGGAACCTGGTGGTTGAAAGAAGAGTTAACATATAAAGCCAAAAAAAATTGTTCACTAATCATGAACCTAAAGGCTGGAGTAGTGCAGATGAAGAGTTGGGGGATCTCCATTTTACAGTCAACAATATTTATACACCTTTCCCATATTTGGGAGCTACTCTCTTCCCTGATGCAGCTTTATGTTCCATTTTCAAGATATGACATCATCTCCCCAGACAATAACTTGGATCCACCTGTATATCAGATGTCAGGCTCAGGGGAAAAAAACTAGTATAGTCATGGGCTCTTTGGAATAGAACTAAAATAGGACTAAAACAGGACTACTAACTACCTGCAGAGACCTTTCATGGGGAATGAGAAATTGTGCCCACATGTTAACATCTGTGCTGCAAGCCATGAACTCCCTCAATAAAATAATTTGAGAAAAAAGAAAAAAGAGGCATTGTTATCTGAACAATGTAGAACAATAACACAGCCCTTTTTCTTTTTCAACACATCATGACTTGCTTGTAACTAAATCTACCCATAAAGTGAAGTCAGTAATCTTTTCCTTCACAAATATTAGGGGAGTACATATTTTTATTTGTTTTCTGGACCTCTGTCTTCAGTTTTCTTTCCCATCTAATGATTTTCTGTTTTTGTTGCAGGAGGTAGTTCTTAATTACTGTGAAGTATTGATCGTGTTCCAATCCTCTTTCACTCTGAGAGATACTGACAAAAACCAGGCCAAATGAACAATAAAATCTCTTTGACAGGGTGAGGGATTATTCAAGGGAAATACCTTATCAAAGCTAGGGTGTGTTGGATCTACTGTGCGATGAGTGGTTTTATGTAAGTAAATTCTGAAAGGACGGATACTTTCTATTTTAAAAGGTTTTTGTTTTGTTTTGTTTTGTTTTCTAGTAGACAAAACCCTCTGCTTAACCCAAATAAAGTAGGCTGCTGCTTCCAATGAACTGATGGTTGTCTGTATGTTTCATCTCTTTTTGTGTGTCTGAAGGATAGACTATTTCTGAGTCATAACAACAGAACATTCTTGGAGTTGGCTAAAGGCAGTTGCACCCAGCAGAGGGTTTCCTGCATAATTTTTGTCAATAAATAATAGTAATTATGGTGATGGAGATTTGTGTACACCTTTCAATAAAGAGACGGAAATTAAATTACCAACACAGTAATGCATCACTGACCCAGTTTGGTGAGTTAGAGGTATTAAAAATCATGACAAATTGCTTTTGCAAAGGCTATGGGTTTTTTCCCCATTATTGTGTTTCAGGTCAGTAATTTTAAGCTCCTCAGATTTTAATTTTTCTACATATATGAGACATGAACATATTTTATCTATTTAAATATGAGAAGAACAAACTTGATCATTATTAATTACAAAGATAATTTAAACTATCCTTTAGGTTGTAATTTCTAAAGGTCAAAAGGATTGAAATATTTTTTTGCCTACAAAAAATGGTATAAAGCTTCTTTTTTTCATTTTCATTGAATCACAAGAAATCGTGAAAGCATGAAAATCTTACATAGAAGGTCAATGTCAATTAAGGATAATACATTAGTCAGTACTACTGATGTTTTGCAAATTCACCTACTAGAGACACTTGGTAGAAAGTGAAAAATCAAGGTCTTGACTTTTTTGATATATTTCACTTAAATAATGATGCCAGCTTTTGTCTTGGTAGACAGTTCAAAAGTGTGAAATACTGTATATAGCTTGAATAAAAGCAATGAATACACTTTTTTCTCAATATAACATTTAAATCCTATTATAGGTTACTATATGGTTACTAGTAAAAGGCTTGACTATTTGGAATTAATTGTCTATTTTTGTAATTAATACACCTTTCTCATCTATGAGTTGATTCACTATAAACAATAAATTAAAATGTATCATCCCAAAATTAATATTTTAGTAGATATATGTTTAGTTGAAAAAATCTGTAGGCAGAACTAAGAACAAAAATCAACTTTTTAAAAACCTTGCATTTTATGCCAGTTTGAGATCTATAAAAGTGATTTTAAAATGTATTAGTTTGTGTGGATTTTTTATGATTACCCTATGCAATAAAAGAACATATATTCTTTCATATTAAAAAATATTCTGGACCTGAGATCCAATCAGTGGCTTTGCTCCAGGTCTAAATGTATAAGAGAGAGATTGGATAAAAACCTGGAATAAATCACATAATTTTCAGTGCTCTTATATTAAAGTGCTTTAGATTTATTTATACCCATTGCTTTCAATTTATTTATGTATGTGTCTGCCAGCATAAGAAAACTTCCTAAGTGTTTCACACACCTCCTGGCTCTTGAAAAGCATTCACTTTCTGGTCACTGAGTTAGAATGGGCAGAAGTAAAATTGATGAGCTGAGTCTCACAAGAAGAAAGAGAACACTTGTTTTACAACATAGAAAATTGGATACCCATCATAATATTTATTAATTTGTGTTATGGGGGGGCTGTTATAAATATTCACATGGCTCTTGGGTATACCAATGCATCCTATGTACACAGCATACCCAGCCACTGTAGTCTCATTACAGATTTTTGATGATAGATACTGCTTTTTTCCTTTATCCTTCACTCCCCACACACACATACACACACACTTTAGTGGTCTACATGTCAAATGTGTAACCCTATTGGAAAATTTTACCTCTACTTACATCCTATATCTCACCTTCTTAGTAGTGGGAAAACCAATCGGTTATTTTTCACTTACACAGAACGATTTATTTAAATTTATTTAAATAAAATTCATTATTCTTATTTGTAAAATAGCACATCAAAACCACTTCACCTTTGATCACCAACATCATCTTACGATGGTTGGAACTAAGGCCTTTTGGGTTTACCAACACTTCTATCATTACAGTTTTCTCTAGTGTGGTGACCTCAGGAACATGAAACACAAGTCCTTTTTTTTTTGATAGAGAGAGGTGGGTGAGGTACAGCACCTGATCTTCCTTCCTGGTTTGGGCCAGGCTAGAGCCTAGGTTGCGAACATGATGAAGAAGTTCACTATCCAGGTGAGCTATTTCACTGGCCCAAGTAAATCCACCTTTAACCAAAGGAAACTGCATCTTAAAGACCAACCACAGTTTCTAGGTACTCAAATGAGTCACCACAATTTGTGAGATATTGGAAAATATCAGATAATGTTAGGAAAGTTTTCTCCCCTCCAGGAGATAATGACCTATTTAAGGAATCAAGATTCTCAACACAATTAGCAAACAACACAGAACTGCACTAAATTAAGCAGTAAATAATTCAAATGATGGGCAGAGGTAGATAGTATAATGGTTATGCAAAGAGACTCTCATGCCTGAGGCTCCAAGTTCCCAGGTTCAACCCCCCCATACAACATAAACCAGAGCTCATCAGTACTCTGATAAAATAAGAAAAAATAATAATAATAATAATAAAATTCAAGTGATATAGGACATAAGAAGAGGGAGAAAAATCACTGTATATAAGGGGAATAGGGAAACCGGGAATTTTCAGAGTCCCAGGTGATCAAGACCCTCTCCCCAGACCTAACTTGGACATATGGCAGACTGTTCAGAAATCTTGCTCTAATAATTTGTCACAACATACCCCTTTTTTGCTGTACTCTTTTATTCAGTTAGCCCAATCTCATTTGAGTCTGTTTAGTTCCCCTATCTCTTGGCACTATAATTTAAGTACACTGGGCTAATGTTATTTAGGTGAGTTAGATATACATGCAATTTTTTTTTCAATTTGCTTAGGGAAGAAATTATTTTTTATATCTTCCACTGTATTGATATATTATGTTCCACAAATGCCTCCCCAATTAAATTTGTTGACTGATGGAATAAAATGGACTATGCCATATTTGCATCTAGTAAAATGCCTGCCATTCTTGGCACAAACTACCTGATATTCATTTATTTTATTACTTCTTGCTACCAGAGTTATCCTTGGAGTTCAGTGCCTGCAGGACAAATCCACTGCTCTCAATGGCCATTTTTCCTCCCCCCACCCTTTTCTTTCATCTGACAGTACAGAAAGAATGTATTTATGGGGGAGTCGGGCGGTAGCGCAGTGGGTTAAGTGCATGCAGCATGAAGCGCAAGGACCAGCATAAGGATCCCGGTTCGAGCTCCAGGCTCCCCACCTGCAGGGGGTTCGCTTAACAGGTGGTGAAGCAGGTCTGCAGGTGTCTATATTTCTCTCCCCCTCTCTGTCTCCCCTCCTCTCTCCATTTCTCTCTGTCCTATCCAACAATGACGGCATCAATATCAACAACAGTAATAACTACAATAAAACAACAAGGGCAACAAAAGGGAATAAATAAATAAACATTTTTTTAAAAAAAAAGAATATATTTATGTGGCCAGGTGGTGGTGCACCTGGTTGAGTGCACATATTACAGTGCACAATGACCCAGGTTCAAGCCCCCGGTCCCCACCTGCATGCAGACAGTTTCACAAGTGGTGAAAAGGGCTACAGGTGTCTATCTATATATCTATCTCTATCTTTCTCTTCTCTCTCGATTTCTATGTCTCCATCCAATAAACATAAGTAAATAAAAACTATTTTAAAAAAAGAAGAATGCAGTTAGTTATTTAGTTAGTTAGTGGCTAAAGATAGGCATTACTATCACTTTTGTGGGCCCCTGCAGGACCTTGCCCTCACTATAAACAAGCAATGGTTAGGACTGTCCCACTCTCCAAAAGGAGGCTGGGTCATGCTACACTGCCACTTGAGGAAGGCCGGTCCTGTAATGAAAGCACCCTACAATGTTCCCAGATATGACCATGGACTGTGAGCTCAAACTGACAGGGAATGGGAGGTTTTACAGGTTTCTGTGCTAAATATGAATATTTAAGGACCCTGGGTCAGATCAACGGAGTAAACAGTTAATTGTATTTATACATTTTTTCAAGTCTGGGAGCCACTCTCTGCCCTATCCGGGCTTTCAAGTTCTATTCTCTATTCTGACACCATCCTCCCATTCAGTATTTCTAGTTCACCTCCATGTCAGCTATCAAGCTCAAGAAAATATTCCTAAAGTCATGGTCCCCTAGGAACATATCTAAAATAGACACCTTAGCTTCTTTCCATCCTAAAGTCTGCATTCTCATCTGCTCTATTCCTACTCATTGGTTCCTATTTATTAAACATCCAACCACCTTTCAGCCACCCAGTTGCAGTGCTACTATAATTCCATCCTGACTTCTTTGGCCAGATGTCCACCAGTATGTCCTAGAACCTCACTTCTCCAGAGACCTACTCCTCTAGAGAAAGACAGAAATATGCTGGGATATGGATCAACTTGCCAGTGTACATATCCAGTGGAGAAGCAATTACAGAAATCAGAACTCCCGTATTCTGCACCCCAAAAAGAACTTTGATCCATACTCCCAGAGGGGGAGGACATACGGGGAGATGACTGAAGGGCTCTGGACCCCAATTCTACTGGGACCCAACATTTGTAACAAGGAATCTTTGTTTTTATACCATCACTGAAAAGAGAAGCCAACGTGGAAAACATCAGAGGAAGTCAGGCACTGTTTCACTAATCTGAGAGAGAAGAGGAAAAAGGAAGGACACTCAGAAGTAGTGCTATACATAGGTGTAGATTAGAAAGAAAGTGAAGGAGCCTATATTTCCCCCAGTCCTGGAACCTTAGGGTGGGGCCCACTTTTCTGCATGCTGTTCTCAATTCAAATCAAATAATATTGCATCCACGGATCACAACCTAATCAATACGAGTGCCACCCCAGCATGCTGCACTTCAGACTGTGACCAGAGACTTCAGGTGTGGAATGACCTTCAGGTGTGGGAACAACCCTTCAGCTTCATCACTCGGGTGAGACCTTTCCTTTCATAGTATTCTCTAATTCCATTCCAGGTGGTCCACTCCCCAATAAAGTCCCCAAACCTAGATATAGTCCAGGTCCCCTGAGATAGAGCATAGGTTCACCCGTGCCCATAAACTAGGGGAAAAATATATACCTGAAAGCAGAAGTACACAAGAGAATGCAGGGAATACCCCCAACACTTCATCTGCACTATTCCAGTCTTTAGGTCCATGATTGCTCAACAATTTGTTTGGCTTTGTATGTTAACTCTCTTTTCAGCCACCAGGTTCCGGATGCTGACCAGACTTCCCTGGACAGAAGACCCCATCAATGTGTACTGGAGCGCCACTTCCTCAGAGCCCCACCCTACTAGGGAAAGAGAGAGACAGACTGGGAGTATGGATCGACCAGTCAACGCCCATGTTCAGCGGGGAAGCAATTACAGAAGCCAGAACCTTCCACCCTCTGCAACCCACAACGACCCTGGATCCATACTCCCAGAGAGATAGAGAATGGGAAGGCTATCAGGGGAGGGAGTGGGATGTGGAGATTGGGTTATGGGAATTGTGAGGAATTGTACCCCTCTCATTCTATGGTTTTGTTAATGTCTCCTTTCTTAAATAAATAAATAAATAAATAAATAAATAAATAAATAAAAATTTTAAAAAAGAAAGTGAAGGTAGGACCGCAGGAATGAATAAAAAGAGGATGTATATGTATATAGATAACAGATATAGGTAGGTAGGTAGACAGACAGACAGACAGACAGCGATATGTAGTCAACTCATCTTTGGCCTTGGGGGAACTACTGTAGGTTCCCCTGGTGGGGGATGGGTACATAGAATTCTGTTGGTGGGAACAGTGTGGAATTTGTACCCCTATTATCTTATAATCTTATAAGCCAACATTAAATCACTACAAGAAAAAAATAAAGAAAAAGAGAAACTGAACTATAAAGGGATATATATATATATATATATATATATATATATATATATATGGATATATATATATATATATATATATGGATATATATATATACAGAGAGAGAGAGAGAGAGATGGAGACCTGCAGCACTGCTTCACCACTCCTGAAGCTTCCTCTCTGTAGGTGGGGACCAAGGACTTGAACCCAAGTCTTTGCTCATGATGATGTGTGTGCTCAACTGAGAATAAGTGTTTTTTATGAAAATCAATCTAACCACAATATGGACTCACTGATATAATCAGTGTTCTAATAGATAGTTTCATACATGCAAGCAATGACGAAACAATTAGTTTAGTCACTACACGTATTAACAGTTATGACTTGGAAGTGAATTATGGTAAGTGGAATATATTACCTCAAAAATACATGCATGTATATGTATCACCACAGACACAGGGCTTGAAGTCTGTTACAAGAGCTTTATCTGGGTATGGCAAGTACTCATCTTTAGTGTAAATAAGGTTATACAAAGTATTTTTCCTAAAAATTAAACACTACCCAACCATTTTTCTATGTCTCTTTTATTGATCAATTGTCATATTGATTCATTGCTTGCTACATTTAAAACAAAAAGCCAAAACTAGAATGGGATTTTTAAATGCCATGTAGGGAGCAATCTATTGCAACCTGTAAATACTTTAAGCTTGTTACATTTCTTCTATTGTTAGAGACTACAGTGTGTAGAGTCACGGCTTTTATAATTAGATTTACATGTCATTAAATAATTGTATGAGTGTGGGTTACTGACTTGATGTCCTTAAGCTTCAGTTTCCTCATAATGGGTACTGAATTAATAATGCATATTCCATGACCCAAAATCTCCACTTTGAGGCATATAGCCACCATAAGTGCATGCATAGTCTTTTCACCAGAAACAAAGTGCTAGAAATAGCATTGTAACATTATTTTTGGTTTTTCTTCCCTTTTCTTTTTGTTTAAACCAGATCGCCACTAACCTCTGGCCATTGCTCGTGCTGGGAATTGAACCTGGAACATCTCACATGCAAGTCCATTACACAAATTTGCCAGTCCTGTAGCACAATTTTTATTTATTTTTAAAGTCAAGTTTTTATTATTTGTTTATCTGTTTATTTATTTTGCCTCCAGGATTATTGCTAGGGCTCGGTGCCTGCACTACAAATCCACTGCTCCTGGAGGCCATTTTTCCCATTTTTTTTTACCCTTGTTGTTATTATTATTGTTGCCATTGAAGTAGTTGATGTTGGATAGGACAGAGAAAAATCAAGAGAGGAGAGGAAGACAGAGGGGGAGAGAAAGATAGACACCTACAGACCTGCTTCACCACCTGTGAAGCGACTCCCCTGCAGGTGGGGAGCCAGGGGTTTGAACAAGAATCCTTCAGCTGGTCCTTGCCCTTAACCCGCTGTGCTATCGCCCAGCACCCAGGCTTTTTTTATTTTTTATTATCTTTTATTTATTTGATATAGATAGCCAGAAATTGAGGGAGGAGGAAGTAACAAAGAGGGAGAGAGACAAAGAGATGACTGCAACACTGCTTCACTGTTTGCAAAACTTCTCTCATGCAAGTGGGGGCTCGAACCTGGGTCCTCATGCACTGCAATGTGCACTCAACCAGATGCACCACCACCCGGGCTCAGTAGCGCTGTTCTTAATAGTATTTAATTGGGGGGGGGGGTTGCGTGGTGACACACCTGGTTGAGCACACATGTTACAAAGCTCAAGGACCCAGGTCCGAGCCTCTTGTCCCACCTGGAGGAGGAAAGCCTCACAAGTAGTGAAGCAGTGTTGCAGATGTCTCTCTGTCTCTCCCTTTCTATCTCCTTTCCCCACCTCAATTTCTGGTTGTCTCTATCCAATAAATAAGTAAAGATAATAAAAAAATTAAAATAGTATTTATTTGGGAACTATCTAAGTGCTCATCAAAGTTAGAATTAATGCAACATGGAAGGAAATAGTCACACAATAGAAATCCCTAAAGCAGGGGCCAGGCAGTAGCAAACACAGTGCAAAGCACAAGGATGGGCACAAGTATCCCCGCTCTCCACCTGCAGGGGAGTCGCTTCCCAAGTGGTGAAGCATATCTGCAGGTGTCTGTCTTTCTCTCCCCCCTCTCTGACTTCCCCTCCTCTCTCCATTTCTCCTATATAACAACAACAACAATAACAGCAACAACAAAAAATGGAAAAAAATGGCTGCCAGAAGCAATGGATTCATGGTGTAGGCACTGAGCCCCAGCAATAAGAAAGAAAGAAAGAAAGAAAGAAAGAAAGAAAGAAAGAAAGAAAGAAAGAAAGAAAGAAAGAAAGAAAGAAAGAAAGAAAACGGAGGAAGGAAGGAAGGAAGGAAGGAAGGAAGGAAGGAAGGAAGGAAGGAAGGGAGGAAGGAAGGGAGGGAGGGAAGAAGGGAAAGAAATCCCTAGAGCAGTGAGAATGCATTGTCTATAATGATTCTCAATCATGGATATATTTTGCAGATCTGCTGTCTAACAAAAGAAGAAGATGGACAGAAGAGTACATTTTATGTTATAGTAATGAAAAATTCTAAAACTGGTAAAAAAAACTGACATGTACTATGAAAAATTAAGGGCACTGCTTTCCTGGAAGGGAAAGATTTTGAGATGGAAAGAAAGATAAGGGTTGCCTCTGTGCCCGATCAGTGTTCTTGACCTACTCTTCTCCTCTATCCCATTGACGCTCATAAACAACAAATGCATTAGGGAATGGAATGTCTTTGTCAGGTAGCTATCATGAGTTAGCTGCTGAAAGTGTGTACACACAACAACCATATAAACATAACCATCAGACTCTAATAATGAATAAAAAGTAGCAGAATGAAGCTCAGAATAGAATAGAGACAGCAAAGCATAGTCATCGTTAACCTTCCTTTTTTTTTCAGTTGGTATATAAAGCTTACTTGAAACTGTGATTTCGCCATCCATCCCAAATAAAATAATAAGAATCTCCTGGATCATCAGTGTACTGATCAAGGTCAAGCAGATAAAATAATGTGCTGGAGAGTTCTTTCTAGTACATGGGCCAAACAGATTGTTGTGCAGTTATAGAATTCCTAAGTCTCCTTACTTTGCATTTCCCTAAAATTGCCTTAAATTAAACACTGGGTCACCGAAAGTTGTAGCATATATACACAATGGAATACTATTCAGCTATTAAAAATAATGAGTTGACCTTCTTCACCTCATCTTGGATGGAGTTTGGAGGAATCATGTTAAGTGAGATAAGCCAGAAAGAGAAGGATGAATATGGGATGATCCCACTCAGTGACAGAAGTTGAGAAACAAGAACAGAAGGGAAACACAAAGCAGAACTTGGACTGGGTTTGGAGCACTGCACCAAAGTAAACGGCTCTGGGTGGGGGAGGGTTCTCAGGTGCACTGTGTGGGGGGTTGAGGTGGGGACACAGACCTTTGGTGGTGGGAACAGTGTTAAACTATACTATTAATTCATAAACTTATAAATCACTATTTGTTCAGTATGGCAAGGGAAAATAGATTGGATATATCTCAAGTCCATTAACTGCCTACTAGATTTTTCTTTAGTTTAAGCACCTAAAGTTTCAAATTTGTACTGACTGAATTCTGACACTGGGCTTACACTTTTAAAGCATTTCTAAAAAAATATTTTTCAAATACTAAATTACCTACAACCTTAGACCAGATCAGAATCACCTGGTCCTGTCAGTATCTAAGATAAAGTTATTAGTAGATAACATTAAATGACTTAAATCATGGTAAGGCCAAGTATACATAAACCCTAACCATGGGCTTTTCAATGTAAACTAAGTGTCAATGTAATTTGGTTATAATAATAATTAACTATTGCCTTCTGAAACTCTAAGTTTATAAGAGACCTTCCCCATTCTCCTAAAAATCCTTATTTCTCACAGTCCTGGAACCTCTGGGACTTTGCTTGTATTTTTTTATGGTTCTCCTCTTGATCCCATACCCTGTTATACTGCCTCTGCTGATCAATGCATGCAGTGTTACCAGTTACCTGTCATTGCCTTTGGACTTCTGATTGTGTCTAGAGACCTCAAGTCTGAGATGTCATCCCTCCAACTCCAAAAATCTGGTGAGACCTTTCCTAACACATGGAACTACTTAATTCCATTTCAAGTGGTGCTCTCTCTAACAAAGTTACAGACCCTAGATATAGGCTAGGGCCTAGGGAATGAGGTGCATGTATAGACCTATCCATAAGTTATGGGCAACTATATATATACCTCAAAGCAAAAGTGCTCATTAGTCCACTGTGATTAGACTTAGACTTAATGATCTCGAAGAGCAAGTAGAAAGCCCTAAGGAAGGCATCATAAATAGTCTAATTCAATATTTACTATTTAGGCCTGAACAACTCCCTCTCATACCCCCTACTTCACTTCCCTCAATCACTCTATCTATTCAAATAACTACAAAAAAGAAAGATATGGGGGTTGGGCGGTGGTGCAGTGGGTTAAGTGCATGTGGCGCAAAGCGCAGGGACCGGCGTAAGGATCCCGGTTCGAGCCCCCGGCTCCCCACCTGCAGGGGAGTCGCTTCGCAGGCGGTGAAGCAGGTCTGCAGGTGTCTATCTTTCTCTCCCCTTCTCTGTCTCCCCTCCTCTCTCCATTTCTCTCTGTCCTATCCAACAACGAATTGCATCAACAAGGGCAATAATAATAACCACAACAAAGCTACAACAAGGGCAACAAAAGGGGAAAAAAATGGCCTCCAGGAGCGGTGGATTCATGGTGCAGGCACCGAGCCCAGCAATAACCCTGGAGGAGGAAAAAAAAAAAAAAAGAAAGATATATCTCCTAATCTCTTAGGTAGCACCAGCATTACTGTCACTCTTTGAAAATCTTTAGAAGAAACACTGTATTATACAATTGGCCAAGAGATATACTGGCAAAAAATATTTATCAGCTAAAGGAAGAGTACTGTCTCTATTGAAAACCTTTCTTAGAATCACCAAACAAGTAGATGCAGTAAAACTCAAGGTTAGCTTAGAGCCCACTAAAATCCTAGGTATATTTCCTCTGTAACTTGAAGCCAGACCTCACAAACCTAATACTGGTTTGAATACAACAAATGACATTCAACACCTTAACAACTGAGAGAAACTCTAAGCTCATCAGATAAAGACAAGACTACAAAAGCTGGAAAAGGGCAAAAGACTGGCTCACTTAATGATGGCCTTTTTGGTCAGCACCAAGCCACCCCATCATCTGGGGCCCTAGCCAGGAGATCCTTGGATTCCCACATAGATATGTCAGGCCTAGACCTATAAAAGATCCCTCTCACCACCATCACTAGTCACTTCCATCAGGAACACCATTACAAGCTCTCTTGTGGGCTCCTTCAGGACCATAACCTCACTATGAATTAACAATGGTAGGGACTGCCTCACTCTCTGAGGGGAGGCTGGGTCATCCTACTTTGCCACTCGAGGAAGACTGGTTCTGACATGAGTGCAGCCTAGAATGTTGCCAGCTGCAACCATGGAATGAGAACACAGACTGACAGGGACTAAAAGGCTCCTATACTAAGTGTGAATAGATACGGGCCCTGGGTCAGATCTATGCGGTAAATAGTTAATTGTATTTATATATTTTCTTCAAGTTTGGGAGCTACTCTCTGCCCTGTTACAGCTTTCTAGTACTGTTCTCAACTCTGACACCATCTTCCTAGACAATACTTTTAGTCCACCTGCACTCAAACTCAAGCAAAATTCACAACAGTCATGGGCTTCTAGCAACATACCTAAAAAAGACTTCCTAGCTTCTCTCCACCTTAAAATCCCTATTACATCTGCTCCATCCCTGCATTCTGGTTCCTATTCATTAAACATTTTGACCTGCTTTATATCTAATTGCATTTCAGCCATCACGTTGTGGATGCTACTACAATTTCATCCTGATTTCCCTGGGTAGATGACCTCACCAATACGTCCTGGAACCTCACCTCTCCAGAACCCTACCCCACTAGGGAAAGGTAGAAACAGGCTGGGGATATGGACTGACCTGTCAATGCCCATGCCCAGTGGAGAAGCAATTACAAAAGCCAGACCTTCCACCTTCTGCATCCCATAAATAATTTTGGCCCATACTCTAAGAGAGGTAAATGTTAGCAGAAGATTACCAGAGGGCTCTGAACTCCAATTCCATCAGGACACAGAGAGAGAAGAGGAAAATACAGTGCAGGGAAGGACACTCAGAAGTAGCAGGTAAGACTCAGAAAGGAAGAGAAGGCAGGACAATAGGGGAAAAATGAGCATATATAAAAATATAGACAGATACTTATAGAAATAATAGTCAACCCATATCTGTGATCTTAGGAGAACTACTGTAGTATCCAATGGAGGAAATTGGGACACAGAACTATGGTGGTGGGAATGGTATATAAAAAAAGAATTATGCCCATATTATCTCATCATTTTATAAATCAATATTAAATCACGAAGAAGAAGAAGGAGGAGGAGGAGAGGAGGAGGAGGATGAGGGGAGGAGGAGGAGGAGGAGGAAGAGGAGGAGGAGGAGGACGAGGGGAGGAGGAGGAGGAGGAGGAAGAGGAGGAGGAGGAGGACGAGGGGAGGAGGAGGAGAAGGAATAGGAGAAGGAGAAGGAGAGGGAGAGGGAGAGGGAGAGGGAGAGGGAGAGGGAGAGGGAGAGGGAGAGGGAGAGGGAGAAGGAGGAGAAGAAGAATGGGGGGGGGATCTTGCCCAGGCAGCCTGCCTCCTACGTGGCAGTGAACTTAAAAAAAAAAAGTGAAAATGGAAAAAAAAAACTGGATCATCTCTAAAGAACAGAGTCAAATATGATTACCTTTATTTTCCAGGCTTATGACTAACTGTTGTTGGTCATTTATTCCAGGGTGCTTACATATCAACACATCAACTACTGTCCAATCTAACTATCAAATTAAATTTAAAACATAGTCATTGACGAATTGGGTTTTTCAATGGAAGTACTATACCCTGGAACTAAGCATCCATAGTAATTATTATCATGTTTATATATTATATACTTGGGTTTCCATGTCTTCATAAAAATTCCTGTGGCAAACCTATTTTATGGTTCCTGGAATTGCTTTGCATTTACTTTTTATTGATACAAATAACTATATTAAGGTTTGAAGATCAATGTTTAACCTGCTTTCTATAATCTTAAATAATCAACTTTTCCCTAGTGAAAGCAAAAACTGAGAACCTTAGAGGCCTATTATAATTGATTTTTCTTAGAACTGTAAAAATGTTTGTGAAGCAGCAAGAGAAACAAAGGGAAAAATCTAAAGCAATTAGATATGACATTTCAGAAGATGGACTTGTTTGTCTGGAGACAAAACAACAACTGCAAAATCAGTCTTAACTTTCTGACAGCCCTTCCCCCAAAGCAATGATATAATCTTTCATTTATAAGATGAAAAGCAATTTCATTGAGTTAAACACAGAAATGAGAAAGAAATGCTGATTTAATATATTAATTTCCTGGGAAAATGCTGATTTATAAGTCTGTTTGATCATAGGTGTACAATTTCATACCTCCCTATGACAGATGTGTCAGCACAGCATACCCTCCACCAACTTGTCCTCTTCCTCCACCACAGGACAATGGGCTCCCAACCCCCTGTTCAGTATCTCTTGTCTCCCTTCTTAAGAGCCAGTCCTTGGATCTACCACAATACACCATCTTTAATTAAGTTTTACTCTGCATCTTCTCTCTGAATGAAGTGCTGATGTTTCGTGGAGCTATAATGTATAAATACTGCTTTCTACAATCCTCACAAACCAGTTCTGTGAATTGATATGTACATGATGTACCCATCGACCATGGCTCATTTTAGTCATCAAAGAACACTCAGTACCAGAGAAGGCACACAATAGCAGGTTTACATCCCTTCTAAAAACATGTTTTTGGGGGCCAGGTGGTGGCACTCCAGATTAAGTGTACATAGTACTAAGTGCAAAAACCTGCTCAAGGATCCTGCTTCGAGCCCCTGCTTCCCTACCTGCAGGGGGGTCGCTTCACTAGTGGTAAAGAAGATCTGCAGGTCTCTCTCTTTCTCTCTTCCCCGTCCTCTCTCAATTTCTCTCTGTCCTATCCAATAACATGGACTTGTAGTGCTGGCACCAATCCCCAATGATAACCCTGGAGGCAAAAATAATTAAGTAAATACATTCATACATACATACATGTGTTTTTAATATGAGTGATGGAGTGGCTCGCCTATTTATGCAAGGTCATCCCAATGAATATTATGCAGATATAGCAAGAGTCACTTTTCCCTAGAAGTATAAGTGTTGTAGATAACATCACTGTAATCATGCGGTTTCAAGAGATTTTTTTTTTTACTTCAGAAGAGATTTAAATGGCCCATAGGTATATGAAAAAAATATTCTCATCATCAGGACATTTTAAAATCAAGACTACATTGAGACACCACCTCATGCCTGTTAGTATGACTTTTTCAAAATTTTAGAAATAGCTAGCAAATGTTGGGAAAGAAACTGGAACCTTAATATACATTCAGCGGAAATGTAGAAGAGTGTAGCTGCTATGGAAAGTAGTATGGGGCCTCCTGAAAAATTAAAAATATAACTGCCATATGATCCAGCAATACCAAGTCTGAGTATATATCCCAAGGGATTGAAATCATATCTCAAAGAGAAAACTGCACTCCTATGTTCGCTATATAGCTATTTTATAATAGTCAAGATATGGCAACAGCCTACATGTGCACTAATGAATGGATAAAGAATATATATATATATATATATATATATATATCAGAATATTGGTCAGCTTAAGAAATTTTGACATTAGAAAGAAATCCTGTCATTTGCAACAATGGATAAAGCTGGATGACATTTTGCCAGGTGAAGTAAGTCAGTTGCAGAAAGACAAATATGGCATAATATCAACTATACGTAGAATCTAAACAGTCAAGTTAATACAAGCAGATAATAGAATGGTGGATGCTAGAGGGTCTAGGGGAGGGGACAATGAGATAATGTTGGTGAAAAGATATATATATATATATATAAGTATCAACACATGCAAAATGCATATACTCATACATCCATAAAGTTTCTTTTAAAATTTGGACATAGGAGGGGCCAAGTGGTGGCGCACCTGGGTAAGTGCACACATTACAGTGCACAAGGATCCGGGTTCAAGCCCTTGGTCCCCACCTGCATGAGAAAGCTTTTATTTTTATTTTATTTTATTTTATTTTTTGGTATCTCGTCAAATCCTTCCTTTAATGTCAGGTAGTGCTTCACCCAAACATACAGGATACATACCATAGAGAAAGGGTCCTGAGGGCATCTGAGTCATGCATGGTGTAGCAGATATAGACCATGGCCTAATAATGCAAAGGAGCAGTCAAGGGCCTAGCATGTTTTCTTTCTCCTCCCCATTTCTCTTTCCTACTAAGGTTAAAACAAAAGTCCTCAAAAGAGTTTTTCAAATCAGTGAACTTCTGAAGCTCTAGGCATTGGAGGATAGATTTGGTTGTACGATATTATAAAATACATTAAGCAAAAACAGTTCAGGCCTCCCAGCAGCAGCCTGTGTCATCTGGTCCAACGCCCTGGCCTCTGTATCTAGGTGTTGGGACTGGGGTGGGGAGAGGGTGACAGCTGGGCACTGATGTTGGTTTATGATGGAGCAGCACAAGATTTTCCCTGCCCACTGAGCAAGTACATAATAAACATTTATAGCCCCCTCCCCTTAGCCCTACTGTGCTGTAAGGAAGCTGCTAAGAGTGACAGCTGAGCACAAGTGTCCGGTGAGACCAATTATAGAGTCTGGTACAGTGAAGTAAGTCATTCAGCTAAGACCTATTACCACACTGGGGTAAGGAAAACCAGAAACTTCTTTCTCACTCTAGACTGAGACATTCCAATCTGTATATTTATCTGTAACAAGTGTTTGAGCTCAAAAAGGGCCTCAGCATTTGCTGAGGCTTGTAATATGTGAAATAGAAATTCCAACTCTTGAAATCCAAGCTCTAGCTTTCAGCAACATTGTTGCAAATTTCTAATTTAGAGGCAGAGACATCTGCCGTGAGGAAGGCAGCTATTGAAGGAATTACAGGAGCCTGAGACTTGAGTCTGCAGAGCTGAGTGCTATCAATTTCCTTTCCTACTGATATCTTCTTCCTTCAGAGCAAACTTTCTCCTCAGGACCTCAGAGATAAGGACAGCTGGGTCTTCCTCTTTCAATAAACTCCAATTCAGATCTTGGCTCTGTTTCATAGGGTGAAAGTCCTTCAGGATCCCCATCATATCTGTGAAGCTACTGGCTTTTGACAGAGAGATGCAGTCATCCTCTTCAGACGAGCTGTAGGCAGCTTTATGATCTGGTTTGCAACATTCAGGGCTGGCAGAACAAAGCAGGGGGACTGATGGAAGTTCAGGGACCTCTACCTCGGTCTCCTCGGTGATGTCACTAATGATAAAGGAAGTTGTAGAGTGGAATGAGGATCCAAAACAAGGTAAGGGAGAAAAGACATTTGAACTTCCTGGAGATAAGAAATCTGGCCTTAATGAAGCTGAAGCTGCATCAGCTGCCACTATTTTAGCAATCTGGCTGCGCAGGTGGCTCAGCTCATCCTGCAGTTCTGTGGTTCGGGTCAGGGCTGGCAGGGCTGGCTTCTTCAAGGCCAGGAGTCTCTCCTAAGACCCACGCAGGTTGGGTACTGAGGCATTGCGTTGCATCCAAGTGTGCCTCAGGGGGCGTGTATCGCTCCTGACCCGGGTATATGTCTCTTCATCATCTGCAGCAATCCAAGCAATGTCAGCCAGCGGAAGTGAACACGGTAGAGGCTGGGCAGCCGGCTATGATAGGAAGGGCTGTAAGGTGAGTGAGTCTCGAGGAGGAGAAATTTGGAGTTCCTTAACATGGCCTGATATGAAGGAGTCATGCCTCCCACCTCCCGGAGCCCACAGAGCTGCCTTGTGGCTGCCTCGTCCTTCAAGTGCAGGAGCCGGTTGAAATGTCAGGAATGGAAGCTAATGTGACTATCCCAATTTGGCAAAACAAGCCACATGGGGCTGCACGCAGTGTGGTGAGAAAAATTGGACTAACCTGCCCCTGAAACCATGTCCCCGGGCATCCTTTGAAACCCTGCCCAACATCTCTGACCTGTATCTGAAGGATGCAGTCCCTACCCTGGCTGACATTGCTAGGAGAAAGCTTTTAAAGTGGTACAGGAGAACTTCAGGTGTATCTCTGTCTCTTTTCCTCTATATCTCCCCATTCCCTTCTCAATTTCTGACTCTATCCAATAATAAATGGATTTTTTAAATAAATAACATCTTAAATATTTTTAATTAAAAAATTGGACATAGGAGTAGCCAGATAACTCACCTGGATAGTGTACCTACTTAGCCACGTGCTATGCTAACCAGGTTCCAGACATGTCCCCATGGAACTGGAGGAAGCTTTGGCACTCTGGTATCTTTGTCTGTCTGTCTATATCTATCTACCTGCCTATCTACCTACCTGAAAAAGCAGTTGAAGCCCCAGTGATGATGACCAAAAAAATTGGACATAGTCTATTGTTTGTCAAAAGTAATAAAA
Organism: Erinaceus europaeus; assembly: GCF_950295315.1. Classification (NCBI taxonomy): domain Eukaryota; kingdom Metazoa; phylum Chordata; class Mammalia; order Eulipotyphla; family Erinaceidae; genus Erinaceus; species Erinaceus europaeus. Next base: position 106,752,808 of record NC_080185.1, on the reverse strand, counting down.
TTAGCAGAGTTCAATAGATGCTTCTCATTCTGAAAAAAGTATTTAAATAATAACTTGATCAGTTATATCTATCTTGGCATCTTACCAAGAGAAGCACTTCAAGTAAAATTCCTTCTCATGATTCCTTCAATTCACTTAAGGTAAGTAAAAGAGATTTTGTCAGAAATCAATGCATGAAAATGTAACCAATCACACATTCATACATCATAGAACATCTCCACAACCAGTGGCATTAGCCAGTCTTCTCTATGCCCCCTCCCCCGAGGCTTTTATATTATAAAAATGTTAACTGAACGCGGCTCTATTGCACTCTTGTTTCCCTCCATTTGATTGTAGATTGATATCAGGGTTTGTGTACAATTTATTTTAACACTTCCTGGCACAAAAGAAGTGGGGGGATGAGAGGATGACTAATCACTATATGTGATACCAAGCAAAAAACTCTGTTTTTTTTTTATTAAGCATTAACTAAGTAGCAAGTGCTTTTCTAGGTTCTTTCACTATAGTGTGCCTTGTAATTTTTACAATAACCCTGTGAGTTGGGAACATCGTACCTACATTAGAGACAGAAAACCGAAAATAATAAAGTTTGTCAATCTTGCCAAAACTTCAGCACGTGAATCCATGCAGTCTGACTTCAGAACATTTATCCATACATTTTGCGCTACTCTACTGAAACTTGAGGTCAGTATAGAATTGCTTGTAATTAATCATTGCTTTGATGTGTTGAAGAAAAATACTGAGGAAGTCTAATTATAAAGGAACAACAAACACTTATTAAAAATTCATATGCTGAGAACTTTTCAAATACATATCAGTAAATTCTCATGAAAACTTTATAAAAATAGTACTTTTATCATCTCCATTTTATCAGGCTGAGAGAAATTGCATTAATTGCCCAAGGATACTGAACTATTATGTAATGAGCTAAGATTCAAACTCCAGAACTTGCACCTGTAGTCACAACACGCTCTCAGGAAAGGAACTATCATATAGTTATCAGCGTTTAATTTTGCCTTCAGCAAAACATTATACTAAAGGGATTAAATACCCTGAAAGGAGTTCCAAAAGAGATTTTTCCCATTGCTATAAACTACCAAAGCATACAAAAAAATACCAAAAACGTGTTAAATGTATTTGACTTTGCAGAAAGAACCTAGTTATCAACATATAGGCAGTTCCATGATCTGTCATCCATCCATCATCCATTCATTTTTACTTCCTTTGTTTAACTATGTAATAATTCACTCATGCAAGCATTTATTTATTCACCAATAACTTAGTAAAATTTCACCATATGTCAAGTACTGTGCTATTCAGGATCTCTATAAAAGATGTCTTTTGAGGAGAGAAAATGTGAATCTTGAGGATCAGAAACCTTAAACAATTGAAAGTTGTAAGAAAATTAAGAGCTTGAACATTTTTTTCCACTTAGGGCCTTCAGTCACCTTCCACATGTTTGCTGGGTAGGGGCTTTATAGACTGCTTGTACCATATTTAGAGTGATTGCTACTGGCATTAAAATTTCCTTTTAATAATATAACAACATGGGTTGGGGAGACAAAATACTGGTTATCTGGGGTATAATCCCCAGCACCACCATCAGCCAGAGGTGAGAGAGTGTTCTGGGATCTCTCTCTCTCTCTCTCTCTCTCATTAAAAATAAATAAATAAAAGAAGAGAATATGACAACATGTTGACTTTTAATGATTCACATTTGAAGCTTATATAACTTTTAATAAGTTACTTCATATAATTTTTCAAGACAATTGCAGTAGAATTTTCCCTTTTACTTTATCTTCAAATGGATAAGTGATTTATTTTAAATGTATAATGTGTAATGTGTAGCTTACTATAATATTTTCCAAGAATCTGGGGAAGGAGGGGGAGGGGGAGAAAAGATGGTATTCCTGGTGCAGAATGGTGAGAAAGAACCTCAGTTGGGGATGAGAATGTTTTGCAGACTCTCACGAGATTACAATTTATACCCATGTGTCAACAACTGTATTGTAAACCATTAACCCTCAATAAATCATTTAATTTTTTAAAAAATTCATAGTAAAAAAGTGTCTCTTTTAAATCCACAGAAAGAAAAATCCTCTAGCTGAAAGTGAAATGATTGATATCAGAATTAATAAAAACCTGAACACCCTTTGAACAGCAAGTGTTAGTCACCTACTTACGTGTTCATTAAACCCACAAGTCATGTTCCTTAAGACTTTTACCTGATGGGCTGAGATGACTCGCAGCATCTGAATTTGCTCAAAAGCCTCACATTCTGACTAGGTGAGTAAAGAACACTCATATTTATTCTTCCTCATTGTCCCATGTTCACATGTCCTTTTAATAGACATTCACACTGCGATGATGCCATAAACTTCCTATCCAGATGGCAAACGTCTCTTTAAAGGAATATTTGCAAAGGTCCCTTTCCAACTGACAACAGCTTTTTGCAGCCATAGAGCAATGGGAGGTACCTAATTTGGGTAGTAGAAACTTGGCAATTTGTGTATAATTGTTGGCTTATTGAGCCAGAGGAAGTTTCATTTTTATGACGGAACTCACTTTTATACTGTTGCTAACGAGTTGTCTGGTACCTAAATGTAAACCCAAACTGCTTCTGTATTCATCAATCATTATTCTCACCTGGAAATATCCCATGCTTTCTCAAATGCAACATGAACATGAAGCACACGAGCCAATCGGTAAGCAACTCCTGCACTATCAATATTAATTTTGTATTGAAAAAGGATATATATTTATAATTAAAGGAGTACATTCTCACATCTGTGAGAATGACATGTATCAAAAGACTGGATACAACAAGTGTTGGCAAGGGCGTGGAGAAAAAACGAACCCTCTTATTCCCTTGATGGGAATATAAACTGGTACAAGCTCTATGGAAAACAACAAGAAGGAAGGGTCTTGAAAATATTAAAAACAGACCTAACATATTATCCAGTGATGGAATTTCTACTTATCTAGCCAATAAAATTAAGAACTAATTTGAAAATGTGCCCACTGCTACGCAACTTGCAGTATTATTTACCGTGGCCAGAATAAGGAGTTGACTTCGGTTCCCAGCAGCTGATGGATAGATACAGATGTGGCACTAGAGATGTACTGGCAAAAAATATTTATCAACTAAAGGAAGAGTGCTGTCTCTATTGAAAACCTTTCTTAGAATCACCAAACAAGTAGATGCAGTAAAACTCAAGGTTAGCTTAGAGCCCACTAAAATCCTAGGTATATTTCCTCTGTAACTTGAAGCCAGACCTCACAAACCTAATACTGGTTTGAATACAACAAATGACATTCAACACCTTAACAACTGAGAGAAACTCTAAGCTCATCAGATAAAGACAAGACTACAAAAGCTGGAAAAGGGCAAAAGACTGGCTCACTTAATGATGGCCTTTTTGGTCAGCACCAAGCCACCCCATCATCTGGGGCCCTAGCCAGGAGATCCTTGGATTCCCACATAGATATGTCAGGCCTAGACCTATAAAAGATCCCTCTCACCACCATCACTAGTCACTTCCATCAGGAACACCATTACAAGCTCTCTTGTGGGCTCCTTCAGGACCATAACCTCACTATGAATTAGCAATGGTAGGGACTGCCTCACTCTCTGAGGGGAGGCTGGGTCATCCTACTTTGCCACTCGAGGAAGACTGGTTCTGACATGAGTGCAGCCTAGAATGTTGCCAGCTGCAACCATGGAATGAGAACACAGACTGACAGGGACTAAAAGGCTCCTAAACTAAGTGTGAATAGATACGGGCCCTGGGTCAGATCTATGCGGTAAATAGTTAATTGTATTTATATATTTTCTTCAAGTTTGGGAGCTACTCTCTGCCCTGTTACAGCTTTCTAGTACTGTTCTCAACTCTGACACCATCTTCCTAGACAATACTTTTAGTCCACCTGCACTCAAACTCAAGCAAAAATCACAACAGTCATGGGCTTCTAGCAACATACCTAAAAAAGACTTCCTAGCTTCTCTCCACCTTAAAATCCCTATTACATCTGCTCCATCCCTGCATTCTGGTTCCTATTCATTAAACATTTTGACCTGCTTTATATCTAATTGCATTTCAGCCATCACGTTGTGGATGCTACTACAATTTCATCCTGATTTCCCTGGGTAGATGACCTCACCAATACGTCCTGGAACCTCACCTCTCCAGAACCCTACCCCACTAGGGAAAGGTAGAAACAGGCTGGGGATATGGACTGACCTGTCAATGCCCATGCCCAGTGGAGAAGCAATTACAAAAGCCAGACCTTCCACCTTCTGCATCCCATAAATAATTTTGGCCCATACTCTAAGAGAGGTAAATGTTAGCAGAAGATTACCAGAGGGCTCTGAACTCCAATTCCATCAGGACACAGAGAGAGAAGAGGAAAATACAGTGCAGGGAAGGACACTCAGAAGTAGCAGGTAAGACTCAGAAAGGAAGAGAAGGCAGGACAATAGGGGAAAAATGAGCATATATATAAATATAGACAGATACTTATAGAAATAATAGTCAACCCATATCTGTGATCTTAGGAGAACTACTGTAGTATCCAATGGAGGAAATTGGGACACAGAACTATGGTGGTGGGAAAGGTGTGGAAATATACCACTGTTATCTCATAATCTTATAGATCAATATTAAATCACTAATAAAAATTTTAAAAAAGAAGTCATATATATAAAAGAATATGTAGCACTAAACTATGAAAAGGGATATCAGTCTTGCCATCTGTGACAATATGGGTAGAGCTGGAGAGGATTAAACTAAGAAAAATCAATTAGAAGGAGAGGTTCAGCTGTCCAATGATTTCACGCATATGTGGTCTAGAAAGAAACAAAGCAATGGACCAGTCAGATCAGAACCAAAGAAACTCTTGGAATCTGAATGAAGAAATAAAGTTGCCAGAGGGGGACAGGGAATGAGAACGAAGGTTAGAGGGGGTCCAGCAGTCTGTGGTTAAGGGGCATTATTGCTACTTTGGTGGTGAGCATGGTGTGATAGAATATATTCAGATTTGATGAGGTGTGGCTCTGTACTCCTAAGATGTACAGTATTGAAAATCAATGTTACCTCAGTAAAATGCAATGAGACATCTTCATTCATAACGAAAGTGCCTGTGTAGCCATGTAAAAAAGAAACAATTACTTAAGTACTTACATCTTTATGATGAGGATATTAGCTCCCTAAATACTTATTTATTTACTAAAATGTATTTGGCATATAACATTCTGTAAAGGTGTACTACATCTTAATTTGAATCATTTGCACATTGTAATGTCACTGTCATTGTAGTGATAATTAGCACCTCTACCACAGCACATAATTATTTCATTTTAGTGGTTGGATTAATTAAATTCTAGTCACTTAACGGTTTTGATGATTCTAATACAATGTTGTTTTTTATATTCATTATAGTGTGCGTTAGATTTCTAGGATTCATTTATATTCTTTACAAGCTTGCACCCAAATATCTGTAACCCACATCTCCTGGTTACTACCATGCTACTATTTTTACAAATTTGGCCTTGTTAGATTCAAAATATAAGTGATGTGGTGCACTGTTAGTCTTTCAGTGACTCCTCACTTATTGTGTTGCCCTAGGTGTCCATCCATGTTGTTGCCAAGTGTTAGAACGTCCTCCTTTCTCATTGGTGGGTACTATTCCAGTGTGTTGTGTGGGGGAGGGTTATAGACACATACATCATGATATCCTGTCCTCTATGTTCATTCATCTCTTGGTGGTCACATGAGTTGTTTCCATCTGTTGGCTATTTTGAATGGTACTACAGGGAATACAAGACTGCATACATGTTTAAGTGTATATCTTGGGTCAATGAAATAGCTCACTTGGATAGTGCACTGCTTTGCCAGTGTGCAACACAGGTATCGGTCTGCATTGAAGAAAGCTTTGGTGCTGTGGTCTCTTTTACTCTCTCTGACCCTGTCTCTCTCTATCTATATATATATATATATATATATATATATATATATATATATATATATATATCATATCTCACTGAATTTCCATAGAGTATTCTATGTAGCCAGCTTTCAGATCAAGATACTTAGTAAACCAATGTAACCTCAATACAAATAATAATAACCTCTCAATAATTCCTTGGGTCAGAGATAAAGTTCACCAGGTAGGGCATGTGCTATGCTGTGTATGCCACCCAGATTCAAGGCCTGACATCACATGGAAGAAGCTCTGGTGCTATAGTTTATCTCCCTCCATGTTTCTCTGAATGAAAAAGTAGCCCAGAGAAGTGAAGACCCAGCACTGCAAAATAAAAAAATATCTCCCTGACGAGTAAGTAGCCAAGGAGGTGATGTAGTGGATATGACACTGGATTCAGAGATAATGAGTCCCAAATTTGATGCTCTGGATCTGTCTGCTGCCTTTCTCTCTCCCTTCTATTTCTTATAAGCAAATAAACATAAAAATAATTATTAACCCCCAACCTATGGACATCTAATCTTTGATAAGGGGGCCCAAAGTATTAAAAGGAGGAAGGAGGCTCTCTTCAATAAATGGTGCTGGGAAAACTGGGTTAAAACATGAGAATGAAAGTGAACCACCTTATCTCACTAGAAACAAAAATCAACTCCAAATGAATCAAGGACCTGGATATTAGACCAGAAACTATCAAATACTTAGAGGAAAACATTGATGGAACACTTTCCCACTTAAATCTCAAGGACATCTTTGATGATACAAACCCATTTGCAAGGAAGACTCAAGCAGAAACAAACCAATGGAACTACATCAAATTGAAAAGCTTCTTCACAGCCAAAGAAATTATCACACAAACAAAGAGACCCCTCACAGAATGGGAGAAGATCTTCACATGCCATACATCAGACAAGAGACGAATCACCAAAATAGACAAAGAGCTCAGCAAGCTTAGCACCAAAAAAGCAAATGACCCCATTCAAAAATGGGCAGAGGATATGAGCAGAACATTCACTACAGAAGAGATGCAAAGGCTAACAAACACATGAAAAATAGTTCCAGGTCGCTGATTGTCAGAAAAATGCAAATAAAGACAACATTGAGATACCACCTGAGTACTGTGAGAATGGTATACATCAAAAAGGACAGCACCAACAAATGCTGGAGAGGCTGTGGGGACAGAGGAACCCTTCTGCACTGCTGGTGGGAATGTAAATTGGTCCAGCCTCTGTAGAGAGCAGTCTGGAGAACTCTCACAAGGCTAGATAGACATGGACCTTCCATATGACCCAGTAATTCCTCTCCTGGGGATATACCCCAAGGACTCCATAACGCCCAACCAAAAAGATATGTGTACATCCATGTTCATGGCAGCTCAATTCATAATAGCTAAAACCTGGAAGCAGCCCAGGTGCCCAACAACAGATGAGTGGCTGAGAAAGCTGTGGTATATATACACAATGGGATACTACGCAGCTATTAAGAACAATGATCCCACCTTCTCTGACCCATCTTGGAGGGAGCTAGAAGGAATTATGTTGAGTGAGATGAGTCAGAAAGATAAAGACAAGTATGGGATGATCCCACTCATCAACAGAAGTTGAGAAAGAAGAGCAGAAAGGGAAACTCAAAGCAAGATCTGACTGAATTTGGAGTAGGGCACCAAAGTAAAAACCCTGGTTTGAGGATGAGGGTAGATGTTCAGCTTCATGGGGCAGGGGGAGGGAGGGGAGGGGAATGGGATGAGACAGTCTTTTGGTGGTGAGAATGGTGTTTATGTACACTTCTATTAATTTGTAGTCATATAAATCACTAATTAATATGAGAGGGGAAAATTGATTTTATGTCTCAAACTTTTTAAAGCACAGACTGAATCTTTTTAATACACAGGCTGAGTCTTTAATATGCTGACTCTCTTAAAAGCTTAGTACAGAGAACAGAAGTAACCAGTGGTATAGCTATATACAAATAATGTCAAAGGACATAAAATATGGTGATGTGATATATGATACAGCAAATCCTAACAAAGGGATTTTTCAGAGTTAACCCAATTGCCAAATAATGTGATTATAGCAATAACTAGCTATTGTTTTCTTAAACCCTAAGACAGCAGGAACCTCCCACTTCCTCTATAGAGCCTATATTTCCCCCAGTCCTGGAACCTCTGGGGTGGGGCTCACTTTCCTGCATGCTTCTCTCAAGTCATACCAAATAATATTGCATCTGCCAATACCAACCTAATCAATGCAACGAGTACCACCTCAGCATGCTTCACTTCAGACTGTGTCCAGAGACGTCAGGCATGGAATGCCAACCCTTCAACCTCATTACTCAGGTGAGACCTTTCCTTTCATGGTATTCTCTAATTCCATTCCAGGCGGTTCACTTCCTAACAAAGTCCCAAAACCTAGATATAGACCAGGTCCCGTAAGATAGAGCATATGTTCACATATATCCATAAACTAGGGCAAAATATATACCTGAGAGAACAGAAGCAACTGGTGGCACAGCTATATACAAGATGTTGGGTATTATACAGCAAATCCTAACAAAGGGATTTTTCAAAATTAACCCAATTACCAATGTGATAACAGTAACTATCCATTGTCTTCTTGAACCCTAAGATAGCTGAAACCTCACATTTCCACTATAGAGCCTATATTTCCCCCAGTCCTAGAATCTTAGGGTGGGGCCCACTTTCCTGCATGCTCCTCTCAATTCATAACAAATAACATTGCATCCGCCGATCACAACCTAATCAACGCAACGAGTGCCACCTCAGCATGCTTCACTTCAAACTGTGTCCAGAGACTTCAGGTGTGGAATGGCAACCCTTCAGCTTCATTACTCGGGTGAGACCTTTCCTTTCATAGTATTCTCTAATTCCATTCCAGGTGGTTCACTTCCTAACAAAGTCCCAAAACCTAGATATAGACCAGGCCCCCTGAGATAGAGCATATGTTCACATGTATCCATAAACTAGGGCAAAATATATACCTGAAAGCAAAAGTACACAATAGTCTGCAGTGAGTACCCCCCCCCAACACCTCATCTGCACTATTCCAGCCTTTAGGTCCATGACTGTTCAACAATTTGTTTGGCTTTGTATATTAATTCTCTTTTCATCCACCAGGTTCCAGATGCTAGCATGATGCCAACCAGGCTTCCCTAGACAGACAACCTCATCGATGTGTCCTGGAGCTCTGCTTCCCCAGAGCCCTTCCCCACTAGGAAAAGAGAGAGACAGGCTGGGAGTATGGGTCGACCTGTCAACCCTCATGTTCAGCGGGGAAGCAATTACAGAAGCCAGACTTTCAAACCTTCTGCAACCCACAATGACCTTGGGTCCATACTCCCAGAAGGTTAAAGAATAGGAAAGATGTCAGGGGAGGGGATAGGATACAGAGTTCTGGTGGGAATTGTGCAAAGTTGTACCCCTCTTATCCTATGGTTTTGTCAATGTTTACTTTTTATAAATAAAGAATTAAAATAAATAAATATTAAAAAGCAACCCAAACAAATCATAGTCCAACCACTTCAAAAAAGAAGCCCACTAAATAGTACAGTTGATAAAGCATTGAACTCCCAAGCATGAAGTCCCAAGTTAAATTCCTAGCATTGCAGATTCCTGAATGATGCTGTGGTTCTCTTTCTCCTTCTCCCTTTCTCATAAATAAATAAATTTTAAAAGAAAATAAATGGGACTGGTGGTTCATCTGGTTGAGCATGTATGTTACCATGTACAAGGATCTGGGTTCAAGTACCTGGTCCCCACATGCAGGGGGTGGGGAAGCTTCATGAGTGGTGAAGCTATGCTGCAGGTGTCTGTCTTTCTTGCTCCCTCTCTATCTCTTTCTCCTCCTCTCAACTCCTCTCTGTCCTATCAAATTAAAAGAAAGAAAGAAAGGGAAAAAAGAAATAACTAAGTACTTACATCCTGGTGTTATAGATATTAGTTGTTTATTGATCAAAATATTTTATACAACACATATTTGATACAAATGCAAAATATTACCTGGGGACCTCACTGTGTCTCTCTGGTCACAACTTTCCTTCCTGATATAACCACTATCTTGACTTCCAACGCCATAAGTTAGTTTCTCTGAATTTTAACTTTGCAGAATTTTTTAAAAAATTATCTTCACTATAATAGCACAATGGAATACTACTCATCTATTACAAATAATGAATTTACCTTCTTCACCTCATCTAAGATGGTGCTGGAGGAATCACGTTAAGTGAGATAAGCCAGAAAGAGAAGGGTGACTATGGGATGATCCAACTCATAAACAAGAGTTGAGAAATAGGAACAGAAGGGGAAGCACAAAGCAGAACTTTAACTGGATTTGTTGTAACTGCACCAAAGTAAAGGACTGGGGAGGAGGGAGGGTTTTCATCCTGGTGCATGATGGTGGAGGAGGACCTATGTGGGGGATTAGAAGATTTTGCAGAAAACTGAGAAAGTTTACACTGTATTTATAGTTGACTGTAAACCATTATTTCCCTCCCAATAAAAATTTTAAAGGAAAAAAATATAGGATGTATAATACTTAGACTGCATAATAAATAAAATATCTATTTATTAGTAGGGAGCTAAATTTTAAGAGAATCTTGTTTCTGGAACTCTTTACCAAAGTATAAGTATCTTTATCTAAATTGTATAAATACACACGTGATGACTAATCTTGGAGAAATATAGGACTTAGTCAACAAAATAAAAATTTCAGCTTATATTTGAACATTAAGTTAGTATTCTAGCTGTATGGTCTGACTTGTTTCATATTCTATAGCATTTTATTATACTTCAATGTTATTTTTGAAATTTCAAGTTGTAATATCTGAATTAAATATCACCAAAAGTCTGATTTAAACAATACCTTCCCTGTATACTCTTGTTCCAGGAGGCACTTATTCATAATTCTGTGTGTGGTATTTATCTTTCCATTTATAAATACTTACAACTCATTCATTTTACACTGCTCTATTGCAATCCATTGTAGGAATATACAGTAATATTTTTATACATTTTACTGTTGATGAGCAAGTAAGCAGTTTCTACTTTGACATTTTTACAAATAGGGCTGCTGTGTACCTTCTTGTCCTTGTCTTTATGTGCACCTGTCTTTTGACCTGTTCTCCTGCTGTTGTCAAAAGAAAAATTAAATAAAGCAGAAGTACCACCAAAAATGATAAGCCCATGATGCCACAGTTATTTGGAATTTGCTATGTGACTAATTGTATTTTGAACATAAACAACCCTCTCTGCCACAGTGTTTTCCCTGAAGAACCCAAACTCATTGAGTATCTTAGCAAAATAGCCCCAAGGTACTCCTGTTCTCATCTGAAAATAAACCAGATTTCAGTTAGGGATGAAAGCAAAATTTAGGATAAAAATATGCAAGCTTTAAGCCATATAGAACAGCACAGCCAAAAACACTCATTAAAATTACTCATGGACAAAAGAGATTTGCACTAATTAAAATGCCTAGTCACTGTAGAGTGGGTTAAGAGGAAAGATTGACTTAGTACCAAATGGCTTCATTTTATGGCTTTACATCAAACTTTGTGAAATATTTTCTGTTAAGGAAATGAAAAAGAGATGGGCAAAAAAACCCTCATAGGGGAACAGATAAAATACCACAGACCTAAAGAGATCTATTATCATCATTATGGCAGCATTTTCTATCACACTTATGAATTTGGGCAATTTTTTATTGCACTTGTTGTTAAGGGACAATTGAGCAGGTGCCATTTTATGAGTTACTAATTCTTTAGTGATTCCCAAGTGAAGGATCCACACTCAAGGGTCAATTATTATGAATCTAATAGAAGTGCTGTGATTGGGGAAAAATGAAAAGTAACATTAATCTCCCCATTGCTCCCTTGAGTCAAATTCAGCTGTCAATTTTAGTTCAGAGAGCTTGGAGACCACCAACATGGCCAGAATGGTTTCAGATTTTTTTTTTAACATGAAGAGCAGAGTAGGCTGAATACTTTCAATACAACTTTATAAAATCAGTTGCTACTCTTGAACATTAGAAGGATACTAAAGGGGAAGATTCAAATAATTTCTATAATTAAAATATGGAGCATATATTTCTGCATATTATCATGAGATTTTAATCTTCAAATTTTTTCATTAAAACCAGAAGTCCTAATTCTTATCTGGCTTCTATTTCAGTATTTATGCAGCTAACCATTGGGGTTTCTAGTCAGGTCATGTGGGATTTATATTCTATTCTCATGAAAATCAGAACCACAAATTCTTCTAAAATTAAAACAATAAATATGAATTGCATATCACCATAATTACATACTTGGCACTCAATAAGATCGAGTTCTATCTAGCATATATTTGTATGACATTAAAATATTATGAGCTACCACATATGGAAAGGGAAGTAAAGCTAGAAGGAGAATAATATGACTTTACTTAGGGGGGAGGTCAGTTCCAAGGCTTCACTGCTTTAGACTAAATTTTTCAGATAGAGGCAGAGAGGCAGAGATATGGGGAGAATGGAGCCACAGCACTGAAGCTTCTTTCAACGTGGTAAGGCAGGACTTGAATCAGGGTCACCCACTTGGTTTATTGATGACTTATTAACACGCTCAATATTTTATATAAGGTAGCTGATGTAATCCTCTCAATAGTGCTGCAAGAGGTTGTTGTTGGGCTCACTGCCTGCACTATGAATCCACTGCTCCTGGCAGCCATCTTTTTTTTCCCCATTGTTGTTGCTACTTTTGTTGTTGTTGTTGTTGTTGTTGTTGTTGTTGGATAGGACAGAGAAATTGAGAAAGGAGAAGACAGAGGGGGAGAGAAAGATAGATACCTACAGACTTGCTTCACTGCTTGTGAAGCGACCCCCCTGCAGGCGGGGAGCTGGGGCTTGTACCAGGATCCTTGCTCGGGTCCTTGTGCATCTTATTATGTGTGCTTAACTTGGTGTGCTACCATCGGACCCCCAGTGCTGCAAGATTTGACTAAATTTACCAGGGATTAGAAAGTTGATATTTAGTGAGGTTAAATATCCCAAGCAATGTGACTCCAGAGTGTATGGTGGACTCAGAAATCCCACCCAAGTCCACCTGCCCACAATAGTTTTCTACCTCATTACTTGGTCTTCTCAGCATGAGTGTTGACACTAAGCAGTTTTAGTCCTTAATGGCCCAGGGAAAAGCTTTAAATGGAAATTCTAGTGGCTCCTTCCACTGTACCTATTAGTTCTCCAAACTCAAGGTCATTGTGTTTTGACACTTAAAATGTTTGAGAACTTTCACAGATGCCTACCACCTTCCAGTAACTGTTCCAAGATAACAAGGGGGCTCATTCAGCCACTACAGGCCACTTCTGAGCCAAGGTCAAACTGCCAAAAGGAGATGACTGCCTCTTGTCTCCAGTCTAACACTTTCTCTTGATTTGGCACAGGTCTTCATTTTCTCATTCCTTGCCCCCAGGTTTTTGCTTTCCCTGAAGTCAATCTCCTTCACCTCCTCAGTCTCTGAGCCACTGCAGATATCTTGGGTTTATAAAATGCAAATCTCACCATACCGCCTCCAGAAATTCCCAGAGTTTTGACAACCTTCAACTTCTTAGATAAGCGCCAAGAATCAGATCCCTTCTTCCATCTCTGCACTTGGCTCTCCCCTTCTCCTTTGCCCTCATACTGTTCTCTCTGACCATTATGAAATAACTTGATGAGTTGCTTCAAATCTGCTCAGAATATCCTTCCCTATTTTTCTAAATAAATCTAACTTTCTTTTGTTTCCCTTTCTCCTCTTTTCCTCCCACCCACCCTCCCTCCCTTTCTCTCTCTATCTCTCTCTATCCCTCCTTCTCTCTCACCAGTGCTGATTTCACCAGTCCCAGAGGACTCTTCTGTTATTATTTTTTTTGCCTCCAGGGTTATTGCTGGGGCTCAGTGCCTGCACCATGAATCCACTGGTCGTGGAGGCCATTTTTCCCCCTTTTGTTTTTTTGTTGCCCTTGTTGTTGTAGCCTTGTTGTGGTTATTATTATTGTTGTTGATGTTGTTCATTGTTGGATAGGACAGAGAGAAATGGAAAGAGGAGGGGAAGACAGAGGGGGAGAGAAAGTTAGACACCTGCAGACTTGATTCACCGCCTGTGAAGCGACCCCTCCCTGCAGGTGGGGAACCAGGGGCTCGAACCAAGATCCTTGAGCCGGTCCTTGCGCATTGCGCCACGTGCGCTTAACCCACTGCGCTACCGCCCGACCCCTTCTGTTTAAATTTTAAGAAAGTAAGAAGGGGTCGGGGTAGCGCAGCGGGTTAAGCACACGTGGCAACGCGCAAGATCCGGCTCAACGACCCTGGTTCGAGCCCCTGGCTCCCCACCTGCAGGGAAGTCCCTTCATAAAAGGTGAAGCAGGTCTGCAGATGTCTATATTTCTCTCCCCTTCTCTGTCTTACCCTCCTCTCTCCAGTTCTCTCTGTCCTAACCAACAAAGACGACAACAACAAAAAAGGAAACAAAAGGGAATAAATAAATAATTTTTTTTTAAAATTTTAAGAAAGAGACAGAGAAATTGAGAAATACCATAGCACTGCTCCCCTGTGAATAGTGCTCCTGTATGGTATAGGAGGCTCAGACCCAGGCCCTTATATGTGTTCAAGTATGTGCTCTACCAAGTGAGCTATCTCCTTATCTCCAGCTTTGTTTTTCACAGTTCAACTTAACACTAACTCCTTTAGACTTTAATGTCTGATGTGCACTACATATTCAAATAAAACAGAATGACACTACTGAGAAACATTAAATTTCTTGAATGTATTTCCTACTAAATTGTAAGCTTTTTGAGGGCAGAGTATTGCTCTTATCATATTATTCTCTGTGCATAGCATAAGAGCATGGGCACTGTATCATGCTGCTTGAATTCAAGTCTATGTCCTGCCATTTAATGATTGTATGGCTTCTCCCTCCTCTGCCTCACATGTTTATGTTTTATTTTTATTAGTCATTTAATAATCATTTACAAGACTGTCAGATTATAAGGATATAGTTCCCCACCACATCCATTAGCAAAATTCAGTGCCACACCACCAACAACAGCCACCGTAGTTCTAACCTAGTCTTAGAGACAGTTTCTAAGCATCATTTTCCTTATTTATGGACGGAGTATAAATTGCCTCTCCTAGTACAGTTGTATTAAGAGTGAGTGAGATTAACCATGTCAATAAAATACAGTATCTACCATATCTTAGTACTCAATAGATGTTAGCTATTACTGTGATGAAGACAGGAGTCAATAACTTATTTAATGAAAAATCATTCTAAAAGTATCATAACAAAGATTATGAATCCAATGCCTTTTTAATAGAGTTAAATGGACTTCCACCTTTGGCATATCTACTGGGTGAATACTTAATAAAAGCTAAAATATATGGTATTGGGTTGAAGCGATTTCTTACCAGCTAAGGTGCGTGCCTTGCCCAGGTTTGAGTCCAAATACCACATGAGAGGTATATGGCACCAGAGGAAGGTCTAGACTTGTGGTACCCCTTCCTCTGTCTATCTGAATGAAAACTTGGCCAGAGTGGCTGGGGTGATAGCTCACTTAACAGAGCACTAGATTTGAATGCCTGAAGCTCTCAGTTTTACCCCCAATACCTCAAGTATCCTGGCTTCTCTCTGTTATCAGACTCTATCTCTATCTCATATGAAATTAATAAATGCTTATTAACAATAACATTTAATAGCTTAATAATATTTTCTTAATAAATAAAATACTAATCAGCTGAATCACACATAGGTGGAAAAATAATTAGTGGTATCTAATAGAGAAAGGAAACTGAGATATCTTTTCATATCTGTACCCCTTACTTGGGACACTATGACATCAACTACCAACCAGGGTCTGGTCAGAGAAACAGAGCCCTTTGGAGGGACATGAACTGAGAACCTTATTATATGGATTAGACCTTGGGCAATGGCAAGAGCCTGTGAAGGAGTCTATGCAAAACTGGTATTTTCGTGCCTGATGCTGAAAGTCAGAGTCAGTAAGCAGAACCTGTAGCTAAGAAGTAAAACTAAACCTTAGGTAAAGGAGCAAGAGAACAAACTATAATCTTCAGATCCAACTGGAGTCCAATCACACTTAAACTGCCTGGGACAAACAAGAACTCATGCTTGTCGCCCACTGTCTCCAACCTCAATGATATAGGTGACCCTGAAACAGACAGTGCCCTTTGCCACTGAGCTACAGGGATGCGTGGGCCAAAACTTGGAGAAACTGAAGGGTAAGATGTCTCAGGAACTAAAAGAGTTGAGGGTTCGTGCTACTGGTATCAACAAGGTCAGCCAGCAGATAGCAGCGAAGGATGAGTTGTTGCAGTGTGGCAACTTTCAGAGTGCAAAGGCTAGAGAGATAAGTCACTGGACAGAGGACTCATCTTGCCAAACTCAGCCCAGGTTCAAATTCTGACACCATATGAGAATACTACAGCACCAGGGGAAACTCCTGCGCTATGGTTATTTCTCAATCTCTCTCTCTCTCTCCCTCCCTCCCTCCCTTCCTCCTTATGTCAATGAAAAAAAGCCAACCTGAAAGCAGTGAAATTGTACATGCATGATGGTATAACTCTACAGTAATAATAAATAAAAATAATGATAATAAATTAATTTCTCTTGTGGCCAACCCTAACCTGAGGAAAGAAATTGAGTAACAAATTCACATGCAATGGTAGAAATGACCTCAGAAGCCTTATTTCCACTACATTATTCTATCATCTATAAAGTAATCAACTGCACGGCCAAGAATATAGAATTTACCTTGGAAAAATTAAGCATGACATTTTTGAAAACTGACATCAAATCATTCCATTTTCATCAATAGCAACATCAGCTTTCCCAGTAATTCTCATAAAATTCACTCTCGTTGTACAAATGACCCATGAAATCATATCGACCCAACCTGATTCAATCCATGTTGAAAACTGTGACGTAACACTTAGCCATGAAATAGTTCATTTCCTCATAAAGCAGAGATGGTAGTTTCACAGAGGTCTGATCTGTATGGTGAAATTCTAAATTGTTCCATTTTTTCCAGCATCACATAAATCTGTTCCCCGGTGGAGTACTTTGATCTCCCAGGGATGGTCTAATCTAAAGACCACAAAACCACAAATATCCCAATGGTCATTCTGTGTCTGGTTTGTAAACTCCTCTATCAGTACTCTACTACTTAATAATTAGGCAATTTTTTAACTATAGGAGAACATTAATTTATATTTAACCTTTAGCTTGAGTAGCTTCATTCAGTTGACTACATAAAAAGCTAGATAAGTGAACACTCAACTGCAAGCCGTTAAGACTTAGAGGAAGGAAAAAAAAAAAAAAAAAACACCTCTAGGTGTCCCCAGAGCTCTTCTGCTGCTCTGACATCCTTGGGTTCCTATTAAACACCATTCTCCATTAACATAGAAACTCCAATATACTTTTGATTACGATAACTATTCAAAGG
Source organism: Erinaceus europaeus (assembly GCF_950295315.1). NCBI lineage: Eukaryota > Metazoa > Chordata > Mammalia > Eulipotyphla > Erinaceidae > Erinaceus > Erinaceus europaeus. Next base: position 106,735,350 of record NC_080185.1, on the reverse strand, counting down.
TAGGCTCTATATTTCTTTGCCCTTTTCAATTTTATTTTACCTTATATGTTCTGAAAACACGTATCTTCAACTATCCCAAGTTCTTGTGTTATTTCCTTGTAGCTGATTTAGCTTAAAAAGAAAAGAAAATAGAACCATGCATTAGTGGAATTTCATATTACTCTAGACTGCATACTCTATAAGAAATTTTTATACTATCTTGACTGATGTTTTGTTATTTACTTTAGAGAAGAGAATAGGGACCTCTAAGTGTGCCTGGAACCATTCTCTCTCTGTAAGTGGCAAGTTCCAAAAATCTGGCTCATTCATTTCTGTGTCTAAACCTTACCATAAAGGGTGTTTATTGAGGGCTAGGCAGTAGTGCAGTGGGTTAAGCGCACATGGCACAAAGTGCAAAGACTGGCATAAGGATCCTGGTTCGAGCCTCTGGCTCCCCACATGCAGGGGAGGGGGGTTCTTAACAAGCGGTGAAGCAGGTCTTCAGGTGTCTATCTTTTTCTCCCCCTCTGTCTTCCCCTCCTCTCTCGATTTCTCTCCGTCCTATCCAACAATGACAGCAATAACAACAACAATAATAATAACAACAAGGATAAACAACAAGGGCAACAAAAGGGAAAAGGTGGCCTCCAGGAGCAGTGGATTCGTAGTGCAGGCACTGAGCCCCAGCAATAACCCTGGAGGAAAAAAAAAAAGGTGCTTATTGTGCCAAGCAGGCTTTCCATAGCACAGGGAGGGTAGGTCCACAGGGCACGTCTTCTTGGCCCAGACAGCTACACTTCCAGGGGTGGACTGAGATGTCAGCAGTATTCTTCCAAGTGACGAAGATGCTCCACGGAGGTCAGTGCCAAGAATGCCCCAAAACCTCAGCTCACCTCCCCCCCTGTAGCTGTTTCTTTCCTTCTGGAGATAGTTTTACCTATCATTCTCACTAATAATTTCTAGGCTACTAGGCAAAACATTCACTGATGGTAGTCCAACAGTTTCCCAAATATATTTTCCCGGAACAAAATAGGCTTTAGTAATAAAAAATAAAGCAGTTAAGACCTTGGGATTTAGAGTCAGGGAGATATGGGCTGATTTTAGACTGGCACTTAGCTAGCTACATAGCCACAGGAAGATTAGCTCATGTCCTTGAGTTTGGCTTACTGAAAAATATAGGAAAAACAGATCCTAGAAGCTTTGCTGTGAGGATCAAACAAAATGTCAGTGGATATAGTGGTTAGCACCAAGAGAACTTGCCATAAGTGGTAGCTCTATTTTTAATATCATTTATACAGAAGAGATTTTTTTTAGTAGTACCTGATTTGAGTGAGTTTAAAGCATAGGGTCTAGAATCATCCATTTCTTTTTTTTTAATTTTTTTATATTTATTTTATTTATTCCCTTTTGTTGCCCTTGTTGTTTTATTGTTGTAGTTATTATTGTTGTTGTTGTTGTTGGATAGGACAGAGAGAAATGGAGAGAGGAGGGGAAGACAGAGAGGAGGAGAGAAAGATAGACACCTGCAGACCTGCTTCACCGCCTGTGAAGCGACTCCCCTGCAGGTGGGGAGCCGGGGTTCGAACCGGGATCCTTATGCCGGTCCTTGTGCTTTGCGCCACCTGCGCTTAACCCGCTGCGCTACAGCCCGACTCCCCAGAATCATCCATTTCTATCCAGTCGTCATTGTACATGAATTATGAAACGCTCGACAGGTTAGTTACTTTTTAGATTCCTATGTCTTCTGTTCATCTGCAAAATGAGAACAGCTACTTCTTATAACCTTTGTGAAGATTAAATAGATATAGAAATATACATGTAGATTTATAAAGACCTATTACATAGCAAGGGCCTAGTGGATACTATAGGTACAATAAAGTTTATTGCCCTCATAATCACTCCTCAGAATGAGCAACAGTCACAACTGTGATTTTAATACATGAATTTTAATTTGTTAGACATTCTTATGGAAATGCCAACTCTGATTTAGGATGACAGGCTATAAAGAATTAAACTCTTAGCAACAAGACTGGCCTAATTTTGGAAGCAGAACAGAGACTGTGGCTCCCCTGCCTTTCATATATATCTTTTCCATCTTGCTTTTCCTTTCACAACTACCAGAAGTCATTATAGAGAGTATGAATTTAAATAGGGGCCACTGCATCTGGGTGTCAATTAATTTCAGGACTAGGAACAGCTGGAAGTACCCTAAAAAATATCACTGTGCTTCACAATTACGGGAACTTTCCTGACAACGCAAGGCCTTAGTCTTCATCACAGAGGGTTTGGCTAAATTGATCTAGGTTATGCCTAGGAACAGACATTTCCCGCTAGCAATTGTAGTAATCTTTTACAGCAGCAACAGAACACTAATCTAAGAATAAAGCTAAATATTTGCCAATGCATAGCATTTTACTAGTGTATAGATCCTCTGCCATACTCAGAAACCAAATTACTGCCCTTATCAACAATGTTGCTATTTTTTTAAATGTTCATAGTGGAAACAACTACAGCAGTCACATAATTCACGATTTATATTCCATACATAGAGAATTAAGGTCTAGAGAAGTGTGTGACCTGGTTATTGAAGAGATAAAAAACAACTGCTGTGTATGTGGAATCTGAAGAACTGATGCCTAATGAACTTGCAAAAAAAAAGATGCAAATGCAAGCAAACTGTTTCTAAGACTTGAGAGAACTCTGGTGGTTGTCTTTGGGAGGTGGGAGGGTACGGACACAGAACTTTGATGGTGGGTGTGGTGTGGAACTATATACTGTAATTTTATTTTATTTTTAATTTTTTAATTTTTTCCCTTTTGTTGTCCTTGTTGTTTAGTGTCATTGTTGTTATTATTGTTGTTGTTATTTCTGTCTTTGTTGTTAGATAGGACAGAGAGAAATAGAGAGAGGAGGGGAAGACAGAGAGGGAGAGAGAAAGACAGACACCTGCAGACCTGCTTCACCGCCTGTAAAGCGACCCCCCCTGCAGGTGGGGAGCCTGGGGCTCAAACATGGATATTTTATTATTTTTTAAAGATTTTATTTATTTTTCAAGACGACAGAAGGAGAGAGAAAGAACCAGACATCACTCTGATACATCCTCTGCTGGGGATTGAACTCAGGACCTCATGCTGGAGAATTCAACGCTTTATCCACTGCTCCACCTCCTGGACCACTATACTATAATTTTACAATCTTGTAACTCACTACTAATTACAAATTAAAGGGGAGGGGAGGAAAATTTAAAAACTGATCAGTGTGCACCGCCCAGACCGGAAGAACTTTGCAGCCAGCCCACAGACTCATGAAATGAGTTGTAGATTCAAGTCACAAGTTTGGAGGTGATTTGTTATGTAGCAACATCTAACTTATAGAATTAGCACTCAATGCAAACTAGCTAGCATTGGCTATTTGATCTCCCTAACTGATCCGGGACAACAGGACAATTACTTAAATAGCCATAACAGTGACTGGTTTAGGTCAGAGGCTTAGCTCTGTCTCCTCTCATTAAATGTAGGTGAAGTATTAGCAAGTGGCAGAGGTGACTCTAGTATGTAGCCAGGGTTGAGAGCAATCACTTGATTTGGAGTAATCAGTGAAAGGAATGGGTGTTGGGGTGTCAGTCATCAGAATCATTACACTCATGATCACACAGACCATCAGTAACAGCAGTGGTGTTGGCTAGTTCTTCTGAGCCCCTGCCTGATGGATTTTCCCTCTATCATTTCAGGCTGTGGGAGACTTTGATTCACAACAAGTTAATTATTGAGCATATTGTCCAACAGCACAGGGAAACTTGCTCACATAGTTTTCCTTTGAGCTGCACATATTCTGAGGCAAAATTGAAAACTTCAGATACCATTACAGAGACCTTTTTTCTTTTTTCCTGCATGCCCAGCAGCTGGTGAACGTACAGCATCAGATATGAGAATTTAAGCTGAATAAACTGGAGGAAAACCTTCCAGGTAAAGCAAGCTCAGCTTAAAAAAGAAAAAATGCTAAGTTTACAGACTCAAGAGCCCAGGACAGCTTAATAAAATTGAACAGAGAAAAACCAGTTAAACATTTTAAACTGCTATTCTGGGCCCCACCAAAACCAACACAAATCAAAGGAAGAAATACTCAATTACTAGTAGCAGCTGGATTTTTGTGAAAGTTTTTTGAGTTAAGCCAAGTTGCCCCCTTTTGCTGCTACTTCCCAGAGGGCTAAATGATTTTTCAATCTCCAGAAAGTACTTCACTGTGGATTTGCCCACAGGGATATTCAAAGAAATTCTAATGGCCCTAATGCATCCCACTACTCTTGCAAATACTTTCAGGAGTTCCCCATGGTTTGTCAAGAATCCTTAGCCTACTAGACAAATCTTTCACAATAAGAACTCCCATACCTTTCTAACTTTCTTTATTACTATTCTGTCTACGTGTAGCCTAAATTCTTGTCAAACTGCGGGGGTCATTGTCCCCTTAGGGATTCTGTTCTCTGATGCTTGTGCCCTGCTCTGCACCCACCCCTGACCAATAGCTTCACCAGTTAAATAGCCTCTTTATCAAAAATTCAAATGCTAAATTCATGAAGCTTTTCTTAATCTTGTGATGAAATTTACCACAGAGCAACTGAAATCCTAGGGTAGTCAAGGTTTAGTGGAATTGTGGCTTGGAAGCACACCTACCAGAGGAATCATGAGATCTAGGCTTTTGCTGGGTGACTCTAAGAAGAGTTTCAAGAGGAAGTGGCTATTTCTGGCTTGGGTGTTATCAAGATGTAGGAGCCACTTAGTAAGTGGAAATTGTGATACCTTATATCTTAAAGGTAAGAGAATTGAAGCAATGCAAGAGTTGTCATTGGCAGAAAGGATATATTACACAGAAAACAGGATCATTTAGTCACGTTACATTGCCATGTATCCTTGTCTGGTATATCTGTCTGATCATTATTTATATACTATGTGTATATACTTTCTGTTTTTATATCATGTGACTTGGGAACATCTCGACTTTTAGGCCTGTTTTTAATTGTCTTATGATGTAACTAGTTGTAGTCATCTTGAAAAATTTTCATAGTACAGAGCTGAGGAATCTTAGAAACTCATCAACTTGACCCTAATTTGTGGTTCTTTTCTGTTTCTAGTCAATTCTTCAACCTATTATATTTCATATCAAAAACTCAGTATGTCTTGCAAAAGATTTAAACTTGGCATGACTAGGCTTGTATATATTCATAGAAAGAGCTGCATGATAACTACTGCTTAAAAAAAGAAGAAGAAAGTCTATTTATTTTGTTGTCACTGGGGCTTTACTACTCTAGGCCAATTTCTTTTCAGCTAGAGAAACAAAGACATGAACAGAGAGAAAGACACCACAGTACTGAAGCTTCCTTCACTATAGGCTCACTATCCCAGTGAGCCACCTTATAGCCTTGGCAACCATTGCTTTTAGACAGATGTATTCTCAGTAGTTAACTACAATCTGGGCCTCTCATACAATCCAGGTTTGTCCATTTATATTTGATTACATATTCCTTACCTGCTGGTCTCCAGGGATGTCCAAGACCCTGATTTCTCCTCCTTCTCCTCCTCTGCCTCCTCCTTCACATTTCAGTGTTACAGGAAGGATATTTTAGACCAACAGAAAGAGAAAGGATGAAAAGTAGAAAGGATGCAATAGTGACCTGTGAAGGATCACATATTAACAATTTTGAGTTCTGTGGACCAGATAGTCTTATTGCAGCTACTCAACTCTGGCTTTGTAGCAAGAAGACAGCCAGAAACAATAAAATAAAAAGGATTTGAGTTCCAATAAAGCTTTATCTACAAAACAAAAATAATTAGTGGACATGCTTTAGCCCATGTGGCTAGTGTCAACTTTGAGGCCATTTGCGTCATCTGGTAACAAAGCAGTGACCATCTCTGGGTTTTGCATTCACATCAGTAGAATGGTGATAATACCACTTGTATTATATGTGAGCATTAGAAATGGGATATTGTTACATGAACTAGTAAAACATGAAGTTGTCAGGGGGCAGATCTGTAGTAGAGCGTATACCAACGCTACATTTGAAAACTGAAACACAGTATATTTTAAAGAGATGGTTAGTGTCTATTGTATTTAGAAAACAAAACTGTTCTCTTCTAACAGTAAGACTGGCTGACATGAGAATATATCAGATATATATATATATATATATATATATATATATATATATATATATATATATAGAGAGAGAGAGAGAGAGAGAGAGAGAGGGAGAGGGAGAGGGAGAGAGAGAGACTTGCATGCTGCCAATTATAGGGAGTGTGGTCGGCAGGCAGCCCTAGCTGCTGGCTCCCTCAAGGCCAGCCTCAGCTTCTGAGAGTGGTCTCAGCCCCGGCAGACAACTGTGATAGGCAATACTCCTTGCCAGGCTCCTTGCTGGATTTTGTGCATGTTTTATGGGACCCTCATGTCAGTTCAATTTCTCCCTGGCCATCCATACTCTTCCCCTTCCCTTTAGGAGCTGATGTGTAGTAACTCACTTACATCTAACCTCATTCACAAGATGTTCTGAAGAGCACAACCTGCAAGGCTAATTTATCAAGACATTATTCTCTGTGTCACTCTTCTGTTTTTTCCTTCACTGTTCCAAGATCAGAAGTAGGCCTTGTCTTGAGAACATGCATATTTTAAAGAGAATTCCCGTCTACAGCCATACCACTTTGAACATGCCTGATCTTGTCTGAAGATAATTCCATTCTCAGGCCAATATCTCTGAAGGAAATATGTCTAGACATTAGGGGACCATATAGGGGAAATGCACGGAAAGGGAAGTGGTAACCCTGCGGGAGTGGAGTTGACACAGATTAGAAAGGGGTTCATGCTTCAGGGTCTGTGTTCAATAACCATCAATACGTACCCACCATGTATTCACAGAACCCCAACAATACACTGGTGATGTGCAGAGTGGAGCAACTCATTCTGGAGTATGCAACTAAGAAATTAGAGTATTGAGGCAAGGAAACCTCCTAGATCCATAGACCCCCACCACCACCCCGTCAAGGTAACATGCAGACTTGGACCATGAGCAGGTCAGCAGCAGGATAAGAAGAATCATTCAATACCTTTAAATTTATAGTTATGGGTGTAAATTATAAAAACATTCAGTGCAGTATGGATATCATTTATATATTGTTTTAAATCCATATATTTGACAAAGCCAAAACAACTGTATTGATAAAGGGATAGAAGTAAAAGAAAAAAGTAAGAATCAAACCAATATAAGCTTTGAAAAATATTGTGAAATAGCTTGCATAGTCTCATTATTGAGTAAATCCAATCTGTACATATCCATTTAAACTGTTTTTTAATTTTAATTTTATTTTTTTATATTTATTTATTCCCTTTTGTTGCCCTTGTTTTATTATTGTAGTTATTATTGTTGTTATTGATGTCATTGTTGTTAGATAGGACAGAGAGAAATGGAGAGAAGAGGGGAAGACAGAGAGGGGGAGAGAAAGATAGACACCTGCAGACCTGCTTCACCGCCTGTGAAGCGACTCCCCTGCAGGTGGGGAGCTGGGGGCTGGAACTGGGATCCTTAGGCCGGTCCTTGTGCTTTGCGCCACCTGCGCTTAACTGGCTGCACTACCACCCAACTCCCTAAACTGTTTTTAAAGACTTAAATCTTTTTTATTATTTATTTTGAATAGAGGCAAAGAAATTAAGAGGGAGGGGATATATATATATATATATATATATATATATATATATATATATATATGGAGGGAAGGAGGGGAGGGAAAGAGAGGAGGGGAGGGAGAGAGGGAGAGGGAGAGACAGAGAGAGAGAGAGACTTGCATCACTGTTTCACTACTCTTGAAGCTTCTCCCCTGCAGGTGGAGGCTGGGGATTTGAACCTGTATCCTTGCACACTGTAATGAGTGCAATCGACCAGGTGTACCACTACTGAGCTCTGGTCCTGTAAATTGTTTTCTGAATAGAGTCAATAAATTTTGAGAAAATCAACAACAAAGCTTCGATGACTATTAACTTCACAAATATATTCTAAACACCTGCTTCACCCTTGGTCTCCTGCTGGACCTTCAGTTATGGACTAAGTAGAGACAGTCAGCAAGGATTTTGTGGCCACAGTTTCTTATGTCACTGTTGGCATGTCTAAGGAACCAGGCAAATGTAGTCACAAGAAGCTGACAGGGACTTCAAAGATTGCAAGGGTCAATGTGGCCTCCCGCCACTTCCTGGCAGACTCTGTTCACTTCAGTACAGATAAAGCAGCACCTATAACTCTGTTTAGTGGCTTTCACCAGTCACATTAACAGACTTGGCACATGAGAGGAGCAGGTAGTGTGTGTGTGTGTGTGTGTGTGTGTGTGTGTGTGTGTGTGTGTGTGTGTGTGTGTGTGTGTGTGTGTGTGTGTGTGTGTGTGTGTGTGATGGGGTGTGGTATAGAACTGATGTCTTTGGGAACAGCCCTGGACATCACAACATCACAGGGTGAATTCTCTCTCTCTCTCTCTCTCTCTCTCTCTCTCTCTCTCTCTCTCTCTCTGCTTGCTCTTTGTGTAGCAAAAATCTGAGCTATACCCTACACCATCTTCCAGAGATCCCCAGTGGGATACAGCCACAGCTGCCCACAGCAATTATATGCTCGTTAATGCAATCTGTCTTGGCTTCCTTCCTTTTCCGTCTCATTTTCCTTCTCTTGTTCTAGTTATTCTCAGGATCACCTTGCAAATAAATGACTTGTCTCTAAATTCTTGTTTCTGTTCCCCAGGAAACCCAAACTAAAATTCCCACCACCTTCATGTTTCAGTCACAGAGGGAAGGGAGAGGATGACCGCTACCATGTCTACCCCAGAGGTATATAGGCAGGGGCACCTCATCTCTCGGTACTTGTTGGTAAATGTGTGTGCTTATAGAGTAGCAGATGTCTGAGCACTCTGATTGACAGATGATTTGATTTAGTTTCCTATAAACAGTGAGCACACAGATAGTAGGTGTAGACTATTCCTTCTTCCTTCAGCACAAAGCACAATGTCGGTACCAAATAGGTGCTCAATGATGTAACTGGATTTTTCCCTCAGGGAGCCAGTCCTTACTGCTAACTAACCTATCATTTTAGCATATAAGTAGGCTTGCTTTTGTTTGCTTGCTTGTTTGTTTTGTTGGGTTCCCCCCCCCCAGGACTACTCAGCTATAGTTTATGGCAGTGCTGAGGACTGAGCCTAGGAATCTTTGGTGCCTCAGGCATGCCAGTCTTTTTGCATAGCCATTATGCTATCTCCACAGCTCTCAAGTAGGTCTTGTATGGATAATTAACACTGTTGGTGATCAGAGCGTGAATGATCTGGATGGTCTCTCCAATAAACTGAGTGCTTCCATTATTTCCAGAAGTCTTTGCGCATTTCTATGCAAAGACTTTAAACCAACATGATCCAGAATAGTCTAGAGCATGGATCAATACGCCCTTTTCTAAAAAGGAATAGGAGCTAAACAGTTTAGCCTCTGTGACTAGTCTGCCATGCAACTATTTAGCTCTACGATTCAGGGTCAAAAGCAGGCAGAGACAGTACATAAATACAGGGTGCAATGAAATGTCATTTACAAAAACAGGTGGGAGGCTGGATTTAGTTCATGGGACTTCATTTTCTCACCTCTGATCTAAAACAATATTCTCAAAATAGATCTTAGTGTAGAATGAAAATAATATGTAATCTGAGATATCCAGTATGACTGTTGCGTGACTAGTGCTTCTGACAATATGATTTTAATCTATTTTTAAATATGTGCATGTGGGTATTAACTGCCATATTGGATACCATGTGGCACAATTTTTTGTTATTTGCTTGCTTTTTTGCCTCCAGGGTTATTGCTGGGGCTTGGTGCCTGCACCACGAATCCACTGCTCCTGGAGGCCATTTTTCCCCTTTGCTACCCTGGTTGTTTTTATCGTTGTTGTGGTTATTATTATCATTGCTACTGATGTCATCGTTGTTGGATAGGACAGAGAGAAATGGAGAGAGGGGGGAGAGAAAGAGAGACACCTGCAGACCTGCTTCACCGCCTGTGAAGTGACTCCCCTGCAGGTGGGGAGCTGGGGGCTCGAACCAGGATCCCTATGCCGGTCCCTGCGCTTTGCGCGTGCACTTAACCCGCTGCGCTACTGCCTGACCTCCCACGTGGCACCATTTTTGCCAGTCTTGTCAAGTCCCTGAACACTTTATCATGTTTCTGTCAACATTTCTGTCCCAACTGCTTACTCATGAGAAACACAATGCTGGAAACTAAGAGAATGAGAACATAAGCTCTGTCTTCCCAGTGAATCTGACAGGCTCCCTTTGTTTTTGGTGTGGTTGACTGAACATAATACATATGGAGGAGACAAGCCATTCTTTTTCCCTGGGTGTGCTACGGCCTGAGGAAAGCGTTTACGTGTGTAGCTCATGATCTGCTGGGCCTCTGGCACTAACTCAGACACCTCTGGGTGGTCTTAGCCACTAGAACCAGTCTCATCAAGGACAGGGTTTACTTTCTCTCTCTCAGTAGGGTATTTCACTTCCACTGTCAACTCCAAAATTCTGACCTTTGAACAACTGATGACTTAATGTGGGCAAGCTGAGTTTCCACCCTCCCCCTAACCCTTTTCAAAGTTTGCTTTTCACAATCAGCCTAACGGAGACCATTCCAGTATGTGATGAAGTAGGTGCTTATTGAGCAATAAACCAGTGGATTTATGCTTCTGGGTTCCTAGGAGCAACTTTGCCACAATCCTGTGAAATTTTGCTCACAGTTCATTGAGCTCTGACTGGATCTTGAATTATGCTTGATGCTCCGAACAGAAAGTAACATTTGTCACATTCTATAACTGTATGTTCCACAGCTTTGGAAAACTGTGGATTGCTTTGACAACTTCACTCTGCTAGAGCTAAAGTAACTCTTTAGATCCCAGATCACACAGTGCTAAAGTTCCACTGCAGCTTACAAATTACTGTTGTGTAAGAAAGTACACATGTGGGAACTTAATCATCTTTACAAGCCCAACACAGTCCTGGGCCAGCATGCAGATCATTCCCACAAAAGTGGGTAGCACCATGCTTACAGGTATAGTAAAGTAGCTTTTTTTGTTTATTTAGTGGTTTTTTCCTCACTTAACTTGAATAAATCATGTGTATTCTATATTTGGATTTTTCGGGGGGGGGGTTGTTTGTTTTTGCAAATCTTGGACCTAGCATCTATGGGATTTTACAGCTCCAGGCTGCCTATTCACTTAAACAGACATGGAAAGAGACACACAGAGAAGAGAAATATTGGAGGACAAGAACTTCCTCCGGTGCCATACTACTGTCCATGTGGTGCTGGGGTTCAAAGCTGAGTCACACATATGGCAATGCACACACCCTACCTTAGGTGAGCTATCTCTCCTATCTTCTGGATTACTTTGTAAAATTAATCCCACCCATTTTTCTATATTGATTTTTATTAGTAAAATATATTCCATTGCATGAATGTCCCATAACTTATTTATTTATTTAATTCAAATGATATTGGTGGGATGTTTTTTTCAAGTTTAGAACAATTAAAACACAGTGCTCTTATTAGCACTCTAGTAGATATCCTTGGTACACAGATGAAGATTTTTTGGTATAAATATGCTCACTTTAGGAGATTCTGATAGTTTTCTAAAGTGGCTGAATCAGTTGGTTCTTCGAAAGAGTAAACAAAATCGACAAACCTTTAGCCAGACTCACAAAATAAAAAAGGGAGAAGACCCAAATAAATCAGATACTAAATGAAAGAGGAGATATCACAACAGACACTGCAGAAATTCACATATCATGCGAGGCTTCCATGAACAACTATATGCCACCAAGCTAGAGAACCTGGAAGAAATGAATGATTTCCTAGATACCTACCAACTTCCAAAACTAAGTAAAGAGGAAGTAGATAACATGAACAGGCCCATCACAGCTAATGAAATTGAAACAGTTATCAAAAATCTTCCCAAAAATAAAAGTCCTGGACCAGATGGTTTTAGAAATGAATTCTACAAAACTTTCAAAGAAGAACTAATACCTCTACTTTTAAAAGTCTTCCAGAAGATTGAAGACACTGGAATACTCCCTGCCAGCTTCTATGAAGCCAACATCACCCTGATACCAAAAGCAGACAGGGACACAACCAAAAAAGAAAACTACAAACCAATATCTCTGATGAACATAGATGCAAAAATATTGAACAAAATTCTAGCCAACCGAATACAACAGTATATCAAAAAGATTGTTCATCATGACCAAGTGGGGTTTATCCCAGGCATGCAAGGTTGGTTTAATATACGTAAATCAATCAATGTGATCCACCACATCAACAAAAGCAAGACCAAAAACCACATGGTCATATCAATAGATGCAGAGAAAGCCTTTGACAAAATCCAACATCCCTTTATGATCAAAACACTACAAAAAATGGGAATAGATGGAAAATTCCTGAAGATAGTGGAGTCTATATATAGCAAACCTACAGCCAACATCATACTCAATGGAGAAAAACTGGAAGCATTTCCCCTCAGATCAGGTACTAGACAGGGCTGCCCACTATCACCGTTACTATTCAACATAGTGTTGGAAGTTCTTGCCATAGCAATCAGGCAGGAGCAAGGAATTAAAGGCATACAGATTGGAAGAGAAGAAGTCAAACTCTCCTTATCTGCAGATGACATGATAGTATACATGGAAAAACCTAAGGAATCCAGCAAGAAGCTTTTGGAAATCATCAGGCAATACAGTAATGTGTCAGGCTATAAAATTAACATTCAAAAGTCAGTGGCATTCCTCTATGCAAACACTAAGTTAGAAGAAATTGAAATCCAGAAATCAGTTCCTTTTTCTATAGCAACTAAAACAATAAAATATCTAGGAGTAAACCTAACCAAAGAAGTGAAAGACTTGTATATTGAAAATTATGAGTCACTACTCAAAGAAATTGAAAAAGAATCAGTGTTGAATTATTAAACACACACACACGCATGCATACACATACACAAAGAGCAAAAGCTCTCATGAGGAAAAAGAAATAAAATAGAGGAATCATGGTTCCTGTCTTCAGTTTATATTACAAAACGATAGTTAAAACAGTGTGGTATTGGAACAAAAATGGACATATGGACCAATGGAAAAGGATAAAGAACCCAGAACTAAATTCACACATGTAAAGACATTATATATGATAAAGGGACCAAAATTTCCCAATGGAGGAAAAGAAAGTGTCTTTAACAATTGGTGTTGGGAGAATTGGACAACCATATGCAGAAGAAAAGAAACTAGACCACCGCCTAACTTCATGCACCAAAATTAACTCGGAATGGATCACACATTTGGATATTAGACCCGAAACTATAAAATACATAGAATAATACATTGGTGAAACATTTCAGGACCTTAATATTAAATGCATATTTGGAGACTCCACCCCATGGGCAAGAGAAACAAAACCAAAAATGAATAAATGGGACTATATCAAATTAAAAAGCTTCTACACATCAAAAGAAAATTCCATAAGGGTAACAGGAAACACAGCAAATAGGAAAAGATATTTGCACACTACATTTCATACAAGTGGTTACTATCAAACATCTATAAAGAGCTCCTACAGCTCAACAAAATGAAAAATAACAACCCAATAAAAAAAGTGGGCAGAAGATATGAATAGATGGTTCTCAAGAGACACATGACCCAAAAATATATGGGGAAATTCTCCCTCCAATTCTTTTTTTTTTTTTTGCCTCCAAGGGCTCAGTGCTGGCTGTATGAATCCATGGCTCCTGGCGGTCATTTTTCCCTTTGTTTATTTATTTTTTATTTGACTTGACATAGAGAAATTGAGAGGGAAGGGGGGAAAGGGGGAGAGAGAAAGACAGACACCTGCAGACCTGCTTTACTGCTTGTGAAGCTTCCCCCTGCAGGTGGGGAGCCAGGGGCTCAAACCTGGATCCTTGCACAGTCCTTGCACTTAGTAACTCATCATTAGAAAAATGTATATTAAAATCATATTGAGATTCCACCTCACACCTGTGAGCATGGGCTCCATCAATAAAACAATTGAAGATAAAGTGTTGGAAAGGATGTGGAGAGAGAGAGAGGAGCTCTACTACACTGCTGGTGGGAGTGCAAATTCGTGCAGCCATTATGGAGAACAGTATGGAGAATCCTTAAACAAATACAAATGGAAGCACCTTATGATCCAACAATTCCACTCCTAGGCATTTACCCAAAGGATATAATAACACCGATTTGAAGGGATATATGCACCCTCATGTTCATAGCAGCTTTATTCACAATAGCAAAATCTTGGAAACAACCAAAATACCTTTGACAGATGACTGGATAAAAAAGTTATGGGACATATACTCAATGGAGTTTTACTCATCAGTCAAAAGATGCTATTGTGTCCTTTGGGATAAAGTGGATGGAATTAGAGAAGATTATGCTTAGTGAAGCAAGTAAGGAGGTGAAGGACAACTACAGAATGGTTTCACTCCTATGTGGAATATAAAGAATTGAGCATATGAATTTGTGGGGGGGGGGAAGTCAACCTAGATCTAAGAAAGTGGAAGAACTATAGTAGTTATTTATGGGCATTTGGGATGGGGATGCAGATCTTTGGTGATGGGGTGATGGGAGTGGTGAAAAAAGAAAGACTACACTGTAAACCATTACTCAATAAAGTTCTAGTGTTAACAGAAATAAACATAAAATAAAGTGGTTGAGCCACTACCATCAACCATGAATGGAAAGTCCAGTTGTTCTATGTCCTCATCAGAACATGGTATTTTTTCCTTATTCATTTTAAGTATTCAGGTTTACATGTGGCACTTTATTGTAGCTTTAATATTCATTTTGAAATCATAAACAAAATTGAACATATTAACAGACATACATATATATATATGTACACACACATATATCTTTTAATTGTCTGATATTTTAAATGAATGTATCATAATAGATATTCACAACATGTACACAGCTTGTGATATAGTAAACTGGTATATCTCAGACAGAACTGTGTTGCAAAATGCTCAAAATATTCAACAAAATTTAAAGGCCTCATACATAGTCTGTACTGAAGTCATAGTGTCATCTTTTTCTGCTTCAGTTATTTTTTAAATACTTATTTATTTATTCTTTTTTGTTGCCCTTGTTTTTTATTGTTATTGTTATTGATGTCATTATTGTTGGACAGGACAGAGAGAAATGGAGAGAGGAGGGGAAGACAGAAGGGGAAGAGAGAAAGATAGACACCTGCAGACCAGCTTCATCACTTGTGAAGCGACTCCCCTGAAGGTGGGGAGCTGAGGACTTGAGCCAGGATCCTTATGCTGGTCCTTGCACTTTGCACCACCTGCACTTAACCCGCTGCGTTACCACCCAACTCCCTGCTTCAGCCATTTTATCCAAGACTAAAGATTGTGTAGAATGTTCATCTGCTTGATGGAGTTGACTCAGGTAGTAAATCCAAGCTTCTTCTTCAGGGTCAAGTCTGAGCTTTTTTCATCAACTTCTTCATTCAACCCTTCCCTGATCACTGTCAATGTCTTTGTAGTCCTTCCTATTGTTATGTTTTGGAAAATTCTCAGGTATGTCATCTTCCTCTATTATTCCATTTGTCAGACCCGAAGACTGGAAAAGGCTGTTACTGATTAAATAAGATCCCATAATGGCTTTTATACTGTTGTTAATGCTTCGGGAGCTCCAGCTGGCCGGGCTAGCTTCGCGCAGTAGAGAGAGACTCGAGGACACACGGCTGGGCTGAGGAGCTGCAGTTTAATCTTTATTCACGAATGGGCAAATCACCACACCATGTGCTTCCACATGTGTCTTTCTCCGCTGCTGCTGGGACTCTGGGCATCCTTATCATACGGGGCGGGGAGAAAGAGGGGCGTGAAACTAACAAGGGCCAAACCATTTCTCTCAGCGGTAGGGGGAAGGGGGCCAAACCAACACGAAGAATACCAACATATTCCCCCTTTTCTTTTTAACTAAATGACCACAGTATCAGGGGTGTGGGGTTAACAGAAACCTATATCGTACAGGCATTTTCAAAAAAGAAACTGGCACAAACATGGAGAAACATGTAAGCGAGTAACAAGAACCAGTGTGCTGCCAAGGGAAGACCTGAGGAGCCATTTTTTGCCTCTGTGGACAAAACTTTATCAGCTTAAAAAAAAAACATTTCCTGCCTCTGGGGGGCATATTTGCCTCAACGGGCATTTTATAGCATGGGGGGAGGGTGAGGCCTAGATTCCCAAGGCATGGCTGCAGTCAGTCTTTGAGAAACCCAGCAGCATAAACGGAAGCCGCTATTTTTGTGCAAAGTGTCCGAGGTGTACCAGTGAGTCCGATAGAAGTCCAAAGCAGATGTCCACCGAAGAATTGCCAGGGGGTGAATTTTTGTACGTCTGTCTCGATGGGGAATGTCAGCCATCAGAATTCTGCTTTTCTGTAGAGAACTTGACAGCTGCAATTCACTTACTTATGAAACAAAACTTGTAGCAGGTTAGAAGTTTACCACAATTGATAACTCTATTATAATTAGAAGTATTTTTTAGAATGATTTTAAGGTTGTTTAAACAATAGAATGTGAAAAGGTAGACATAAGAATCAAGGAAAGAAAACCTCAGGCATGAGAATCATTAGCATAGCCATTGTGTAATCTACCATTTCTAATCGAGAAGATAATCGAGAGTTTTACATATCAACAAGTCTATTTAACCTTTTGTTACACCCATTCAAGATGGAGACACACCCTAGGTGTGCGCAGGTTTTGTTTAGACCAACTTGGTTAAAATACATTGATTTTTAACTAATATTTTACCTCAGACTTTAAATCTAAGTTAATTTTATCTTTATGAGAATTGCATTGAAAACCTTTTTCATTTAACTTTGTCTGGTAAGAATATAGCCTTAAAGTTACATTGTTAACCTTAAAGTTAATGTTACCAAACTTTAAACACACATGTAAACATGGTCATTAATACACAAGGAGAGAAACCTTTGTTACGAAGACATGTCATTTTAAACATGAATTTAGATCTGTACTGTCTTAGTTGTTGTTGGGGGGGGTCACCATCCAGAGGTGGCTTCCCGCGCAGCTCCATTCCCGCGCAGCTCCACTTCTAGGAATTGTAGGTTGTGATCTCTGGACAAATCTCTGAGTGTTCTAGCTCGTCTGCCTTCAGACCCAAGCTGGGGATCTCGGCCAGGGGGCCCAGTTTCGGCAGGGAGCCCACAGTCTCCGGGTGGTCTGGGATCTGTCCAGACTTCATAGCACGAGGGCGGGTGGGCCAGCTGTGCAGAAGGCGCAGGCCGAGGTGACACGGGGTGGTGGCCAGGATAGGCCGCCGCGGCCCTGCCCCATGGCCCTGCCATGTCTGCTGCCCTGCTTCCAGTGGCCGAGCAGCGTGGAGGGAGCCCACGCCCAATGCCCCGCGCTGCGTGGCGGAAAGCCGGCTCATGCGGGCTGGCGTTGGGCTCCTGCGAGCTGGTGTTGGGCAGAAACCACAGAGTGGTCCAGAGATAAATGGTCCAGAAACAGCGAAACAGTCTCGTGAAGAAAGGGCAGAGGCCTTTGGAGATCTCTTCACAAGCAGAAGAGAAGGCCATAGTACATAGGTAGCCAAACTGCCTTCACTTATCTGTGAGATGCGCAGGTCAGGTCCATGTGGGCGCCATTTGTTGTTGATGTTTCGGGAGCTCCAGCTGGCCAGGCTAGCTTAGCGCAGTAGAGAGAGACTTGGGGACACACGGCTGGGCTGAGAAGCTGCAGTTTAATCTTTATTCACGAACGGGCAAATCACCACACCATGTGCTTCTCCATGTTTCTTTCTCCACTGCTGCTGGGACTCTGGGCATCCTTAGCATACGGGGCGGGGAGAAAGAGGGGCGCGAAACTAGCAAGGGCCAAACCATTTCTCTCAGAGGTAGGGGGAAGGGGACCAAACCAACATGAAGAATACCAACATTATACCATTGTTCTTTTCCATTTTCTCCAGATTAAAGCTCTATTTCATGTCTGTCACAATCCTCTCATTGACATGTGGAGAAAAATTCCAGAGTGTAAGGTTGTGGTAATAGTAGCCCAGGGAGGCCCTGTCTACTTTGGCCACAATACCTTCTATACTTGGGCTTACACATTTTGGGTGCAATCCATTTCTTTGTGCAAGAAGGCAAACAACAGACAAAGAAAACCTCCAAAAGACTGTTAGTATGGGACTATAAATTTCAGTACTATCTGTTTAGTATCAGCTGGGGCAGAATGACACCAGTAGCTTCCACAGGTTTTAGTACTTAGATATTTGTTGTACTTCTCAGAACAAGTGTTCAATAGAGATACAGTGAGACTGAGAATATCTTTGATGATGTCATTTCATCAAGGAGGACAACTCAGACACACACACCTATAAGCCCCATGGGTGCACCAACATTACACATCCATTCTTATTTGATGTTATTGCTGATTCTACATTTCCCCACATTTGGGGAGCAAATTAGTTACTCCAGCCCTAATGTCTTTTCCAGAAGCCTCCTAGAGACTTTCAAGGAACTTCCAAAGACCTTCTTTCCCAATAGTTCACTTTGAGTAGAGTAGTGTTCTTCCTTACCTTGATTATCATTGAGGTTCTGAACACACACCACTGTTCACAATTCCTTCTTCAAGTAATTTTGCCAGTTTTTTGTTTGTTTGTTTTTGTTTTGTCATCACTGGAGCTTCAGTACTCTAGGTTATTTTTTTCATATCCATAGACAGAAATGGAGACAGAGGGACAGAGAGAGAGAGAGAGAGAGGGGGTGAAAGAGGGGGGGATCAAAGTATCACATCTTCCTCCAATGCAGTGGAAGTCAGGCTTGAATATGAGTTGTGCACATGGCAAAGCAGCACCCTATCCAAGTGACGATTTTGCTGACCCAAGTACCAGCTGTTTAGACCTATCTTAGACAATGGCATCTTTCTCCTGGTGACACCTGTGACCAAGAGCATCTCTGACATCCAATACCGCTTTCACGATTTCTGAGGTTCCAATCACCTTTTTAAGTTCCTGACAGAATAACTTCAGACTGTTTGACTTGGCTTTGTTCTTAGCTTTGCATTGCTCATTCTCTCCTCATAGGCTCCTCATTAGATGACTTAATACCAAAGGTATAGCCAGCGTGTTTGCTTTTCCTGTTCCTTCTGCCTGTCAAGTTTCTGCTGCTATTTCAGCTCTTTGAACCTCTGTTTTCTTGGACATCTTGGATCTTTCCTAGATTTGCAATCCTGGTTATAGATCCTTCTCTCAATTGTCTATGGTGCTTTTGACTTTTCTGTACCTCTTATGGCAGGCCATGCATTTATTTTCTTTCTATAACCACGGCTGCTTCATTTGGCTGACGTGGTGGTACCTAGGGTATGCCTCCAATGATATATGATCACAATATATAATTGCATGTGAATATATAGATACAAGTTCAAAAACAAAAATGTTCTTTAAAGTGTGGCAAAATGTTTGTCTTACTTTTGTCTTGAGTTGCACTTCTCCCCTCCCCATGAATAACACATTTTATTTATTTATAAATATACTAGTTTCTAATACCTTCACAGCTTTTTATGGAAGTGCTCCTATTTAAATGTGAAACAAGTCTTCTATGGAAATCAGCAGAAAGTCAGGCCAGCAACTCTACTTTGAACAACCAGAGAGGTGGGTTATTTATTGTTTGTTTTGTTTTGTTTGCACTGTCAGTACTACACTAACAGCAGTTAAGATGATAGTTATTTCTTACAATTGGAGGACAAGAGGCATAATTTGCAAATCATTCCAGAGCTGAAAGTTAGGCTATGCACATGTTCTCTAGAGCAGTTCTTTTGCTGGAGATAAGCAATTAGGCTATTAGACATAAAGCCTACAGACCAAAGAGACAAGCTGTAAATCCTCTGAACAGGAAGATTCATTGGGGTTGCAGGAGGATATATGATTTGCTGCAGATTTGCTGACTAATAGATACTGGGATCTTTCCTCCCCAGATTCTCAGCTTGAATTCAGTTGGACACTTAGGAGAGGTGCATTAACTTTTTTGAGTCACTTGGGTAATATTGTCACAAAGAAATTTGGTATAAAGAAGATCACTTTATAAAAGCTCCTTTTTGCAAGCATGCTGAAATGGTCAAGATTCAGGTAGAAGCAGAATGAGATTACCTATTAGTGAAACTCTGGCTTTCTCCAAGTGCACAGTGCTACAATGGCCATCCATAAAACTAGGAGAAAACGCCCCTTCATGCCAGAAGAGTTAACTTACCAGAGGAAAGATGTTGTCAAATGTAATAGCTAGAGAAGCCACTTATGGTCACAAGCCTTGTGAGAGTTCTCCAGACTGCTCTCCACAGAGGCTGAACCAATTTACATTCACTCCAGAGGAGATCCAAAAGGCTAACAAACATATGAAAAACTGCTCCAGGTCGCTGACTGTCAGAGAAATGCAAATAAAGACAACATTGAGATACCACCTCACTCCTGTCAGAATGTCATACATCAAAAAGGACAGCAGCAACACATGCTGAAGAGGCTGTGGGGACAGAGGAACCCTTCTGCACTGCTGGTGGGAATGTAAATTGGTCCAGCCTCTGTGGAGAGCAGTCTGGAGAACTCTCTCTCACAAGGCTAGACACAGACCTTCCATATGACCCAGTAATTCCTCTCCTGGGGATCTACCCCAAGAACTCCATAACACCCAACCAAAAAGATGTGTGTACTCCTATGTTCATAGCAGCACAATTCATAATAGCTAAAACCTGGAAGCAACCCAGGTGCCCAACAACAGATGAGTGGCTGAGAAAGCTGTGGTATATATACACATTGGAATACTATGCAGCTACTAAGAACAATGAACTCAACTTCTCTGACCCATCTTGGTCAGAGCTAGAAGGAATTATGTTAAGTGAGCTAAGTCAGAAAGAGAAAGATGAGTATGGGATGATCCCACTCACCAACAGAAGTTTTCAAAACTTTTATTAGTGATTTAAGATTGATTTACAAAATTACATGTCAACAGGGATATAAACCCATAGCCTTATTTTGCTTGGTTTAAGTAATTATCAAATAAGGGATAAAGATAGAAGTGGGAAACAAGGTAAGAGAAGAAAAACTCTAGGAAAAAGAGAGAAATACAAATATTCAAAGGAAGACCATATTTTTTAAAGGCAGGAAGGAAACAGGATCATAGAACTGTATATTCAAGGTGTCGTTACAAGCATATGTACACACATATACAACACAGACAAAGAGAACACTGGTAGGCACTATCATAAAAGCAGATGTTAACAAAAACTACATGCTGATCTTATCCTATAGCTGACACATGCATACATACATGAATACATGTAAGACATTGAAATAAAATTCATTTAAATATTTACATAATTTCTAACATCTATTAAATCTTTTTTAACTGATTAATATTGTTTTATAAGTCTGCTGCTGACTCTTCAGGGTACTAAATCTTCTTATTGCAACATTGTTAGAATGCGACCCAGTTTTTTTAAATGCTTCATTTTATAAGCATTTGTGTTTAAATAAGTATTTATCAGCATCTTTAGGACTTTTGCCAAAAAAATTCTGATGCCATTCTAAAGCTAAAAATGCAATTCTAATAAAGATTACTTTGGGGGGGTTGGTGTGATTAAGACTGAGGACCAGAACATTCTTACCTGTGACCTAACACATCTTTTTCTTCCCTTGAATCAGGGAAAGAATTGCTGAGGAAAAATACGTCTTGACTGAGGAAAATCTCATTGAAACTGGGCTCGCTTGAGTTTAGGGTGCTTTCAATAATGTTGAACTTCAGTCATTGTGTGCTTTGCATCAGCCGGCTCTCTGAAATCGGCCCCAGAGAGGTTTTCAAGGACATTTAGATTGCCAAAAAACTTCAGCAAATACATCCTTGACATTTCAATGGGGAGGTGTGGTATTTACTAACGTGAGGGTTTATTGTACACTGCCTTTTACCTTGAACAGCACTGATGCTTTCTGCTATGTGGATAGTCGGGACGTTACACTTGACAGTAAAAACTGTATTTTAAGTTAGTCCATTACTGAGAGAAAGTGTTTTTGCTTCTAACTGTGGTAAAAAGTGGACTACTTTGCTACAATGCTTCCCTAAGAGCTGCTGCGAGTTTGCAGACCTAATGAATGTCTCCACTAAGTGTGTATAGACTTGCTTCCCCACTTCCATCAGCCTCACTCTGTAAATATTTAAGAACTACATTTCAAACCATTTGTTATTCCCAGTGTCAAAACATCAATTTCGTTTGTTATAAGTTGGAGAGAGGAAATATTTGGATTAAAGACTTAAGTAAAACCCCACTGTAGACCAAAAATAAATAAAACTTACAAAATACATTTTTAAAATATTACCTGCTCGGGACCAGGCAGTGACATACCTGGTTAAGTGCATACAATATAGTGAGCAAGGATTCAGGTTCAAGTCCCTGGTCCCCACCTGTAGGGTGGGATGCTTCACAAATGGTGAAGAAGGGCTGCAGGCGTTTCTCTGTCTCTCTACCTCTTTATTTCCCCCTTTCCTCTCAGTTTCTCTCTGTCTCTATCCAATAATAAGTAAATTATTTTTTAAAAATTACCTGCTGGAGGCAGGGGCATGGCTCTTCCGGTGAAGCACACACTTATAATGCACAAGGGTCTGGGTTCAAGACTCACTCACCATGTGGAAGCAATACACAGAAGGAAAGTTTCATGAGTGCTAAAGTAGTGCAGCACTGTGGTGTCTCTCTTATCTTTCCCTCTCTGCCTTTCACTTTATATTTGGGAAAAAATAACCTTACAAGAGTGATAAAATCATGCAGTATGCAGGAATGGAGCCCCAGTAAAACCCTGGAAGCAACAGAAAAAAAATCTCACACTAGTACCCACTCAGTGGTGTCAAATCAATTGTTAGCATTCCAGCCAGTCAAAGTTGAAGAGGGATTTCAAAGTTATCTAAGGCATATGCTTCCTTTAACATAGAAGAACAGTGATTTGTACAAAGTCCTATGACTGGTTTATGAAAGAGGGGAAAATCAAACCTTACAGGCTCAGGATTCATTCTACTTTGCTAGAATACCATCTAAATAACACTGCTTGCTTGAGGTATAAACATACAATGGCACACTGTTCAACTTTACAAAAGAAACCCTAGCATTTGCAACAGCATGGATGAACCTATGATCACTACAGCTATCTTGGGGAAAAAAGAACAAGACTAGAGGTGTCAGATTTCCTTACCTCAAATTATACTACAGGCAAATGTAGTCAAAATTGCATGGTACTGGAACAGAAACAGACATACAGACAAGTAGAATAGAATTTAAAGTCCAGAAATAATCCCCCACACCTATGGACATTTAATGTTGACAAGGGAGCTCAAAACATTAAATGGAAAAAGGAAAGTCTCTTTAACAAACAGTGTTGGAAAAATTGGGTTGAAACATGTAGACAAATGAAACTTGACTACCTCATATCACCAAATCCACTCCAAGTAGAACAAAGACATAGACATTAGACCAGAAACTATCAAATATATAGAAGAAAACATTGGCAGTACACTTTATGATCTATGCTTAGGAAGTGTTTTTAAAAACTAGCCCAACAGCAAAAGAAAAAAAAAATCAACCAATGAGACTACATCAAACTGAAAAGCTTCTGCAAAGCAAAAGGAACAATCCCCAAAACAAAAGATACCCTACAGAATGAGAGTAAATCTTTATATGACATGCATGAGGTGAAGGACTAATAACCAAAATACATAAAGAACTCACTAAATTTAGCAACAAAAGAATCAAACAACCCCATCAAAAAATGGAGTGAGGGCATAGACAGGATGTTCACCAAGGAAGAGATCCAGAGGATCAACAGACATATGAGAAGGTGTTCAAAGTCTCACTGATTACCAGAGAAATGCAAATAAGACAAGGAGATAACAGTGTACACCTGTGAGAAAGGCCATGCATTAGAAAAGGACAGAAACAATAAATGTCGGTAAGGATGTGAGGAAAAAGGAATTGAATGCTGCTGGTGGGAATGTAAATTAGTTCAATCTCTACGGAAAACAGACTGGAAACTTCTTGGGACACTAGAAATGGATCTAGATCTACCCTACGACCTAACAATTCCTCTCCTGGGGATTTACCTATAAAAAACAAAAACACCTACCCAAAAGATTTATATACACCTAGGTATGTTCACAGGAGCACAACTTGGAAGCGACTCAGATGTTACTCAATGACAACTGCGTAGTTAAGAACATTGTGGTGTATATACCCAGTGGAATACTACACAGCTATTAAAAATGATGCTATCTCCTTTGCTTCATCTTGGATGGAACTGGAAGGCATTATGTTAAGTGAGACAGCATCAAAAATAGAAGACAAATACTGGATGATCTCACTTATTAGGTGGAACTTAAGAAACAAGGACAGAGATGGAAAACACAAAGTGAAACTTGGGTTGGGTGTACTCTGGAGAAGGAGGAACTGGAAGGAAGTGAAGAATGTCTTGGGGCTTGGATGTACTCACATGCCAAAAACCACATTTTAATCTATTAGTGTACATATACACAAATGTGTCAGGTGAAGCAAGAACCCATTGATGAGAATTTCCTCAGAATGACTGACTTAGAGTTAAAGAACGAGTCAGAGGGGCCAGAAGATGGTGCCCATGGGAGAGCACAAACATTACAATGCACAAGGAAACGGGTTCAAGCCCTAGTCCTCATCTGCAGGGGGGGGGAGCTTCATGAGCGGTAGAACAGTGCTATAGGTCTCTCTCTTCTCCCTCTACCTCCCTCTTCTGTCTCTAATCAAAACAAATAAATAAATAAATAAAATATACAACAATTTAAAAGAATGAGTCTTTGTTCTTTGGTTAGCTTGGTGCTAAACTGAGCAGTATATAGGTGCTACATGCTGTAATCTCCATACATTCAACCCACAGTTACTGAATATACACAATTTTGACATGAAGCGGTGCAATATACATCACAGACTACACAGCCTTTATACTTAAGCAGCTTACAAGTGAAAAAGAGTCAACTCAATGCATAACAAAGGAGGTAGGTGCACAGGGTTGCTTAATCTATTTTCAAAAAAGGAAGGAAAACAAGCACTACTTAAACTGTTCACTGATTATAGTATGGTCATAAATATTGTATTATAATTCATCAAGCACTGTCAATAGAGATATTTGCCGAAAGAGGGAACACAGTGGAAATTCTGAGTCGAAGAAATAAAAGTAAATGATTTATATTGTGAATGTCAATATATTATTTAAAGAAAAGTTGGGATAGTTGTAACTGAATGAAAGAGAAAACAGAAACACCCTGTAGCCCCAGCCCCACTACCCAGTGTTTTTCTTTTTTTATCTTTTTCCACCATCCAATGTTAAGCATTTACATGCTAGCATATAGCTGGCGTAACAGATTAATTTTTAGCTATACACACATTCAAACTTTTTCTTACAGAAATGGTGCTCATATTGTAGGGGTTTTTTTGTTTGTTTGTTTTTGTTTTTTATCAGAGCACCTCTCAGGTCTGGCTATTTGATGGTCCTGGAAATTGTGCTTGAGTCCTACTATACATGCAAGTACCATGCACTACTGCCGTGCATTCTCTCAAATCCCATGAGAAATCTTAATTTGTATATCTAAAGATTATGCTAGTTAATTGAGTATGGATTTTTTACTCCATTCAAACATCTCCTGTAATTTTATGGACTGGGGAGGTAGCTCATTGGGTGCAACCCAGATTTTGCCTGCCCAAGGCCTGTTTTGATCCCTGGACTCACATACACCAGAGCTGAGCAGTGCTTTGGTTTCTCTCATAAGTAGATATCAATGTAGATGATGCTATTGTTATTTTAGTGGCGGGGATGGTAGCTCAGCAGATAGAGTGCTGGACTTGCATGTGTGAGATCCTGGGTTCAGACCCTACCACTTCATATGCCAGAATAATACTTTGGACTCTTTCTAACATACATATATGTATCAAATAAGTATTTTAAAAATAATAGGGAAGTTCTGAAAATGTGATTTTAGTAAACAAGGAGGTGTCACAGAAGTGGAGTATTGGACTTGCAGGCATGTGGTCCCAAGTTTGATCCTCGGCAATCACATGTGTCAGAGTGATGCTCTGGTTCTCTATCATTAACTCATAAATCACTAAAATTGTGATTTTATAGAAGTGCAAATCATATAAATGATTTTGAATGTATTAAATTAATTCCCTAAGTTAGTCATAAAGGTTGTTTCCAGTATTTTACTCTTCCAAGTAATACCATAATGAGCATACTTGTTCATAAATTTTGATGTGATCTTTGATTCTCTCATATTCGTACAACTTAAATGGTTAGGTTACACTATCAGTTTGTGAATAGCACAGAATCCTTACCTCCCAAAACACTGTAACCATTTGAATCCCATAAATGATTCACTCTAGGTAGTAAACTTACCACGTAAAAGTGTGCCTCTCAAAGGCACAATGTAGATATCATTGTTATAATATCTTTTCCTTTGGTTTACAGTTGAGATTAGTAATATATGGTTATCATCTGTTTGCGTTTTCTATTGCAAATTGTTTATTAATATTCCCAAACCAGTATCTGATACTTGTAAGTGAAGCTTGTTTCTTTTTCCAGGAAAATGAAATCTGTGTACATTAAAAGAGTTTATTGGGGGTCGGGCGGTGGCGCAGTGGGTTAAGCGCACGTGGCACAAAGGACCCGCTTAAGGATCCCGGTTCGAGCCCCCGGCTCCCCACCTGCAAGGGAGTCGCTTCACAGGCGGTTAAGCAGGTCTGCAGGTGTCTATCTTTCTCTCCCCCTCTTTGTCTTCCCCTCCTCTCTCCATTTCTCTCTGTCCTATCCAACAACGAACAACATCAACAATAGTAATAATAATAACTACAATGAAGCTACAACAACAAGGGCAAAAAAAGGGGGGAAAAATGGCCTCCAGGAGCGGTGGATTCATGGTGCATGCACCGAGCCCAGAAATAACCCTGGAGGAAAAAAAAAAAGAGTTTATCTATTTATTTTTAAATGTTTTACTTATTTATTATTGAACAGGGACAAAGAAATTAAGAGGGGAGGAGGAGATAGAGAGAGACAGAGAGACACCTACAGCCCTGCTTCATCATTCATGAAGCTTTCCCCCTATAGGTGGGAGCCAGGGGCTTGAACCTGGGTCCTTGTGTGTGCGCTTAACCAGGTGTGCCACAGCCTGGTCTTATTTATTTATTTATTTATTTATTTATTTATTTATTTACTGTTTTGCCTCCGGGTTATCACTGGGGCTCAGTGCCAGCACTATGAATCCTCTGCTTCTGGCGGCCATTTTTTCCATTTTATTGGATAGAACAGAGAGAAATTGAGAGGGGAGGGAAAATAAGGAAAGAGACCTGCTTCACCTCTTGTAAAGCTATACCCCTTGCTGGTGGGGAAACGGGGGCTGGAACCTGAATCCTCTCTATATATATATTTTTTTCCCTTTTGTTGCCCTTGTTTTTCATTGTTGTTGTAGTTATTATTGTCGTTATTGATGTCGTCTTTGTTGGGTAGGACAGAGAGAAATGGAGAGAGGAGGGGAAGACACAGAGGGGGAGAGGAGGGGAAGACACAGAGGGGGAGAGAAAGATAAACACCTGCAGACCTGCTTCAATGCCTATAAAGCGACTCCCCTGCATGGGGTGAGCCGGGGGCTCCAACTGGGATTCTTATGCTGGTCCTTGCCTTTGGTCAGCTGAGCAACCTTCTGACTCCCAGGAACCTGAATCTTTATACGGATCCTTGCGCTATGTATTTAGTGCACTTAATCGGGTGCCTCAGGGCCTGGCCCCCCATTAAAATAGGTTGACTATTATATTTATCTGCTCATGTTTGTCAAATATGTTTATGGTACTTTCTGACATCTGATGTAGAGTCTTTTTCTTTCTTATTTCTTTTTTTCTTTCTTTTTTGTCATCATTAGAGCTTTACTGCTCCAGGCTGACATTTTAGAAAGAGAGAGTAGAATTTAAAAAAAAATCAAAATTATGCATTTTGAAAATAAAGATATGTAAGTGGCTGGGAAGATAGCCAAATGGTTCTGCAAAAAGAATTTGATGCCTGAAGTACCAAAGGTCCCAGGTTCAATTCCCAACACCACCATAAGTCAGAGCTGAGTAGTGCTCTGGAAGAGGGAAGATATCTATAATTTAATCATCAATCTTAATGCTTTGGACTATAACATTAATATATTTTGATTTTTATTTTGAATTTATGAACTTGTCAGTCTGGACCTTGAGTATGTATGACTCCAACACCTCCAGACTGCTTTTTCATTCAGAAAGAGAGAGAAGGAGAGAGACAGACACCACAGCACTGGAGCTCCCACCAGTGTGATGGCATTTCCCACACAGTGACAGGACTTGAACTTGGGTTGTGTGCATGGCAAGGCATGTGCCCTACTTAATGACCTATCTCTCCTGTCCTGGAGAGTTTTTTTCCTTTGTTTTTTATTGAGAGATCAATGTTTTATAGGACAGTTGTTGGCACATCGATATTGCATTTCATCTCACCAATACAGGTGTCTGCAAAACATTCTCACTTCCAAGTTAGCTCCATCATTACTTGTTATAAAGATCTCCTTAATTTCATTTTAAATATGGTATGGACATTTTCCAATGTAGCTAAGTATTTTGACGACAATAACAATGATTTAACTATTTTGCTTAGTATGGGTATAGCATAATCTTTTTACATATATTAAATAATTTCAGATGTTACTGTTACAAAATAGCCTTTGACTAATATTCTCATCATATCCATTGTCTTATATATGAGTACTGTAAAATATACAACCCTAGGCGGTTGGCGGTAGTACAGCGGGTTAAGCGCATATGGCGCAAAGCGCAAGAATCCTGGTTAGAGCCCCGACTCCCCACTTACAGGGGGGTTGCTTCAAAAGCCATGAAGCAGGTGTGCAGATGTCTATCTTTCTCTCCTCCTCTCTGTCTTCGTTTCCTCTCTCAATTTCTCTCTGTCCTATCCAACAACAATAACAGCAATGACAAAAATAATAACAACAACGATAAATAACAAGGGCAACAAAAGGGAAAAATGGCCTCCAGGAGCAGTGGATTCAAGCGCAGGCACAGAGCCCTAGCAATAACCCTGGAGGCAAAATAAAAATAAATATATATACAACCCTGGAAGTAGCTTATTTATTTAAGTTGTTAGAGACAATTTAAAACTATCTCGAGTTTCAAAATATCACTTTGATATTTCAAAGTGGAAGCTTCACAAATAGTGAAGTAGGTCTTCAGATCCTTCTCTCTCTATCTCTCTCTCTCTCTCTGTCTCTTTCTTCCTCCCTCCCTCTCAATTTCTCTGTCTTTATCCAATAAATAAATAATAAAAAATTGAAAAAATACTTTTTAGTTTCTAAATTATTTTTTGTACTGTTGATATCCTTGAGTATGGAATTTATTTCTGCTCTGGGATATATCTCTCCATTATTCTTAATTTAAAATAGTATGCTTTTTCTTCAAATGGATCATTTATTCATAGATATTTTTAACATTTTGTGTTGTTATTAAAAATAACATCTGTGTTTGACAATTTTAAGACACAAGAGGCCAGGAGATAACTCATCTGTGAGGACATGGACCTTAGTATAGTCAAAGCCCTGCATTCAAGCCCTGACATTGAATAGAAGCACCATTGCACTGGAGGAACCTCCATGGATGGTGGAGCAGCACTATGATGTTTCCTCTTTTGTTCTTCTCACTCTCTATATCTTAAATAAAAATAAAGATGAGGGAGTCGGCCGGTGGCGCAGTGGATTAAGCGCACGTGATGCAAAGCGCAGGGACCGGCGTAAGGATCCCGGTT
Source organism: Erinaceus europaeus (assembly GCF_950295315.1). Classification (NCBI taxonomy): domain Eukaryota; kingdom Metazoa; phylum Chordata; class Mammalia; order Eulipotyphla; family Erinaceidae; genus Erinaceus; species Erinaceus europaeus. The sequence continues at coordinate 106,705,436 of NC_080185.1, read as the reverse complement.
CAAGCCCCCGGCTCCCCACCTGCAGGGGAGTCGCTTCACGGGCGGTGAAGCAGGTCTGCAGGTGTCTATCTTTCTCTCCCCTCTCTCTCTGTCTTCCCCTCCTCTCTCCATTTCTCTCTGTCCTATCCAACAACAAAGCAACGTCAACAATGGCAACAATAACCGTAACGAGGCTGCAACAACTAGGGCAACAAAAAGGGGGAAAAAATGGCCTCCAGGAGCAGTGGATTCATGGTGCAGGCACCACCGAGCCCAGCAATAACCCTGGAGGAAAAAAATAATAATAATAAAGATGAAAAAGTCAGTCAAGGAGTAATGGGATAGCACATGTGCAGGGCCCAACCACTGTGAGATAAAACAAACATGGTTGTTCATTCTGATTACTGTCTGGTTTTACTACCATTTTCACATTTTCAGAGCTTTCTTTGGCCCTTGTCTTGTTTCTGACTTTAGTGGGATTGATTCATGTTCAGTATTTAACATGGTGTTAGTCCTGATACAAGATAAATGTACTACTGTATCATGCTCTGGTAGTATCTTTCTTTCGCCACTTACAAATAATCATCATTATAAACAAATGTTGAATTGAATCATGGCTTTTCTTGCATCTCATGAGTTGGTCATTTATTTTTTTCAGCACTAACAAATTTGTATGATAAATTATGTTCTTTTTTGTTTGACTCTATGATTTATTTTGCCAACATTTGCATGACAAAAGATTTGCCAGCTCATGTACTCTTTCTAACTTCAATGATTTCCTTGTCATTCTGCAGAAAATATATAGTTGTATCTTTACTCAATGTATTTTTCAGTGGAGGGGTGATCCTCTCCCCCCTCTTATATATTGTGACTTTCAAGACTTCCTGCATTCCTGCATGTAATTTTGATAAGTGTAATAGACTTTCGGCTATTTTTCCAGTCTCATGTCAAGAGTACATGTCCCTTTCCTCCTTAATTTGATGCTGATGTATATGACTTGATTAATCAACATACTATCAATGGACTGATTATACATTACAACTGAGAATAAGCAGAGAAAAGTCTTCTTTCCTCTTATGAGAAATACATGTTCTAGGAGGCTGGACAGTTGTGCCCCTGGTTAAGCACACATAGTACTAAGTGCAAGGATCTCAGTTCCAGCACCCATCTCCCCACCTGTGAGGGGTGTCGCTTCACAAGTGGTAGAGCAGGGCTGCAGGTGTCTATATTTCTCTCCCACTCTCTATCTCTGCCTCCTCTCTCTGTCCTATCCTATTCTTAAAAAAATGAAAAAAAAAAGTTCCAGGAGCAGTGGATTCATAGTGCTAGCACTGAGTCCCTGGGAGAAAAAAAAAAGAGAAAAATGCATGTTCTGTGTAGGGGTTGGCCCTTCAGAGGGCAGACAGGAGTAAGGATGACACATGGAGTAGAGTCTCAGCCACCACGGTTAAATTGTGACATGAGGGACAGCAAAGTACCTCACCTGAATAGTGTGTCCGCTTGGTCATGTGTGCAACCCAGATTCAATCCCAGTCCCCATTTTACTGAAGAAATCTTTGGTGTTGTGGTACCTTTCCTTCTCTGTCTTTGTCTCTCTCTTCCTATTTGAAATAAGTCATCCCAGAGGGGTGAGGCCCCAGCAATGAGAAAAAGTTACATGAGTGAAAAGTAAGCAATAAGATTCAGAATTGATTTATAATTTTAAAAAATTAAGATGACAGCATAATCTAATGAAATCTGAAAACACCTATATTCAGCCACTTAAAGAAATTTGTCATTAGCCAATTTTCCACATGGCCCCTAATTTAACCAGAAAAATTGCACAAAGTAACTTTGGCATTATTATCTGACACATTCAAAGACCAGTCTAACTGAACAGAAGCACTTAAACAATGATCTGAAGCCAACTTGATAAGTAAGGGTAGAAGACAGGAAAGAATGTGTAAAAGAAATCAAAGCAAACATTGGTAAAACACTCCAGGATCTTAACTTCAGACAGGCATTTGAAGAGTCAACCTCATGAGCAAGGAAAACTAAAGGAAATAAATTAAAAGGACTATATCAATTTGAAAAGCTTCTACACACTGAAAGAAAATCCCACAAGAATAAAACAGCAACCTAGCAATGGAGAGAAAATATTTACACATGACACATATGACAAAAAATGACATAAACATACATAAAGAAATCATATAGCTTAAAACAAGCAACCCAATGAAACAGTGGTATATATATAGCAGTAAAATCTCACTGGAATAGTGAACTGTTTTGCCATGTGTGCGACCCAGGTTCAAGCCAGGCACAAACTACTATTTCTCTTTCTCCCTCTCCATTAATCCTATTTCCCTTTCCCCTCTCAATTTCTGTCTGTCTTATTAAATAGTAATAGAACAAAAACAGAAAGGAAAAGAAGAATAGAGGAAAGGAAAGAGGAGGGGAGGGGAGAGTAAGGAATGGAAGGGAAGGAGTAGCCTGTGGAATTGTGGTATAGGCACTGAGCCCCAGTGATAACCCTGATGGCAATAAAACAAACAAACAAGCAAACAAACAACAAAACAGTGCTCTGCCCAGTTAAATTCTTGGTTTTTAATTAAAAGGTTTCAGGGGTATAGTTTCACACCAAACCCACCACTGTGCTCCCCCGCCCCCAACATGTTGTTGCTTTGCGACTGTTGTAATTTCTGAGGTTTCTGACTGCATTTGTGAAAGGGCTTTAGTTTAGTGTGGCTTGTACTCAAAACAAAACTGAAGAACGACAGAACAGAAAAATAAAAACCATATCAATTTTTAAAAAATGGTTAAATCAAGAGCAAATAAAACTGCTACCACAATCAATCAGAACAGGAGCCAAGAAGAAACTCCAAATCAGTCAGAAGTAACCATAGATAAGAAAAGTATGCAATCAATAATAAACCTAATAATCACAGATGAAGACAACTATGGAGGAAAGGGCTAAACATTCACATAATTGGCCTACCAGAGGAAGAGAGAGAGGAAAGGGAAGTAAACATTCTAGAAGAAATAAAAGAAGAAAACTTCCCAGACCTAAACAACAGAAAGGACATTAAGATCCAAGAGGCCTAGAGAGTCCCAATCAGAATCAACCCAGACCTGAAGACACCAAGACACATCATAGTTACAATGAAAAGAAGTAAGGATAAAGAAAGGGTCTTAAAGGTTGCAAGAGTAAAACAAAAAGTCCTATACAGTGGAAAACCCATAGGACTATCAGCAGACTTCTCCACTCAAATTCTAAAATCCAGAAGAGAATGACAAGATATCTATCCAGCCCTCAATGAAAAAGGGTTTCAACCAAGGATAATATATCCTGCTAGACTTTCATTTAAACTAGATGGAGGGATCAAAACCTTCTCAGACAGGCAACAGTTAAAGGAGGCAACCATCACCAAGCCTGCCCTGAAATAGGTTCTAAAAGACATCTTATAAACAAGAACACCACCATACTACTTGCATATATCAGAGCAAATAAAAAATTTATTGAATAATGACACTACAATACATTAAATCTATAATATCAATAAATGTGAATGGCTTAAACTCACTCATTAAAAGGCACAGAGTGGGAGGATGGATCAGAAAACACAACCCAACTATATGCTGCATGCAAGAATCCCACCTGACCCAACAAGACAAACACAGACTTAAAGTGAAAGGATAGAAAGTTATCATACAGGCTAAAGGACCACAAAAAATGCAGGAAGAGCCATTGTCATCTCTTACACTACATACTTTAAATTAAATAAAGTAATAAAAGATAGGCAAGGCCATTACATAATGTTTAGAGGATCAATTAACCAAGAAGATTTAACAATTATTAACATCTATGCACCCAATGAGGGACCTTCTAAATACATCAAACACCTACTGAAAGAACTACAAAAATACATCAATAATAATACAGTAATAGTGGGAGACTTCAACACCCCACTCTCACACTTAGACAGATCAACAAAGCAGAGAATCAACAAAGAAATAAGAGAATTAAATAAAGAGATGGACAGACTAGACCTCCTGGACACTTGCAGAGTTCTTCACCCCCAAAAAACTGGAATGCACATTCTTTTCAAATCCACACAGCATATTCTCAAGGATAGACCACATGTTAGGCCACAAAGACAGTACCAACAAATTCAAGAGCATTGAAATCATCCCAAGTATCTTATCAGACCACAGTGGAGTAAAGCTAACATTCAAGAACAACAAAAAAAAATTACTAAAAGTCACAGAATTTGGAAACTCAAAAACATGCTGCTTAAGAACTGCTTGGTCACAGAGGCACTCAAGCAAGAAATTCAGATGGTCCTGAAAACAAATGAAAATGATACAAGCTATCAAAATATTTGGGACATAGCTAAAGTAGTACTGAGAGGGACACTCACAGCCATACAATCACATATTAGAGAACAAGAAACAGCTCAAATAAACGACCTTATTGCACGCCTTAAGGACTTAGAGGAAGAGAAACAAGGGAACACTACAGCAACCAAAGGACATAAATCACTAATATTAGAGCAGAAATAAACAACGTCGAAAATAAGAGAACCATACAAAAGATCAATGAAGCCAAATGTTGGTTCTTTGAAAAATTAAACAAGATTGACAACCCCCTAGCCTGACTCACTTTAAAAAAGTGGGGGGAGAAGGGAGTTGGGTAGTGCAGTGGGTTAAGCGCACATGGTACAAAGTACAAGGACCAGCGTAAGGATCCCAATTTAAGCCCCCAGCTCCCCACCTGCGTGGGAGTTACTTTACAGGCAGTGAAGCAGGTCTACAGGTGTCTATCTTTCTCTAGTTCTCTCTGTCTTCCCTTCCTCTCTCCATTTCTCTCTGTCCTATCCCAACAATGACATCAACAACAATAATAATAACTACAACAACAAAACAAGGGCAACAAAAGGAAATAAATAAATATCAAAATAAATTAAAAAGGGAGAAGACTCAAATAGAATTGTAAACGATAGAGGAGATATCACAACTGACACCACAAAAAATACAGAAAACTATGCGAGACTTCTATGAATAACTATATACCACCAAGCTATGGAAATGGAAGAATTCCTAGAAACATATGCCCCTCCAAAACTGAACCATGAAAAACTACAAAACCTAAATGGACCAATCACAGACAAGGAAATTTAAACAGTTATTAAGAGTCTCCCCAATAACAAAAGTCTTGGACCAGATGGCTTTACAAATGAATTCACAAAACCTTCAGGAAACAGTCAATACCTATACTTCTAAAGCTCTTCCACAAGCTTGAAGAAACAGGAACACTTCCTTCCACTTTCTATGAAGCCAACATCATACTGATACCAAAAGCAGGTAGGGACACAACAAAAAAGGAAAACTACAGATCAATATCTCTGATGAACATAAATGCCAAAATATTTAACAAGATCCTGGCCAACCGGATACAGCAGTATATCAGTAAGATTGTTCATCACGACCAAGTGGGATATATTCCAGTAATGCAAGGCTGGTTCAACATAGGGAAGTCAAACAATTCACCACATCAATAAAAGCAAAACCAAAAACCACACGATTATCTCAATTGATGCAGAGAAAGCCTTTGACAAAATTCAACACCCATCCATGCTCAAAACACTACAGAAAAGGGGAATAGATGGGAAATTACTCAAGATAGTGGAATCCATACATAGCAGACCTACAGCCAACATCATATTCAAAGGACAGAAGCTGAAAGCATTCCCCCTCAGATAGGTGACTAGACAGGGCCATCCATTATCATCATTACTCTTCAACGTAGTATTGGAAGTTCTTGCCATAGCAATCAGGCAAGAGAAAGAAATCAAAAGAATACAGATTGGAAGGGAAGAAGTGAAGCTCTCACTATTTGTAGACAATATGATAGTATACATAGAAAACCTAAAAAATCCAGCAGAAGACTACTGGAAGTTATTAGGCAATATAGCAAGGTGTCAGGCTACAAAATCAATGTACAAAAATCAGTGGGATTTCTTTATGCAAACACTAAATCTGAAGAAGACACCCAGAAATCACTCCCATTCACTGTTGCAGAAAAATCAATAGAATACCTAGGAATAAAGCTGGCCAAAGAAGTAAAAGATTTGTATACTGAAAACTATGAGTCACTCAAAGAAATAGAAACTGATACCAAGAAATGGAAAGACATCCCATGCTCCTGGATTAGAAGAATTAACATCATCAAAATAAACATTCTCCCCAGAGCTGTATACAAATTTAACGTGATACCCATCAAAGATCCACCAAGCTTCTTTAAGAAAATAGAATAAAAAATACAGTCATTTATCTGGAACCAGAAAACACCTAGAATTGCCAAAACCATCTTGAGGAAAAGAAGCAGAACTGGAGGCATCACACTCCCAGATCTCAAACTATATTATAAAGCCATCATCATCAAAACAGCCTGGTACTAGAACAAAAACAGGCACACAGACCAATGGAACAGAATTGAAAGCCCAGAACTAAACCCCCACACCTATAGACATCTAATCTTTGATAAGGGGGCCCAAAATATTAAATGGAGGAAGGAGGCTCTCTTCAATAAATGGTGCTGGGAAAACTGGGTTGAAACATGCAGAAAAATGAAACTGAACCATTTTATCTCACAAAAAACAAAATTGACTCCAAATGGATCCAGGACCTGGATGTTAGTCCAGAAACTATCAAATACTTAGAGGAAAACATTGATGGAACACTTTCCCACCTAAACCTCAAGGACATCTTTTTTTTTTTTTTTTAATTTTTTTTTTTAATATTTATTTTCTTTATTTATTCCCTTTTGTTGCCCTTGTTGTTTTATTGTTGTAGTTATTATTGTTGTTGTCATTGTTGGATAGGACAGAGAGAAATGGAGAGAGGAGGGGAAGGCAGAGAGGAGGAGAGAAAGATAGACACCTGCAGACCTGCTTCACCGCCTGTGAAGCCACTCCCCTGCAGGTGGGGAGCCGGGGTTCGAACCGGGATCCTTATGCCGGTCCTTGTGCTTTGCGCCACCTGCGCTTAACCCGCTGCGCTACAGCCCGACTCCCATCAAGGACATCTTTGATGATACAAACCCAATTGCAAGGAAGACTAAAGCAGAAACAAACCAATGGGACTACATCAAATTGAAAAGTTTCTGCACAGCCAAAGAAACTATCATACAAACAAAGAGACCCCTCACAGAATGGGAGATCTTCACATGCCATACATCAGACAAGAGACTAATCACCAAAATATACAAAGAGCTCAGCAAACTTAGCAAAAAAAAAGCAAATGACCCCATTCAAAAATGGGCAGAGGATATGAATAGAACATGCACTGCAGAAGAGATCCAAAAGGCTAACAAACATATGAAAAATTGCTCCAGGTCGCTGATTGTCAGAGAAATGCAAATAAAGACAACATTGAGATACCACCTCACTCCTGTCAGAATGGCATACATCAAAAAAGACAGGAGCAACAAATACTGGAGAGGCTGTGGGGACAGAGGAACCCTTCTGCACTGCTAGTGGGAATGTAACTTGGTCCAGCCTCCGTGAAAAACAGTCTGGAGAAATCTCACAAAGCTAGACATGGACCTTCCATATGACCCAGTAATTCCTCTCCTAGGGATATACTCCCATGACTCTATAACACCCAACCAAAAAGATATGTGTATGCCTATGTTCATAGCAGCACAATTCGTAATAGCTAAAACCTGGAAGCAACCCAGGTGCCCAACAGATGAGTGGCTGAGAAAGCTGTGGTATATATACACAATGGAATACTACGCAGCTATTAAGAACAATGAACCCACTTTCTCTGACCCATCTTGGATGGAGCTAGAAGGAATTATGTTAAGTGAGCTAAGTCAGAAAGATAAAGATGAGTATGGGATGATCCCACTCATCAACAGAAGTTGAGAAAGAAAAACAGAAAGGGAAACTCAAAGCAGGATTTGACTGAATTTGGAGTAGGGCACCAAAGTAAAAACCCTGGTTTGAGGGTGAGGGTGGATGTTCAGCTTCATGGGGCGGGCTGGGGGGTGGGGGAGTGGGATGGGACACAGTCTTTTGGTGGTGAGAATGGTGTTTATGTACACTCCTATTAATTTTTAGTCATATAAATCACTATTTAATTAATATGAAAGGGGAAAAATTAATTGAATGTCTCAAACTTTTTAATGCACAGACCATAGGATGAGTCTTTGTTATGTTGACTCTCCTAAAAACTTAGACCAGGGAGAACAGATGCAACCAGTGGCACAGCTATATGCAAATAATATCAAATGACATAAATTACGGTGATGTTGTGTATGATACAGAAAATCCTAACAAAGGCATTTTTCAAAGTTGATCTAATTTCCAAATAATTTGATTATAGCAGTAACTATCTATTGCCTTCTTAAGCCCTAAGACAGCAGGAACCTCCCACTTCCTCTATAGAGCCTTATTTCCCCAGTCCTGGAAGCTCTAGAGTGGGGATCAATTTCCTGCATGCTTCTCTCAAGTCATACCACATAATATTGCATCTGCTGATCCCAATCTAATCAACGCAATGAGTACCACCTCGGTATGCTTCAGTTCAGACTGTGTCCAGAGGCGTCAGGTGTAGAATGTCAACCCTTCAATCTCATTACTCAGGTGAGACCTTTCCTTTCATAGGATTCTCTAACTCCATTCCAGGTGGTTCACTTCCTAACAAAGTCCCAAAACCTAGATATAGACCAGGTTCCATGAGATGGGGCATATGTTCACATGCATCCATAAATTAGGGCAAAATATATCCCTGAAAGCAAAAGTACACAATAGTCTGTAGTGAGTCAGTATGAAGTTCATAATGAAATAGTGTCTACTTAGACTTAGATACCCTCCTCACCTATTTCCTATTATACTTCCCTCACTCACTCCAAAGCTAACCTTATCAAAGCAAGGACTGCAAAAGCTGAATAAGGGCAAGAGACTGGCATACTTTAACGATGACTCTTTAGTCACTATCAGGCCTCCCCATCAGCTGGGGCCCTAGTCAGGGAGTCCTGAGATTCCCAAACAGACATGATGGGCCTAGACCTCTAATAAATCCCTCTCTCCATTGTTACCGGTTATTCCTATCAGGAACAACAAAACAAAACCCTTTGTGGGCCCCCATAGGACCTTGCCCTCAATTTGGATCAACAATGGTAGAGAATGTTCCATCCTCTGAAGGGAGGCTGGAAAACATACTCTATGCTACACCTGAGGAAGATGAGTCTTGAAACTGAGGCAGCTTGGAATGTTCCTACTAATGACCACAGAATGTGAGCTCACATCTACAGGGATGTAGAGGTCACATTGCCTCCTAAGCTGAGTATGGGCCCTAGATCAGATCAAATCGATGGGGTTTACAGTCAACAATATTTATACCCCTTTCCCATATTTGGGAGCTACTCTCTTCCCTGATCCAGCTTTCCGGTCCTTTTTTTTATTTCTTTATTAGGGAATTAATGTTTCACATTAGACAGTAAATACAATAGTTTATACGTGCATAACATTTCTCAGTTTTCCATATAACATATATGTTAACTCTCTTTTCAGCCACGAGGTTCCAGATGCTAGCATGATACCGACCAGACTTCCCTGGACAGACAACCCCACCAATGTGTCCTGGAGCTCGGATTCCCCAGAACCCCATCCCACCAGCGAAAGAGAGAGGCAGGCTGGGAGTATGGATCTACCTGTCAACACCCATGTTGAGCGGGCAAGCAACTATGGAAGCCAGACCTTCCACCTTCTACATCACACAATGACCTTGAGTCCATACTCCCAGAGGGATAAAGAATAGGAAAGCTATCAAGGTAGGGGATGGGATATGGAGTTCTGGTGATGGGAACTGTGTGGAGTTGTACCCCTCTTACCCTATGGTTTTTTCAGTGTTTCCTTTTTATAAATAAATAAAAATTTAAAATTAAAAAAGATAGAAAGAAGGAAAGCAAGCAATCAAGAGAGATAAAAGAGAAAAGGAAATAGAAAAACACTGAGCCTGTTTTAATAATTTTAACATTAATCAAACTGAACTTTTGTCCATTGTTTTTGCTTTGTTTAATTATCAATTTTAAGACTGGTTGTCAATGTGTAAGACATTTTACTGTGGACACTGAGGATATTTCAGCAGTGACCAATGCTGAGGAAAGTAAAGTAAGTCTACCTTAGTTCTAGCCAATATCTATAGCCTTTTGCTATCAAGAGAGTCATCATGTTCGTGCTCTAAAAGAAAGGGATTTACAAGTTATCCAAAATAGGCTACCATCTCCTGAGCTGAAAAGGTACGTCATGAGAATAAATGCCTGGGGAGGTTATCAGGGGAGTGTTTCTAGACGTAGCCCACAATTTTTGAAAGTAAGTCTACTTCCTTCATTAAAATTCTCCCTTTAAACAGAAAATAGCCCTTGAAACATAGTGTTGAAGATTTTGATTTATGGAAAACCAGATGTTAGAGCAGTTAGAATTATAGGTCTTTGGGGGGGTAGCTGTGATTTTAGAAGGAGTATATATTGCATTTATGTGAAGGCCTCCCACACAACATTTAAAGATTTGTGGATCCCTTGGAGATACAGGTGAGGGAATTGTTGACTTTACTCCATACTAACAGGCTCAATTTTTCAATTTGTAATTAAATAGCCCATAGTCATCTTGAGGAGTTGCTAGATCTGGTGCTATTCAAGCAAACTTTGAGGAAGTTATGGCAAATAAAGGCAAAGAGGATGATTGCCTGAGAAATCAAGATGATTAAATAGACCCAGCAGGGCTCTCAGAATGCAGTTAGCAGTGATTGTGAGCATTTGAAAGAAACACAGATCCAGTTATTGCTAAATAAAAACAAGGTTAAATAATGGATTCTGCCTTTATGATCTGGCCATGAAATTTAGCAAAGGAAAGAGAGTCTTTGCAAATGTTTGAAAGGCAAAGAAAATGTAATCTCAAGAGCAGGCAAGTTTATTATAAATGACATTAGCTAGGATATTATGAGTCAGAGCAATGGGATTTTGTTCTAGGTATATGTGTGCGCTCTTTGTAGTGTTCAGGTTCAACATAAAATATAAGTATTAATAATCTTTGAAGTTCTAAGCTTACTAACCTTTTCACTTATGACTGTTGGAAGAGCAAAGCCCCAAGGGAAAAGGCTCTTTTGTACTTTCCACCCTTCAGACACAATAAGAAAAAATTAGAAAGGAAACTAAGAAGACATTAGACACTTTGTTCTTAAAGGGAAAAAGTAAGGGAAGGAGGGAGACAGATAACTTGCAGACATGTGATTCACTGAAAAGTTGGCCCATATCTTCCAGAGTATAATCTCTCATTAAAATCAGTGTATGATACAGCGTGGGCAGTTATCTTGGTAAATATGACTTGGTTGAAACTGCAGATGCTATTCATCTCAAAGTGAGTCTTTCTCTTATATCTGTGGGAAATTCCTTTGCAAGTCATCACTATGAAAAGGCAACAGTAAGATATATGTGCTCTGACTCCAAAGGAAGCTCACCCGGGAAAGTGTCTGCTTTTTCATGCATACAACCCCCAGGTTCTGTCTAATAAATAAAAACGAAGGTAACTTTCCCCAGATAAAATTAGAGGTTAGAAGTTCTTTTCTCTTAACTTACTGAAAATATTCTTCTTCTGTGCCTTCTCTAGAAAAATAATTCTGTTGAGCCAATATCAAGAATAGAAAAATCACAGTTAGAATTTGTAAGAGTGCACAAGCAGAGAACATAGTATACAGCCCAGGTAATTTTCAGATTTCAGTTATCATGCCAGCATTTTGTGAGTTGAAAACTAGGCCAAAGTAAAGCCATAAAAGAGAATATTGACAAGGACTTGGATGTTAGATCAGAAACTATCAAATACTTAGAAGAAAATATTGGCAGAACTCTTTTCCATCTAAATTTTAAATGCATCTTCAATGATACGAGACTAAAGACTAAAACAAAAATAAACCAATGAGACTATATCAAATTAAAAAGCTTCTGCACAGCTAAAGAAACTATCACACAAACAAAGAGACCCCTCACAGAATGGGAGATCTTTACACCCCATATATCAAGCAAGAGGCTAATAACCAAAATATATAAAGAGCTCACCAAACTCAGCAACAAGAAAACAAATGAAACCATCCAAAAATGGGGAGGGGATATGAACACAATATTCACCACAGAAGAGATCCAAAAGGCCGAGAAACACATGAAAAAATGCTCCAAGTCTCTGATTGTCAGAGAAATGCAATAAAGACAACAATGAGATACCACTTCACTCCTGTGAGAATGTCATACATCAGAAAAGGTAGCAAGAACACATGCTGGAGAGGTTGTGAGGACAACGGAACTCTCCTGCACTGCTGGTGAAAATGTCACCTGGTCCAACCCCTGTGGAGAACAAGTCTGGAGAACTCTCAGAAGGCTAGAAATAGACCTACCCTATAAACCTGCAATTCCTTTCCTGGGGATATATCCTAAGTAACCAAACACCCATTCAAAAAGATTTGTGTATACCCATGTTCATAGCAGCACAATTTGTAATAGCCAAAACCTGGAAGCAACCCAGGTGCCCGACAATAGATGAGTGGCTGAGTAAGTTGTGGTAAAAATATACAATGGAATACTACTCAGCTATTAAAGTGGTGGAATTCATCTTCTTCACCTCATCTTGAATGGAGCTTGAAGGAATCATGTTAAGTGAGATAAGTCAGAAAGAGAAGGATGAATATGGGATGATCTCATTCATAGACAGAAGTTGAAAAATAAGAACAGAAGGGAAAACACAAAGCAGAACTTGAAGTAGGTTTGATGTATTGCACCAAAATAAAAGACTCTGGGGTGGTGAGGAAGGATTCATATTAAGGAACATGATGCCAGAGGAGGACCTAGTAGGAGTTGGACTGTTATGTGGAAAACGAAGAAATATTACACATGTACAAATTATCATATTTTACTGTTGACTGTAAATGCCAATAAAGAAAAAAAGGGGGGAGAAAAATAATTCTGCTACATCTCTGATTTTCTTTTCAATATATTGTTCTTAATATGCTCCCTTTGTTTTTAGTGTTCTATATTCCTACTTTGATGTGTCTAATTGTGGATTCTAGTATCTCTCTTATGAGGAATTCATCAGTCTTCATCAGTTTGTGGAATGGTCTCTTTATTCTATTCTGTATTTTTTTCAGATGTTAAATCTTCATATACTGCTCCTGCCACTCTCTCTTCCTCTCCCTCATTGACATTATGAATAAACATATATTAAACTTTCACACACAGTCTTGCATGAGGTTTGACCTCTCTTTCATATTTTACACCTAAATAGAAAATAGAACTTGCCTGGTGCATGGAACCGGAAAAGGACCTAAATTGGTGGTGACAGTGTTTTGCAGATGCCTATCACAGAAAGATGACAGATTGTACCCACGTATCAACTGCAACCATTAATCCCCCAATAAAATGATTTTAAAAAAAGAAAATACAACTTGAAAATGCATTTAGCATTTATTTGATTTCTTCTGGAATACCCATACTTCATTAATCCTCTATTTGGTCATGTCTTCTCATAAACTTTCTTTTATAGAAGTTATACTTGATCTTTTAACCTGTTGTGTATCTTTTTAAATAAGCATCTATTCCTTGTTAATATATTCAAAACCATGGGCTTTTTAGACATGCAGTAAACACAGTAAAGTTTAGGTTTATCATACATGTCTCCTTCCATCTAAATTATTGAACAAAAGCTCTGAAACAACAGATGTAGATATTGCATAACAGGGAGTCCAACAATGTGGTCATAAGAGAAATGAAGGAGATAATTCAGTCTCACTGGCTGAAGAGAATTTCAAGACCACAGTGTAAGGAAGGAGAATCAAACCAGAACTTCTGTTCATTCTTAGTTGAGGAGACAGAGTTGTTAAAAATCCAGGGTGGAGAAACAGAGAGGATAACTGCCCAAAAGAGAGCTCCAGAAGTCTGGTGAACACATGCATCTGAGGAACTATCCAAACTAGGGAAAGAACTGTCAGGAATGGTATAGTTTGTGTGCCCACCAAAAGACTGGAAAAACCACATTATTCCCAGGATATCAGATACAATATTCTAGATCTTAGTACTTAATTAGTAGGGGGGAAATCCCTACAGTTATGACTGCAATATGTCATTATATTGCACTAAACACAGTCTCTGTCATTCAGAGAGCTATTAATGATTTTTTAAAAAAACATACACTTGAGAAGCCAGAACTCCTACCTTCTGTATCCCAAAATGAATTTTGATCCATACTCCCCAGGGGGTTAGGGGGTATGTTAGGAGAAGCTGACCAGAGGGCTCTAAAGTCCAATTCCATCAGGACTCAAATTGAGAAGAGGAAGAATGAAGGACATTCAGAAGTAGTAATAGGTGTGGGTATGACTTATAAAGGAAGAGAAGGCAGGACTGGGGGGGGGGGCGATAGAGAAATAATAGTAAACCTTTATCTGTGACCTTGGGAGAACCACTGCAGTTTCCAATGAAGAGAATGGAGACAAAGAACTCTGCTTGTAGGAATGGTGTGGAATTGTACCTCTGTTATTTTGTAAATTTGTAAATCACTAAAAGATGGAGAAAGAAGGGTAAAAAGCCTAGATTAAACATTTTGTCTGGCTCTGCCTAACAAATTTTTAAAATAAGCTTTAAAATAAGCTCTTTTGAAATGATTTATATGATGCTTCAGGAAGAAAAACACCGTGAAGAATATTCATAGAAATATTAACATGATTTTACCTTATGTGGTAAAATCATAATTTCCATATTTTATAAAAATCATTGGACATGCAAGGAATAATAAAAATGTGAAAAAGCTATGGAAAAAATGACGAGTAGAACTAAAAGAGAAAAGACATACAGAGAATTAGTAAACAAGAAAAATAAAATGGCTCTGGTATTAACATTCCATGTATTTTTAAAAAGCAAAGCATATTAAGGAGAGACATGGAAAAGGTATTTTAAACAAACATTTGACATATAAAGATGAAAAAATTGAGATAAAATATATTAGATGGAATTAACAGCAGATTAGACACTGTAGAAAATGAAAAAGAAAGAACAATATTGATGACATAACAATAAAGCCTTACTAAAATTAAACACACAGAGAAAAGAAGATGAAAAAAATGGAGCATCCAGAGCTGAGCAATGGCACAGCTGGTAAAGTGCACACATCACCATGCACAAGGACCTGGGTTTGAGCCCCCGCTCTCCACCTGCAGGGGGAAACTTCATGATCGGTGGAGCAAGTACCGCAAGTGTCTCTCTTTCTCTCTCCCTCTCTATCTCCTTCTCCCCCTCTCAATTACTCTCTGTCCTATCCAACAAAGGAAAAAAAAATGGCCTCCAGGAGTGGTGGATTAGTTATGCAGGCACTGAGCCCCAGCAATAACACTAGCAGCAATTAAAAAAAAAAGAGAGAGAGAGTGCACTAATGAGACAAGGACAACATTCATGTAATTGGAATTCACAAGGGAGAGGAAAATAGGGAAAAGAAGTTATTTTAAGTAGTGACCAGGGTCTGGGTCTAGCTCACCTGACAGAGTGTGCACATCACTATGGTCAAGGCTCAGAGCTCAACTCCTGTCACCACATGGGGGCAGCACAGCAGTGGGAAGCCTCACAGATGGTGGAACAGTTCTGTGGTTCTCTCTCCTTCCTCTCTTTTCATGTATATCTAACATGAAAGAATGGAGGGGGGGCGTCAGTGTTGGAGCACTGGAATCGTGCAAAAAATAAGGCCCACATATTTCCAAATTCAATTTAAAATTAAAACTATAACTCACAGGTTCAATAATCTCAATGAATCCCAAGGACAAGAAGTATTGAATCACCAAAGCACGGAATAGTTGAATTATTCAGTGAGAAGTGGAGATAAAATCTTGAAAGCAGTCAGAGGAAAAAGGCGTAGGTGAACAAAGATAAGCAGTATAGCTGACTGCTCAAAAAAGCAGCATAAGCCAGGGACAGCAGAGTCATGTCCCTAAAAAAGTAAAGAAAAAAAATAGATCATTGTGGGACTGGTATGAGGAAAACAGCCTTACTCTTGTCTGAATAAGAGAATGTCAATTCAATGCAGAGACAGTGTCTACTATAATTCCCACCTAAGAAGGGAGCCACATTTTTGTATCTTTATCCCCTTTTTAGAAAGGACAGATAGTTCAAGTTAGCCTGTAATGAGAAATATCTAAAACAAATGGAAACTCAGTGCTGCGCTTGTCTCTCTAGATGTTCATATTCCCTTAGAATTTTGCCTGGTGGGCTACCCCATTATTCAGGGAATCCTGGAATTCCCACATACATATGATGGGCCTAGACCTCTAACAGATTCCTCTCTTCACCATCACTGGTCATCTCCATCAGGAACAACATCATAAATGAATGTGTAGGCCTCTACAGGACCTTGCCATCAACATAGAACAGCAGTGGCAGAAACTGCCCCACACTCCAAAGGGAGGCTGGGTCAACATACTCTACCCCTCGAGGAAGACTGGTCCTGAAATGACAGCAGCCTAGAATGTTCCTAGCTATGACCATGGAATGACAGCTCAAAACCTACAGGGATGCAGAGGATATACAGGCTCCTGTGCTAAATATGAATAGACATGGGCCCTAGGTCAGATCGATGGGTTTTACAGTTAATGGTATATGCATGCTTTTCCCATATTTGGGAACTACTCTCTTCCCTGATCCAGCTTTCTAGTCCTATTCCCAAGTCTGACACCATCTTCCCAAACAATACTTTTAGCCTACCTTCATGTTAGCTGTCGGGCTCAGGCAAAAATTAGTAAAGTCACGGTCCCCTTGGAATATATCTAAAATAGACTTCCCAGTTCCTTCCAACATAAAGACCTCAAATCTCATCTGCTGTATTCTTACCTTTAGGTTCCTGATTATTACACCATTTGTTCTGCTTTATATCTTAATGCTTTTCAGCTACCAAGTTGCAAATGCTACCATGACACCAACCTGACTTCCCTGGGGAGATGACCTCACCAGTGTGTCCTGGAATCCTACCCCGCCCCTAAGCCCAACCCCATCAGAGAAAAATAGAAACAGGCTGGGGGTATGGATCAACCTGTCAATGCTCATGTCCAGCAGAAAAGCAACTATAGACGTCAGAACTCCCACCTTCTGCACTCCATAAAGATCTTTGACCCATACTCCCAGAGGGATAAGAATTAGGAACCTTCCAACGGAGGGGATGTGATATGGAACGCCGGTGGTGGGAATTTTATGGAATTGTACCCTTCTTATCCAACAATCTTGTTTATCATTATTAAAATACTAATAAAAAAGGAATTTGCCTGGTGATTCTGTATTTTCTTAAAAGTATTTCTTTTGTCTTTCCTTCCTTTTCAGTGGAAGGATGGTTTGAATAGCCCAACCTTTCAATATTCATAGAAAAGGAATTAGTAATTTTCAAGTTAATGTTCCATTCCATGATTGTATCATAAACATTTTATTATTTAAAGATCATCTTTTATATAATTAGTCATGTTGGTAGTTTCCAGTAACATGGGAATTAGAGCACAATGAAAGGTGCCATATGTGGAAAACTAACTAATGTAGTTGCCAATCTCCGTTCCTTTACAAAGTAGAGCTGCTACTCATCCCTCAAGGACCTCACCTACTTTATCCTGGACAATCTGACATATGGGAGGACATGATTATTAATAAAAAAATAAAACTTTATAAAGCATAATTTGCTCTTCATTTTAAATTAAAAGTAAACATTAATAGGGTTTCTAATATTCTGCACTAATCTCAATGAATCATATTGGTAAAATTTGAACCATATAATACTGTGTTTTTTAAATAAAAATGAGCAAATATTATCAATTTCATATGATTCAGTATCCTACTTCAGAGACCACTGATATAACTCAAAGAGAATAGAATTGGGAGACCACCATGTAACTATCACCTAGAATTTTTGGAGACAGTGCTTGGCTTCTCTGAACCTATGGAGTATTGTGAGACATAAACAACATGACTTTCCTAAAATGATTACCAAGTTCTAGTATATGAGGAAAACAAGTTAGTACAATAGTTAAAATGGTAGCCCAATCATCAGCTAACTGTGGCTAAACTGATTCCTTCATCTGCTAAATGAGTCACCTTAGAAAATTTTGTAAAATTTCTGTGCCTTAGTTTCCTCAGTCATGAAAAAGAGATAAAAAATATTTGTTCCACAGTATTGCAATAAAGTTTAAATGCAGATGTTTGTTTAAAAAAAAAATGCTTAGGTGGTCCAGGAGGTGGCGCAGTGGATAAAGCACTGACTCTCAAGCATGAAGTCCTGAGTCCAATCCCTGGCAGCACATGTACCAGAATGATGTTTGGTTCTTTCTTTCTTCTTATCTTTCTCATGAATAAAAAAATACTTTAAAAAAAGAAAATATATTTTAAAAAATGCTTAGGAAAGTGCCTGGCACATAGTAGTAGTATGTAGGTACCCTAAGCTTCACAGTACAGCAGAACCTCATTAAAAATTAACAGCTTCCCTCCACCCATTTCAGGTGGATACAATAAAAAAAATGCAAATAGAAGCAAAACGAAGTGTAAATGAGAATCATTATTCATCTAAAACCCAATAGTATGATTGAACAGACATCTAGAATTCCAATCATGATGGACAAAAGACCATACTTGTAAGCAGACAAAAGATTAGAAATGCAATACCCACACTTATGAACATCTAATCTTTGACAAAGGGGCCCAGACTATTAAATGGGGAAAGCAGAGTCTCTTCAACAAATGGTGTTGGAAACAATGGGTTGAAACATGCAGAAGAATGAAACTGAACCACTGTATTTCACCAAATACAAAAGTAAATTCCAAGTGGATCAAGGACTTGGATGTTAGCCCACAAACTATCAGATACTTAGAGGAAAATATTGGCAGTACTCTTTTCCACATAAATTTTAAAGACATCTTCAATGAAACGAATCTAATTATAAAGAAGACTAAGGCAAGTATAAACCTACGGAACTACATCAAATTAAAAAGCTTCTTCACAGCAAAAGAAACCACTACCCAAACCAAGAGACCCCTCACAGAATGGGAGAAGATCTTTACCTGCCATACATCAGACAAGAGTTTAATAACCAAAATATATAAAGAGCTCACCAAACTCAACAACAAGAAAACAAATAACCCCATCCAAAAATGGGGGGAGGACATGGACAGAATATTCACCACAGAAGAGATCCAAAAGGCCGAGAAACACATGAAAAATTGCTCCAAGTCTCTGATTGTCAGAGAAATGCAAATAAAGACAACAATGAGATACCACTTCACTCCTGTGAGAATGTCATACAACCAGAAAAGGTAACAGCAGCAAATGCTGGAGAGGGTGTGGGGTCAAAGGAACCCTCCTGCACTGCTGGTGGGAATGTCAATTGGTCCAACCTCTGTGGAGAACAGTCTGGAGAACTTTCAGAAGGCTAGAAATAGACCTACCCTATGATCCTGCAATTCCTCTCCTGGGGATATATTCTAAGGAACCCAACACATCCATCTAAAAAGATCTGCGTACACATATGTTCTTAGCAGCACAATTTGTAATAGCCAAAACCTGGAAGCAACCCAGGTGTCCAACAACAGATGAGTGGCTGAGCAAGCTGTGGTATATATACACAATGGAATACTACTCAGCTGTAAAAAATGGTGACTTCACCGTTTTCTGCCGATCTGGGATGGACCTTGAAAAATTTATGTTAAGTGAAGTAAGTCAGAAACAGAAGGATGAATATGGGATGATCTCACTCTCAGGCAGAAGTTGAAAAACAAGATCAGAAAAGAAAACACAAGTAGAACCTGAAATGGAATTGGCATATCACACCGAAGTAAAAGACTCTGGGGTGGGTGGGTGGAGAGAATACAGGTCCAAGAAGGATGACAGAGGACCTAGTGGGGGTTGTATCGTTATATGGGAAACTGGGGAATGTTATGCATGTACAAACTATTGTATTTACTGTTGAATGTAAAACATTAATTCCCCAATAAAGAAAATTTTAAAAAGAAATGCAATAATTATTTGGTAATGCAAGAAACAACCAGGCAGAAGAGTAGAAACTACCTGCAACATCCTGTGTATCAAGCAGCTGCTTTACTGACTGGCAGTTCTCTCTGTAATATACTTTACTTTGCCCATGCAGAAACGTGGTGCACTGAATTGTTGAAATCTCCTGTATTCTTTCTCCACATGGCTTCTGCTCTTAGGAAAATGTGGCATAAGGGCCTCACAGCCAGAGTTACTATCAAAAGCTAAGCAAGCAGAGAAATATTCACGCTCCTATAGGATGCTGCAATTATGGAATACAATAGCAACTTTAGGCCAAATGTTTAATGCTGCAAAGATCAGTATGAAATGTGTGCTACAATCTAGTCGGATGCCACTATTTTGCAATGTTCAAGCCTTTCTAAAAGAGGTTCCTAACTTTTTGTTGTTGTTGTTATTGTCCATGATGCTCTTAGTTTCTCAGCAAATTTTCAAAACTCCCAAGGCCAAAAGAAATACTTAATAATCGTGTGGATAAAGCAATTAGGTTCAAACAATTTAATAAGTATGTATATCCTAACAACTTAGCAACTGTTTGAAATGATGTTTACACATATAGATTTTTTTGTGGAAAAGCAAAAAAAAAAAAAACCTTCATGTACTTAGTTTTTAACTTCTCTTCTTTTTAAATTAGTGATTTAGGGAGTCGGGCAGGAGCACAGCAGGTTAAGCGCAGGTGGCGCAAAGTGCAAGGACTGGCATAAGGATTCCCGTTCGAGCCCCTGACTCCCCACCTGCAGGGGAGTCACTTCACAGGTGGTGAAGCAGGTCTGCAGGTGTCTATCTTTCTCTCCCTCTCTCTGTCTTCCCCTCCTCTCTCCATTTCTCTCTGTCCTATCCAACAACAATGACCGCAATAATAACTACAACAATAAAAAAATAAGGACAACAAAAAGGAATAAATAAATATTAAAAATAATTTTAAAATTAGTGA
Source organism: Erinaceus europaeus (assembly GCF_950295315.1). NCBI lineage: Eukaryota > Metazoa > Chordata > Mammalia > Eulipotyphla > Erinaceidae > Erinaceus > Erinaceus europaeus. Next base: position 106,684,439 of record NC_080185.1, on the reverse strand, counting down.
TTTAATAGTGTTTTTACAAAATTATAAGTTTTTGCCTCTTGTTCCATCCATTTTAGAGCACAGAACTCTGGTGGTGGGTGTGGTGAGGGCCTATGCCCTGATGTCTTACAATCTTGTAATCCATTACTAATCACAAATAAAAATGGCTTGAAAAAATTATTAGTTTCAGGAGCAAAAATATCACACACACACACACACACACAAAGTCACCACAACCTTCACCAAAATTCTATGCTCCCCACAGACTAGTGACAGTTGTTTGGACTGTCTTTCTGCAAGAGTCACACTTACTATATTCACTAGATGGATAGCCATTTCTTTGATTAAGTTCATGCCACAAATGTGCAGTCCTTGCATTGGACTCTTTCATTAAAATTTATGGAGAGTCACCTCTTTGGATCAGATCAGACTTACAATTGTTTTAATTAAAAAATTATCACAGTGAATAGGACCAGGAGGTGGCACAACCAGTAAAGCACACAAGTTATCATGTGTAAGGACCAGGGTTCAAGCCCCAGTCCCCACCTGCAAGGGGGGAAGTTTCCCAAGTGGTGAAGTAGGCTGCAGGTACCTCTCTTTCTCTCCGTCTCTCTTCCTCACCCTGTTCCTGATTGTCTTTGTCTCTATCATAATTTAAAATAAAATAAAATTATAACAAAGTCTTTAATGATCACAGTGATTCTCCATGGGAGCTCTACTGCAACACCACTCCCAGGCCGACCTCTGGCTCTGACACACAGCCCTCCCTGTCTCCTGGCTCTCCACACTCAAGTGCAAGCATGTCAGCATCACTCTAACAAAATAGGACTACCAACCCCATGTCTCATTGCCCCTGTTATTACCTGCCTGCTGGAATGGATCTTTCCCCATTCTTCACTTAGCCAGCTCACATTTATCTTTCTAGCCCAGTTCAAGTATTTTTCTAAGTGAAAACTTACCTGTTCTTACAGTGACTACTCCTTCCCTTTCAGGAAAATTGGGATGTCCACATCCACTACTGTTTCTTCTCCTATTACCCAGTACATAGGCTGAGTTTCTATCAGTGCTTCCTAAAAGAAGGAGAGGGATGGGAAGAAGAGTCACAGGGGGTCTTGGGGAGAGACAGGACAAATTAGAGGAACATACAATGATCATACATCACATGTGTAGAAAACTACTGAGAAAGCTCAGCAGGTGCACAATTGCACAATATTTCACTGGGTAATGAAAGAAAGAAGAGTAGGTGAAGGACAGTGCCCATCTGTTCTATTCAGTCAGAGTTCTGGGGCCTTCATCAATACAAGGGGATTTGGGATGACTCTGCCTTAGTCCAATTGAGGCAAAAGAATGCAATAGTGTGGCTGCTCCCAGGGCAGGGTGGTCCCACGTGCCAGGCTACAAGCCTCTGGTCAGCTTGATTCTGTTCTCTTACACTCAGAAAGTCTATCTCAGTTTTACTGGAGGAAAAGACAAGGCACAAAGTTGAAGAAAGTTTTGATCACCTAATTACAGGTGCTAGAGACCTAGTGATGAACAAGACAAAGTTCCTCTTTTTACTGAAATTCTATTCTAGGAAATAAAATAAGGCCGATGTAAACACGGAAACAGTATAGTGGGGGGCGGGTAGTGGCCCACCCGGTTGACCGCACATGTTACAGAAACAGTATGGTGTCAGGTAACATAAGGAAAAACTAGGGGGCTGGGTGGTAGCGCACCTGGTTGAGTGCACATGTCACAGTGCTCAAGGACCTGGGTTCAAGCCCCCAGTTCCCACCAGCAGGGGGGAAGCTTTATGAGTGGTGAAACAGTGCTGTAAGTGTCTTTCTTCCTTGCTCCCTCTCTATCTCCCCCTTCCCTCTTTATTTCTGGCTATCTCTATCCCACAAATAAATAAAGATAATAAAAAAAATTTTGAACTAGCACACGTTTAAGGAATTGAAAGGTAACAAAGGTTTGGAATCAAATAGGGCCATTTAAATAATAGTGATGGAAGTGTATATAAATATCAATATAGCCCTAGAAGTTAAGTTTCACTAATTATGAGGGACTAAGGACATTCCAAAACAATACTCTTAGCTATATTGAACTGCTTCAAAAACAGGATTGCTGTGAACAAAATAACACTGAGAAAGCATGCAAAAAAGCAAGATTTTTAAGAAAAATAATAGTAAAAAGCTTTTCAAGACCTGTCAGAATTCTGCCTCTTGTGTTACTTAAGATCAGATGCACGTGTTGAAAATATGGCTTTCCAAGTTCAGAGATCCTCAGTCTCTTACTTTACAACTGCCTTTCCCATTGATCCTGTCCTGAAATATCATTCTCCTTAAGGAATTTAAATGTGCTTTCTTTTTGTTTCTGTTACAAATGACACACTTACATTTCCCTTTTTTCTATAGTACTCAAAACATTAATATACAGCACTATGTATGAATAAAATATTATTTTTAGCACAAGAGAGTTTAAAAAGGATCAAGAAGAAAGAGAAATGTAACTCCGACAGTGTAGAGGAAATGAGACTGAAGACAATTCTTATTTTTATATTTTGAAGAAGTCAATACAGCAAAGTGACCAAAATTCAACTGAGTTCTAAAGTCAAATGGCCTACACTAAAATCCTAGCTCTGGTAGTGACTTACCATGTCACTTGAGCGAATTGCTTTTGGATTTCTCATATGTGAAAGGGCATCATGACTGAGCATGCCTCATTCATTCATTTTATTTGCTGATTTTTATTCATTTTTAGTAATATAATAATTATTTACAAGATCACAGGGGTATAATTCCACTACACAAACCACCAAAGGTCCCCACCCATGGATATTCACCATAGTTCTCACAAAGTCTTAGAGACAGTTTGGTCATTCTTTTTGGTTTGTTTTCTAGTTCATGAGTTTCAATTCCCTATATTCCACATGTGAGAAAGGTCATTCAGTAGTTGTCATTCTTTTTCACTTCCGTCACTAAGCACTCACGTTTATTTTAAAGAATAAGAAACTAGTAGCATTCTGGTTACAGTGCCAGGCATTTAATAGCACACTACACAAAGACACTACTTAGTATTACTTTCAGCAGTAGCTGTTTTGTTTTTATTTTTAACTTTTAAAAGACAGATATAAGAACAAGAAAAAAAAAAAAAACCTTCCCATTTCATCCAGACAAGTGCTTTGTATATTTCAAAACTCACAGTCACCATCATCTTTCCTACCAAGACACTTATGATTCCCCAGGAAATCTTAGTTGCCCTTTTCTTGTGCTCCAAGAGCATGCCTGTTCTTTATTCAATATGAGAAATATAACAGAATACAGGCAACTCTCTTTCCGGTAACTACTGAATCATCTTAAGTGAAATCTCCTGAATGCAAACCCTAAGATAAAATTCAGCATCCGATTCCTTTAGGATGTGCTTCCCAAGAAGAAGTGGAATAGAAAAGAGGGAATCCAAACTCAGAGAGTAAGCAAAGGTGTGATTTCAGATGAAGTTCCACTTTCAGTCAGATCCCACTGATCTGAGCTCTAGGGCATGCAATATAACTTAGTCTTTCTTGAAGGAGTGGAGGCTGGACTTCCATACTACCCCACTGCTCTGTCCTTGGCTAAGGGGATAGAATGGAGCATTGATGGTTAAGCACAGGTGGCGCAAAGTGCAAGGACTGGCGTAAGGATCCCGGTTCAAGCCCCCGGCTCCCCACCTGCAGGGTCTGCAGGTGTCTTTCTCTCCCCCTCTGTCTTCCCTCCTCTCTCCATTTCTCTCTATCCTATCCAACAACAATGACGACATCAATAAGAACAACAACAATAACTACAACAACATTAAAAACAACAAGGGAAACAAAAGGGAAAATAAATAAAATATTAAAAAATTAATTTAAAAAAGAATGGAGCATTAACTTCCAGATTCTTGCAATAATATTTAGGCAAAGCTTTGAAGAAGGTGTCTCAGATAAGAGCTATCTTACACAAAGCACACAGAAGATGGTCCAGCGTGGTTCACAAGTCAAGGGAAGGGAAGAAACACAGGCATAGCACAAGCAGTGTTTGGACAGAGTCCTTTGTGAATGAATTCCTATTTTAATTACATCATCCCTAGCTCCCATGCACCAAATTACTTCCAGGTTCTGACTCAGCACTAAGATTGACTTTGGAAACCCCTTTCTATAGTAAATAGCATTTTAACTTCAGGTGGTAACCAGAGTGCCCTCTGACCATAATGCTGGCATGTCCTGCCGGATCCTCTGATAGCTGGCATCCCTGCTGCTTTTTGGGCAGCTGACAAGGCCTGGATTTGTCACAAAGTGTCATAAGCATTAATCAGGCAGTTTGCCACTCCTCTTACTCCAGTACCTTTCCAAATCTATGGAGACTTTATGGTACCTACTTCCTCTTCTGATCTACAATACCCTGCCCTGGTTTGTGAGGCTGATGTCCTTCTAACCTTGTTCCCAAGTCACCTCAATGGTCACTTGCCTCATCTTTTGTTTGAAAACTTGCTGCCCAATGCTTCTGCCTAGATCACAATATCCATTCCCCTCTAGCAGTTCCATGTGGAAAAAGAAATCACCTTTCTTCCTTCCAATTAACATTTTAACAGGTCTGTCTCCTTTTCTGATGCTCCTGCCATTCTACATGGAGTTGCATCATCAATATCCCAGGGCAGCAGAATCTGTCACCCATGTCTTCTGTTTCACAGTTGCAATCTATCTTATAAATAGGACATTCTTATTGTTAGAAAACATTCCAGAATTGAAAATTTTGTGTTTAAAACTCACCATTATAACTCTCATTTATACTCCTTTAAAAAATATCCTATTATGCAGGATCTAGTGACAATTTCTTACCATATCATCATTCTCTATTTCAAAATGAGAGACTCTCCCAGATAGCGGCATATTAAGAAAGAAATGAGTTATTTCCTGGTGGATATTTATTGTATAATTCTAAAATACTAAAAGGAGAAATCCTATACTTTTCATGACCCCACCTCCCTAGTCAGAAGTAGGTTTTGATAGATGGATAGGTAGATAGGTAGACAGGGAGATAGGTAGATAGGTAGGTAGATAGATAGATAGATAGATAGATAGATAGATAGGTATATGCTTTGAAACATATAGTAATTTCTCTCTACGTAGTTGACAATTTATTCTTCCATATTTTTAGTCACACCATTATGATAGGCCCAGGGAAGAAAAAAGATGATAAAGAAATCAGAACTGCGAGATGGGCGGTGATGCACTTGGTTAAGTGCACATGTTAATAATGCACAAAGACCTAGGTTCAAGCCCTCAGTCCCCACCTGTAGGAGGGAAGCTTCCAGAGTGACGAAGCAGTGCTACCAGTATCTCTCTGTCTCTTTCCCTCTCTACCTCCCCCACCCCTCTTGATTTCTGTCTCTAACCAATAGATAAGTAACCATATTGATATAAGTTTTTAAAAAAAACATCAGAGCTGTCCTTAAGGCATCAAAATCTGGTAAGGAAGAAAGACATGAAAAAGAAACCATTGTAATACTATACTACAGATGCCATTTTAAAAAAAAAGGCCAGGGCAAAAAGTAAGAACATCACTTGTAATGACTACCTTTGTTCTGAATTGCACATGCTCTGTTCAATTGATGAACTACCGAAGAAGGAGGGGGACACTGACTCACTTAGACTTCATCACAGAATTCTGTATTTCTATACTTGTCTATTTCTTTGACTAGACTCCAAGTTTCTTGAGTACAGAGTTTTGTCTAATTGTCTCTGTACCCAAAACATCTATTATAGTTTTTGGTACGCAGTAGCTTTTCAATAAATGCTTTTAAGTGATTGAATGAGTAAACTGAACAAAAGTCTGAGAGGAAAGAATTAATTTGAAAGCTTATCTATGGAGAGTTATACTTAAACTTATATTTAAGATCACATTCCATCCTGTTAAAATTCTAACACTTTAAGTGAGGTTGAGAGGACTACCTAATGTCATGGGCTGGCCTTAATTCTGTTTTCTTGTCCTAAGATCCAGACTTTGCGAAATTGATATATCTGTCTTCATGAAGCATGATAAAGCTCTTTAGGGATAGAAAATAGCTGTATTTTTCAGGGAAGGAAAGAGCTGAGCATTTCCTTCATCAAGAAAATGGGCTCCTAAACACTTGTTGGATCCAATTCTGGTAATAGTGTGTGTGTGTGTGTGTGTGTGTGTGTGTGTGCGCGCGCGCGCGCGCGCGTGTGCGCGTGTTTGCGTGTGCGTGTGTTTTAATCTAGAAGGTTATTATTTGCTGTCCCTGCAGTGCTGTTAGATGAGTACTGCCTCAGCCTTTTCCAAGCAATTATGGTGAGTTTGAAAATCAAGTAGCTGTGCAGGGGTGCAATTCTCCTGGTTCTTTAATGCAATTTGACTTCATGCCTTAGTACTTTTGAATCCATTGCTGTGTGATTCTTGGTGGGCTCTTAAAATAATATTTTGGGATAAGAGTTTTTTTTTATTGACTTTGAATTATTCAAATATCTCCCATCGCTCTTGAAATACTATCAAGGTTAGCTAGTTATCCAGATAATCATGCTGTCCTACTAAATTCCCTAAACTAAATATTTGTCTCAAATGTCTCCATAAAGGGATCTAGGAAATTATTAGTTTGGAAAACAGATACCCTCCTGAAATTCCTACTTAAGAATATAGTTGAAAACAACCCAATAACTCTATTCTCCTTTTCCTTCACAGAAATCAAGTTGTGGGTTCCAAAAGTCTAGAAGGTCAATATTCTCAATTGGTGACAAACCTGCCTTGTGCTCATTCTTCATAAAAGATATATATATATATATATATATATATATATATATATATATATATATATATACATATATATATAATGTGTGTAGTATGTATGTATGTAGTATGTGTGTATATATGAGAAATTAAATAAAGAAGGGGAATGAGAATCAGAGCATTATGCCAGAGACTGAATTTAGTATCTCACACCTCCAAGTGAGGCACACTACCCACTGTGCCACTTCCTGGGCTATACCTTGTGTTTACTCCTTTCTAAAAAAGATTTATTTATTTTAATTTTGTGAAAGAGGAAGACATCCCGAGACTAGAGCACTACTCGGTTCAGATTTATGTGGTGCTGGGGACTGAACCTGGGATGTTAGGCCCTCAAGGCATGAAAGTCTAACATACTACTACTATGATCTCCCCAGCCCCTCGTGTCTATTGTTAAGAAGTCACATCAATCAGACTTCTATGGCACAATATCAAACAGAGCAGGAATTCAGCTGGTTTGCCCACTCCTCATTCATTCACCTTTCTCTGTAATCTGGAGCAGCTTCTTTTGACTCTGTCACTCTTCCTGCTACCAAGCTCTTGCTTTCTGTGTAGAAGTCTCTCTGCTTCTTTCAATTATTGTTATTCAGAGCTTCAAAATGTTCCCAAAAATGGTTTAACTTTCCTAAGAAGTTAAATTTGATCATTCCCATGGTGTAAGTGGCCTGCTATGAGTGTATTCCAAACTGCTAGGGTATCTCCTATAAAACAGAGCTCAAAGTCAGTAAAAAAAATATATATAAAAATAAGGAATGATCCAAAAGTTCTGCTGAGACTAAATTATTTAGGAGCATCTGGCACTCACACAGGGATTTACAATACAATTAGCACCTGTCTTCTAAATCTCTAGCAAGCATAAATTGAAATGTGCATCACATAATCTGTAAAATGGCCTAGTGCTTTCCTGAGAGAAAGAATGTAAACTTGCAGAGAAAAAATTAGCTAAATGACAATATTCTTTACTGACTTTTAAAGTAGGAATATAGCATATATCATGTTTTACTAAAAAGGAAACTTAAGAGTTTGTGGTTTTTTTTTTTTAATATCACTGGGACTTTACTGCTCTGGCCTTTTTCAGATAGAGACAGAAAGACAGGGAGAGAAGGAGAGATACCACAGCACTGAAGCTTTCCCCAATGCCATAGTACTTCCATGTTATACCACAAGTTCAAACCTACATTGCATACATGGAAAAGCAGGCATTCGCCATGTGAACTTTCTCACTGTCCCCCTGAGAAAGAATTTATACTTGTGACCTCTATTTGTAAAAAGAAACAGCATTCTAGAAAGGTCATACAATCACTTCATGACAGAAAGCTAGACTGGGAGAAGTAGAATTAAGACTCAGGACTCCTTACTTCTTCACTTTCAAAACTCAAGTCAGTTTTGGTTATTAGCCTTTTTTGTCTGATGCATAGCATATAAAGATCTTCTCCCATTCTCTAGGAGTTTCTTTGTTTGGGTGGCTACTTTTGCTGTGCAGAAGCTTTTCAATTTGTTGTAGTCCCATTGGTTTCTTTTTGTTTCAGTCTTCTTTGCAGTTAGATTTATGTCATTGAAATGCATTAAAAATGATGGCGTGAAGCGCAAGGACCAGCTAAAGGATCCTGGTTCAAGCCCCCGGCTCCCCACCTGCAGGGGAGACGCTTCACAGATGGTGAAGCAGGTCTGCAGGTGTCTATCTTTCTCTTCCCCTCTCTGTCTTCCCCTCCTCTCTCCATTTCTCTCTGTCCTATCCAAAAACGATGACATCAATAACAACAACAATAATAACTACAATAATAAAACAACAAGGGCAACAAAAGGAAATAAATAACATATTTTTTAAAAATGATGAATTCGCCTTCTTCACCTCATCTTGGATGGAGCTTGAAGGAATCATGTTAAGTGAGATAAGCCAGAAAGAGAAGGATGAATATGGCATGATCTTACTCATGGACAGAAACTGAGAAATAAGGACAGAAAGGAAAACACAAAGCAGAACTTGGACTAGGTTTGGTGTATTGAACCAAAATAAAGGACGCTGGGAAGAAGGGGGCTTTCAGGTCCTGGTGAACAATGGTAGAAGAGAATCTAGGCAGGGGGTTAGAGTGTTTTGCAGAAAACTGAGAAAGTTTTCACATGTACCAACAACTGTATTTGATTCTTTCCTAACATTTTATTTCCAACCAGTCATATTAAAGCCCAGTTTATTGTATATCCCTCCATCAAATGTTTTCCAATTCCATATACCCTTAAGAGGAAGGGATCTCTTATCTACAAATTGACCCTTCTACTTTCTAAGTGTCTAATAATAGAACTAACTTTTTTAGTCTCCAAATTAAGACAAACTACTTTTTGACATCCTAGTTGTCTTCACTGACAGGGTTCAAAAACTATCCAAATCATATTTGTTGTTTCCACTGTATGCTTTTTATTTTCACGGGTTTATTTAACAAACAGATGTTTTGAGTGGGTATACACTAGGTGTCAGGTGGTTTGCTTAAGTGCTATGGAAGGGACCAAATGAATGACACTCTGTTTCAGTCCTCTAAGAAGTTACTATCTACGGACAGGAGAGTTAGAATAATGATTATGCAAAAAGACTTTCATGCCTGAGACTCCAAAATCCCAGATTTACTTACCATTAGAAGCCAAACCTGAGCAGTGCTCTGATAAAAAAAAATACTAACAATGGGTATGAAGAACATTTACACATAAGTATAATGCAAGACCTTAATACCACTGGCAGTGGATACTCGTGGCTTAAACTGTGAGTCAGTTATGCCTTGCTGTGACTTTGTCCAAATCTATACCCACTCACAGGGTTTATTTCATACTTTCTCACTTTATACACCTCAATTACTTTTATTTATTCATTTATTTTACATCTTCACTCATGGTCCATCAAACTACATGAGTCTTTTTTTTCATTTTCCAATTTTTCTCTTTTCTGGGTCAACACAGAAAGATGTGACTCAGTAATCCTTTTGTTGATCCAGTGGAGCCTACTGGAGCTCTGCCCTTTGGCAATCAGCATCAACCAGAGGATAACCTGGACGTGCGCTGGACTACCTGAAAAGCTGATTTTAATTAACTGGACCGCTCCTTCTCTTTGCCTTTGCAAAGCTGAGATCACTTATTGTTTCTGCTCTGGCTGTGCTTCTCTCACCCAGGGAGATCTGTCTTTCAGCTAGGCTAAGGATGACCTTGTAAACCTTGCAAGATACTTAAGTCACTAAGGAATATCCTTCCCTTCTTATCTGGTATGCTATAAGCTGCAATCAAGTGATTCCTATGCCCGAACTAGTGAAAAAGGTAGGGCATAAACAAAAAGGCCTGTGTCCAGTATTCATTAGCCCACTCAAAGAAAGAAAACTACCCATGCCTTAGCCCCGTGCTCATTGATTTTTTTGTTTGTTTGTTCAACATCCATAGTCTACTTCAGATATTATAGCTGAGCTCTCAGATCCTCTAAAATTCCTATGCTCCTATCATGAATGTTTTATACAGTATCCTCTCCTACATGGACAACAAATCACTCATGTCTAGTTTTGACCCAGTTCAGTTTTCTTGCAAAAGGCTACCCAAATAATAACCCCATTTTAAAAGCAGGCAGACTTGTTTAAATTTCTTCTGTCAGTAATCAATACATAAAAGCACCATTTTCACATTTTTTTAAAAAATAAGAAATCTAATTTATTTAACTTTTCTGACATCTTATGAGAAAATAGTTGTTGAAACAGAGTATTGTTTATTTTCAGGCTAATTTGTAAATAAAGAAGAAAAGGTAAGTGACTTCCCTGGGCAGATGACCTCACCAATCCGTCCTGGAACCTCACCTCTCCAGAGAGAGGCCTACCCCACTAGGAAAAGATAGAAACAGGCTGGAGGTATGGACCAACCTTCCAACGTCCATGTCCAGCAGAGAAGCAATTAAAGAAACCAGAACTCCCTCCTTTTGCACCTCAAAAAGAATTTTGGTCCATACTCCCAGTGGGGGAGAAATGATGGGGGAAGATGAACAGAGAACTCTGGACTCCAATTCCATCAATATCCAGAGGGAGAAGAGGTAAAAAGGAAGGACATTCAGAAGTAATAATAGATGTAAAAGGGGGGGGGAATATACATATGTACATATATATATGCAGATAGTTACAGAAATAATAATCAAGCCATATCTAGAATGGGAGAACTGTTATAGCTTCCAATGGAGAGAATGGGGACACAGAACTCTGGTGGTGGGAATGGTGCAGAATTATACCCCTGTTATCTTATAATTTTGTAAATCAATATTAAGTCACTAATATTTTTTTAAAGAAGAAGAAAAGGTAAGTAATGGATACATTCTTAGTTAGATCTCATTTCTAACCTGAAAGGCTATCCAATTGACTAATGAAACAAAGACAATAAACATAATTATGTACTTTTGAAAGCACACTTTCTGGGTGGATGGGTGTGAGTACGTGTATGTGTGTATGTGTGTGATGCTACAGCCTGTTTTGCTATTTTATATTCTGGAAAATCTCATATTTCATTCTCTGTTTATAAAACAGAAGTTTAACATCCTTTAAAATATGTATTATAACTCTGGTGTGTGCATGTGTGCTGGGGTGGGGTTGTAGGTCACTGAGGAGAACTATAAGGGTACAGTGACATCTACAGGTAGCATGTGTATTATTAAATAGGACAGCATCTGTTAGAGAGGAATGTTCTAAGAAGCCTCTCACAGTGGTACCTAACAGGAAAGGTTAAACCTGTTAAACCAGAATAGCTCTGACATAAAAGATCATGCTAAAATTAAAATTCACGTAATAAATTTGGGCTCTGTTTTACCTAGTTCCTCATCCTTGGTTGATCTTCATTTTTAAAATGGGAATAGTAGGGTTTTTTGCTTGCTTGTTTGTTTGTTTTGCCTCCGGGGTTATCACTGGGACTTGGTGGCAGCACTTCTAATCCACTACTCCTATGGCCATTTTTTTCAAAAAAAATTTTGATAGGACAGAGAGAAATTGAGAGGGGAAGGGTAGATAGAAAGGGAGAAAGACAGACAGACACCTACAAACCTGCTTCACTGCTTGTGAGGTGACCCCCCCCCCCGCAGGTGGGGAACCGGGGCTCGAACCAGAATCCTTCCCCCCCCCCCCCCCGCAGGTAGGGAACCGGGGCTCGAACCAGAATCCTCCCCCCCCCCCGCAGGTGGGGAACTGGGGCTCGAACCAGAATCCTCCCCCCCCCCCCCGCAGGTAGGGAACCGGGGCTCGAACCAGAATCTCCCCCCCCCCCCGCAGGTAGGGAACCGGGGCTCGAACCAGAATCCTCCCCCCCCCCCTCGCAGGTGGGGAACCGGGGCTCGAACCAGAATCCTCCCCCCCCCCCCGCAGGTGGGGAACCAGGGCTCGAATCGGAATCCTCCCCCCCCCCGCAGGTGGGGAACCAGGGCTCGAACTGGAATCCTTGTGCAGGTACTTGCACTTCGCACTTCGTACTCTGTGCGCTTAACCTGGTGCGCCACCACGCGGCCCTCCAGGGAATAGCAGTTTGAGTCACATTTCATTCTTTTAAAAAAATCTATGTGAGGCATACATATATACTTAGTAAAAGTACTCATTGAAAATTCATAGAAATTTTCGAGAAATAATGTGCCAATTAGAAAAAAAATTCAGGATGGGGGTAGATAGCATAATAGTTATGCAAAGAGCCTGTGGCTCCAAAGTCCCACAACCATAAGCCAGAGCTGATCTGTGCTCTGGTAAAAAGAAAAAAAAAAAAAAGCTCATCTGTCTCTATCAGTAAATAATAATTTAAAAAAATAGATAGATAGATAGATAGATAGATAGATAGATAGATAGATAGATAGATAGATAGATATGGTGCAGGGTAGTGGTGCATTTGGTTCAAGCGCCCCGTCCCTGCCTGTAGGGGGAATCCTCATCAGCCATGAAGCAGTACTTGGGGTGTATGTGTTACTTAGGGGTGGGTGTGTGTGGGTGTGTGGGTGTGTGTGTGTGTACTTAGGTGTGTGTGTACTTAGGTGTGTGTGTGTGTGTGTGTGTGTGTGTGTGTCTCCCCCCACTCTCAATTTCTGTGTTCTATCAAATAAAATAAAGTTTAAAAAAATACAAAGTCTCTCTGCTCCAATAGTATCGAGCAGTAGCAATCAGTAGTAACAACTCAGGCTATCATGTCATAAGGTTTTTTTTAATTTTATTTTATTTATAAAATAAAATTAGAAAATACTGACAAAATCATAGGATAAGAGGGTAAAAACTCCACACATTTCCCACGACCAGAGTTTCATACCCCATCTCTTCCAGTGGAAGTTTTCCTATTCTTTCACCCTCTGGGAATATGGACCCAGGATCATTATGGGGTGTATAAAGTGGAAGGTCTGGCTTCTGTAATTACTACTCCGCTGAACATGGGCGTTGGCAGGCTGATCCATATTCCCAGACTGTTTCTGTCTTTCCCTAGTGGGGCAGGTATCTGGGGAGATGGGGTTCCAAGCCCAAATAATGCCTTTGGCCCACCTGCATGTTAGCTGTCAGGCTCAAGCAAAAATGAGTAAAGTCATGGGCCCCTTGGAATATACCTAAATAGACCTAGTAGCTTTTTCCAAATGGAAACCCCAAATCTAATCTTCTATATATCAAAAGTTATTCTTACATTTTCTTAATGACAGGAGTAGGGAGAACATTGGGGGAGTGGTGTTAAATTATGAAATATAAATAAATTAGACTTGTTTTGTCAATAAATTTGTTATATGGGGGGGAGATAGGTGATGGTGCACCCAGTTAAGCACATACATTACCAAAGGCAAGGACCCAGGTCCAAGCCCCCACTCCCCACATGCAGCAGGGATGCTTCTTGAGAGGTGAAGTAGGTCTACAGCTGTCTATCTTCCTCCCCTCTATATCCCCTCCCCTCTCTATTTCTCTCTGTCCCATATAATAAAATAGAAAAAACAACTATTATCTTGGTTAAAAAAAAGATAAGATAAAATTTAAACTTCTTGGGAGTCGGACAGTAGTATAGTGGGTTAAGTGCAGGTGCAGCAAAGCACAAAGACCGGCATAAGGATCCCAGTTCGAGACCCTGGCTCTCCACCTGCAGGGCAGTCACTTCACAGGCGGTGAAGCAGGTCTGCAGGTGTCTATCTTTCTCTCCCCTTCTCTGTCTTCCCCTCCTCTTTCCATTTCTCTCTGTTCTAACAACAACAATAATAACTACAACAACAATAAATAATAAGGGTAACAAAGGGAATAAATAATTTTTTAAAAAAATGTAAGCTTCTGAATGGTAATATTATATATTTTATTATGTATATTTCTCATGGTGGTTAGACATACGCTGTACATATTTCCAGTTACGGAAGAATAAGATGTGAAAGTGCTTTACAAAAATCTTTATTCTAGCCCCTATGAATTGAGTTGAAAAGAGGCAGTGGAGTAGTGTGAATTCCCCCTTTTGGGCCTGGCCCTGATCACCTCTTTAAAAGCTTTGTCCCTACTATAGACACATGTTGGGGCAGGACTTCAGTGTATATTTATTTTCATGAGAGATTAACTCTGTGTTACTGGGGATTGAACTTGGCACCTCTGAGGTTCCAGGCATGCAAAGCCTGTGCTCTAACACACTGAACATCACCATGTAAATTTTAGAAGAATACACTTTAGTCCACAGTAAGGATCTCTCATGGGACACTAACTGTTTAGAGATATATAGAAAATTATTGTCCATTCATGCCAAGCTCAGAGCATTGTGATTTCAAATGGAAACAAGAGCATTCAGGTCTTTTTAAAGACCTGGTTGTCTGGTCATGATTAAGACCAAAGTAGCTAAACTGCGGATTAGAAACTCTGATGTTCTGCCCTTTGCCTCCAACGTCAGAGGCAGATGTTGCTGTTAAATCCTTTGGGGGGGGGGCTAAAAATCAGTCTAGTATGAAATTCAATACATCTTCAAAAGTGAGACATGTCACTGACTGGCTATCGACAAAGTTTTAAATTTATCATATTTATTATATATAAGATAGAGAATTTCACATGAAAGAGAGGACCTATAACCCAGAGAAAGAAAGAGATCCAGAGAAACAGAGAAGTTAAGGCCAAGTAGGAATACAGGCTGCCTCTGAAAACTACATCAGAATAGAAGGTCTACCTTTTAAAAAATAGTTCTCACTTCCACTTTTAAGTCTGACAAGCAAAGAGCTTGATGCACTCACTTCTGTCCTCGCAACAAGAATAAAGCTTTTTTGAAACTGACAATCATTCAGTCTTTGTAGATTTATCAGAGAACTGACATCACAGAAGAAACTCCTATTATGAAAACTGAAAAGACAGCAGACACACACACATACCCACACACAATCATAGCTTACTAGGAAAAGAAATCCAGGAGCAGAAGTCCACAGCTGCATCTAGGATGATAGGAAAATATATTGCTGGAGGCTCAAGGTACCCTAAGTCAAGAGTTAAAAACTAGAGGGGCTCATTCACATTTTTCTGAATTTTGCCTCCAGGAGCCCAAGTTCTCACTATAACTATCAGAAAGATGCCAGAAGCTAGACACATGTCTTACCATATGAGTGGCTTCAGGTCAAGCCCCAGCACCACGTGAGAGGTTGCTGTAACTCTAAGGGCAGCTCTCGTGCTGTCTGGTATCTCTCCCTCTCTCTGTTCCTCTATCTGAAATAAAAAGCGTGAAAAAGTAATTTGTTTTACTAATCAAATTTATGCTTTGATTACTTGCCAAGTCTTGAAGAACCATCACCTTATCGATTTTCTCCCTCACACTAGGAAAACCAAAGACAAATAGAGAAGATAACAAGACACTAGAGGAAATTTCAGCCTCTGACACTACAATTCCAGCAAACAGTAAACAGAGCCTAACTTCTAGTTAGACAAATATAAACCTCACACCAAAGGTTTATTTACCTCAGTTACTTTTGCCCTGTACATCATGACTGGCTGTCAACAAAAATGCTCAAGGTAGATTTAAAGACATCAGAGCCAGACTCAGAAATGGCTGAGATTTTATAATTATCAGGATGTGAGTCTCAAACAGCTATAACTAATATGCTAAGAGATGGGGAAGAAGGGGATAAAGTTGTGTTTGCAGACGACATGATAGTCTACATAGAAAATCTTGGGCCTGGGGGGTGGCACACCTGGTTGAGTGTACATGTTACAATATACAAGGACGACCAGACTTCCTGGACAGACAACACCACCAATGTGCCTTGGAGCCTCACCTCCCCAGAGCCCTTCCCCACTAGGGAAAGAGAGAGACAGGCTGGGAGTATGGATCGACCTGTCAACGCCCATGTTCAGCGGGGAAGCAATTACAGAAGCCAGAACCTTCCACCTTCTGCATCCCACAATGACCTTGGGTCCATACTCCCAAAGGGATAAAGAGTAGGAAAGCTATCAGGGGAGGGGATGGTATACGGAGGTCTAGTGGTGGGAACTGTGTGAAGCTGTACCCCTCTTATCCTATGGTTTTGTTAATGTTTCCTTTTTATAAATAAAAAATTAAAAAGAAAAAACAACATACAAGGACCCGGGTTTGATACTCCCAGTCCTCACTGCAGGGGGAATGCTTTGTGAGTGGTGAAGCAGTGCTGCAGGTGTCTGTCTCTCTCCCTCTCTAGCATTCCCTTCCTGTCTCTATCCAATAAATATTTTATAAAATGTAAAGATTCATTTAAAAAAAAGAAAATCTCAAATAACTGACCAGAAATCTAGAACTAATAAGTAATTGTCACAAGGTTGCAGCATTCAGAGTAAATATACTAAATATACCAATTGCTTCCCCATACACTGGCAGTGAGTAATTCAAATTTGAGATAAAAAAATACCATCTACACTAATAGCAAAGATGAAAAATCTAGTATAAATCTGACAAAAATGTGTACAAAAATATGTAAGGACAGTTCTGATGAAAGAAACCAAAGATGTAAATAAACAGAGACTCCATCTGATGGAGAGGAAGACTCAATATTGTTAAGATGGTCATTCTTTCTAACTTGATCTATAGATTCAACACAACCTCAATGAAAATTCCAGCAAACTATTTTGTAGATATTGATAAACCAATTCTAAAACTTTATATGAAGAGGCAAAAGAGCCAGAATAAACAATACAATGTTCCAAAGCCAGAGAACTGGTAATACTAAACTTCACACCTTGCTATAAAACCACAGGAATCATGACAATATAGTATTTGTTGTCAAAATAATAGATAAATCAATGTAATGGACTGAAAATGGACCTACACAAATAGAAGCCACTGATTGTCGACAAAAGAACATAGCCAAGTCTCTGCATAAAGTCTTTCCAACAAACAGCTGCACACTTACATTCACAAAAGTGAATCTAGACATTGATTTTATGCCTTTAGAAAATACCTTAAAGTGAGTCACATAAATAAATGTAAAAATACAAAATTAGTGCTCTGGGAGATAACATAGTGGGTAGTGTACTGGACTTGCAGGCATAAAGTCCTGAGTTCAATTCCTGGCATCACAGATGCCAGAGTGATACTCTACTTCTCTCTCTCTCTCTCTCTCTCTCTCTCTCCCCACCCCATGACCGGTGGTTGATTCTTTGTACAGGCACCAGCCCCAGAGGTAACCCTGGTGGCAATTGAAAATAAAGCATGAACAGTAGTATAACAAAATAGATAACTTAGATTTTTTCCAAATACAAAATTTCCACTCTATAAGACACTATGAAGCAAATGAAAAAACATGCTATAGACTGGGAGAAAATATGTGATAAAACACATTTGATAAAAGACTTGTAGTCAAATCATACAAAGAACAAAGCAATCTCAGCAACAAATGACAGACCCAATTAAAAAGTTGACAAAAAAAAATCTGAGCAAATACCCTCCATATAGATATACAGGTGGCAAGTAAGCATATGAAAAGATACTTTACATCAAGTGTCATTAGGGAAGCACTAATTCAAACAGGAAACCACTACACACCTATTAGGATGGTCAAAATCTGGAACACTAACACCGTCAAATGTTAGTGTGAATGTGGAGCAACCAATACCCTCATTCATTGCTAGTGGGCAGGCAAAATGGTACACTCAACTTGAAAATTTCTCACACAGCTAAAATAGCCTTACCATATTGATTTAATAATTGGGTTCTTTGCCACATAGCCAAATGAGTTTAAAATGTATGCCCACAGAAAAACACCAACAGGAATATTTATAGTACATGCATTTCTAATTTTCAAAAATGTGAAGCAACCAAGATGCCTTTCAATAAGGAAATGAATAAACACAGTGTGATGCAACTATTCAATGAAATAATATTCACTGATAATAAAACATGAGGTATAAAATCACAAAAAGACAAGAAGAAAACTGAAATACATAATGCTATGTAAAAGAAGCCAGTCTGAAAAGGCTATGTGCAGTATAATGGCAACTATATGACATTCTGGAAATGGCAAAACTATAGAAGCAACGAAAAGGTCCATGGAGATTGTACCGTGGTAGAGCATAAGGCTTGCCAGTATAGGGACCTGAGTTTAATCTCTGGCACAGCAAATATCAAAGTGATGCTTTGATTCTACGTTGTTAATAAATAAATAAAATTTTTAAAATATATATTAGTGTTTGCCAGGGGCTTATGGAAGGGAGAGAAGAATGAATAATAATAGGTGGAACATAAGAGATTACATTCCAAGGGTGAATCTATTCAGTATGATACTGAAATTGAGGCTATATGACAGAACACATTTACTAAATGCCACTAGACTATACAACACTGAGATGCTCCTTCATGTAAACTATGAGCATTACTCAGCAGTAATGTAGCAATATTAGAAAAATCAATTAAGATAAACGTAGCACATTACTGTAAGCTGTTAATAACAGGGAAAATCATTGAGAGAACACTTAGTACTTTCTGTTGAATTTTTCTATCTCTAAAACTACCCTGAGAACTGAAGTTTATTAAATATAAAGAAGTAAATAAGGAATACTCCAAATTGGAGGGGTGCTACCACACTTTCAGCAGTCACTAGGACTGCAAACCAGGATCAAGGATAAAAGGACAAATTCATATATATCCTAAAGTCTGTCTAAAAACAAATAGAACGCTTATATACCTAAACCAAAATGGATATATCAGAAAGTGTGGACTTGGAATATGCTTAATAGAAAGAAGCCAAGCCTCCTCTTGCAAATTCATTTGAGGGAGAAGAAAAATATTTATCAAAAAGACAAATTTATCAAACAACAATTGAAAAGTAGCCTATATACACTATCCTTTTTAATTGATTTAACACTAGTTAACATTAGTTAACATTTAATATTGATTTAACATTAGTTTACAGTGTTAAGATTTGAGGAGTATATGTTCACTACAAATACACAATCTGTAGACATTATTTTTGTGTATCAGGAAGGTTACTTCCAAGTATAAGAATAAGGTTGTAAGTAAACTTAATTATAAGTACAGAAGTCTTGAAAAGCATGGAAAATATAATGCATGGCCTAAAACACATTTTTATTCTTATCTACCAAAAAATATCTAAATATTAATAGTACCTTAGCAAGATTTCAAGAAACACTTCTAGCCATTCACATTTTATTCATCCTGACACAATTTAGACAGCTTGAGATTTGTATTTTAGTAAATGTCCAGTCAGCTAAAAAAATGTTCATTAAAGAAGTTAGCAGTTGAAAATTATAACCAAAAAATTTAGTGCCTATAAACTAGCTCATTTATATAGTGAACCTGCTTTTTCACGTGTATGACCCAGACTCCAGCCCAGCTCCCACCACAATGAAGGAAACTTCAGTGCTATGTCTTTCTGTCTCTTTCTATCTGAAAAAGTCGGCCTGGAGCAGTGATAACTGAAAAATAAAATATTAATACAAAGTTCATCATATTTGTGGACATTTGATGAGTGTGTTTGAGTCTAAATGGAAAAAACACTTTAATCTTCCAGGAAATTTTTTATTTCCAAGAGTTTAACACTTTTTAATGAAGTGCTAACAAGATACCAATGTGGTTAACAGTGTGGATGCAAATTTGGCTTCTAATCAGAATCACTTCAGGGTTCTTAAAAAAAAAAGACTACAACATCCAGGGAGATGGTACAGCAGTAGAAAGCAGGGCTTGCAAGTGTGATCCTTGGCACGGCATATGTCAAAGTGTTGTTCTGGTACTTTCTCTCCTCTCTCTCTCTTCCATTAACAAATAAGTCAACCTTAAAAAGGAAGGAAGGACCAGTCAACGCCCATGTTCAGCAGGGAAGCAATTACAGAAGCCAGACCTTCCACCTTCTGCAACCCACAATGACCCTGGGTCCATGCTCCCAGAGGGATAGAGAATGGGAAAGCTATCAGGGGAGGGGATGGGATATGGAGATTGGGTGGTGGGAATTGTGTGGAGTTGTACCCCTCCTACCCTATGGTTTTGTTAATTAATCCTTTGTTAAATAAAAAATTAAAAAATTAAATTAAATTTTAAAAAAGGAAGGAAGGACGGAAGGAAGGAAGGAAAGAAAGAAGAAAACAGGAGAATGCTGGGGAGATAGTTCAACTGGATAATGCACCAACTTTGTCAGACATACAACCCAATTTCAACCCTGCCCACACTACACTGGTGGGAGCTTCAATGCTAATTCTTTCAAAAAAGAAGGAGGAGGAGGAGGAGGAGGAGGAGGAGGAGGAGGAGGAAATCAGCTTTAAGTAAGGAAGCCCGAGAAATGGCAAAATAAAATATAAAAAATAAAAAGAAGAAAGAGACTACATTACAAGGCTTTACCTGATTCAGAGGTTGCAGTGCATCTGGAAATCTGTAATCTCAAAAGACACCGCAGGTAATTTTAGGGAAATGGAACTCATTGCTTTTTAAGAACTCATAAACCCTGATACCTATTGCTTTCCATCAGCTCATGTGGAGAGACCAGAAAGAAATGACAGCTTCCTCAGTGTCCTGCCCTTTGGCCCACTTCCCATGTCATAGCTCCCGTCTCACTGTCTTGAGCTCACTCAGATGCCTGGCTCTCTTCAGCACGTGTGTGGCCCTCTACAGCATGATTGCCTACTCTAAACAAATGAACAGACTCTGAATTTAACACAGAGCTTGCGTTATCCTGGAAAGCAGTCTCAGCTATACTCTATCACTTATTATTTTATACTATAATGTCACTTATCTTGTGTTGGTTGGAACTGTTCTGAGTTTTGAATATCCGGTGTTTTTTGTCTTTAAAAAAATGGGTTAATCTTAGTGCGGACTCCATTTATTTCACTGACAGGAAAGTCTTAGTTCTACCAGTTTGTATTTGGAAACACTTTTGATATCATCCAGAATTTCAGGAGTGGCCTCTCTAGATGTCAAACATTTGGTCAAAATGGTTGGTTTTAGACCACAAGTGTCACTTCAAGTCCAACTTATTCAATAAATGTACATCTGTAGAACACTTAGTTATTGTGTTTAGTAGGTTTGTTCAGAGAAAAATTATATTGCACATTAGGTGTTCTGTCAATCACTGACAAAGCTTAAAGTTCAAATCCTGATGGTGGATTTTTGTTTCCCTTTATTCTTGCTCTCTGAATATCCTATGTAATTTTAAGCTATTTTCTCCCTAGGGTTCTTTTTAAAAAGAGAAATCATTGTCAACAGCTTAAGCAAAGCCCTGCAGTAATCAAAGCAGTGTATAGTCATTGCATGAAGAAAAATAGGGAGGAATAATTTAAGGAGCAGCATTCTTTTCTTAGGGCTGAGTTTCTTTACCCATCTGCAACTGAAAAGAACTAACTAGGTGGTAGAGTTCTATCACTGTTCACTAAGTGGTTTGTGTATGCCAAGCTGAGCACTTGAGCCTTCCAAAACTGCCTAATAGCAAATTAAAAAAATGGACAACAGCAGATAGCTGAGAAGTGGAGATTACACTGTTATTGTGGTTGTTTTTCTTTGTGCTTTTACCACATAAAGAATGATCATTTGAAATAATAAGCCTTGGTATTATTGATTAGACTTTTACTATGAAATGCAAGAATGAGAAGAAACATGAATGGTTCTCTAAGTATTCTCTGGCAAGCCACTAAACATTGATTGATATGTTTTCATTTTGTCCTGTGTTTCTTGTTCTATGTGGTATGTGATAACGCATGTTAAACTGTCTCCTACTATCATGTCTACTTTATGGATATGTTTTAAACTCAACATCTGCTAGTAAAGTCACAAAGCCCTATTCCTTTTCTCTGACACATAATTGTATAAATTTAAAAACCATACACATACACATCGGGAGTCGAGTGGTAGCGCAGCGGGTTAAGCGCAGGTAGCTCAAAGTGCAAAGACCGGAATAAGGGTCCCGGTTAGAGCCCTCTGCTCCCCACCTGCAAGGGAGTCACTTAACAGTGGGGAGTCACTTAACAGGCAGTGAAGCAGGTCTGCTGTCTTTCTCTTCCCCCCTCTGTCTTCCCCTCCTCTCTCCATTTCTCTCTGTCCTATCTAACAACGACATAAATAACAGCAACAATAATAAGTACAACAACAATAAAAAAACAAGGGCAACAAAAGGGAAAATAAATAAATATAAAATTTAAAAAACCACATCTTCAAATATCATAGAGAGAAATATTAAAGTAGCAAAATCTCACTGAAGGGGCATTGTTAAAATATATGCCAGAGGCAAAGGTTTTAGAAATGGTTATATTTAATATCTTTATCAATTAGTTGGAACATTACTAAAACAATATATAAATGACATTCATGAGTTTTATTCCACTGGGAGAGGAAGACACTAATGAATGCTAAAATCACCCAGGAGATGCAATAAATATAGCTCTAAATATGGCACTCATATGGTGTTTTTTCAAAATGTCAGATGAGCCACCGTCTCGTTTCTATTATTTAAAAATGCTTTGAAATACAGCATTTAAGAAAGAAACTTAGTAAGATCAGCACACTTTAACTATGTAAATATCTTAAGTCCATATCACAAGTGGAGTTTGTGTTACAGCATTGTATCACAAAATGATTTTATTTTGAAATGTATTTTAACTTGCTGGGGAATTATGCAGATGTAGTCTTTGCCCTCAGGCTTTGCCACTTCCTGCGATATCACAGTGCCTTTTTCAACCAATCCTGTCCCGACATGTCACTCCTGGTTGTTGCCCTATAAAGCCCTTCTCCTTCCGCCCCTCGCCCCTCTTCTTGCCCTGTTTTCACCTCAGTGGTTAGAGGCAGAAAAGGGTGGTCCGGGAGGCGGCCATTTTTGCTGCCTCCACGTGCCCCGAACTGCTGAGGTGCCCGTGCAAATAAAGATTTGTATTCCCTCTTCACTTTGGATCTCCTCTCTCTCTTCTCCGAGGCGCAGCACGACATTAACTGTGTAGAATTAAATGTGTGTGTGCTTCCAACTGCTTCCCTCTAGACTTCTACAGGTATCTCTGGGTCACTGCTCTGAGTCCCAATCTCCACAACTTGCTTTTGTCTTTCCCTAGCGGATCTACTGTTTGTGTACACTACAGGAACATTATAAGAATAATAGCAGAGGGATTCGGGCTGTAGCGCAGCAGGTTAAGCACAGGTGGCGCAAAGCACAAGGACCGGTGTAAGGATCCCAGCTCCCCACCTGCAGGGAAGTCGCTTCACAGGCAGTGAAGCAGGTCTGCAGGTGTCTGTCTTTCTCTCCCCCTCTGTCTTCCCCTCCTCTCTCCATTTCTCTCTGTCCTATTCATCAATGAGGACGTCAACAATAACTACAACAATAAAACAACAAGGACAACAAAAGGGAATAAATATTTTTTAAAAAAAGAATAATAGCAGAAAGAATAGCAATAGCCTAACCCTACCTGTCAGAGACTGAGAGAGAGAGAGAAAGAAGGGAAACACCATAGCCCCAATTGTTCAATGTGCTCCATAAGATGCCTGGGGCTTAAACCCAGCTCCTCCAGCATGGAAGATGTGCACTCTGCCAGCTGATCAATCTCCTGGTCCCGCTCTGACACAACTGTGTCTCAGGCAATAAAAGCAAGAATTCTATGTCCATACCCCTGAGTTGGAGCATATTCCTGAGCAATATGAATAACAAAATAAACTAGAGGCAGAAATTTAAAAAGCAAAAGAGCTATTACTCCTGACAATATGATCTTCTACATAATGCAATGCCAGAAATTTCCAAATATCAGGGCTCTTGAAATCACCCTGGACAGCTCCTTCCCTGTAGAATAGAAACACATCTGAATAGAATTTAAATAAGATGCTAAGTCTGAGTGATGATGAGAAAGAAACTATTCGCTTAGTTTCCCCTCCTTCCAGTCCACCACCTGTGGCACCACATCTCACATCACTTCTACCTAACACAGAGACAAAAGTCTGCAGAGGAGAAACTGCCCGAGTGTTTGCAGGGATGGGGCATTCCCTCAGGCTACCTATAAAGTAAAGAACAGATAAGAAAAGTACCCCAATGCTAGAGGGCTCAATTTGAGGTCTGGCAGACTTCAGGCAATAGATTAAAAAAATCTCAAGTTCTAAAAGATACTAATGTGAAGCCCCAGAGTAACACACACACACACACACACACACACACACACACCTGCTAGGCCAAGGAAGTCCTGCCCAGCATACCCCTAATTCAGTCCACATGATAAGATGCAGCTCCCCTGACTTCTGCTTCTCTTCCAGGAGACAGGCGCAAGTGGACCCAGCATTTTGGGACCAAGAGTGGATTCCTGGGAATCAAGTTGAGAACCCAAATGTGGACTGATGGAGCCACTACTCTTTTTTTAAAAAAGAAATCATTCTGCCAGATACTACCCCTGTGGCTTGCTTTTTCCGGCATGCTAACCCTACCCTCAGTCGATATGACTACTTTGTGAAAGTGAGAGTAATCCACAGGCAGGAACACAGCTGTGCCAGCACTTCCTGATACCTAGATAAGTTCAAGGCAGGCCAACTTCATCTTTGGGGAACCCAGAAAGCACATCACCCCAGACTTGGTGAAGGAGCATTATCTGGAGTACTGTCTGGCACCCCATAGTGAGCCTCCTCACTGAGTTCCAAGCTGAAATTAGCAAGGTGGCTCCTGACTACCAGCTCTACATGAAGAGACTCTGAGAGGTGAGGAGGAGAGAGCCAGAGCCACGGATACATCTACTGTCTACTGCTCAGGCCGGTGAGCCTCCCAAGACTACAGCCAGCAACTAATCTCACCCCTTCCGTAGTCTGAAGCCCATTCTTCACTTTGACATTGGAAAAAGCCTGTTAACTGATGTTCCTGATATACATGAGTAACCTTCAGAGTTGTTGCCAGTGTTGCTGTTTTGCATTTTGGCTTGGTCTTTTCAACTGGGAGTTATTAAGATTCAACAGTCATGGTGCTTTTTAAAATTCTTATATTATTTTTGTGAACTAGAAAAAGCTTGTATGGCACTGTAATAACAAGCAACTTTGGAAATGTCGCTTAATTGTTGGTTTGCCTCACTAGATTAGTATTTTTCTATAGTGAAAGGCAGAATTGGATTTTTAGTGGTAAACTTTATACAGTACATACCAATACTGAAGCACATAATGATATGTTGCATTACTGTGATAAAAAATAAAATGAAACAAAAATAAAAGAGTCATTCAAAATATTTTTAAAGGCATGCATCAAGATTTGCTAGAATGTTTGAGAATTTAAAGTAAAATGAATCAGAGCTCTTTTGTCGTGGTCTTATTTTAAACAAACACTAATTGAACTTCTGGTCTTTGGAAGTCTTCATGATTTTATGGGGGATGGTACTTCATAAAGGCTCAGTATTTGCTCATGCAACTATATAGTTGAAAAGAAACTGTCATTATTAAAGAGGGTAACATACTCCCTACTTCACAAAGAAAAAGGAAAATGGAGAGTGAATGGTGGGGAAGGGGTGAAGATATACTACTTAGTTTTATTGTTAAGCAGAATTTTGACTGGAGTGATAGGGAATATATGTGTCTTTTTAATCCAAGCTGGATATGATAAATCTGAGGTCAAGATAAACATTAATTGGGTCAGGTGATAGCTCACCTTGTAGGGCATGTAGTTTGCATGTGCAAGTTCCAGGGCTCAGGCCCCAGTGCCACAGGTGAGCATCACCATAGCACTAGAAGAAGCTCCATGGGTGTGGAATAGTACTATGGCGCCCTCTCTCTCTCTCTGTGGAATAGTACCATGTTTCTCTCTCTCTCTCTCTCTCTCTCTCTCTCTCCCTCTCCCTCTCCCTCTCCCTCTCCCTCTCCCTCTCCCTCTCCCTCTCCCTGTGTGATTGAATAGTCACTAGTCACTACCATTATCTGAAGTTCCATTACAGGACAGTAATAATGATATGTGCTTTCTTATACTATATATATTCTTTCAACCCTCCCAAATGGGGCCTATGAACCCCACAACACAGTGAGAACCCAAGACTCAGAATTAGAATTTAGTTATGTTTCAAAAGAAAAATTGACCTGAGAGTGGTGGAATCAAGCACACTCAAGGTCAGATGCTGTCATTAAATTAATGAATAAATTAATTTAAAAACTTATGGGGCTAGTAAATGACTGTGGGTAGAATAGACTCCTGACTAAATTAACCTAGACCCCACCCTGTCTTTTTCCCCTACTCTGAAATACACCCTGTGTTTCCTTTTTCGGTTTTTTTTTTTTAGAAAAAAAAATCTCATGTTCATAACTTCAAAAATGTATTAGAGGCTGGAGAGAGAGCTCACCTGGTACAGCACGTGCCTTGCCATGGATACAGCCCCAGGCTAGAGTCCTAATACCACATGGGAAATGCTACATCAGCAAAGGGAGCTCTGGTGTTGCGATGTCTCTTCCTCTCTGTCTCTTCTCCATCTGAATGAAAAAGTAGCCTGGAAGAGAGGAAATCATGCATGTGTGAGGCCCATACTACAGACACACAGAATGAATTGTGTTAGGTCATAAAAAGAATAATCTTATGTCTAAGCTGCAAGATTTTTACACATAATCAAAGCAAAAATAATACCAAAATAATTTAGAGGTGTCAATAAATCAAATAGATAATATCCACTGCCCCAAATGACCACCTACATTAGAGATGCAAGATAAATGCAACAACCGGGGGCTCTCAAAATCATCATGGGCAGCCCCTTCCCTGGAGAACACAAATCTAGCCAAGTAATACTGAAATGAGTCTCTGTCTTTGCCTGATGATGAGAAGTGTACTTTCCCCCTGACAGCCCGTCACCTGCACTGGGACAGCTAACATCACTCCTAGTAAATGAACCAAAGTGTGCAGTGGAATCATTGCTCAGGTGTTTGTAGGGTTGTGTCATTCCCCAGAAAGCCCTTATTCTAAGAAGCTGGAGTCAAGAAGAGAACCCTGATGTTTGTTAGAGGTCTTCAGAGACTGATACTGCAGAACATAGAAACACATGGGTTTCCAGCTGCTCCCAGAGTTAGGAGGGTTCAAATAGAACTGGCAGGCTTAGTAAATCCTCACTTGGTCCTTAAGCATTTCAGAAACTTAAAAGGTTGGCCTAAAAAAGAATGCCCAGTATCAGTACAGTAATCTAACCCTCAGACAGTTTCGATGGTGAGGATACTGAGTGAGACATGATGTCTCTACTGTCTATAGAAGTATGGCTTAGGACATCAATTCTTGGAGGTCTCCAACAGTCCTGGTTGGGTATAGCTCATCCTGTCTTCCAATTCAGAGGTTTCCAGAAAGTGAGTCCTTTGATATGACAGTAGCAGCTTTAGGTCAGCAGAGAATAACATTATAAAGACAGGACAAGCATCAAGAAGGAGGTTGTGAGTGAGAGAGTCATCTCCAACAGAACCCAGAAGCCTCACAGATTCTCCCAGCTCTAGCATGCCCAGCACAGAATCGTAAAGTGGAAGGAATTTCTGCACTAAATTACTCCTAAATGTCTCTTGGAGGTGAGAATCTTTGACAAGAGGAAAAAGAGAGGAGTGGAGGAGAGAGATGGATGGAGACCAGGCCTTAACGAACGTGAAGGTAAGACCCCTGAGTGCTCTGAGGTGACCCTGGCTAGAGGGTCGCACAGAGCCCTACGGTATTTAAGCTCTAGGAGGCACCAGAATAGCTTCAAGGGATTCTAATAATGTGGTTTCAAAGAGGAATGATCCTTGATCTGAAGGGGACAGCCCAGTTATGCAGAGGGAGGCATATTAGCATTAAATGAAATTAAGAGCGGCCAGGAGCAAGGAGCAGGGTTCAAGCCCCTGGAACCCACCTGGAGGGGGGAAGCTGCAAGAGTGGTGAAGCAGTGCTGCAGGTGTCTCTCTCTCTTCCCCTTTCCTCTTGTTTTCTGTCTCTATGCAATAAATAATTGATAAATTTAATATTTTTTAAAATAAAGTTAAGATGAGAACCTTGATATCTGCTGAAGGGACTATTCCTTAGCAAAGACTACCCAGAGTCAGATCTGTTCTGTTTGATTTGTGAGGTCCAGGAAGAGTAGCCATGTGAGATCGAACTAAAGGCTCGGGGGTGGGGGCGGTAGCGCAGCGGGTTAAAAAGCACAAGGACCGACTTAAGGAGCCCCCGGCTCCCCACATGCAGGGGAGTCGCTTCACAAACAGTGAAGCAGGTCTGCAGGTGTCTGTCTCTCCCCCTCTCTGTCTTCCCCTCCTCTCTCCACGTCTCTCTGTCCTATCCAACAACGACGACAACAATAAAAAAGCAACAAGGGTAAAAAAAAAAAGGGGGGGAAAGAACTACAGGCTCAGGAAGATGGGGCCTTTGTTTAGAGGTTGGCACACTCCAGAAGGCGTAGGGCGAGACAGGCTCTTTGAGACACCCAGTGAGATCCCTGAATACAGACCAGGAACTGGTTCCTAGGCAACAGGGATTTGCCTATCACAGCCTGAGTCAGGATCTGGACGTGGTTCCCTTTGACCCCGACGTACCCCTGCTGTAAGCCCTAGGAGACCCCTTTCAGACGTTAACGTACGTTAACGTACGGATCTGGCTGGACTTCCGGTGCACACCGGAGGTGAGGAGCATCTGCCACGGGACACTGGCGACGAAGAGTGAAAAACCGAAAACAAGTAGTTTCGTGAGACTGGCCTGAAAGTAAGGTGAGTGCAGACTAAATAACTAAAACCGTTCGCAAAACCCTGCGCCCGCGATCCTCTTTCTTGAGCCCTCAGCAGAGGTTTCTGCTGAAAATAATATCAAGGAGGAAAGCCTCCGCTACAGGACTAGTCCTCATTTGACTTAAGGGGCCGACCGATTACCAAACTGGATTCACCATGAGAGCCTGATTCTCCTGAGCAGAACCTCTGCCCCAAAGCTGGGGGTGGGGGGT
This sequence comes from Erinaceus europaeus, assembly GCF_950295315.1. Classification (NCBI taxonomy): domain Eukaryota; kingdom Metazoa; phylum Chordata; class Mammalia; order Eulipotyphla; family Erinaceidae; genus Erinaceus; species Erinaceus europaeus. The sequence goes on along the minus strand of NC_080185.1, from coordinate 106,655,377 downwards.
GGGGGGGTCAGGGTGGTTGGGGGGAGTGGGGGGGGTGGGGATGAGGGTGGGGGCAGTGGGGGGGTAAGGGGGGGGTCTTGCCGATGAAGGTGCTTATACCATCGCATTTTGCTCCCTCCAAGTGTGCTCATCACCAGTCCACTAGTTCACAGTGTTGCATGCTTTCTGTCCTGCCCACAGCCAACATGCCTCGTGGCCAGAAGAGCAAGCTCCGTGCCAGAAAGAAGCGCCAACAGGCTCGTGCTGAGACCCAAAAGCTAGGAGATGCTCAGGCCAAGGCAGCAGCGGAAGGAGAAGGATCCTCCTCGCCCCCTCCTGTTGCCGAGGGTGCTTCCCAGTGCTCCCCTGCTTCTGGCACTCCCCAGCAGCCTCAAAGGGCCCCAGTCAATACCAATGCTGCAGGTGTTTCCCGCAGGAAGCGTGATGTTAATGCCAAGAGCCAAGATGAAGAAAAACCGAGTACCTCCAGGGCCTCTACTTCTACTTGGAGCCCCAGATATGATCACCTTTCAAGAAAGGAGGGAATGATTGTCCAGCTGATGCTGTGCAAGTATACAATGCAAGAGCCCATTACCAAGGCAGATATGATGAAGCTTATCAATAAGAAGTCCAGAGAGCACTTCCCTGAGATCTTCAGAAGAGCCTCTGAGCGCCTAGATATCATCTTTGGCCTTCATTTGAAGAAAATCAAGCCAACTGGTCACTCCTACATAGTGATCAGCAACCTAGAGCTCAATGAGGATGGGACACCCCGCAGAGACTCGGGGTGTCCTAAAAATGGGCTTCTAATGCCTCTCCTGAGTATGATTTTCCTGAATGGTAATCGTGCCTCTGAGGAAGAGATCTGGAAATTCCTGAATATGTTAGGGATCTTCGATGGAAAAGTGCACTTCATCTTTGGGGAGCCCAGAAAGCTCATCACCCAAGATTTGGTGCAGAAGCAGTATCTGGAGTACCGTCGGGTGCCCCACAGCCAGCCTCCCCGCTACGAGTTCCTCTGGGGCCCCAGAGCCCAAGCTGAAATTAGCAAAATGAAAGTGCTGGAGTTGTTAGCCAAGATGAATGATATTACTCCTGATGCTTTACCAACTCTTTATGAAGAGGCTCTGAGAGATGAGGAGGAGAGAGCCAGAGCCAGGGCTGCAGCCACGGATATGCCTACTGCTGAGGCCAGTGAGCCTCCCAAGACCACAGCCAACAACTAATCTCACCCCTTCTGGAGTCTGAAGTCCATTCTTCACTTTGACATTGGAAAAAGCCTGTTAACTGTTGTTCCTGATATACACGAGTAACCTTGGGACTTCTTTGTGTATTTACTTGTATTTTCACTTTTTTAAATTGAAAGTTATTAAATTCAATGTTTAGATTTATTAATGGCATGGTTCAGTTAGTTTTTTGTGTTTTTTAAAATTTAGGAGTAAAGAGTTTGTTTTTTGAAACAAAAATTGTAAGTTCTTAAATTACTTTTGTGAACTAGAGTAAGCTTGTAGAACACTGTAGTAGGACAATCTTGAAAATGTGAAAACATTCAACATAAAATACTGGGATATTCAATAGTTACTTTGTCTCAGAAAATTTAGACGTTCCTATATTGCTTAAGAATAAAATTGAACTTTTAGTGATGAACTTTACATATTAATATATATATTTTGAAATGCATAAAATGCTATAATGCATTGTTACTCAGTGGAAATAAAACTAATAAAGATTTTCTTGTTTTCAAAACTTTGAGAATATAAATCATAGTGAATTTTATGTTTTTTTAAAAAATATTTATTTATTCCCTTTTGTTGCCCTTGTTGTTTATCACTGTTGCTATTATTGTTGTTGTTATTGGATAGGACAGGGAGAAAAGGAGAGAGGAGAGGAAGACAGAGAAGGGGAGAGAAAAACACCTGCAGACCTGCTTCACCGCTTGTGAAGTGACTCCCCTGAAGGTGGGGAGCCGAGGGCTCCAACTGGGATCCTTACTAAGGTCCTTGCACTTTGCACCATGTGTGCTTAACTCGATGCGCTAGCACCCGACTCCCGAATTTTATGTTCTTAGCTCAACAATTAACAAACATTAATTGATCATCTGGCCTTCAGAAGGATTCAGGCTCATACTAGGGGTGAAAGTATCAAAGAAGACTGAGCCTGTTGCTATAGTTATAGATTCTAGGGGAAGCTGTCATTATGAAAGATGGTTACACAGTCTTTTCTCATAAATATAATGGAAAATGTAGGGGCCAATAGTGGTGCACCTGATTGAGTGTACACATTACCATGCACAAGGGCTTGGGTTCGAGTCCCTGGTCCCCACCTGCAGGGGGAAAGCTTTGCGAGTGGTGAAGCAGTGTTGCAGCTGTGTCTCTCTCTCTCCCCATTCCCTCTCAATTTCTGGCTGTCTCTATCCAATAAATAAATAAATAAAATTTTTAAAAGTTTTTAAAAAAATGGACAGTGAAGTGGGTATAAAGAAAACATAGTAGTCTTCATGACTAAGCAGAATTTTGACTGAAAAGGAACTTTGAGGGGGGTTAGAACACTGTGTATTCTCTGATATTTTCTATACATTAAGAGTAAAATCCCAGCTGGATAGGTGGGAATGTCTGAGGCCAAGATCTCATAAGGAGGAAGGGGCTTAGAGGGTAGGCTGTGTACCTGCCATACATGAGGCCCTTGGTCGGGGACCCATAGCATCCTCAGGGACCACCGGGACCACCAAGGAGAACAGTAAGGACTCCCTGGATGGCAGGTGAGTGCTAATTTAGTGTCTCTTAACTGCTGGGGAGACCACTTTGTGGTATAGCACTTGTGAAAAGCTTGTTCCCCGGCAAAACATAAAAAAGAAAGTAACTTCTGCACCCCACAATGACCCTGGGTCCATACTACCAGAAGGATAAAGAATAGGGAAGCTATCAAGGGAGGGGATGGGATATGGAGCTCTGGGGGTGGGCACTGTGTGGAAATGTACCCCTCTTATCCTCTAGTCTTTCCAATATTTACATTTTTAAAAAAATTTTTTAATATTTATTTATTCCCTTTTGTTGCCCTTGTTGTTTTATTGTTGTAGTTATTATTGTTGTTGTTGTTGGATAGGACAGAGAGAAACGGATAGAGGAGGGGAAGACAGAGAGGAGGAAGGAGAGAAAGACACCTGCAGACCTGCTTCACCGCCTGTGAAGCGACTCCCCTGCAGGTGGGGAGCCAGGGCTCGAACTGGGATCCTAATGCCGGTCCTTGTGCTTTGCGCCACCTGCGCTAATATTTACATTTTGTAAATAACATTTTTTAAAAAGAAAGCAACTATCATTCCCTAATATATAATACAAGACATACACAGCAGCAGATGTTTTCATATATATATATATATATATATATATATATATATATATATATATATATATCTTATTCAGTCATCCAAAACCTCTAGAGCCTATCCCTCTTCAGAGACAAGGGTCCATTCTTGCAAGATCTGCAAAGAGGAAATCCTTCAAGAGTTTGCAAGACGAACATTTCCCACCTACATTATAACAGTGGGGACAGCACAGACTCCTTCCACTACTGTTGACTGTGGGAGCCCATGGCTTGCTGTGGTCCGAGGAAGCAAACCCCATCTCTTCGGGGGGGGGGGGGGCTCAGGCAATTGATAGCATTGCTATGAAGGGCTAAGTCTCAAGTCCAAACAGGGAATATAAGACCAGGGATATAGCTAAGCCTGCTAGAGTACCAACTTGCACTCCTTGAGGCCCCAGATGAAACAGGTTTGATCCCCAGCACCACCATATGGTCACACAGACTTCACTCTTGTCAGTCCTGGGAGGCTCCAGGCAGAGGTGGTAAGCAGAGAGGGGTTCATCAGTTCCCACTCAGCAGCAACCCACAATCCAAGTTTTGGTTTGAAGGTGGTAGTCCCATGTTGCCATAAGGAAGCCTCTCAGGCAGAGTCAGATTTAGGGCACTCAACATCCTGGGCTTCAGCCTGAGTGTAGCATATTGTATTCTGGTGAGACTATGGGCAGATGTGGCCAGATAAAGCCACCCATATTTCCTCTTAACAGGGCATAGGGCAGGATGAACCTTAGAGTGATCATGACTATAATAGGCCTCAGATCAAGAAGGAAGGGAGCCCCAGCCCAGTCAGGAATCATACTGGAGAGCCTGAGTGAGGACTAAGGGGTCTACCCATCCCCAAATACAGGGGACAACAGAGATATGACCCACTCTTTGATATCAGCTCTAGGAAACCCATGGCAAGGATATCAGGCAAGACACCTTTATTTTCTGATATCAAATTGAAGGGAGGCAAAACCACTGCTCTAAAAGTGCAGCCACCATCAACCAAAGGGAGGAATGCCTTACAAGGCAGGTGCTTTACCCACTGGATATAGTCACTGGTCCTACAAAACAGGCCTTAGCAAACTCACTTCACAAATGAAGAGCTCAAGGGTCACTTACAAATCTGAAATTGGTGTTGTGTCCTTTATGTTTTATTCCTCATTAATGAAAAACACACTGAGAACAATAAGAAGTCTTGTGAGACCACTAGATTAAAATAATAATCCCAAGGGGGCAGATAGCATAATGGTTATGCAAAGAGACTCTCGTGCCTGAGGCTCCAAAGTCCCAGGTTCAATCCACTGCATCACCATAAACTAGAGCGGAGCAGTGCTCCAGTAAAATAATAATAATCCCAAAATAAACATGACAAGAGAAATGGATAATATTTTATAGTTATAGAGTCATATGTGTACATAATTTCAGACAACCTAAAAGATCAGAGGCTCAAAAAATTATCTCAGTCACTTCCTTACAAAAAGTAAATCTACTTTCCACCTGCAGGTGAGACATTTCAGAAGCACTGAAGCAGGTCTGCATGTGTCTCTCTGTGTCTCTTCTGCTCTCTCCCCCCCACCCCTCTCAATTTCCTTCTGTCTTATCAACTAAACTGGAAAAAAGAGGGGGGGAGAAATGGCCTTTAGGAGCAGTGAATTCCTAGTTCTGGCATGTAGCCCCAGCAATAACTTTGGTGGCAAAAAAATAAATAAATAAAATTCCTGGCAAGGCATATGCCAGAGCTCATTTCTATTTTATAAAGGCAATCTTACAAAAGGAAAACAAGAATAGCCACATGACTTTATTTCTCTTATAGCCCACCTCCTAACCTGACCAAGTTACATGCAACACTCTTAGGACAAGGGCCCATTCTCCAAAAAGGCTGGAGTAGGAATACAGCTCAAGAGTTGTCAGAAAGTTGGTATTTCCCCAAAAAGTATTTAATCCAACCAATAAGAGTCTATATGAAGATTTTCCATGAACTTGAACTGGGAAAAACAACAGGCAAGAATATTAACAGCCTTAAAAAATATATCAGTTCTTATGTGTATTCTCTGACCTAGAAGACTCCAGGCAGAGCTATCAAACTGGGCAGCTTTTCATATTATTATTATTTACTTATTTTGGTCACAATTACTAGGAACTTGAGAGCTTTGGTCTAAGGAGAACAATCTCAGGTCTGATATAAAGACGAGGTTCCTTTAAAAGAATGAAGTACCCGTATAGAACACTGGAACCCCCCTAGTTACCAGTGTTGTCTAACATTTTCGGTCGGACCTTGGATGGCCTGACGGCCATTCATTTCCGGGTAATACATAGGAAGATTTAAGACACAAAAAGAGATAGTCTAGAGTCTGCAGTCAGATGTGACACTACTACCATCATCAAGGTACAGTCCGGGGTCAAGTTCCATAGCGCCTCCCACGTCTAGTGAAGTTTAAGGGATATTCTTTACTCTGTGGGTAAAAGAAAGGTAAACAAGTGTCTGAGCTCCAAAGTGGAGCTACAGGAACCAGACCGCATGTTTTCTTTTTGTTTCTGTTCTGAGTGAGTGGCTGGGAGATTTAGCTGGTTTTGTTTGCGGTTTCTTTTCTTTTTTTTTGGGGGGGGGGACGGCTTTTTAAAATACGGTTTCTTAAGGTTTATTTGACTCTTGAGTATGTGTTTATGAGATGATATATCATATATCCATTACTGTTTTTCAGTAGAAGTAGAAAGCTTTTGGTATTTTGTAAAATAAATGTTAAAATCTTGGGACTAGGAGAGCGCTTCGCTGGTAGGGTACTTGCTGAGCGATGCGCATGGCCCCAGTGGGAGAGTCACAACCCCAGGGGAAGTTCCGGTGCTGTAGTTTCTCTTTCTCTTGGTATCTCTCCTTTTTCTAGCTGAAAAAAAAATTGGCGCAGAGCGGTTGTATTCATGTATGTTCAAGGCCTCGGCAATGCAAAAAATAATTTCAAAAAATTCGAGATCTCTTTTTGTGGTCCAAAGCAAAATAACATGTAATGTGGATAGGGATTTTCGGAAAAATCTGAAAGTGTTGGGGTCAAGAAACAGAAGGCAGAGACAGGGGTGAAAAGCCAGGGTACTGTGTAGTCTCGCAAAGGGTCGCGACGACATCCACAGGGGGCGCTCTTGACTCAAGAGCCAAGTTAAAATTCTCTTCAAGAGAGGCTCTCTTCCCAAGGAGCAAGGCTTCACCCACCGAGTCCCACCCGTGTCGTCGAATCTGAGCGAGGGGCAGAGTCCTGCCTTTTACAGGAAGAGAGACTGAGGAAGGCAGGGTGGAGGTGGAGGTGGGGGTCGGGGGAGGACACACAGGCGACAAAAGGGGCTTTGCTTAGGGTCGGCAAGACACCCTTGGTGTTGGGCGGGGAGAGGCCAGATTCTCAGCGGCCCCTGTATGTGGTCCCCGTGGGTCTCAGAACCAAGTGCGGGCCCTGAGCGCAGACGGAGACCGAGGCAATGGGGTCCTGGCCAGCCCCGGGAGATCTCACCCAGACTTAAATTTCAGAGGCTTAAAACCTCAGACCCGTGTGAGCTGTGACTAATTTTTTTTTTTTTTCTGACCCAAGGTGGATTACCAGGATTAGCTGGTTATCAAGGTAAGGACCTAAATAGGGACGGAAGGAACCACACCCTGTTTCATAGCAGAAAAGGAAACAAGGTTTTTGGGGTTTTTTGGTTTTTATTTGAGAACTGGTAGAAGTCAGTAGGGGAGGAGTCCAGGGTCTCTTAATATACATCAAGATGAGGGCATTAAGTGGTGTCTAAGAGATCTAACTCTGAAGCAGTTGGGACCAGAGCCCCGCCCCTACTCTGACTTCACAAAGACCCTGAGTGACCGGTATTCTGACGTGGTCCATCCTGGCATCCACTTCAGAGATCCTGGGGTGAGGGTAGAAGCGGCCTGTAGTAAGTGGCAGGCAGATCCCCACGACTGATCTGGTGTGAAGGTGAGGGCTCTAAGTGGGGTCCGAGAGACCAATAGACCCTGTGACAATGTTCGGGAAGCCAGCAAGTGTCCTTACTCCAGCACTGGCCGCCAGTGGGCCTGGCAGGGCAGTCCAACTGGGTTCTTTCTTTCTTTCTTTTTTCGTTTTACCTCCAGGGTTATTGCTGGCACTCAGTGCCTGCACTATGAATCCACTACTGGAAGCTATTTTTTCCCTTTTGTTGCCATTGTTGTTTTTCATGATTATTGTTATTATTGTTGTTATTGGTAATGTTGTTGGATAGGACAGAGAGAAATGGAGAGAGGAGGGGAAGACAGAGAGGAGGAGAGAAAGACAGACACCTGCAGACCTGCTTCACCGCTTGTGAAGCGACCCCCTGCAGGTGGGGAGCGGGGGGCTCTAACTGGGATTCTTGAACCCGTCTTTGCGCTTCGTGCCACGTGCGCTTAACCCGCTGCGCTACCGCCCAGGTGCCCCAACTGGGTTCTTTCTATCTGGAATGTCTCAGAGAGGGGAGGGTCTCGGTCTAACGGAGTAGACTATAGGTGTAGGGTATCTAGAACCTAATCGCAGTGAAGGTGCCGACCTCGGGTGCTAGTGGGAAATTTCTTCTCAATTCTGGGTGGTAACACAGGCAGTTGTCCCTACACTGGTTTCTGGGAGATCCTATATATTGACTGTCTAAATAAGGACTCCCAACTTTCGCTCCATGGGATTGGGGTTCAGGTAATTGAGGGCTTTGCTAAGAGATTGGAGAGAAGACTCCAAAGTTCTATCTAAAGGTAAGGCCAGGTGGTGACACACCCAGTAAACCATAGATGTTGCCATGCCCAAGGACCTGGGTTCAAACCCCCAGTCCTCACCTGCAGGAGGAAAGCTTTACAAATGTTGAGGCAGAGCTGCAGGTGTCACTCTTTCTCCTCTTTATCTCCCTCATCTCTTCTCAATTTCTGTCTATATCCAAAATTTAATTAATTAATTAAAAAGAAAACTTACTGCTAACATAATGCAGTCGTTTAAAAATAAGTAAATAAATAATAAATAATAAAGTTAAGAGCACAGGGAGGATCAAAAGGAACTCTGCCTTTAAAAAGTGCGTTCTCACATTCTGCTCCTTTTCTGCCAGGTTGATTCACGCCACCCTATTTTTGCTGGAGAGTCCCAGTGAGACGAGAGTTTGGACAATTAAGTGACCTCAATTCTGCAATAGAAGGAGACCGAGGACTTCAATAAAGCAGAGCAAGGACCTTGAATAAAGACTGGAGGTACTACTCATGCTTTAAAAAGGGAGACAACAGAGATCCCCCTCCCTGCCTGCAGCACCTAGGAGCCGGGTTCTAAGAGCCCTACCTAGAGTTAAGATAGGGATCTTGAACAAATCCCACAGACTTCAGCCCGAGCCCCACAGAACTGGCCACAGTGGGTGCTCCCAGCACTTCCCCTTAAGGCACCCCAAAAACATTCTGCCCTGGGTTTGAGATGTAAATTGAGAACATAACAGCTCGGCAGCAGAGCACATGACTTGCAGGTACACAGCTCTGCATTAAACCCCTGGCACTGCATAAAGTGATAGAGTGGTGCTTTGGCCTCTCTACTCCCTCTCTCACCCTCCCTTCTCTCATATACACATACTAAAAAATACATTAATTAGAGCATCAGAGAGGATGAATCCAGAAGTTAACATGATGTTACTGAAAGTGAACAGAGAGAAGCCCCACACTTCTGAGTATAGGAGGCACCATGAGAACTAGAACTGTGTCCTGCTGCTCTCAGGCTGAGCTGGCAGACCAAAGGCTGTAGCTCACTGTCATTCTTTGTAATTTACACAGTTCTTTGAGCCCTGTTTGGTCAGAACAGGAGTCTGTGATTTCCCAGAGCCATTCCTTCACAGAAAGTCACAGCAGCAGTCTTTGCAAAGTTCCTCCCTGTTGAAGGTGCCCATACCCTCCCATCCTGTCTCTAGTGCCCAAGTCACCTGTTGTCTTATCTAATGTCCTCCACAGAACCTACGATGGATCCAGAATATGAGAGTGATCCCCCAGTGCACGAGAGGTACTACCATAACCAAGATGAATCCGAGGATCTAACTAGTCCTCAGGCCACTACATCAGAGGAGGAAGCAGACCCCTCATATTTTCCTCATCTTGAAACTATTAGTAAGAGGAAGCGTCGTACCAGATCTCGCAAGAGATCTCGGAGGGCCCGGTCCACTACCAGAAGGTCTTCGGGCACAAGATCGCATAAAGAAACCAAGTGCCAGGTTGAGAAAAAGCAAAGTCCCTCCGAAGTTCCACGTTCTACAGCTGGGCAGGGTCGGAAAACCCCTCTCGATAAGGCAACAGGGCTGCTGATAGAGTTCCTCATGAGCAAGTATAAAAAGAAGAAGACTTTTACAAAGGCAGATATGCTAAGGGTTGTGGGTAAAAAGTGCAGAAACCACTTCCTTGAAATACTGGCAAGAGCTTCATTCAGCATAGAGGTGGTATTTGGTGTTGATGTAAAGGAAATTGATTCTGCCCACAATACCTATGTCCTTGTCAGCAAAATGGATCTCCCCAACAATGGGAGAGTGACCCCTGGCCAGGGGTTTCCTAAAACAGGCCTCCTCATGAATATCTTAGGTGTGATACTTATAGAAGGCAACAGAGCCAGCGAGGAGAAAATCTGGGACTTTCTGAATAGGATGAAGATCTATGCTGGCGAGAGGCACTTCATCTATGGGGAGCCCAGGAAACTCATCATGCAAGATCTGGTAAAATACCAGTATTTGGAATATCGCCAGGTGCCCCACAGTAATCCAGTCCGATCTGAATTCTTATGGGGACCCAGGGCTATTGCAGAAACCAGCAAGATGAGAATCCTGGAGTTTTTGGCCAAGATCAATCATACAGACCCCCGTGCCTTCCAACACCACTATTTAGAAGCTTTGAAGGAAGAGAAACTCAGAGAGCAGGCTGCCACCAACACCACACCAGTAAATGATCCAGAATCAAGCCTGACAACTTCCCCCATACCTAATGAATTTGAAATGGAAATTTCACTTGATGAAACTGAAGACATCGAGTAGTGGAGGAGGGCTGGGTGCAAAAATGGGAACCCATACATAAATCCCAGTAAAAAAAAATTATGATGATAAAAAAAACCTGTGTGTTTCCCTTCTTTGTGGGTAGGTAACTTGGAGGTTTCTTTGTCTTTTATTTTTTTAACTTTATTTTTAATTTTTATTATTTATTTATTAGACAGAGACATCCAGAAATCAAGAGGGAAAGGTGAGAGAAAGAGAGCCAAAGAGACACCTGCAGCCCTGCTTCACCACTTGCAAAGCTTTCTGCCTGCAGGTGGGAACCAGCGGCTTGAACCTGGGCCCTTGCTCATTGTAACGTGCGCGCTCAACCAGGTACGCCACCACCGGCCCCATTTGTCTTATTTTTAAATAGTGTTACTCCTGAATGAAAGTTCATCTGACACTATCGTCAGTTTATCAGATTTCAGACTTAGTATTTTTGCTGTCTTGTAAAACAGATTGGGAAAACTTTCACCTTACTCAGTGATCTTACAGAATGTAGCATTGGAGTATGTCTCCTTAGAAATATGAAAACAACCCACCCATAAAATGAATAAATAGAAATTGTCAGAAGGTCAATACATGGTTTCCTCATTCCTTTCACTCTGCATTTTGGGAAATTATAAGTCTGCACTTGGTTGATTCAAGAATGCGCAATTAAATCATAGTGAATTAGACTCCAAACTTGCATCCCCATTCATGAGCATCTGCTCTTAGAAAGCCCCACACTAGCTCTGGGCGAGCTAAGAAAAAGTCTAGCCTCTGACCATAGAATTATAGAGAAGTAGCTGTCTCATAAGGAAAAGTGATGATGTATACTCTAAGACCAAAAGGTCAGTGAAAACGCAAGCTAAGAAAGCATAGGTGTGGTTCCTGGAGAGAGCAGTCAGGTGTAAATTCCCTGAAGCAAAGCAGCTGTGGAGGCAGGACACTGTAAATCCCTCCATGGGAGGCACTTTTACCTGAGGCTGCATGGTGGGCTGGAGGAAAGTGTGGTGACTTGAGCAGATGGGGGCCCCACAGCTGAAAGACTAAAGTGCAACGGGATACTGTTATGGAGATTTGGGCAAAACAGAGACATCACCTGGGGCAGTGAGGAAAGTACCCTGTGTTCTAGTCCTGGTGCAACTAAACACAGTCTGAAAATGGATGTATTCACATTGTGGCTAGGGGATTTTAAGAAATAAGGGTAAGAACTCTCTTGAAGGGAATGTCACCACATCACTGTGCTGGCATTCTTTGCCCTGCACTGGAGGAGTCAGAGAGACTTTATAAGAAGTCAAGAATGTTAGAGCACACACCTTACTATGTGCAAAAACCCAGGTTTGAACCTTGGCACCATATAGGAGCACCAAAGGACAGTGCAAAAATTGTAGGCCCGTGCTGTATCTCTCCTTTCTCAGTCTCTCACTCTCTCTCTCTCTCTCTCTCTCTCTCTCCCTCCCCCCACCCAGAGAAAATATTTTAACAGCATTGGAATGGCACATCTGTGAGTACCCAGAAACTCCAAAGATAACAATAAAAGCCATTTAGGACCCCAGGAGACAGCTCTAGACCCTTGAGAGTACAGGATGTTTCATGCCTGAGGCCCCAGAGGTCCAAAGTTTGATCTATGACATCTCCATATGCCAGAACTCAGTGATATGTTCTCATTCTCCCTCTCTCTCTCTCTCTCTCTCTCTCTCTCTCTCTTTCTCCTCTTTCCCCTCTCCCCTCTCCCCTTTCCCCTTCCCCCTCTTCCATCTCCCCCCACACATAATTATAAAATAAATTTAAGGCCAGCAAAATAGCTCACTTGGCTAGTGCGTTGCTTTGCATGTGCATGGCCCAGGTTTAAGCCCAGTCCCCACAACATTCAAGAAAGCTTTGGTGCTATGGTCTCCTTTATTCTCTGCCTCTCTGCCTTCTTTAACTCTAAAATTAATTTAAATTAGGTTATTTTCCATATAATTTGGCAAACTAAACAAGGGCTAGATTTTTATCAATGGCTAAATGAATGAGAAAAGCCAGAGTGGGAGGGAGGGAGGGAGGGAGGAAAGCACACTGAATCCTAATCACTATGCCATCAGGGAAGGGCAGCAAGGACGGTTTAAAGACAAGCAGGGCTCTCTTGAAAGAGAGAGTAAGTTTGGGGTCCTTGAAACATCCTCTTAGAGCTTTGTGCTACCTCGACAAAGATGACCTGACACTGACATTGAATGACACACTCCAGTGGCAAAATGGTACTCCATTTTCCTTGCTAAACATAGCAGTTTTTTCTAGTGGATTTTTCTTTGTCCTAGGAAACTATCTCAGTATGATGGTTAAACTACCAGAGGATAAATGGATCCCAGTGAGAATTGGCATTCGTTGAAGTCCCAAGAGGCCAGACACTGTACTTAGCACTTGACATTCACTATGTGCACCCTACCAGTCCCTAAGAGAGCTTAGCAAACCCATTTCACAGATGAAAATACAAGCTCAGAAAGTCTAGTAACATGCCCAGTTCCACCTGACTATTAAGTTACAGGGCTTGAACGAGATCCCTGGCTTGAATTAGTTTGAAGTCTACATTTCCAACCCTTCCTAGCCCAAACCAGTCTTTGTGTTCCATAATTCACACTCCTATTCCGATGTATAATACAGAACCACAGCAATAAACATATCATCATAAGTAAGAACAGAGCTGACAATAAGAAGAGATAACAATCAGTGGTTTAAAAAAAAAAAAGGTTCTCCACAAAGTCAGAACATCTCAAAAGATCAGACGCACACAGTATCACTCTGGCAGCTCCTTCCCTACAGACGTGAAATCTATTCAAACAGAAGTTATATCAGAGCCCAAATCTGACTGGTAAAAAAAAAAAAAGGGGGGGGTTCGGGCGGTGGCACAGTGGGTTAAGCGCATGTGGCGCAAAGCGCAGGGACCGGCATAAGGATCCGGGTTCGAGCCCCCGGCTCCCCACCTGCAGGGGAGTCGCTTCACAGGCGGCGAAGCAGGTCTGCAGGTGTCTATCTTTCTCTTCTTCTCTCTGACTTCCTCTCTTCTCTCTGTCCTATCCAATAACAACAATAATAACAATAATAATAAACAAGGGCAACAAAAGGGGAAAATAGCCTCTAGAAGCAGTGGATTTGCAGTGCCAGTACCGAGCCCCTAGGAAGAAAAAAAAAAAGTAAGAAAGAAAGAAAGAAAAGAAAAGAAAAGAAAAGAGAAAATTAGCCACCATTCAGAGCCCTACAGTTAATCTAAACTGTTATTTTCCAGGCTTGTTTTAGAGTGTTTGGGAATCAGGGTGACTGAAAACCATTACACAGCGATGACACAAGACCTAAAAACTTGAGGATTGGTAAGTAGCCATTAGGAAGAAATGCAGAAAAGAAAAAATCAAGAGGGGAGTCAGGCTGTAGCGCAGCGGGTTAAGCGCAGGCGGCGCAAAGCACAAGGACCGGCATAAGGATCCCGGTTCGAACCCCGGCTCCCCACCTGCAGGGGAGTCGCTTGACAGGCGGTGAAGCAGGTCTGCAGGTGTCTATCTTTCTCTCCTCCTCTCTCCATTTCTCTCTGTCCTATCCAACAACGACAACAACAATAATAGCTACAACAATAAAACAACAAGGGCAACAAAAGGGAATAAATAAAATAAATATTTAAAAAAAAATCAAGTGCAAAAGCCCGAGGCTGGCAGGACATTCAAGGCAAAGAGCAGCCCAGGGGTTGAAGCAGAGTAGACACACAGACATGAGGCCCTAGTCCGCCACCTCCACAATGCTGGCCGGCAGGAGCCACCAAAGAGAAGCCGGGACACAGCTCAGCAACAGAGCGATAGATGTCGGCTTCTGAAGCTCTGAAGGTCCCAGGTTCAAACTCTGGCACTACCATAAGCCAGAACTGAGTTGTGCTCTGGTTAAATTTTGGAAGGAAGGAAGGAAGGAAGGAAGGAAGGAAGGAAGGAAGGAAGGAAGGAAGGAAGGAAGGAAGGGAGGGAGGGAGGGAGGAAGGAAGGAAGGAAAAGTGATCTGACGCTACACTTGTTTTTCAAGGTTTCACAGAGGCTGATAAAAACTCCTCTGACTTCTGAGACCCAAAACAGATTCTTGCCCAGGAAAGCTCGCGGCCCCCAGGCAACGAAGCTGCCCTAGGGACCAAGCCAGCCTGAAGGTGTGCCCTCCCCCCAAAAAAAAACTCTAGGACAGCAGCCGGAAGAAACCGAAAAAGCCCAAAAACCAAAACCTGCCACAAATGGCGCACCCCAGGGTTATCAACCCACAAGAAAGCAGTTTCTCTTTACAGCTCTGCAAAACACGCCCGAAGCGCAAATCCAAAGGGCTGCAAAAACCGCCTTTTCCATTCTTATATATGTATAAATATTACATGATTCCATTAAAATGATGTATGTGTATATTATATACACATGAATATACTTGTGCTTTACACATATGGAATATTATTCAACCTTTTAAAGAAAATCTGCCATGTATAGCAACATGAATGGAACTTTGAGGCATTATGCTAAGTAATATGTCAAGCACAGAACAACAAGTGTGATCTCCCTTCTATGTGGAATCTTAAAAGCAAACGAAAACCTCTGAATGGCCTTAGAGATATCTTTGGGGATATGACTTCAATGACAAGGAGAACAAAAGCAAATAATAGAAAAGAATATTTGACCACATAAGACAAAAGCTTCTGCATAGTAAAATAAACCATTGTTAAAACTCAAAGGTGAGCTAAAGACACAACATAATGGTTAAGCAAAAGACACTCATGCCTAAGACTCTGAGGTCCCAGATTCAGTCTCCAGCACCACCATAAATCAGAGCTGAGCAGCGCTCTGGTTTCTTTCTCTCTATAATAATATAATATAATATAATATAATATAATATAATATAATATAATATAATATAATATAATATAATATAATATAATATAATATAATGTTATAATATATAAATTATATAATGTAATATATATAATTTTTAAAGGCAACTTACTGAAGGGAGAGGATATTTGCAAACCATGTATCAGGTAAAAAATTATTGCCGAGGGGCCGGGTGGTGGTGCACCTGGCTAAGCACACGTTATAGTGCGCAAGGACCTGGGTTCAAGCCCCCAGTCCCCACCTGCAGGGGAGAAACTTCACGAATGGTGAAGTACTGTTGCAGGTGTCTCTCTATCTCTCTCCCTCTCTATCACCCCCTTCCCTCTCAATTTCTGGCTGTCTCTATCTAATAAATAAATAAAGATAATAAAAAAATGGGGGGGGGAGTCAGGCAGTAGCGCAGTGGGTTAAGCGCACGTGGCGCAAAGCTCAAGGACCCTGGGAAAGATCCCGGTTCTAGCCCCGGCTCCCCACCTGCAGGGGTGTCTCTTCACGCGGTGAAGCAGGTCTGCAGGTGTCTATCTTTCTCTCCCCTTCTCTGTCTTCCCCTCCTCTCTCCATTTCTTTCTGTCCTATCTAACAATGACGACATCAATAACAACAACAATAATAATAACTACAACAATGAAAAACAACAAGGGCAACAAAAGGGAAAATAAGTAAATAAGTAAAAAAATTAAAATAAAGTAAAATAAAATAAAATAAAGAAATTATTGCCAAAAATACATAAGCAGCTCATGGCACGGAAGGATAAAAACAACCTGATTGAGAATTGGGCAGAGCACCTAAATAGGTATTTCATCTCATCAAAGAACACATATAGATGTTCAACGGACACATTAATAAGACAGGTGGGGATCAGGGGCTCCAACCTGGGTCCTGGTACATGGTAATATGTGTGCTTAACCGACTGTGCAACCACCTGACCCCCAGCTTCTTTAAATAAAAATCTCATTAAAGTTGCTATGCCGTAATGGGATAGTTAATATAATTCTATAGTAATGCAATAGAAGTTGAATCATCTAAAATTGTTAAACTCATACACAACTCACATTTGGTGTAACAGTGTGCTTTGGTCTCACCTATGGATACCTAAGTATGTTATGTGGTAATTTCTATCAAAATATGACTTAAAAGGAACTAACTACAAGTCTGTCCAGCCTCCTTAAGTATCCAATTACCCTTAACTCTAGCTTACCCTTTGACCCAGAGCATTAAAAAAGTCAGTATTTCACCACCATACAAAGCACCAGGCTAACACAACTGTCTTCTAACGCTGACCATCTTCCTTATAAGGTGACAGTTTCACCTGATCTGAGGTGAATTTAATAGCATAAACAAAAGCCTAAATGAAATGGAAAATTTACAATTATCTAAAAGATCTTAAGAGCATGATTTGCTATGACTAGTCAAGTACAGACCACAAAAGAAATACCAGTTTACACACATACACGATGCACAAACTATTGTGAAAGCATTCCCATAAAGTATGAAATAATATGTTTCATAAAGTATTTCATACATTTCTACTGTTTTACTATATGTTCTGTTAATTTACGACTTCGAAAATAATGGTTATCAGATAGTCATTTTATCTGGCAACTGGATAAAAAGACTATCATGATCCTCTATACTTATCTATACTATTCCTACAGAAAACAATATACATAAACAGAAAAAAGAACACCTACACTACATTATGAGAACAAAAACAGGTGACATCTTTAATTCAGAACTAAGGGGAAAACTTATACATTGAAGAAAAAAAAGTTTGTAGAAATAGTCTTAGTGATTTTTCTCAAACATTTAAAACGTATGATTAGGTAAAATAATCGATATATCTAAATTGTCTCTATATATTTTTACATGTGAAAATAGCAACATAATTCTTACCAGCAATGTTAAAAATCTGAGGGGGGAAATTATGTTTTGACATAGAAATAGGCAGTAGGGGGTCGGGCGGTGGCGCAGTGGGTTAAGCGCACGTGGCGCAAAGCGCAGGGACCGGCGTAAGGATCCCGGTTCGAGCCCCCAGCTCCCCACCTGCAGGGGAGTCGCTTCACAGGCGGTGAAGCAGGTCTGCAGGTGTCTATCTTTCTCTCCCCTCTCTGTCTTCCCCTCCTCTCTCCATTTCTCTCTGTCCTATCCAACAACGAACAACATCAACAATGGCAATAATAATAACCACAACGAGGCTACAACAAGGGCAACAAAAGGGGGGGGGGGAAATGGCCTCCAGGAGCGGTGGATTCATGGTGCAGACCCCTAGCCCAGCAATAACCCTGGAGGGAAAAAAAGGGGGAATAGGCAGTAAACAAATACCATTTTAACCTTGGCTAAAGTCCTTCCTTCCTCAACTCTTGTATGCCAAGCATCACTGTCTTTTCAATCTTTCACAGAATTAGACCTTCTTTCAGTATTTACAATGACTAGTGCTAATTGTTCTTTTCTCATATATTAGTTTGCTTTTGAGAATTTATGAGGTGATATCAGCATTTTACCAAAACACAAGATTATGAAAATACATATCAGTCTGAAATGTAATAACATTACATTTTCTAAACTAAAATGGGAGTTTTTATGTAACCAGGAAACAATTATTATAGAACGTCTTTTGAAATGTCAGCTAGTACTCAATAAAAATTATTCTGCAAAAATTGAGAAAATATAATGTATTGTCCTATAACAATATCTTTACATGTTATGTCCTAATCTAAAATGTATTTAAACAAAAAAACTCTTTCAATAAACTCCAAAATATTATTTTAACCATCACTTCTCTGCAGCAATAATTGAAATCCAAGTCTGAGGACTAAGAAGTAGTGATTTTTTAAAAGATGACATCTTAATATTTGTAATAACATGGAAGAACTTGAGGAAGATTTGCTAAGTGCAAAAAAGTTAGAAGCAGACAAATACTATATGGCTTCACTCATATGTAGAATACAAAACAACAACAAAGGAGCAAACCTAACAAAACAAACTCTTGGAGTTTAATAATAATAATATGGTGCTTAGCAGAGGAAAAGCAGAGGGGTGGGTGGCACAGGTAGAATGGCGTGGCTGCATGATGGTGGACAGTAACACGAACTGCGATGGCGAGCGCAGTGCTGTACACACAGGGGCTGCTGCTATGTGAATCTGTACTCCTGCCACTTAGAATGTTGTGAGCCAAGGCCACCGTAATGACAACCAACAAACCGCAGTCAGAGATAGGACTGGTGGAGGCCAGAGGGGGTTGTGTGGGAGGGTGAACAAATGGATGGAGGTGATCAAAGGGAACAAACCTCCAGGATACGGTGGACATGTACAACATAATGATTATACAGCTGGCAGTACTGTGTTGTGTATTTGGAATCCGCTAATTAGTGTGTATACCAGATTAGCAGCACACCGGATTAAGCACACATGTGCAAGGACCGGGGTTTGAGCCTGCAGTGGGCACACTTAATGAGTGGTGAAGCAGGTCAGCAGGGCTGGTGTCTATTTCTCTCTCCCTCTCTGTCTCCCCTCCCCTCTCAATTTCTCTCTGTCCTATCTAATAAAATAGAAAAAAAAAAAAAAAGGAAGGAAAGGAGGGAGGAAGGGAAGAAGAGAGGGAGGAAGGGAGGGAGGAAGAAAGAAAGAGGAGGCCCAGCCGTAGCGCAGCGGGTTAAGCGCACATGGCACGAAGCACAAAGACCGGTTCAAGAATCCCGGTTCGAGCCCCCGGCTCCCTACCTGAAGGGGGGGGTCACTTCACAAGCGGTGAAACAGGTCTGCAGGTGTCTTATCTTTCTCTTCTCTTTTATCTTTCCCTCCTCTCTGGACTTCTCTCTGTCCTATCCAACAACAATGATAGTAACAATGATAAATAGCCAGGGCAGCTAAAGGGGGGGCGGGGATAGCCTCCAGGAGCAGTGGATTCATAGCGCAGGCAGCGAGCCCCAGCAATAACCCTGGAGGCAAAAAAAAATTTTTTTGAGAGAAAGAAGGAAAATGGCCATCAGGAATGGTGGATCTGTAGTGCTGGCAACAAATAACGATAGTCCTGGAAGCAACAACAACAAAAAAAGGGATTATCTTATAACAAACCACCACAAAAGTAATAGCTGTAAACAACAGACACTTACCATCTCAGAGCTCTGTAGATCAGAATTTCCAGTAGCACATGTTCAGCGGGGAAGCAATTACAGAAGCCAGACCTTCCACCTTCTGCAGCCCACAACGACCCTGGGTCCATGCTCCCAGAGGGATAGAGAATGGGAAAGCTATCAGGGGAGGGGGCGGGATATGGAGATTGGGTGGTGGGAATTGTGTGGAGTTGTACCCCTCCTACCCTATGGTTTTGTTAATTTATCCTTTCTTAAATAAAAAATAAATTTAAAAAAAAAGAATTTCTAGTAGCGAGGAGCTGGATTTTTCTAGTTCAGAAACCTCACCAAGCTACAACGAAAGTATCAAATAGATATGTTTGCAGCTGAAACTTGGGGCCACAGGCTTTCAGCAGAATTCAGCTACTGCACATGAAGTTGAAGCGCTCAGGCGGCCCTTGCAAAATGTTGGCTGGGAGTCATTCGCAGGACACTCTCAGGTCCTTGCTTTGCTGCCCACTGCAGCCAAGAGATTCAGCAAGTCTGATTATCATGGTGTGAAGTCAGTTCTGAACAAAGGATGATTCACCTCCCAGAGTTGGAGCTTATCAGGCACGCTGAGGCCACCCCAGTGAGAGTGGGAGGGGCTCCACCACTAACTTTGTTTTTCTTTTCTTTTTTTTAAACTTCTTTATTTGGGGCGGTGTCTCACCTGACTGAGCACATAAGTTACCATGTGCAAGCACCCAAGCTCAGCCCCATTGCTCCCCTACCCCCACCCCCACCCGCGGAAGGTGGGAAGCTTCACCAGCAATGAAGCAGGTCTGCAGGGGTCTCTCTCTTATCTCCTATCCCCTCAATTTCTCTAAGTCCTATCAAATAAAAAACAATCATAAATCAAAATAAAGGGGGGGGGGAATAGCTGCCGAGAGTGGTGAATTCATAGTGCCGGCACCAAGCCCCAGCGACAATCCCGGTGGCAATAAAAATTAAGAAGTTTTAAAAACAAAGTTGGTGGTGGAGCCCCTCCCACTCTCGTGTATTTCTCACAAGGGTGGGTTCAGCTTGCCTGACTAGCTCGAACTCCTGGACGGGAATCATCCTAAATTCAGCCCAACTGATTTCAGACTGTAATAATCAGACCTGCAGAATCTCTTGGCCACAGCACCTAGATGACAAGTTTGATTAACTAACTAGGAAAAGATGTGTGCACACCAAGGACGTGGAAAGTGAGGAACCAGTCTAGAAACCTGCCACTATGGCGAGTCTGTACTACTGTGGTTATGTTTGTAACTGAGTTTTACTTTCTACTTACAAACATGATGAGTATTGTTATGCTTCCCTCAAAATAAACTGGAGTTGGAGTATTGATTTCGCTGCTTTCTCTACTATTGCAAATGTATGGATTTTAACACATGAATTAGTCGAGAGTATAGGAAATGAAAGAAAACTTTCAAAGGGCTTTTCAGCAGCAAATGTAACATAAATATTTAAATCTGGCATAGCTAGCTCGGTCTGTTGCATTATCTAGGAACATTACTTAATTACACTTCCAATATTTAATTCCGATTATTTGATCCCAGTATCATTTACCACTTCTTCTAGCGTTTGCCCTTCTTTCGTAGCCAGTTAAATGGCTCTGAAAGTGACTGGGATCCATGTGGATTCAGTCGGCTAGGAAGGATCCTCAGTTTCCCCAATGAATGGGGGGAGTCTCAAAACATCACTTTACAGAATTTGAAAATATATAACAAAGAGAAATATTTGTTTATCTTTGACACAGTAATTACACTGTTTAAGAAATGTACCTCAGGCTCAACAAATTCACCTAGAGAATGGTGCTTGTGTGCCTGCTTTGCCATGTGTGCAACCCAGGTTCCAGCCTGGCCCCCACAGCATTGGAGAAAGCCTCGGGGTTGCGGTCTCTCCTCTCCTCTTCCTCCTTCTTTCTCTCTCTCTCTCTCTCTCTCTCTCTCCCTCTCCCTCTCCCTCTCCCTCTCCCTCTCCCTCTCCCTCTCCCTCTCCCTCTCCCTCTCTCTGGCTCTGTCTCTCCACCCCCACCTCTTTTCTCTCAGGAAAAGTAGTCGGGAGTACTGACACCCCAGTGACAAAAAAAAAAAAAAAAAGAAATGTATCTGAATTCCTTAGCTTAACCATGAGCCAGAACTGAGCAGTGTGCAAAAACAAGCACAAGAGAGACAAATGCATCAGAAACTACAGTCTCACCAATATGAAAATGCAAAAAAAAAAAAGAAAGAAAGAAAAAAAAGAAAGAAAAGTAAAGAAAGAGAGAGAAAGAGAAAAAGAAAAAAGAATAGATTGGGGAAAAATAAAAACATGGAGTCTAGAAGAGCACGCACTTCAGTGTGCACGAGGCCCCCCGCCCATCACAAGCAAACAATATACGTAAATGTCACTACAGGCAAGCCCCGGGCAAAGGGGCGCGCTCCAGCAGAGGAGGAGCAGGACTGCAGTCACTCTTTCCATCACCTCCAGTCTGGAAAGAAAACCCACCAAAACAGTTAAATGCGCAGGTGCAAAGACCCGTTCACCCTCCAAGCCCCCCCTCGCCCCAGCTCGCATGCGCAAAAGCCGTGACAGCAAAAATGGTGCAGTTCTAAGTGGCTGAAAAAGAAATATATATATATATATATATATACACACACATACATTAACTCAAGCCAGGTGTGCTCAGGGAGAACAAAAGTATATATGTGTGTATACCAATATGTGAGTTTAGGGCTAAGGTCAATGAGGAGAGAGGAGGACGACAAAAACTGAGCTAGGGTTACAGCCACGTCTGTGTGTGTATATCTGAGCTAGGGGCTTGGCCCGAAGTTCGTGCACATGTGCGCACGAGCCTGTGTGTGCGCATGCTCCTGTATGTGCTGTGCACGATCCTGTATGTGCGCATGTGCTTATGCACGAGCCAGTGTGTGCGCATGCGCCTCTGCATGAGCCTATGTGCATGCGCAGGTAGCCTGTGCGCAGCGCTTAGTCTGAAGTTCCTCCATCCCATAATGAAGTCTAATGCAGAGTCCTCACTTTGTGGTTAAAGAAATCAATCTTCCAACTGCAAAAAGACCAAGATAGGGCTGATGTATTTGTATTTGTACTCCAAAACAATACATGTACACTGGAGATTTATCTCTTCTACTTTTAAATGCTATTCCTAAACTTTTGAATGACTAGGATTATACACCTAGTGGAGTTTATCATAGTAAAAAAAGTAAAAATATTGACAATATGAAACACAAATTGAAAGCTTGGAATGATTTCCTGCCATTCAGAACAAGATAGTGTAAGAGTGGAATATGGATTTTCAGGAAAAAGAAAATTACTCCACTGTAAAGTCTGTGTCATCATGAGTGCTGCTTCACTGCTCATGAATCTTCCCCTTGCAGACGAGGATGGGGTACTTGAACCCAGGTCCTCCCATAATGTAATGTGTGCCCTTCTGCCCAAAGTAATTTATTTTTTTATTTTTTACTATATTTATTGGATAGAGACAGCCAGAAATCAAGAGGGAAGAGATTGATAGAGAGGGAGAGAGACAGAGAGACACCTGCAGTCCTGCTTCACCACTCGCAAAGCTTTCGCCCTGCAGGTGGGGACCAGGGGCTCTAAATCAGGTCCTTGCGCATTGTAACATATGCGCTCAACCAGGTGCGCCACCACCTGGCCCCCCAAAGTAATTTATTAAATCCATCACGATCGGTGGTGGCCTCTGGGGATGGAAATAATCATATCCATAGAAATAACATGTACTAAGTATAACACCCGCAGTATGGAAACCAGGAAAGCCTAGGAAGCCCTGGGCGAAAACGGCAGTCCAGCATCAGCCCTCAAGCCCGGGGAAGTTTCAGCAAGAGGAGGACCTCTGTCCAGTGGAGGCTGCCTAGGTTTTAACAGAGCTGGACCTTAACAAGAATCCCTATGAATACCATGACTGTGACAAGGGGACTCTCCAAAAGAAGTGGGGGAGGAAGGGTAATGAGAGACATGCACTATTCTTTGTACAGCAGACTCAGAAGCGCTACCACTATAAAACCTTTCCCTTTCTGCCTGTGTAAGTTGGCGCTTGCCTAAGAACATCATGCAGTGTACAGCTCCAACTCTGCAAAGGGAGCGAGCACTTTCTGCTTCAGTACAGTAGGGTTCTAAGAGAGGGTCTCCCCCCAAGAGGGCGGGTCCACAGATCCATGCCCAGGCATGGATCCAGACCTAGGCACGAGCGGAGAGCCCTGCCTTCCAACTAGGGGTTCAAAATGGCGGGGGATGTGTTTGTGGCTGTCTGCAGTGGAGGAGGGGCCCTATATTCTGAGAGGCACCAGGGTCAGGACCCCAAATGCAGACCCAGGACCATCATCTCCAAGCAACAACTCCACCCAGTGCATTCCCATGTCAGCTCTAGGAGAGTAGAGGTAGATATGGGCAGATGTCGGCAGATGTGGGCAGAAACGTTCCACCATAATTTCCCTCGCTCCAACATATCCTTGCCATCTACTCTGGGAGACCACGCCCCAAACGTGACCGGATGTGACTTCCGGACTTCCGGTCTACTCCCTCTTTTCGGGCGGCAGCTGACGAGGACGGTTGGATCTTGGAGCTTGGAGCTTGGAAGTGGCGTTTTTGGGGGGTAAGAGTGTCCTACCAGATCTGTGTTGGAATCACGGTGAGGGTCTGGGTGTGGAAGGGACCATCTCCTTCCCATAGTGAAGGTGGACCCGCAGTCCCGCAGGGAGAGCGTGGGGCGTGGGGGGAGGGGTGTAGACGACTGAAAAGGCTTTTTTCGTTTCTTGCCCTCACAGGGGAGAGGGAGTGGGCCTAATGGGCCACAGTCTCGTGTCGAAGGGGCTACCGTTGATTTTAACAACTAAAAAAGTGGGACTCAGATCTAGTGAGGGCGCTTCGCAATGAAGGCAACAGCGCAGTTGCTCTGGGACTGACCCCCTCCCCCCCCTTTGTCGTGTCTAGTTTTCATTTTTCTTTTGAGGGATCAGGGTTCAAATAGAAAAATGTTTTTAGTTAGAGAGGACCACCCCAAAAGGCTGTGAGGAGTCCAAATAAAGTGTTTTTAGTTAAAGGGGACTATCCTACTAAGCGGACGGATAAGTCTTGGTCTTAAATAAAAGTAAAGTCGGGTCCAGGCGATGGTACGCTGGGTTAAACGCACATAGTACTAAGCACTAAGGATCCGCGCAAGGAACTGCGCAGGCGCTGCACAAGCAACTGCGGGGACGCGCGCAAAGAACTGCGCAGGCGCCATGCGAGGAACTGCGCAGGCGCCATGCGAGGAACTGCGCAGGCGCCATGGAAGGAACTGTGCCTTGCGCAGGCACTGTGCAGGATCCAGGTTCAAGCCTCCGGCTTCGCAGCTGCAGGGGCGATGCTTCACAAGCAGTGAAGCAGGTCTGCGACTGTCTTTCTCTTTCTCTCCCATTCTTATCCTCCCCTCTCAATTTTTCTGTTCTTTCCAATAAAAACAAAAAAATGGCTGCCAGGAGCGGTGGATTGGTAATGCCGGCAATGAGCCCTAGTGATAACCCCCCCGGGGGGGGGGCAGGCAGTAGCATTGATGCTAATAAGCAGGCAGACTCCTCAAAATAAGGATCTATGCCGAGCAGCGCCCCTGCTTTCAGATTTGGCCATCCCTGTCAAGAGAGAACCTAACTCTTCTAGATACGAAGGGAGATAAAGGCTTTGCTTTAAGGCATTGAAATTCAGATCACTACAGGAAGGAATTACAAAGCTTAACCTTAAAATAAATCAGAGGGTGAGCAGTAGCACACAGATTACAATGCAAGGACCAGGGTTCAATTCCCTGACTGCCACCTGCAGGAAGGAAGCTCCACAAGTGGTGAAGCAATGCTGCAGTTGTCTGTCTCCCGCTCTTATCGATTTCACTGTCTCTATGTAAATGTTGATTGACTGGCTTATTAATTTAAAAGAAAGAGATTAGGAATTGCCCATCAATGGCGCACCTGGTTAAGCGCACACATTACAGTGAGCAATGTCCCAAGTTCTCACCTGCAGGGGGAAAGCTTCACGAGTGAAGTAGAGCTGCAGGTATCTCTCCTTGCAATTTCTCTCTGTCTCTGTCCAATTAAAAAAAAAAGGAATTGGGGGCTGGGTGGTAATACAGCGGGTTAAGTGTATATGGAGCAAAGCCCAAGGACCAACTCCCCATCTGCAGCCAGCCACTTCACAAGCGGTGAAGCAGGTCTGCAGGTGTCTTATCTCTCCCTCTCTCTGTTTTCCCCTCCTTTCTCAATATTTGTCCTACCCAGCAATAACAATAAAAGCAACAAGGGCAAAAAATAAAAAGGCCTCCAGGGGCAGTGGATTCATAGTGCAGAGCCCCAGTGATAACCCTGGAGGCAAAAAAAAAAGAACTGCCCATCTACCCAATGCTGCAGAAAGCTCTATACTTAAGTCCATTGTATGAAGGGAAAAAGCTTTAGTGATCTTGTACATGATGAGAATGGACACTGTCATCCCTCAAAGCATTAGTCTTTTGAGCCCCCACTGCCTTTCCCCCCTCCTTGTTTATTTATTGCCACCAGGGTTATCACTGGGTCTCAGTGCCTGTATAGCAAATCCACCACTACTCAGCCATTTTTTCCTTTAATTTTTTTCTGTTAATAGGACAAAGAGAAATTGTAAGGTAACAAGAATGTAGAGAGGGAGAGAAACACATCTGCATTCCTCCTTCACCACTTATGAAACTTCCCCCATACAGATGGGGACCCAGAACTTACTTGAACCCAGGTCCTTGAGCAATGTACTATGTGCACTCAACCAGGTGAACCACCCCTGGCTCCCCTACCCTCCCTGATTTTAAAATGGGAAATAGGGCTGGGGAGGTTGGGTACTAGGGAGATTAATAAGTAGAAGTGTCAGACTTACATGCCTGACACCCCAAAGACTGCAGGTTCAATCCCAGGCAC
The DNA here is from genome assembly GCF_950295315.1 of Erinaceus europaeus. NCBI lineage: Eukaryota > Metazoa > Chordata > Mammalia > Eulipotyphla > Erinaceidae > Erinaceus > Erinaceus europaeus. The sequence goes on along the minus strand of NC_080185.1, from coordinate 106,629,154 downwards.
CAGCCATATGCTATAACTGAGCAGTACTGAGGTATCCCTCTTCCCCCCCCCCCCGTTAAAAATAAATTATCTCTTAAAACCTCTGAATGGGAGGTGAAGCTGAAAGTTTGGATACCCCAAAATTGGGTGCCAGAGAGGGTGGCCAGTGCTTCAGTGTCCCTAAGTCCACCTTAAGAAATTGAGCCCTTAGTGTTTAGTTTCAACTTGAGTCACGTTTGAAGCCCAGAACTAGGACTTAGGGACCCTACTGAAAAGCCAGGTTTAGTGCTGACAGCCTAAAGTACCCTCTAATTTCCTCCAGTGGTGATCTTAGGGACATAGGTTTGGGGTCTAATGACAGAAACTCCATTCAGCTTAATTGGGAGACTCACCTCTTAGCTCACGACACTGAGTCTCTCTATCTGACTGCCCACCTTGGGAGTCCACACATAACTGTGGCTAGATGAGGACATGTTCACTTCTCTTAAGAGCTCTTGAGAGTCGGGGATGGGGATGAATAACGAGATGAATCTCCTCACCTGTCATTTCTTCCACATGGGTCTCAGGGCACAGGCTGATCTAGAACAAAAGTTTTGTCGGCTCTCAGAGCAGTTTCCCTGCAGAAATTTGCAGAAGTGGTTGCTTACAACCCAAGGTGCTATCTCCTTGTGGAGGAAGGTGCTCACACCTCTTGGTTTTTCCTTTTCCAGGTGCCTGTATCGCCGACTGTCCAGCTTACACTTGTGCCTGCTGTCCCTTGCACAGCCATCATGCCTCGTGGCCAGAAGAGTAAGCTTCGTGCCCGTGAAAGACGCAATAAGGCTCGCAGTAATGCCTCAGATCCCAAGGATGCTCAAGCCAGCACAGCAAAAGGAGAAGAGCCTCCCAGTTCCCTTTGTCCGGTGTCTGAGGGTGCTTCTACCAGCACCCCTGTTGCCGGTGCTCAGGGGAATGCTGAGGAGGCCTCAGTTGCCAGCTGTGCTGATGCAGTTGCTTGCTGCTCAATATCTGCTGAAGGTATTGTGAGCGAAGAGCAGAAAGGTGCGAGCGTCAGCATGGCAGCACCTTCCATTAAGAATATCCCCCATGATGATCTAAGTATGAAGGTAGGGATGTTGATGCACTTCCTGCTGGATAAATATAAGTCGAAGGAGCCCATTACTAAGGCGGATATGCTGAAGATCATCACCAAGAAGTATAGGGGCCAGTTCTCTGAGATGCTCAAGAGAGCCTCCGAGCGTCTAGAGATGGTGTTTGGCCTTGATTTGAAGGAATCCAAGTCTAGTGGCCAATCCTATACCATTGTTAGCAAGCTACAGCTCAGTGGTGAAGGAGCTAGTGGTGGCTGTGGGTTTCCTAAAAATGGGCTTCTGATGCCTCTCCTCGGTGTGATCTTCTTGAATGGCAATGCTGCCTCTGAGAGGGAGATCTGGGAGTTCCTGAATATTTTAGGCATCTATGAAGGCCAGAATCATCTCATCTTTGGGGAGCCCAAGAAGCTAATCACCCAAGATTTGGTGCAGGAGAAATACCTGGAGTACCGCCAGGTGCCTGACAGCGATCCACCTGCCTACGAGTTCCTGTGGGGTCCAAGAGCCTATGCTGAAACCACCAAGATGAAAGTGCTGGAGTTTTTGGCCAAGGTCAATGGTACCAACCCTCGTGCCTTCAGAGCCCATTATGAAGAAGCCCTGAGAGATGAGCAAGAAAGAGCCCAAGCCAAAGCTGCAGCCAGAGCTGCAGCCAAAGCTGCAGTCAGAGCCATCACTATGGCCAAAGCCAACGCACGATCCAAGATGAAGTTCAACACTTACTACCCTTAAGTGAAGAAGGCTGAGGTAGATTTTCCACTTTGTGTTTGATAAATGCTGCCATAGTTTTAAGTGGTGCAAGTGCTGTGGATTTATCTACCCACCTATCTACATATCTGCTTTGTTAGGCATTGGTATATTTCAGATACTGTTTATTTTCATGGACTGTTTATTTTGATTACGAATGCAAACTTATAAACAGCATGGGCTAGAAATGCATTGCTGTTTACCAGGCTTAAGAGCAATAAGCCATTTGTTGTTGTGTAACAGTTTGAAAATCCTTGAATTTTATTTGGGCTCCAGAAGAAGATAATGTGACTTTGGGATAAGGACTTTCTTTGGAATTGTGAAAAAATGTTACAGAGAAAATGGATGTAGTGTTAAAAATAACTTTAAAACATGAGTCACATCATTATTTCCATCTATTCACGTTTGTCTATTCATAAAATTCAAAGATATGTACCTGGATGCTTCTGTAATATTCAGAAATGTAGATCAAACTATGTAGAAATAAATTGCATTCTTTGTTCAGTGTCTGTCTCATTTATCCCATCATAAATTGACCATCTATTATTGTAGTTTCTCTATTAGTAGCAGTGATGAAACCAAGATGATGAAGACCCTCCCTATACCTCCCCATAGAGTTCTGACATCTAAGAATGCTGCTTAGATGAGAATGAAGGTTTGATGAACTCTAAAATCTGTAAGATGTTAAAATCCCTGAGGACAGGGAGGGGGGAGCTCCAGAGGAGAGCTGTGAAGCATAAATTCTCTGAGGCAGAACACTTTGGGGCTTGGGACTTTGTGAATTCCTCCATGGGAAGTACTTTTAAGGTTGCAATATGGTGGCCTAGGTGAGGCTGTGACTGAGAGGACAAGAGTGAATGTCCACCTGGGGGAGAACTAGACACTGAGCTGATGTCCTGTACTCTTACCCACACGAACACAGCATCTGGGCGTTTTGTGCATACTGTCTCCCAAAAGAGTTCCTGAGAAATAAGGGACATGTTCTGCTTGGTGCGATTCCATGGAGCCACTGTGCTGGCATTCTGCCCAAAGCTAGTGAGCCAGAGCTCACTTCATTAATTATGCCATCTTGAATGTAACTTGACAAAACTTAGGCCAAGCTAGATTTGAGTGGTGGTGAAATGAATGAAAATATGGGTGTTTTTGTTGAGAGGGCATTTAGAAAGGAGGGCAATTGATCCCTGGTACAAATTCTGTAAGCTTTGAGTTGAATCCTAAGGAAATCCCTCTCCAAATTAAATGATGTATCTGCTAAGGAGAAAACCTTAATATTTAGTGTTATCACTAAGCATTGGGGCTGACTGGGTCTTTTTTTTTTTTTTTTTAAATCTTTGAGCACTGCGTTATCTCTGACAGTCCTCTTGGGTAAAACAAAATCCTCAGAGAAGAGTGCTTTCTCCTGGGGTGAAACAGCATAATAACTTACTCATTAGAGAACCAGGGTTTGAAGTTCACCATGACAATTGCTATATTTACTAAACTCACATTTCCATAGTCCAATAGAATGGGGCTTACTGAACCCATTTGGCAGATGAGGAACTTGAAGTATTGTCACGTTCATGTGGCTGAGAAATAACAGGGGTTGACAGCCTGGTCAGAATTCCTCTAGAACTCACACTATTGGTCTCCTTCCAGCCTGAAGCAAGCCTGGCTTCTCTTTAATAATTTTCTTTATTATCTTTATTTATTTATTGGACAGAGACAGCCAGAAATCGAGAGGAGGATGAGGTAGAGGGAGAGAGAGACATAGAGACACCTGCAGAACTGCTTTCACCACTCATGAAGCTTTCTCCCTGCAGGTAGGGACCAGGGGCTAGAAGGCAGGTCCCTGCACATTGTAACATGCGCTCAACCAGGTGTGCCACCACCTGGCCCACATAGGCCTGGTTTCTCTTCTCACTATTTCAGTGTTTCTCGGGGAGCAGCAAGAAGGACCCTGTGACCAAAGTACTAAAAGCAGGTCTAAAGGTAAAAAGGGAACATCAGACCCAACTTGGGGACCACTTGTGGACTTCATTACCCTAGGCTCTTCCTGTCCTGAGCCTGGAGAGCTGGCTAGGCCCTCATTCAAGCCGTGACCAGTCTCAGTGCTTCACAGCACTGCTTCTGGGTCTTTCCCAGCATGCCCTCTGTCCAAACCTGAATCACCTATGGACCTCATCTTCCCTGTTTGCTCTTCTGGAAGCTGCACTCTTTCCCAGGGGAACAGGCAGCAGTGAATGGCCTTTACCTTCCCTGACGTAGAGCACCTGAACTCTCTGTAAGAGTGCTTCCTGAGGTATCCCTGGGAGAGCAAGGGCCCCCTCCACTGAATTACTTGCTCCAGACAGTGAAGTTCAGGTAACTATTCCCCTTGGAAATCTCTGCCATATACTTCAAGTCTTTCACTAGCTGTAGATATACTTGTTGTAGATCTAATATGGAATCTACTAGGCTTTGGTTTATTACACTAGGGCTAGGCAGGGATTTTTTGAAACCCTGTTTTTTTTTTAGTGTTCTTTTAAAAATATTTTCATTTATTGGATAGAAAGACACAAATCAAGAGGAAAGGAGGAAATAGAGAGGGAGAAACTTGCAGCATAGCTTCACTGTTCATGAAGCTTCTTCCCCCACCCTCTGCAGGTGGGGACTGGGGGTTTGAACTCAGGTCCTTGAGCATTTTAGTATGTGTGCTAAACTGGGCACACTACCACCAAGCCCAGACACAACTTTGATAGCTGCACAACCCTGATATTTGCAGTAGGATTTTTTTTTTTTTTTTTGCCTCCAGGGTTATCACTGGGGCTCGGAGTCTGAACTATAAATCCACTGCTCCTGGTGGCTATTTTTTCCCCCTCTTTGTAACCTTTGTTGTTTATCGTTGTTATTATTGTTGTTGGATAGGACAGAGAGAAATCGAGAGAGGAGGGGAAGACAGGGGAAGAGAAAGACACCTACACACCTGTTTCACCGCTTGTGAAGCCACCCCGCCCCCTGCCGGTGGGGAGCCGGGGGCTGGAACCAGAATCCTTGGGATGGTCCTTGTGATTCACGCCATATGCGCTTAACCCGCTGTGCTACCATCTGCCCCCTTCCACCCCGCAGTAGGATTTTAATGATGGTGTTTCATTTGAATTTAGCCACTGACCCATAAACAGATGAGTAAGTTAATTAAAAGGTCAAGGACCAGAACCTCCAGAAGTCAAAAGAAGGCCCTGCAGCCTATCGAAAGCCAAGTGCCAGTTTTTTTTGTTTGTTTGTTTGTTTGTTTACCTCCAAGGTTACCGCTGGGGCTCGGTGCCAGCACTACAAATCCACTGCTCCTGGTGGCCATTTTTCCATTTTATTGGATAGGACAGAAAATGAAGATAGAGGGGGAGTGGAAGACATCTTCAGAGCTGCTTCACCGCTTGTGAGACGACCCCCCTGCAGGTAGGAAGCCACGGGCTCAAACCGGGATCCTTGTGAGGGTCCTTGCGCTTCATACTATGTGCCCTTAATCCGGCGCGCCATCGCCGGACCCTCTATTTTTTATATATATATGGAAATTGTTTTACATCTGAACCCAGTTAGAAGCTGAACTATATACTAACTCAATTCAACCTCTTGCCCTTCAAGTAGTGTCATCTTTTCATGCAGGTGGAAGGAGGGGAGGGTGGAAAAGCCAAGAGTTGGTGGGGGCAGTCAGGGAGGTCGGTGAGGGACCCCATTTCATCCCTCCTTTAAAACTACGGTTCTTTAAAATTCCTCCTAGAACAAATTTCCTATTCTCAACTAGTCTTAATGTTTCAAGAGGCCAGCAGGATTTGAGCCCCTGAGGCTGTCCTTTTGTTTTCCAGAGTTGTCCATTAGTATATTAACTACTGGAGTTCAGTTTCAGGTCATCTCCTTGCCATCAACACTCTGCCCAGGGCTATTTCCTGCACCCCTGTTCTTTTAGGGCGGGTTTCACTCCCTTCTACTCTTGGGTGGTTGAAGAGGAAGGCCTATGGCCTTCTTAGGGAAGTCACAATGTAAACAAACATTTGATGAGGCTGTTTTCCTAAAAGCCGCCCTTGAGCAGCTTTTTGGAGGTGCAAAATATTCCCTTGGCAGGTGTGGTAGCTTTGAATACAACGGAAGAACATCTTACCACCTCATAATTGTTAATTCAGTGTGCCTAATGGCACCTGTTCAGGAATGTTCTGTCAGCTATGATTTTTGTTGTTGTCACTGGAAGTTCACCATTCTGGGTCGTGTGTGTGTGTGTGTGTGTGTGTGTGTGTGTGTAGAGAGAGAGAGAGAGAGATAGAGAGAGACAGCTCCTGTGCCATGGTACTCCCTTGTGGTATACTGGGGTCTCAAATGGGTCATTTGCATTGCAAAGCAGGCACCCACTCAGGTAACCTATCTCTCAGGTCCCTGTAAATTTAACCATACCCTCAGCCTACTGAGGTTACTACAAATAAAAATGCTGAAATGTGCACCTGTGTAACAAAGAAAGAGCCCTTCTTATTGGCATTTACAGAATGCTTGAAAATTTGAAAGGGAACTTTTATTTGAAAATGTCTGTTACTCAGTATACACTAGAACAATTTATTGAGAGATAAACAAAATCTCTCCCTTTACAACGCTCATCCAAAATTTAACCTCCTTCTCACAACAACCATAGCTAACAATCTAGTATATGGTTTTAAAGCTAATTCAAAGTGATTCCATACATAATGTGCTGTAAAGCATATACTGTATTTTTTTAATAGTTATTTTTATTTATTTATTCCCTTTTGTTGCCCTTTTTGTTTTATTGTTGTAGTTATTATTGTTGTTGTCGTTGTTGGATAGGACAGAGAGAAATGGAGAGAGGAGGGGAAGACAGAGAGGAGGAGAGAAAGATAGACACCTGCAGACCTGCTTCACCACCTGTGAAGCGACTCCCCTGCAGGTGGGGAGCCGGGGTTCGAACCGGGATCCTTATGCCGGTCCGTGTGCTTTGCGCCACCTGCGCTTAACCCACTGCACTACAGCCCGACTCCCAATATACTGTATTTTTAAAAATATTTATGTTCATGAGAGTGACCAGAGCAGTGACTAACCCTGAGGCCCCTGGGGTCCCAAGCATGCTCTGACATGTTGAGCTAGCTCCCAAGCTCCAAACTACTTTTTTTTGTAGTGGTTAGGGGCTTTTAACTCTGAGACAACTTTTTTAGCTAGAAAGAGGACAGAGCACCACAGCACTGAAGCTTCCCAGTGCCACAATACTCCTATGTGGGATACCAGGAGCTTGAACCTATCCAGCAAAAGACATATTCTAAGGTGAGCTATCTCACCAGCCCAAATTAATTGAATGTTAACATCGCAAGAATATGGACACTAAAGATAACCTAGTACTTAAACTAAAATATAAAGCAGGAGAAATAGTTTCTCAGGGAGGGTTCCTGCCTTGTCATGTGGACCTCGGAGGTTCAAATAACCAGCACACCATTCATAGTAGTTAAGTTAATAAAATGATATTATTTTTATGGTTGGGAGGTGGCACAGTGGATAAAGTGTTGGGGCTATCAAGCATGAGGTCATGAGTTTGATTCCTGGCTGCATGTATACCAGAGAGGTGTCTGGTTCTTTCTCCTATCCCTCTCATTAATAAACATTTAAAAAATAAAAAATAAATAGATTGATACTAATGTTTAATCACTAGCTGTGGTTATCAGAAAATCTTATTAACGTCAATTCTTCATTTTCTACCTGCATGAGATCTCTCAATAGTGTGATGTCTTTTACTTTATTTATTTATTTATTTATTTATTTATTGGTCATTAATAGCTAAAGAGTGGAAAACTGAGGAACTCAGCTTTGATCACATCTCAAACTAAGTAAAATTTAAGGATAATCTGGTATACAGACATACCTCTTAATTTACTCTTTATAAATTCAAGAATGTTCAATGAATTAATCAAAAAAGTAATACAGGAGAATTGATGGTGTAATTTGACACTGCTGCATAATCACACTGTTTTCACATATATTTATAAAAATATAAAGTATTTAACTTAATTTTTCAAGTTTTAATATTTTATGTCATAACTATTTGCCTCAATATATTTCATTTTTATAGATAGAAATATTGGGAATTTATTATTGGATTTGTGCATTTGGGACTACTTGGACTTCCTTTATTTTGTACCAATTTACCTTTGAAATTTAGCATAATGTTTGTTCAAATACATAATACATATATGTCTGGAGCAGCTTTTTTTGTTTGTTTGTTTTTTCTGCCAGGGTTACTGCTGTGACTCGGTGCCTGCACTACGAATTCATTGTCCCTGGTGGCCATCTTTTTCCCATTGTTGTTGTTGTTGTTGTTGGACAGGACAGAGTGAAATTGAGAGAGGAAGGGAAGACAGAAAGGGGAAGAGAAAGATAGACACCTGCAGACCTGCTTCACCGCTTGTGAAGCGACCGCCCCTGCAAATGGGGAGACGGGTGCTTGAATTGGGATCCTTGCACTGGTCCTTGTGCGCCACCGCCTGGCCTCGTGGAGCAGCTTTGTACTTAACTCTTGCTATATGTAAAACATCTATTTTACTTCTCTGTGATTAGAATTAATAATATGAGTCAGAATTATGCCCTGCAACAGTATACATTTCTAGCCTAGCCATATTTTAGATTAAATAGGTTATCTGGCCTTAAAAACTAGTTATTCTTAGTGATTTCTTCTCACTTGGGAAAGGGTACCCAGAATTCTGAGCAAACAACTGTGTAACTAAATATATAGTCTAAAAATCGCATATAAATTGGGTTCTTCTCAAAATAAGAGAAAATCATTAGGATCTGATTCTTCTGGAATAACAGAAAACTAAGACAATGATAACTCAATCAGCATTTAGATTATCACCTCAAGATTTCAAACTAAACTGCAAGGAGAGTACATATTATAGTGTTTATACTCTAGAGTGCTGTTATGTCAATTTTCAGTTCATTCTTTTTTTTTTTTTCACAAAAGTGAAAAAAAATGACAACAATAATAACTACAACAATAAAATAACAAGGGCAACAAAAAAAAAGAAAAAAGAAAAGAAAAAAGCCTCCAGGAGTAGTGGATTCATAGTGCAGGCACCAAGCCCCATCGATAACCCTGGGGGCAATATATATTTAAAAATATTTTTCAGTTCAAGTTAACTGTACATTCTCTTGCTAAAGCCAATGCAGATTCTCTGTCATATTGGTATAATTAAAATCCCCCAAAATGTTTAGACTTATTTATTGGCTCAATGATTCCACATCTGGAAGTCTAGAGAAAGGTTTCTCTTCTGTGACTTTGCTGCATATGACATTGTTGTAACTTTTCTCTCCTTTGCTAAATATTCTGCTGCCTTGACTTCAGCATTCGTCAAGATGGACTAGGTTAGAGTGGCAAACGAATCCTGAAATCTAGCATTTTTATCACTGAATAAACATGAAAATATAGTAAATTATTAGAACAAAATGTAATAGACAATGAGAATGTATAGCCTGTAGGGCCTGGGGGAAACTGCTTCAGGCTGTGAGTTCACAGGTTTGGTAGAACATGTTTCTTCTGAGATACTGGTTGAAGGCTCAGCCACTTCCAGGGAGTAGTTTTTGTTGTTGTTTGTTTTTATGGAGTTTAAGAGGGCCATGGCAAACAGTGCATTCCATACCAAAGCACTGCTCCTGTCATAGTCACTAATGTACGGTCAAAGTAAGTCACATGCCAAGCCAGGTGTCACAGTGACATGGGAGCACATGCTTCTCAACATAGTGGATGTTTGGATGTATGTTTCTTCAGAAAGGTGAAGAATTAAGACCAATCATTTGACCTACCACAAAATATATAATACTGCTCAGAATTCATCCCATCCTCTATATCACACTGCCAGCACTTTGGTTCTTCTCTTTGAATTTTTTCCCATATTAGTTTTAAAAAAATGAAAGAAAGAAAAGAAAAGAAAAAGAAATAAAAAAGGAAAAACAGAAACCTCAACTATTAACTGTATTTCATTCTTGTCCCTATCCTGTGCATTCTACACATATATGTCAGTATCATCTTTGTACATCACAAATTCAATTGTTTCTCTCACTGCTATGTTTAAAATTGCTAGCTGTGAAACACACACACACACACACACACACACACACACACACACACACACACACACTCCTTTGCTTGTTATAAGAGATCACTCTACTCTTCTTGTCCTGGCTTTAGTCTCTTTGCCACAGTTTTTAACACTCACCATCTGGTCATGACAGAACTTGTTGTTTACTAAACAAATACAAGACAGAATTCTGTACTTGGAAGATCATACTGCAAGTATATAAACATGTCTGACACAGTTAATACAAAAGAAAAGCTTGGCAAAATAACTGTAAAAGGCCTTATCCGTGGCAATATTATTTTCTAGTTTACTAGACTTTGTTAGCCTAATAAAATAATTGGGAAAGCAAATTACTAGGACAATTTGTCCTCTGAGCTATTTCTAAGACCGAAAAAGTTTATTTTTTCTATTGTGCCCTTTCCTGTCTGTATATAACAATTTTTCTCATGTAACTTTTATCCTGTTTTGAATATCTTGCATAGTCTATATTTCGGTTATTATCCTGAAATTTTCATTTCAGATGACCTATTAAATTAGAACAGAATTCTGGGAAATAGCATTCAGCTTGGTCAAGTTTACCACACATCACAATTTACTACAATAGGTTTGGGGCAATCTGTTCCCATCCTCTTTGTAGAATTTGGTGATGGGAACATTATAATTTATAGAAAAAAGACCAGTGTAGTACCATGCATCATTAAAAAAACATCTAGGAAAGTTCTCAATGAACAAAACACTGAAGTACTTTATGACAAATTATTTTCTTTTTTATTGGGAGTCAATAGTTTTTAGTAAATAATTCAAGATAGCAACAACTTAAGAGTGATTTTTTCAACAAGTTCTGATAATTCAGAAAATTAACAACACTAATATTCCACTCCTCCCCCCAAAAAAATTTATGTAACTTTTGAAAAGTAGTTGTGGCTTTAGATTCTGGTGGTAATTCACAGATGAGTGGACATCAGTTTATCAGAAATCTTCATTAAAGTATTTGCTTTTGTGAATCAATTTTGGACTTCATTTTCATTAAATTAAATGATTTGGAAGATCTTTGATGTCTTTTCTGATTATCCCACTCTGATTTTATGTCCTAGCATATTATATTCTTAGGCATACCAAGAATACCAGAAAGCTAAATTTCTACTTAGAAAAGCTTGAACTTGGTATGGATTTAGAGAAAAAAAAATTTTTTTTCAGTCTTACACAGCCAGGTGGCAGTGTTGCTTCTTAGGTAGTTATCAGAGGTTAGGTTTGGAATTGGGGTTAGGGTGTGAATCTAGTTTGGATTATACTGTTGACCCCAATTCATCTGCACCTCATTTCTTTCCAGTCATGCCACTGAAGCAGAAACATACATCTGCTTCCTTAATTTTTACAAGTATTTTTATCTTTTTAAATATGGCTCTTGATTTCGCAGATGAAAAGGATTTGTCTGATAGATTATATGAGGAAGAATTAAAATAGTTCCTATGGAAAGACATCATCAAGAAAGCAATCCTAAGGCCATTTCAGCAGATTCTGTGAAAACTGATTTGAAACCTACAGCAAAAGAAAACTTTAAGTAGTATAGTTCAATCCATATGACTTCAGGGTAATTAGTGAAACCCCAATTAATCAGAAACTTGCTAGGCAGTAGGGTGATCTGACTAACAGCCTGGGAAGGTACAAAATAGCTGTGTAATGAAGTGGATCTGAGTATAATGTGTAAGATTGCTCCTGGGATTGTACAGAAATCCATTATTTAGACAGATGCTGTATCTTGTGGACAAGAGATCTTTAGAACTGAAAATACTGTATTTTTCCCATCTGATTCTACTTCCTGACTCCATGGACCAAGGATTAAAGAGCAGCACTAAAGAGAATGTTTCAGAAAACTTTCTAAGTCTAATTTGCTATCTGTCATCAAGATGAGGAATATACTGTATTATTACAGGGCTTCGTTGCACATCGTTTGTGATCCTCAGAAAACAAAGCCTGTTTCGAGCAGGAAGAACACTTACTACCCTCCCCCTTTCAGAAGCGATGCATATAAAGCTTCAAGATGTGAACTGTTAGACTGCATTGCAGGCACTAGCAGCACATGAAGCCAGTGTTCTTTCATTTGGGGTACCTACAGGAGTTTCCAGGTATACATACCCAGGTTTTAGCTAAAGATTCCTCTTTAATTTTGCTGACAGTTGAGAATTTCATGTGCACATTAATGGGGAATTAATCAGCTTTGCCAATGACATTAAGCACATTTTTGTCTGAATGAACCTCTCAGAGATAAATAAGTGCAAGCAGCAGCTGTTGCTTATTAAAAATAAGGCATTTTCACTCTAACAACAAGAGTTAGCTGCAGGCATGAGAGAAATAAGCATCTTCCTTGGTGGAAAGACTCCAGAAGCATTCAAATGACTTACCAAAAGATATAGGTATTATCTCATTTGCTTTCCAGCTCTATCACACCTTCCCTCAAAGATCCCATCCATTCATTTGGCCTGGTTTTTCAATGTTGCACTGTAAGGCTAGAATCTTCTCCTTCTGGTCCTGTCTGCTCTCCCACCTGGGAGAATGGCAATGAGGCCAGCTATCTATTTATCAATAAGAAAAATAGTGGTAAATATGAACTATTTTCAAAATCTGTGGAAAACAATCTGTATATATCATTTCATATATTTTAGAAATTACATATAATTACATATAAAATATGTGTTCTATAAAAACACACATTTCAAGCCCAGTTCTGTCACAAAACTACTTAACCAATTGACTTAGTTTATTTAGTTACTGAGATGTTCTATTCTCAGAGTCATAAATTGAGACGGTTCTTCTAATTTCTAAGGTCTCTTCTCACTCCTGAGTTATGACTTGTTCAGTTTCCTGGGGATAGTGCCAGTTCTAGCACCAAAAGCCCCAAGCCCAGGGAAATTTCTCACTCTTGTGGTTTCTGCTACCATTCTATGATTACATGGAAGAAGGAAGCTATGGGGAAGAAGTGAAGTAGGAGATAGATCCTGAAGTATTCAAATAGGTAGGAAATAAAGGATTTCTATCAAAATAGATACACGACCAACAGCATACTGAGGTAGTGATTAGCATGTCACACAGACAAAAAGGATACAAGATAAAAACAGGGAAATAAATGTACATAGAACCATGTTATGGAGAATTAAACATCAGAATTTAGACTCAATGTGAATTTTGATGAAGAGTTCTTACAATGCCATAGAATGTTTGTAAGAGAGTAAAACTACTATAGAGTATCCATTGAATGCTTGCTATTTTCCAAGCTCTGTGCTAATCCTTATTAAATAACACCACTTTTTTGTCATCACTAGGGAATCAGTGCTCCAGGATGGTTTTTTTCCAGAGAGAAATACAGAGACATACATAGACAGACAGGAGAGAAAGATACTACAGTACCTAAGCTTCCGTTACTACTTTGGGGGTCAGGCTGGAACCTGGGTTGTGCACATGACAGAGCCAGTGTACTGTCTGAGGGAGCCATTCACACTAGACTACATGCCTACACACAGAAGTGCAATTATTAGCGCAGTATGAATGGTGGAAAAGGTGATGCTATAAGGGCACTGCCAAATGGAGTCAATGAGAAGGCAACTTAATTTAAATACCGATTTAAATATTTGTCTTTTTAGGAAAGTGTCTATATACTCCATTACAGATCCCCTTACTGCAGCCCCATTTTAAAGAGGAAAGCAAATGTGGGAAAGAAGGATGCGTTTAGAAAAGTACATTTACTTTCATAATGGCAAGGTAATGTGCACTGGGTTAAAATTTAAAAGTAAATGTAATATCCATAATGAGGCTTGAGAAATTATCTTTTTTACAATGAATGAACATATACCTTTCTAATTTTCTTGGGGAAGTTGAATATTTAAAAATAGGCTATACTTTGTATTGCTAATCCTTCTAGACTGTATATATATATATATATATATATATATATATATATATAGTCATGATTTTTCTCCTTATTAATCACTCAGTTGTGGAGAGAGAATAGTGCAAAGTAATTGATTGTTTGAAGTCATTCCATTCTACATTTAAATATATCTGATACTAGAGGAATGGGGGAGTTACACATTGGAAGAATTTTTTAATCTATTCCCTTATGATTAGCAGTATTATAGAAACCATTGTAGAGATGAGATAATGTGTTTCACTAATTGAATTTCATTCTATCAGTTGCATTATGTTCACACAGAAATATTGAAGTGATGAAATTAATTTTAACCATTTGTCCTGAAGACAGAATTAAAAGTATACTTTATCTTTGAGGTTAGGCACTGGCTTTTAAACTTCTTTAGAAGTTCAGATTTCTCTTGAAAATGTCAGCTTTAAAGAAAGTTTCTATCACCAAAATATTTTAGGTAAAATCTAGTAGAAAACAAAGTGCTAACATAGTAACTATGCAAAATAGCTTTCATGGCTGAGACTCCAAGGTCCCAGGTTCAGTCCTCAGCACCACCATAAGACAGAACTAAGCAGTGCTCTGGCAAAACAAAATGAAATAAAACAAAGTAAAATAAAAAAGTAAAAAAGACACACACACACACGCACACCGCACACACACACACACACACACACACACACACACACAGAGAGAGAGAGAGAGAGAGAGAGAGAGAGAGTTTGAACTCCAGGGAACATAATCTTTGGATTTTCTCTGAGATTTATGGGCTCTACACCCCACAGACACTACTGAACCTCTCTGTCCACTACCTCCATGGCTTTTAACTGGACTCAACTTGGCTTCTACTCGGCTTGCCATACATAGATACCTTAACTTTTACTCTTCTGCACCAGCCACCGCACCTCCAGAAGATCCCTCCCTGCACCTTGTGCCCACTTTCTGAGTTTGCCTCCAACCTGTGCCCTTCATAGTTTCCCCCCATTGGCATCTGAGTATTCCCTGATGCTTTCAAAAATATTATATATTTATTTTAATGAAAGAGAGATACAGAAAGAAAGATCCATAGAGAGACCAGACACTGGTCAGCTCTAGTTTATGGTGGTGCTGGGGTGCTGGGGGTTGAACCTTAGGCATATAAGTCTTTTGCTGAACCACTGTTATCTCCCTAGACCTCAGCAACTTTTAATTGGGATTTACTGACTGCTTTCTTATTTTGAAAGAATGCTGTTTATATTATTGTTTTGTGTGCTTTCAAGGAGAAGAAAAGTAGAATGTATTGAACTATGTGGTTTTCCTACTGATGTACCAATTCGGTCATACAACGAGGCATGTTGTTGCTATGTTGAGCATCATAAGCAACTTATTAACTGAAAACAATATAATGATAGAATCAAAGAATAGCCCTACAAAACTGATATTTTGAAATAGTGTGTTTTTAATAAGAAGGGGATTAACACTGAGAATACATTGAAAAAATACCCTACTTATTAGGACAGATATTTGTCACTAAACACACACACACACACACACACACACACAAGCTGTTTCTTTTTATCATGTGGGAATTTTAATTTTTATTTTTGCAGTGTTGTAATAAACACTTCTCAGTTGAAGTGACACTGCATTATAACCTTATAGAAGTTCAAGTGTCTATCATTTCAAACTAGCATCTGTATTAAGCTTATCAAAATAGTTCAGTTCTATCCTCACCATACACTTGACCACTTTTATCTGATTGATCCACCTGCTTCCTTCTTCCATTATGAAAGCAACAAAAGAAAGTAAGCGTTTGGACTCTAAAGAAGTTCCTTGAATGAACTGAACTCAGTGGGGTGAAATTATAAAATAATTTTGTTCTCTCCACATAACATACCTTCCAAATATCTTCCATCCTGTATCTTGCTTGCTTGAATTTTGAAGCTTTTTCTTCACAAGTTTCTCAAAACTTTTGCAGTTACTCTTAGTTATGTAAAGTCTCAATTTCAGACACTGAAAGTTCAAGTCTAATCTAAAATAAAAAAATCTGAGCATCTCATTCAATTTACAGATACTTCTTGTTCTATAGTTGGGGCTGACATGATAAAGACGGAGGTAGGGGAGAGAAAAATGAGGAGGAGGGAGATGAAGGCAAAACAATAGCATCAGGATCTTTAACAGCATCATTTAATGCTTATTGACAACTAAGCTGGAAAGTGACTCACTTTTTTTAAATTTTTGTTTATAAAAAGGAAACACTGACAAAAATCATAGTATAAGGGGTACAACTCCACTCAATTCCCACCACCAGAACTCCATATCCCACCCCCTCCCGTGATAGCTTTCCTATTCTTTATCCCTCTGGGAATATGAACCCAGAGTCATTATGAGGTGCAGAAGGTTGAAGGTCTGGCTTTTGTAACTGCTCCTCTGCTGGACATGGGCCATTGACAAGTCAATCCATACTGCCAGCCCATCTCTTTCTTTCCCTAGTGAGGCAGGGCTCTGGGGAAGTGGAGCTTCAGGACACATTGGTGGGGTCGTCAGCCCAGGGAAGTCCGGTTGGCATCATGGTAGCATCTGGAACCTGGTCGCTGAAAAAAGAGTTAACATATAAAGCCAAACAAATTGTTGACTAATCATGAACCTAGAGGCTGGAATAGTTCAGATGAAAAGTTGAGGGGTCTCCATTTTGTAGATAGTAAGGAGGTCTATTTTAATTATATTCCAAAGGGCCCATGGCTATACTAGGTTTTTTGTTCTTTTTAGTTTTCTGAGTCTGACATCTGATATGCAGGTGAATTCAACTTATTATCTGGGGAGATGATGTCATGGCTGGAAAAAAGACCAGAAAACTGGATTAGGGAAGAGAGTTGCTCCCAAATATGGGAACGGTGTGTAAATATTGTTGACTGTAAACCCCATCAATTTGATCTGATCTGGGGCTCATATTCAGCTTAGGAGCTTGTGTGACCTCTGCATCTCTATAGATCTGAGCTCACATTCTGTGGGCATGAGTAGGAACATTCCAAGCTGTCCCAATTTTAGGACCCATCTTCCTCAGGTGTATCAGAGTATGTTGTCCATCTTCCTTTTGGAGAATGGGACATTCTCTACCATTGTTGATCCACGTTGAGGGCAAGGTCCTATGGGGGCCCCCAAAGGGGTCTATTGTGTTGTTCCTGATAGAGATGACCGGTAACAATGGAGAGAGGGATTTATTCGAGGTCTAGCACCATCATGTCTGTTTGGGAGTCTTAGGACTCCCCCACTAGGGCCCCAGCTGATAGGGTGGACTGTTAGTGATTAAAGAGTTATTGTTAAAGTATGCCAGTCTTTTGCCCTTATTCAGCTTTTGCAGTCCTTACTTTGATAAAGTTCGCTTTGGAGTGACTGAGGGAAGTATAGTAGGAAGTAGGTGAGGAGGGTATCTAGGTCTAAGTAAAATTTATTTCATTGGAAACTTTATGGTGTCTTTTTAGGTCTTTCTACTTGCTTGCTGCATATACTGACTCATTGCAGACTATATTGTCTCTTATACTGCATTATACTGGCAGAAGCAAGTCATTAGGGCACCCTTGCTCACTGAAACATTGGGGAAATGAATACTTCTTTTGTTAGAACATTGCATTGCAAATGGCTTGGCTACTTGGGGGATAAGGAACTGGGATCCTTATTGCAATCAATTGGGTTTTTTTTCTGCTCTCTCTTTCTCTGACAGGACAGAAAAATAGAGGGGGAAGGGGAACACAGAGTAGGAGAGAGACAGAGAGGCATCTTCAGCCCTGATCCATCTCTTGTGAAGGTGGGACCAGGGGTTTGAACCCAGGTCCTTGCTCATGCACTCTCCCAACTAGAAACTGTAACTGTCTCCCAACTAGAAACAGATCCTTTCAGCTTTTTGTCTTTACACTTTTTCAGATAAAAGTTATCATTTCAGTTCCAAGGGACATGTTTTGGCTTCTTTGAAGGGTCTCTAGGAACCATCCCTCTTCCTTGGCTTGAGCTGTGACAATGGAAATAGAAGACATGGCACTGGCCATAGAGAAAGGAAGACACCTGCAGCACTGTTTCACCACTCTTGAAACTTTCCCCCTGCAGGTGGGACCTGGGGGCTTGAACCCTGGTCCTTGTGCTCAACCAGATGTGCCCCCTCCCAGTCTCCTGAAGACTTTCCTTTTTGGCTAGTCTTATTTCTTGTTTTATGTCCTTGAGGTAGATCATCTCAGGGGGTACTGGATTATTATTTTTTTCTTTTTGCCCCCACTTCCTCAGAAAGTCTTACACAGAGGATCTGTTCTTCAAAGCAAACTACTACTACAGGAAATTCCCCATTAAATGTGTAGTAAATTTGAATAAAATTAATAATTTGTGCAGATTTAAAGACTAAATGCTCATGATTATAAAGTATCTTCATATGGCTCAAGAATCTACTAATCACTGAATTGGAAGGGATTTTCAGGTAGGATACAAAATTTGTCTTCTGGAGCCTGAATGCCAAATTAGAAGAGACAAGTAAAGCCAGGTATCTTATTCACCTGGGTGTGCCAGCGGCACCCTGAGTTCCTGGCAGAGCAACTCAATGATATTTATTAATTGAACAAATTTGAGTTAAATGATTCCTTTGAAGCTTCTGAGAGCAAAACTTGGATCAAAAATAAAAGTCACAGGGAGGTAAATTCTAGTTAAGCAGAAGGTAAAATACCCCATGAATTGCAGATGTACGAGAGAGACTTCCTGGAGACACAGTGAGATACTACACCTGTTTAAGCAGAAGGTACCTTAAAGTCTGTGAGACTGTAAAAACAGTCCTTATACCAGAGGGGACTAGAGAGGAAATCCAAAATGTTTCTGCTCTACTAGTTCTAAGATGTTATCATTATTTTATAACTTTCCAGTTATATTTTATTTTCTTTTTAAAGTTTTCTTGCCACCAGGGTGATTTCTGGGACTCAGTGACCACATGACTCCCCCATTCCCAGCAGCCACTTTTTTCTTTGAGATAAAGGGTGAGAAACATAAATAGAACAGGAGTGAGAGACAGAAAGATGCGCTGCAGCACCACTCCACTGCTCATGAAGTTCCCCTACAGCCACTCCCATGTAGTGGCCCAAGTCTCGCACCCTGGCCTCTGAGCACATGGTGATTGATCTATGTGCTCTACTGGATGAGCCACCACCCAGCCTCTCTCACTTGTATTTTTTAACACAAATAAGCTTGCTTAATTGCCTGGTTAATATATATATATATGTATATATATATATATATATATCCTCTTTCTCTACACACATACACACACACACATACACACAGAGTTAAAATTATGTTTGCAGTGTTTCCTGTACAATTTAGAAAATTTTGATGACCTTTAATTTGAGAAAGAAGGCATACATTTCCCTCTTTTTCTCCTGATTATTAGGGAAGTTGGTCTCTAAAATAGTAGCGGTACATATGTCTTGAAATACTTCAAATTAAGACTGTGATTATATAACCAATTTATCCTAATGAATCCAAATCGTAAGTGAGGTCTCCGTGAACTACAGCAACTTGTAAGTGTCTGCCAAGGCTGTATAACCATTTCATTTCCTCTTGGACTAATTTGATTTCTTCCCACCGCTTTCACTACCACGGATCCACACATGTAATTGATGCATTACCTCAAATACCATAAAATCTTTTATTATCTGTGTTGATCAAATATTGTGTCAAGTATGTACTTATATTTAATATTAGTCTTTACATAATGTTTATTTTAACCCAAAAGCATATTGTGGAACCAGGCAATAACCTGCAAGGTACAGCACACACCTTGTCTTCTTTTCATCTCTCTTTCTCTCTCAAAATAAGAAAGAAATAAACGGTCCACTTAGCAGAGAAGTTAAGGCCCATGTTCAGCAAGGAAGCAATTACAGAAGCCAGACCTCCCACCTTCTGCATCCCACAGTGACCTTGGGTCCACACTCCCAGAGGGTTAAAGAATAGGAAAGCTAGGGGTTCGGGTGGTAGTGCAGCAGGTTAAGTGCACGTGGTGCGAAGCGCAAGGTGCGTAAGGACCGGCGTAAGGATCCCGGTTGGAGCCCCTGGCTCCCCACCTGCAGGGGAGTCACTTCACAGGCAGTGAAGCAGGTCTGCAGGTGTCTATCTTTCTCTCCCCCTCTCTGTCTTCCCCTCCTCTCTCCATTTCTCTCTGTGATATCCAACAACAATGACATCAACAACAACAATAATAACCACAATAATGATAAAAAACAATAAGGGGAATAAATAGCCTCCAGAAGCAGTGGATTCGTGGGGGCACCGAGCCCCAGCAATAACTCTGGAGGGGAAAAAAAAAAAGAATAGGAAAGCTATCTGAGGAGGGGATGGGATACGGAGTTCTGGTGGTGGGAATTGTGTAGAGCTTTACCCCTCTTATCTTATGGTTTTGTCAGTGTTTCCTTTTTATAAATAAATTAAAATTAAAGAAATGTAGTAGTTTTTTTAAAATTCATGAACACATGACTTTGTTGTATGAGGGGTAAAAGTTGCCATAGTACACTCTAGAAATCTCTTCAATTATGATCAAAATGTGTAAGTTCATAGATAGTGTGTGTGGAATCCCAAATCCAAATTATACTCAAAATAATCACTGGCCTTCTAAGATGGACTCTTTGCCTTCTCGTATTCTGTAGACTCTTCAAACTTCCACCAAGCTCTCTGCTTCTTCCATAGAGCCATCCCCAATGAACACAGTTTCCATATACGATGATCCTTTTCTTTCTTTCTCCCTCTCTCTCTCTCCTGTTTTGATCATTTTCACATGGTCGACAACTAGTTAAT
Source organism: Erinaceus europaeus (assembly GCF_950295315.1). Taxonomy (NCBI): domain Eukaryota; kingdom Metazoa; phylum Chordata; class Mammalia; order Eulipotyphla; family Erinaceidae; genus Erinaceus; species Erinaceus europaeus. The sequence continues at coordinate 106,608,554 of NC_080185.1, read as the reverse complement.
CACAATAAAATGCAATTGCTAATAACTAACCTTTTGTACTAGCTCACTGGCTAAAGGAGGTAGCACATTATATTACTTTCTTTTTTTTTCTGGATTTCAATATATTTGACTTTGTTAATTACCCTATGTATTTTTTTTTTAATTTTTTATTTAAGAAAGGATTAGTGAACAAAGGCATAAGGTAGGAGGGGTACAACTCCACACAATTCCCACCACCCAATCCCCATAACCCACCCTCTCCCATGATAGCCTTCCCATTCTCTAGCCCTCTGGGAGCATGGACCCAGGGTCGTTGAGGGTTGCAGAAGGTAGAGGGTCTGGCTTCTGTAATTGCTTCCCCGCTGAACATGGGCGTTGACTGGTCGGTCCATACTCCCAGTCTGCCTCTCTCTTTCCCTGGTAAGGTGTGTCTCTGGGGAATCTGAGCTCCAGGACACATTGGTGGGGTCTTCAATCCAGGGAAGCCTAGTCAGCATCCTGGTGGCATCTGGAACCTGGTGATTGAAAAGAGAGTTAACATACAAAGCCAAACAATTTGTTGAGCAACCATGGATCCCAAGTTTGGAATAGTGGAAAGGAAGTGTTAGGGAGGTACTCACTGCAAACTCTAGTGTAATCCTGCTTTCAGGTATATATTTTGCAGTAGTTTATGGATACGTGTGAACATAAGCTCTCTCTCACAGAAACTGGTGTATGTCTAGGTTATGGGACTTTGTTAGAAAGTGATTTATATTACTTTCTAAGGGCTTTGTCTGTCTCTTCTGTGCCTGAGAGTGGTGAGGGTGTAACTCAGATAATCCATCTCCTGAGGATCTCGATGTAAGAAAACACTGATATTCTGCCTCAGCATATGTGCCTGAGGGATTATTAATAAAGCAGGAACATATTTTACTTCTCTAACTGAGCATTCAAAGACCCGAGAAGCATTCACAGGCAGAGATTTAATCTAGGGACCCGCAGAGGCGAGTGCCACTGCTGAACTGTGCAGTCATTTGTCTGCTTCATGGACTTCTGCTGCCCATGTCGCCCAGGCAGCAGATCTCATTACTGAGCAGATGACTCAGAGACTGAATGAAGGGAAGCCCTCCCCTTCATACCTGTGACCAGTGCCATGTGCTCTTCCTGTCCATTTCTTCTCCCTAGATCCAGCATTTCAGCACTCACAGTCACTATCAGTCACCATGTGGCTGCCCACAGCAACTACAACTGAGTGATTGTTGGACTCTTCCCTTTCTTTTTTCCTTCTAATTTCTAGTACTGTTTGTTTTTTAACTTTAGTGCTCTCTGCCTATGTTTACAGAGTTTATTTTGAGGTTGCTGTTTACTGGATTTCTCTTTTCACATATCATTCAATTTTTTTCTTTCTTTCTTAGGCTTCACAGAATTATTATACAAAGTTTAGTTGTTATATATTTCCTAAAAATTGTCAGACTTTCAAGAACCCAGGTAAATTGCTTGGTTTAAGTGAATATGCGCAAGTTTAGTCGACTTGTATTAAGGCTTGTCAGTCCTGGCTTAGTGGAAAGATTTATGAATTCATTGTTAAGCATTTTTTGTTTGTTCATTTGTTTTACTTTTTTGGGGGGGGGAGTTAACAGATCATAGTACAATTGTTGACACATGGGTACAATTTCTCATCTTAACGTGATAGGTGTCTATAAAGCACTCTCACCCCAACTTGGGTCTCTTTATACCACCGTCCTGTACCAGGACACCAAAGTTCCCCCAGCTCCCTCTCTGCCTTCCTCCCCCAGAATTCCATGCTTTGACTCAATGCACCACACCCAGGCCAAGTTTCATTTTGTGTTTTCCCTTTCTGCTCTTGTTTCTTAAGTCACCACTATGGGTGAGGTCATCATTTTATGGGATCATTCCGTCCCATCATCACAGGAGAGAGAATGATGGAGAAAGGAAGGGGGAATTTCAAGAAAGAGATTGAGGCTGAGGTTGTAAAAAGATCATAGTAGAGGTTGCAGATGAGAGCGAGGACCTATGTATAAATCAGAGGCCACACTCAGCCAGATGTCAGCCCTTAGGAGGATGGCTTGCTGTGGGCTCAGAGTCCGATGCTCAGCGACATTCAGACCATCATGAACCTGACTGGGAAGTCGCAGAATTGGCAAGTTGGAAGAGATCCTGTAGGATCCCTAATACAAATTGAAATGCCATTTCCCAACAGCCTGGTGGGGTGGGGCTTGGCTGTGGAAACAGGTTGGATTTTATTTTAAAAAGATAACAAATGAATCTTTCTGCTGTACTCAAGCTTTCCAAATAAGGTTCCTACTTACTGCATGTGGAGGCAAGTCTACAGCTGCCAAGAACCCTTGTGTTGCACTTGCCTGCTTCACAAGAGGTGAAGCAGTCCTGCAGGTGTCTCTCTGTCTCTTTCCCTCTCTATTTCCCCTTTATTTCTGTCTCTATCCAAAAAATAACTAAGTGAGTAAAATATTAAATAAAAGAAATTATGAAATGCTTCTGGGCTACAAGACGTTTCTGTCTCTATGGAAAGGAATGAGAAGTTGCAGATATTTGGAGAGTGATGGGAAAGTCAAATTTCCTTCTCTTTTACAAGGAGGTACCGTACGTTCAGGTGCCTCACTCATATCTAGAGCCAGCACAGCAGCTGGCAGCAGTTACCCAGGCATTTGGCCAGAAGGCAGATGAGGCTGGCTGTGAACTACCATTGGCGTGTGTGTGTAGTTTCCAGTCTTTCTGAAGAGGCTGTGTTTGAACCTGACGGGGAAGTAACTGAGAAGGGCATCAGGACCACAGACAAATCAAGGATCACCACGATTAGACAGAGGATTTGGGGTTGATAAGCGAGAGCTGACCAGTGCTCTGGTGAGAGAGAGAGAAAGGCTCTTAATGCAGGTCATCAAAAAAAAGCATGGTAAATATTATATTACATTAAAAATGTCCCATCTGTGTTTCGTGGAGATAGCTCAGTGTTTCAGAGCACAGGGTTTGCATGTCCAAGGCACCTGGCTCAATCTTCAGCATTGCCATTAGCCAAAACTCTGTGGTACTCTGGTTTCTTTCATTCATTTGCTCCCTCTGTGCCTCTCTCTCTCCAATCAAAATAAATGAATATGGTTTTAAAAATGTTCCATGTGGAGAAAGTACAATTGTCAACAAAAACTGTAGGTAAAGGGGGGGGAAGGAAATGTTGGTACCATCAGTACAGTACTATATGGCCAAAAAAAGCCCAGACTCACCACATGTCTCCACAGCAGTGAGGCGAGGGACTCCTGGTAACATGCAGCATTTTATACGTCTTTCCTCTTGTCTAATTCCATACTCAGAATCTGATAGTCTACTATTCTGGTGTCTAGAATACCATGGCTTCTGGGATAAAAGGGGGATGTGCCAGAGCTGGATCTACTACATGATCTGCTTGACAATGTGATTCTTCGTCGTAAATTCACTTTCTGTCTTCCTGTGCCAGCTCTGTGAGCTTTGGCTACACCCTGGGCACAGCTGACTCTGAGGCACTGTGGCGAGGCAAACCATTAGTGCAAATGATTTGATTTTCTTCTCAGCATGAGGTAGGGTGCATGTACGAATTTGAAACCACGGAGACTTTGCCGCTGCCTTGACAAAACCGAATGCAGTGGAAGTGACTCTGGGAGCTGAGGAGAGCCCTGTGTGGGTCACTCAGCTTTAATTTATGGTTCAGAATAATGTTGTCAAACAAAGAAGCCTGACTACTTCGCATCTACAGGTTTAGAGGGACCATGTAGATAGAGAAATCACATGAACAGGGCCTGAGATGGTATGAAGAGAGGAGACTGCCTTCTGCTCCTCCAATCCTCAGTCCCTTCCTGTGACACCAACTGAAGACCACATGACTGAGCCTGAAACAGAACCACCCACCTGGGCTATTTGTTAATTCCTGGAGCATAGATACTGTGTGAGAGAATAAATGACCTTTGTTGCTTTAAAGCATTAAATGTTAAGGCAAGTGTGTGTGTGTCTCTGTGTGTGTGTGTGCGTGCGTGTGCGTGTGCGTGTGCGTGTGTGTGTGTGTGGCACTAAGGATTTAGATGTGTGTGATCATGCTGCTCCCGGGCCAGATTTTTCCTTCAGATGAGAGACAGAGAGGGAGGGAGACACCACAGCAGTGGAGCTTCCCTTGGTGCCATGGCTCTTCACATGTGGTATCAGAGTTAGAAACTGGGTCATGAAATGATTTTTTGAAAGTCAGGAACATTTAGATAGAAAGACATGGGGATGGGGGTGGGGGCTGGGTTTCTGAGCCTGTGAAGGAAAAAGACCAGGGGTTGGGCTGTGCTTGTAAGAAATGGTTAAGTCTTCCCTTCAAAGGAACATGAATAGAATAATCATTCAGCACAAAAATATTTTTATATAAATTGTTATCTATAGCCACCTGTGATCATTAGTTCTGTATTCTTTCTATCAGATAATAGTTATTTGCAGTGCTTGCTAATCTTCCAGTAGAGACCCTCAGACTTTCTTCCTTTGTTTAGTTAGATACCAGGGAGATTGTGATCTCTGAAGCCCAGTCCACGGTTAGAGGAGACAGTTCTGTGTCAGGTATAAAAAGATGGGAAAAGGGTGGGAACGGGGTGGGGGGCTGCTGCCTGACTGCCACTATTAGCTGCATGCCCTTCTGCAGAAGAGTAAATGTCTTGCTTCAACTCCTTATCATTTGCCTTGACAAATAATTTTAATTGGATGCCATTTAACTGGACAGCAGTGCTGAAGTTACCAGGTCAGCACCACCACATTTGGCCTCCTGGTGGCCAGCTGGGCATCCTGTTGCCCTGGCCATTTAGCTCTGCCTTTTTCTTTTAAAACTTGATTCCAACTGGAAATCGGCAAGGGAAAGGGCGACTCTCTTAAACTGTTCTGTATCCTGCATGGACCACACTTGATGCTGACCACCTACAAAGAGCCACATCATTCACAGTTTGAAAGCCACTGCCCCCGATCCAGTCTGAGGCTTGATCAAAACTGTCCAGGGGAATCCCATCATCTGTAGCCATATGTAGAATCCTTTTCCCCCCAATATTTATTTATTTATTTATTTATTTATTTATTGTACTTGTTAGGACAGAAATTGAGAGCAGGAGGGGAGACTGAGAGGGAGAGCAAAGCACCCACAGCACTGCTTCACTGCTGGTGTAGCTTCCCCCCTAGGGGCAGAAGGGAGTTGGGGGCTTGAACCAAGATCCTTGCATATGGTAATGTATGCGCTCAATTGGCTGTGCTACTGCCTTCCCCCCACATGTGGAATCTTAACATTTATGAGGCCATGGAGCACTCTTCAGCCAAACCCTGGTCCAAAGCTTTCCTTGTATTTATGCCTGTGATCCTTGTAATACCTCCAGGAGACAGGGCCCATAATCATTAGGCAAGGCTGCCATACTTTTCCAAGGTCACCACCAACTAAGAGAAGAGGCTAAAGTAGGAATGATCCAAACTGTCTGGGTCTGGGGCCTGTTCTGGTAGCTATTACACTTTACTGCACCTGAGTAGACTCCCGGCTCTGAAACAAAACTGCTTGATGGTTGTTTCATGTAGATAACCAACTAAAGAGTTAGCACAAATTGTGGAGTGCCCGTGTACATATGATCTGAGTCTCTCACTAAGTCCTGTGACCTCAGGTTCCTCTGAAGGGGTCTTTTTAAAAAATTCATTAATTAATTCCCTCTGAACCTGCCTTTTAAAAAAAATGATGAATTAATTTGGCAGAGTTAGGATCTTGCATATAAGCAATTTCACTACAGCCAGATTGATATTTTTTTTTATTTTGACAGAGAAAGCAAGAGAGGCACCACAGTGCCAGAATTTTCCCATTTGTCGTGTGGTGCAGAGGTTTACACCTGGGCCACACGCAGAGCAAGGCACACTCTACTGCTGAGCTATTTCTCTACCCCTGAACCTGCCTTTTTACGATGGCCTTAAGGGGGAGCTAATAATGCCCAACTTTTAGGTTTAAATTTGATAGTATGTTAGATGTATTGATTTGTTTATGGGAGAGAGAAGGAGACCCAGAGCAGCACTTTGGTACAAGCATGCTGAGGATTGCACTCAGGGCCTTGTGTGTGCCAATTGTGCCACCTTTTGGGCTAACAATTTTGATAGCTTAAGAATCTGACACCTCTAATGACAGATGAGTGGCTAAGAAAGTTGTGGTATATATACACAGTGATTACTCAGCTGTTAAAAATGATAAAGTAATCTCCTTGGCCTCATCTTGAGTGGCACTTGAAAGAATCATGTTAAGAAAAAAAGTCATGTTAGGTGGGATAAACCAGAAGGAGAAGGATGAACATCAGATGATCTCACTTATTAGGAGGAATTAAAGAAAGAAGAACAGAAAAGGAAAACACACAGTGAAACTTGGGCTGGGTTTGTTATATTGCACCAAAGCAAAGGACTCTAGGAAAGGATGAGAGGGCAAAGGAGAGATTAGAGAGGGGATTGGGGTCCTTGTGCATGGTGGTGAAAAGGGATCTAAGTTGGAGGTGACAGTGTTTTGCAGACACTTATCATGGTGAAATGAGAAACTACCCATGTGTCAACAACTATTCTGTAAACCAGTACCCCCACCCTGATAAAATGATAAAGAAGAACCTGGCACCTCACCTGTACTGGTATCTACAATTCTTTAGCCAGTTAACTTGTGATGGCTGTCGAACTAGCAGCTGATAAAGCAAACCTCAGTGTGGGGTTAAAGACCAAAGGGAAATACAAGAGCACTTGTCAGTTGAGTCCCCATGTGTCATGAGGCTCACTCACTATTCTACAGTGGAGATAGAGCAGCCACAGGGTGGACTTCTGTGAGCAGAGTCGAACTAACTTCAGCCTGGTTGTTGGAAGAGATGGGATGAATGAATCTTCTTTTCTACAGTCTCTGCTCCCAGTTGCTCCCAATTGGTATGGTTCTCGTATTTCATTCATTCATCATTCATTCATTCATTCTTGAGATAATGTTGACTTGAAAAACTGCATGTTTTCAGTAGACCACTTCACTTCCCTTTAAACTACGTCTTGACACCCCTCACCCACCACCCAGTTCTGCAGTTCAGTGATCACCCTTCTTTTGCTCCCCTCTCCAGTCTCCCCCTTTGTAACCTTAACCAGCTCTGCATCAGTCTTATGCTTTGTTTTCAACTTGCTGTCTGTTTTTATTTTATTTATTTTTTTATTCCAGAAAAGCCAGTTTCTCTACCAAACATGAGCCTAAGGTATGAAGAAATGGTGAGGCCTGGTGCTCATCTAAGAAAGCGCAGATAATCCTGGAACCCCACCTCTCCAGAGCCCTACCCAACTAGGGAAAGATAGAAACAGGCTGGAGGTATGGATCGACCTGCCAGTACCCATGTCCAGAGGAGAAGCAATTACAAAAGCCAGAACTCCCACCTTCTGTACCCCATAATGATACTGGGTCCATGCTCCCAGAGGGATAAAGAATAGGGAAACTTCCAATGGAGGGGAGGGGATATGGAACTCTGGTGGTGGGAATTGTATGGAATTGTACTCCTCTCATCCTGCAATCTTGTCAATCATTATTATATCAATAAAAAATAAAATGATAAAAAGAAAGAACAAGCAAAATGATTTAAATATATTTATTAAAAGAGAAAAAAGGAAGGAAGGAAGCAAGAAGGAGGAAATGAAGGAAGACAGGAAGAGCCACTGGCCCTAGTGCTGCAGCACAAACTCCTCCTAAACTTGCTGTAGTGCTCACACGGTCATAGTCTGGGGGGAGGGGATGTCTTGCCTCAGGGATCTTGAGGGGACCTTTACTACAGTTGATCATCATGCCCTGGACTTACCTTGTGCTGCCACCATATTCTCTGCGTGGTTTATTTCATGCCTTTTACTCATTTAGGTCCAGCTCTTTCTTAAAACATGGGGGGAAAAGAGTTTAATCATAAAGCACTTGGGCCGAGCCTAGAAAAGCACGCTGATATTCAAGCTACCATACGATAAAGTATATTAGTAAGTGAATCCATTCCCAAATCATCAGCTCCTATATATTTTTTTCTCACCTACAAATGCTTTCAAATAAGTTATCTTTTCACAGCACTACAAATTCTCTACCTAATGGTATACATTTCATATGGGAACAAATTGTTCTGGTTGTCTCTTCAGACAGCGTGTTGCTGGCTATAACCCTGGCTCTGCTGGTGTTTATTACTGCAAGCAATCTTATCTAAAAGAGAAGAGGAGGGAGTCATGTTTTCATCATTGAGTTTGTTGATGCCTGAGGTTTATAACCGTTCCAAAATATTGTTTGTTAGCTCCCTTTGATGCGTCCAAAATATTTTCAAATTCTGCAGATTATTTTCTCTGTGAAGTGTATAGAAACAAGCATATACCCTTGCATACCTAGTCTTGATCTATCTGGTACTTAATCTTGTTTCATTCTCAAACCAGCCATGCTCCAGGTGATAAAGGCCTAATGCACCAGAGATGTTTACTCTGTGGTTTACATGGCTGCGTTATGCCATTATGTAATGAAGATTCTTTGCTGGAGTTAAAGAGGACTGATATGATAAATTCTCAGGGGCTTGTGGGGGGATAGGCTTGGGGATGGGCCAGAACCAAGACTAGCTTTCTTTTTAATTTTTTTAAATATTTATTTACTTATGAGGGATAGAGAGAAAGGAGGACAGAGAGAACCAGAGAGTTACTCTGTCTGGCGTATGTGATGCAGGTGATTTAACATGGGATCTCATGCTTGAAAGCCAGGTATATTGCCTACTGTTCCACCTCCTGGGCTGAGGCAGGACCTATGGCCCAGATGACATTCCAGAAGTGAAATCCTTGAGGGCACATGCTTCCCTGAAAACAAAGAGTTTGCCTGCTCACACACCCCAAACTGGACCTGAATTGTGTACTTAGCTCAGGCTACTAGGGTCCCCAGTGGGGCTTCCCACCCTGCTTGTTCCCACCTAAAGTTGGAGGTGAGGTGTGGAGGTGCAGCCTAGTCAAGTCATTCAGCTCAGACCCTGCTTCTAGAGCACCTATGCAAGTGGGTTTCTTTCTTTCTTTCTCTCTTTCTTTTTGTATTGTTGACAGAGAGAAATGGAGAGAGGAGGGGAAGACAGAGAGGAGGAGAGAAAGACAGACACCTGCAGATCTGCTTCACCACCTGTGAAGCGACTCCCCTGCAGGTGGGGAGCTGGGGGCTCTAACCGGGATCCTTACACCCTTCCTTGCGCCTTGCGCCACGTGCACTTAACCAGCTATGCTACCACCTGACTCCCATGGGTTAGTTTCAAAGACAGAGGTTGCCAGCCTGCTCAGAGTGAAGGCTTGGGGTCACGTAGAAGCTGTTCCTTGTCACTTCACAGTCACACTGCTGTGGAGAGATGGGCTCTACTAGTCTCACAAGTGTGAAGCACTGGCCCAGCAGCTTACTAAGGCAGCTCACACCAGTGAATGAACATGATGTTTTTACTTTACTTCTCAGAAACAGGGTAGCTTTCAGAAGCTGGTCTGGAAAATAAAGGCTGTTGATGTCCTACCTCCCAGGGCTTTTATTTCTTCTAACTTCATAGGGTTTGTTTGTTTGTTTTCTGTCCCCAGGTTTCTTGCTGGGACTCTGTGCTTACATAACAAATCTACCATCACTCTCAGTGGCCATGCTCTGGTGAACTCTATAGCCACCCAGGTACCAGGATTTCATCCTTCTGAAGACAAGCCAAATTTAGGGCTCCCAGAAGGAAAGCAGCCGCCTCTGCGCCAGCAGAGCAGCCCCAATGAAACACATCCCCCCCCCCCCAGCCTCAATCTCTTAGGGTAGGGTGGGAACACTCCTGGAATTGCAGTTGGGTTCTGTGTTCTGCAGCAGATCAATCTTGCAAACAGACCTGCTGAAGTCTCAAGCTTTCAGGCTTACTATGTTAACTCATTTCTGCACAGGAACTGTGAGGGCCCTGTGTCGTCAGCTGCATTCATAATGAAAGTGGAGTAGAAGAGTTCTCAACAGGCTGACATTCATCTTGTCATTTTCTCTTGTCACGTAAAAATAAGTAGAGCTTGAAGGAATCATGTTAAGTGAGATCAGCCAGAAGGAGAAGGCTGAAGACCAGATGATCTCACACACAGATGGAACTTCAGAAGCAAGGGGAAAAAGGGCAAAACATAGGGTGAACCTTGGACTACACCTGGTCTGTTGCTGCAAGGTTAAGGACTCGGGGGCATGCAGCAGGAGGGCACTGATGGGTTATGGGGACACAGTGCACGATGGTGGATGAAGACCTATGTTGGGGGTGGGAAAGATAGGAAATTGTACCCATGTGAGAACATCTGTCTTATAAATCATTATTTTTCTAATCAGACTATTAGAAAAAAAACACACTAAAAAAAGTAGTACAAAAGTAGGATGCTAGCAAATAGACAGGATTGGGGACAAAACAAAGAGGAAAATACAAAACTTTATTTCTGCTATAAGATGAATAGCAGCTTTACTAAAATTACTATATTGACCTGTAATAGTCAGTGTTATTACACTGCTTACTTTACCCCTATTATTCGGATACAAAACATCACACAGTATTTCAAGTACAAAGGCTAATATTTACAATGCCATGCTCTGTTTTCAGTCCTTTCCATGGAGTATATCTTTCAATCTTTACAGTAGTTGTACAAGGTAAATGTCACGTTCCCAGGTGAGTAAGTAAAGCTCAACAACTGGGTAGCTTTCCTAAGGTCCCATCACTACTAGAAGGCAAGGCTGGACTTCGAGTTCTGTAAGATGAGAGCCGCTGAGTCCCTAGCCCCCGCCTCTCTCCACCCAAGCTGCAGACAGAGCACTTAATGGAAGTGATCAAGCGTGAAATAGAAGCAAGCTTATTTCTTCCTCTTTTAAAAAAATGTTCTTTATTTGATAGGAAAGAGAAATTGAGAGTGGAAGGAGAGAGAGAATGAGAGTGAGAGAGAGACCTGCAACACCACTTCATCCCTCATGAAACGACCCCTCCCTCCACCCACAAGTGGGGATCAGGGGCTTGAACCCAGGTCCTTGTGCATGGTGATGTGTATGCTCAACTGAGTGTCCCACCACCCTGGCCCAGAAGTAACCTTATTTCTGACACTGACACTTAGTTTGTTTTGTTGTCACTGTGACGTCACTGCTCCAGGCTGACTTTTTTTCTACTAGAAAAAGAGACGAAGACAGAAACAGAGAGGCTAATACCACAGCACTGAATCTTATTTCAATACGGTAAAGGCCTGGTTTGAACATGGCTGTGCACAGGGTGTGACAAAACGAGCTTGCTAGCCAAGTGGAGACCGTCTGACACTACAGAATACATCTGAGACATATCACTTAAAAGTCCAAGGATTTGGTCTAGGGGGACAGCATCATGGTTCTGCGAAAGTCTTTCGTGTCTGAGGCTCTGAGGTCCCAGGTTCAATCCCCACCACCACTATAAACCAGAGCTGAGCAGTGCTCTGGTTTGTCTTAGTCGCTCTCTATCCTTTTCTCTGTATCTCTCTCATAAACAAAGTTTTTTAAAAAATTCAAGGACTGGGAGTCGGGCGGTAGCACAGTGGGTTAAGCGCATGCAGGTGGCACAAAGCCTAAGGACCAGCATAAGGATCCTGGTTCGGGCCCCCGGCTCCCCACCTGCAGGGGCGTCACTTCACAAGTGGTGAAGCAGATCTGCAGGTGTCTGTCTTTCTCTCCCCCTCTTTGCCTTCCCCTCCTCTCTCCATTTCTCTCTGTCCTATCCAACAATAATGACATCAATAATAAAACAACAAGGGCAACAAAAGGGAATAAATAAATATTTAAAATTTAAAAAAAATTCAAGGACTAAGACTACTTTTGATTTTTTAATCTTCTTATAAAGAGATTTTATTATTTAACATGTCATTTATTTTAATAAGGTAGAGATGATAGATAGACAGACAGGCAGACAGAGATGATAGATAGACTGACCAGGGTAGTGCTCAGCTCTAGCTTATGGTGGGACTGGGGGTTGAACCAGGAACCTCGGAGCCTCAGAAATGAAAGTCACTTGCATGAACTGTATACTATCTCCCCAGCTTTGGTTTCTGATCTTGGGTAAGTCCGGTGGTTCCTCCGTTGTCATTGTATAGTTATAATGCATACATTTTCTGCACCAGAGAATTGTGGCCTGGGGTTTCACAAAGAGAGGTACAAATTTATACAAATATTTGTATAAAGAAATTTTAGGAGGGTATAAGGTGGAAATTACACTTGTTATATGTTTAATAAATCATCCTAATTAAGGAGAAAAACAAAATCAAAGGAAATATGATCCATTAGGGGATGAACAGACATATGATTCTATAAAAATCTAACCACTCCTTTGCAGCCGAATCTCTTCATTTCATTACTCTCAGGTCCAGCATTTAGCCTTACTAATTTAGTCACAATCCTTGTTTAGCTAAGGACTTTGAAGCCATTTCATGCTTCAGTGCAGAAAGGTAATTAATGTTGGGATTTTGACATTTAAAAATACACGTAGAGGATTTAATAACATTGATGTAATTACAATGCTTTAAGTGGTTGTTTCTTTTCTTACCTCTGCAAAGTAATTGTAATCGAGTCTGATGCTCCTATTATCATTGCTTTTTAAATTATAAACAAGGGAATTTCCAGTGTGGGGAATGTATCCTAATTCAAATTAGGCATAACATGTAGAATATTCAGACTCAAGGAGCCATGTTGCCTTTGCTTCCTTTCATTCCAACATGAAAGAGAAACACCTACTTCCAGTTAGTCCCCACACCACTCACACGTGTATTTGCCTAAATGCTGTGAATTACTTATTGGGGAGTGTCACAGGGGACGCCACTTAAACCATGGATGACTGATAAACCCTTTCTCATTATTTGCGCGACTGAATGAACCTGTGACTCCACCTTGAGATTGGTATTCATCATTGGCCAGACCATAAAAATACTCAAAAGAAACCCTCTGCTTTGTAGGCAGTTGCACACTCTAGCTTTAGAGCCTAGAAAGTAGCTCGTCACACAGAGTGTGTGTCCTCCATGTGTGAAGCCCTGGGCTAAATCTCCATAGTGGCCAGCGTCACAGCTGAGTAATGAAAGGAGCTCTATGGGCAGTGCGCCAGCACTTGATGCTTCTCCCTCTCTCTAAAAATATAAAGAATGAATTGGGTGTGCGGTGGCTATAGGTTCCTTCCACATATGCTATAAGGTCCTGAGTTTGATGCCACTAACTGCTTACAAATAAAATCTAATAAGGTAAAGAATAAGCTAGCTTTGTTATTAATACAATATTACGGGGTCTCTATCTGTTTCAAGCAGGTTCCTCATACAGCTAGCTTATAGACGTATATGCCTTAGTGTTTTTTTTTTCTGTCAGAGCACTACTCAGTTCTGATGTATGATAGTGCTGGAGATTGAATTTGGGACTTTGGATTCTCAGGCATGAAGGTATTTTGCAGCAACAATATGTGGTCTCCCCACCCATGCATTAGATCACTTTTAAAAAGCAGGAGATATCCTCTTCACCTTGTCACAGCTCTCTCTCTCTCTCTCTCTCTCTCACACACACACACACACACACACACACACACACACACACATACACACACACACATACACACACACACGTAAGCATTTGGGTTATCTTCTGAGTTTTGAGGAACATGCATATTTATCATTCTTTTAAAGTTATTATTTATTGGATAGAGAGAGAGGGAGGAATCAAGAGAGAGAGAGAAATCAAGAGGGAAGAGGTAGAAAAAGAGGGAGAGAAGGGGGAGAGGGAGAGAGAGAGAGACCTGCAGCACTGCTTCTCCACTTGTTAACCTTCCCCTCTGTGGGTGGGGACTTGGGTCTTGAACCTGAGTCCTTGTGCATTGTAATATGTGTGCTCAACAAGGTGTGCCACCACTTGGTCCCCTATATTTATCTTCTTGACTGCAAGAAAGAAAGAAAACATATAAATGTTATATTGATAAGTGAAACATAAAGTCTCTTGACAAAAGAAAGTCCACTTTGAGAGCTAGCTATAGCTTGTAGTCCACAAGATAGTTTCTCTTGTCAAGAGTCTTTGTGCTCCAGTCAATTAGTCACTCTATTAAAAAAACAACAACGAAAACCTTGGACAAGTAATAGGAGGGTAGAGATTGGGAGATAGCTCACTTGGTAAGGTGCACATTTTGCCGTGCATGAGTACTGGGGTTCAAACCCCTGACCATCTCACGTGAGTACCATGCAGAGGTGGCGGCTTCATGAGCAGTGGAGTAGAGCTGTGGTGTCCTTTCTTGACTCTGTCCTAAATCCTCCTCCGCTGTTCTTTCTCTGGCAATGTGGTTTGAAAGGCACACATTGAGGGGGGCCAGGTGGTGGCAAACCTGGTTGAGAGCACACATTACTGTGTGCAAGGACCCAGGTTCAAACCCCTGGTCCCCACCTGCAGGGCGAAAGCTTCACAAGTGGTGAAGCAGAGCTGCAGATGTCTTTCTGTCGTTCTCCGTGTCTATCTCCCCCTCATCTCTCAGTGTCTCTCTGTCTCTCTCTAATTTAAAAAGAGAGAGGGGCACACATTTTAAATATTTCTCTTCATCCAGCAGCACATTGTTGATTTCAACAATAGAAGGAATTTAAAGGATAATCGGAGGCACTGGCAGCAGGAAGACATTCCCTTTCCAGGTTCTGACTCTCCTTTCACATCTCAGCGTCAGGCAGCCACTCTCTCAGATGCCTCTCCCTCCAGAGGCCCACCGGCTGTCATCTGAACCCTTTGTGCCTGTACCTGCCCTCTGTGTAGAAATCTGAACTTCAGTCATGAAGATTCTGCTAAAGTTTCATCTTACATTGTCCATTCTCCTCATCGTAGATATTATAATTATTTGCTTTATGACTTGATATCCTTAGGTGCCTTCAAATTTTTTTCTACCAGGGTTATCACTGGGCTAGGTGCCTCTATAGGAAGTCACATTTCCCAACAGCCTTTTCTTTCTTTCTTTCTTTCTTTCTTTCTTTCTTTCTTTCTTTCTTTCTTTCTTTCTTTCTTTCTTTCTTTCTTTTTAACAGAGGGGGAAAGACAGAGATTGAAAGACAGTTGTAGATGGACACCGGGGACCTGAACTCTGGTCCTTGCATATGGTAAGGTACCTTACCCCTTCAATTCTTCTTTCACCTTGTTTAATTAGCTTTTCATTATTCATCTTAATTTTTTTTCTTTTTTTTGCCTCCAGGGTTGTCACTTGGTGCCTACACTAGAAATCCACTGCTCCCGCAGGCCATTTTATTTATTTATTTATTTATTTATTTATTTATTTATTTATTTATTTTAAAAAGGAGACATTAACAAAACCATAGGATAAGAGGGGTACAACTCCACAAAATACCCACCACCAGATCTCCGCATCCCATCCCCTCCCCTGATAGCTTTCCTATTCTTTATCCCTCTGGGAGTATGGACCCAAGGCATTGTGGGATGCAGAAGGTGGAAGGTCTGGCTTCTGTAATTGCTTCCCTGCTGAACATGGGCGTTGACTGGTTGGTCCATACTCCCAGTCTGCCTCTCTGTTTCCCTACTAGGGTGGGGCTCTGGGGAAGCGGAGCTCCAGGACACATTGGTGAGGTTGTCTGTTCGGGGAAGTCTGGTCGGCATCGTGCTAGCATCTGGAACCTGGTGGCTGAAAAGAGAGTTAAAATACAAAGCCAAACAAATTGTTGAACAATTATGTACCTAAAGGCTGGAATAGTGCAGATGAAGTGTTGGGGGGTACTGACTGCAGACTATTGTGTACTTTTGCTTTCAGGTATATATTTTGCCCTAGTTTATGGATACGTGTGAACATATGCTCTATCTCACGGGACCTGGTCTATATCTAGGTTTTGGGACTTTGTTAGCAAGTGAACCGCCTGGAATGGAATTAGAGGATACTATGAAAGGAAAGGTCTCACCCGAGTAATGAGGCTGAAGGGTTGACATTCCACACCTGAAGTCTCTGGACATAGTCTGAAGTGAAGCATGCTGAGGAGGTACTCCTTGCGTTAATTAGGTTGGGATGGGCGGATGCAATATTATTTGGTATGAATTGAGAGAAGCATGCAGGAAAGTGCGCCCCACCCTAAGGTTCCAGGACTGGGGGAAATATAGGCTCTATAGAGGAAATGTGAGGTTCCTGCTGTCTTAGGGTTCAAGAAGACAATAGTTATTGTTATAATCACATTATTTATGAATTGGGTTGAGTTTGAAAAATCCCTTTGTTATGATTTGCTGCATAACATCCAACATCACCATAATTTATGTCCTTTGACATTATTTGCCCCATTTTGTTGCCCTTGTTGTTGTTGTTGTCATTGTTGTTGTTGGATAGGACAGAGAGAAATCGAGAGAGGAGGGGCAGACAGAGAAGGGGAGAGAAAGATAGACACCTGCAGACCTGCTTCACCACTGGTGGAGAGACCCCCTTGCAGTTGGGGAGCCAGGGTCTCCAACAGGGATCCTTACATGGATCCTTGTGCTTTGCTCTGTGTGCTCTTAACCCTTTGCACTACTGCCCGGCCCCCTATTTTAATCTCTATCCAAAAGACTAGTGATGTTTCTGTTCCTTCACAAGACTGGGAGAATACAGTGAGCGATTAAGGTTTAAAGAGTTGGGAGTGGGGCAGTAGCGCAGAAGGTTAAGCACAGGTGGCGCAAAGCTAAGAACCAGCATAAGAATCCCAATTTGAACCCCTGGCTCCCCACCTGCAGGGGAGTCGCTTCACAGGCGGTGAAGCAGGTCTGCAGGTGTCTATCTTTCTCTCCCCTTCTCTGTCTTCCCCTCCTCTCTCCATTTCTCTCTGTCCTATCCAACAACGATATCAATAACAACAATAATAACTACAACAATAAAACAACAAGGGCAACAAATATTTTTTAAAACAAATATTTTAAACAAATATTTTTTAAAAAAAAGTTGAAAGAGTTTTATCCCAGGATTGGCCACATAGCTCACCCAGTCTGTTTTGTCATGCTTACTACCCAGTTTTGAGCCTGGCCCCCACTGTATTGATGGAAGCTTCGGTGCTGTGGTGTCTTTCCCTCTCTCTTTCTGCCTCCATCTCTCCTGTCCTTTCTTTTTTTAAATTAAATTTTATTTATTTATTATTGGATAGAGACAGGGAGAAATTGAGAGGGGAGGGGGAGGGAAAGAGACAGACAGAAACCTTCAACCCTGCTTCATCACTCATGAAGCTTTGGCCCTGCAAGTGGGCACCAGGGGCTTGAACCTGGGTCCTTATGCATGGTAATGTGTGCTCTTAGCCAGGTGCGCCACTGCTTGACCCTCATCTCTCTTTTTTCTGTCTGAAAAAGTTATCCCAGAGCATTGAAGCCTCAGTGATTAGAGAAAAAAAAAAGAGTTCCATCTCTAATAAGATGCACCAAAAATGTGTTCTGGGAATTATGCACTGAAGCATGGTCTATTGCATGCCAAATTTCAATTTTATGTACATAAATTAAGGCCTACTTCTTTCAATGTCCTTTCTAGCAGTAGATTTTAATGACTACTTCAAGCAATGGATGACTTCCTCACACAAAAGAAGCTGAAAAATCAAGGCCATGAATTTTCAGCTAGCATACCTGACGTTATGCTGAGTAATGGAGTGAAGGAAATGCAAAAGCTCTAAGGACACATACAAGGCACATGGGGAACCCTGTAGGTGAAGCCTTGCCCTGACTCATCATTTCAGTCACATACCAACAAAATGTCAGGAAATTACAACTAGGTGGATCAGATATTCTTTGTTCTCAAAATATTGTTTTCCTCTTTGTCTATAGGTAAGGACCTGTGGATCAATAATCATTTTGATTTCAGCCTGCAATTACCTTCTCTTTGCTTGAGTTCCTCTGAGTTATGAGCAAGGCTTCCTGCTCTGATGCCTCAGTTTGTTTTCTTGCTCTGGTTTTAGTGCGTGCTGAAGGCAAGTTCTATTATGATAATCCTTATTCTTTAATTTTATCAAGATGTGAATGTTAAGGAAAAGTAAGAGTAAAAATTTGATGGTTATAGGAGACTTGAGTCTGGCTCTACATGAGAGCACCTTTATCTATATCTATGTGCTCTTTGGCATGTTCAAATCATCAGAAAAAAAATTCTGCCTCATCTTGATAATATGTAAATCCACTTATAATAAACAAATGAAAAGTCTCATGGTGTATCTATGTATATATCAGGGTGGAAGTCAATTACGTAACTCAATGATGCATGTATGACAGGCCAGTTAACTCTATTATTGATACTTCATATGAAGTCTTGACTAGGAATTTTCCATAAATAAGACTGAATATATAAATGACTTTTAATGAATAATCAAACTCCTTTCTATAGTAAGAAAGTCCATGTATGTCCTACAATGTGCAGGATACTGTTCTGTCAAGAAGCTTAAGATTTGATGGTTGGATACATAATTCATTCTAAAGTATTCAACATATTGATGCCAAATCTTAATCCAAAGGGGCCAGGCAAAAGTACATCCTGTTGATCATACAGGTTCAAGCCCCTGATCCATGACTGAAAAGGAGGAGCTTCATGAGAGGTGAAGCAGGTCTGTAGGTCTCTCTCTCTCCTTTTCTATACACACCTCCCCTCCCAATTTCTCTCTGTTCTAGCAAATAAAACAAATAGAAAATAAAAGAAAAAATGGCTGCCCAGAGTGGTGGATTTGTTGTGCAGACATTGAACAGCAGTCATAACCCTGTTGGGGAAAAAAATAAAGATCTGGAAAGTCTTAGGGTCAGGGAAGATACCTTACTAATGCAACACAGGACTTTCATACCTGAGTCTCCAGAGGCCTCCAGTTCAATCCATGGCATCACCATATGCCTGTACCGAGTGGTGCTCTGCTCTCGCTCTTTCATGAAATTAAATCTTTCTAAATTTTTATTTGTTTATTTATTTGCTATAGACAGAAAGATATCAATAAAGAAGGGGGATGTAGAGAGGGAGAAAGAGAAATACCTGCAACATTGCTTCACCACTCATGAAGATTTCCCCCTGTATGTGGAGACAGACGAGGGGCTTGAACCCAGGTCTTTGTGCATTGCAACATGTTCACTCTACTAGGTGTCCAGCCACTCCCACCTCTATGAAAATAAATATTTAATTTTTTTCATTTATTATTGGATAAAGACAGATAAATTGAGAGGGAGGGAGGAGAGATAGCGATAGATACCTGCAGCTCTGCTTCTCTACTAATGATGTTTTCCCCCTGCAGGGGGGGATCAGGGGATTGAATCCAGGTCCATGAGCACCATAGTGTGTGTGCATAACCAGATGCGACACTGCCTGGCCCCTCAAAATAAATCTTAAATAAAAAGCAAAAGAAAGACTTATGAAGCAAACCATTTGACTTTCTTATGTATTTACTTCTGTTGCCCCTGTTGCTTTAATGTCGTAGTTATTATTATTGTCATTGTTGCTGGATAGGACAGAGAGAAATGGAGAGAGGAGGGGAAGACAGAGAGGGGGAGAGAAAGACAGACACCTGCAGACCTGCTTCACTGCTTGTGAAGCAATGCCCTTGCAGGTGGGGAGGGGGGAGGGGGGGCTCCAAACGGGATTCTTATGCAAGTCCTTGCACTTTCCTCCCGCTGTGCTACTGCCCAACTCCCACCATTTGACTTTCTAAGACAGACCTTCATATGAATTATTGCTGCTGCTTGTGATTTTTTTGGAGTTAGATTACCTTTTGAATTTTATTTATTTATTTATTGTATAGAGACAGAAATTGAGAAGGGAGTGAGGAGATAAGTAGAGAAACAGAGAGATGCTTGCTTCACCTCTTGTAAAGCTTTTCCTCACAGGTGGGGGATGGAGCCTTGAACCCAGGTCCTCCTGCATTGTGACATGTGCATTTAACAAGGTATGTCACCACCTGCAGGCCCCTAAATCTTATTTATTTTTAATGGGATATATTTTAATTGGCTAAGTCCAGGACCCCTAAAGGACCTAGATGAGATCAAAACTGCAGTTGGACCTCACAGAACCTTCTCCCACCTTTCCTGTGGGGAATCCTGTAACTAATTCTGTAAAATGCTGTGGCCAAGGGCATGGATTGTGGCCAAGGACAGCAACACTGAACCTGCTGTCCTTAGCATGACCTGTTTGCAAGGTCGACCCTTGGCTAACACCTGGAAACTTTGATTAAGGAGTGTTCCCTTACTCATCAGGGTGACTTAGCACACCTGTACAGCAAACAATGGGGCTTGTGCTGAGCGCCTTCTTTCTGTGTGTTTAGAATCAGGCACATGCTAGGTTGAGGGGGAGAGGCTTGTCTACAGTGATCAGCACTCTGTAAAAGCCCTGAACTTTCTGAGTTTCAAAGGATTTTCTTGAGTGGCTGAATTTCCACTGTTGGGGGGAGAATTCTTCGTGTGTGCCTCCTGAGGAGGACAGAAGCAAACCTTCACAGGATCTCTCCAGGTTCAGCTTCTGGCTCTCCCCCTTAGCAGTAGCTGCACCTTTGTGCCAAGTCTTAGCAGACAGATACTGAGTCCCTTGAGAACTCCTAGCAAGTCTCTGAATGGGGAGATGGCCATGGGGTCTCCCCAACAGTCACGGATGGCAATCTTGGGCATTTCCTTACTGAGTATGAGATGTGATAAGATGATCTTCATAAATGATCTTTACTTTTCAATTGTATTGACCACTGTTTATTTATTTTTCCCTTTTGTTGCCCTTGTTCTTTTTCATTGTTGTTGTAGTTATTATTGTTGTTGTTATTGATGTTGTATAGGACAGTGAGAAATGGAGAGAAGAGGGGAAGACAGAGGGGGAGAGAAAGATAGACATCTGCAGACCTGCTTCATCGCCTGTGAAGCGACTCCCCTACAGGTGGGGAGCCACGGCTGGAACCGGGATCCTTTTGTTGCCGGTCCTTGTGCTTTGCACCACGTGCGCTTAACCCGCTGTGCTACCGCCCGACTCCCTTGACCACTGTTTTGAACTTAGATATGAGACCTGCCATCATATAGTTTATCTAAGGTATTGATAAATAAAGGCATACACTAACATATCTTTGAACATATTTTAAAAATCTCATTTTAAACATTGTTTTGATCTAATTTGTTACCTTTGTAATACAAAGAATGTTTATTTGCTGCAGGATTCTGAAGACAATTCTTGAGATGTACATGGGATTCACCTGCCAAAAGGGTCCCAACAAAAGACAGCTGGAAGGGGGCTGGGCAGTGGAGCATCTGGTTGAGTGCACAAGTTACAATGTGCAAAGACCTGAGTTCAAGCCCTCAGCCCTCCCCTTCAAGGAGGAAGCTTAGAGAGCAGTGAAGAGATGCTGCAGGTGTTTCTCTCTCTTGGTATCTCCCCCTTCCCTCTCAAATCCTGTCTCTATCCAATAAATGAATAAAATATATTTAAAAAAAGGGACCATTTAAAAAAGAAGACTTCCGAAAAAGGGGAGAGGTGCATGGTGGTAGTAGGGAATAAGTCAAGACAAAGGGGGCATACATGTTGCGTTCCAGTGGTACACATCTAGAAACTGTGTTATAATGCAATATTTGTTTTAATGTTTAAAATTCAAAACAAGAGACTCCATGAGATATATTATTGCCCTGAAATAAATGTATCCAATGCTAACAAATATGCAACTGATTACACTTATTACATGTGAGAATGGCCATGTAGTGTCCTCAATTTTATCTGGGAACAAGAAGGAGCTAGCTCCATAGCTTACATGTAACAGGACAGCAGGAGCCAAGAATAAAATCACTTTGATTTCATGCCATGCTTGTTCATGTGACAGTGGCATAGAGGATGTATCTAAGAGGTGTATCAATTAGGAATTTATAGTGATGCTGTTCTTTTTGGAACTGTAACTGCTCTCATGAAATTTATGTTCCTTATTTATGTTCCTTGCTGAACTTTTTTTTTTTACTGTGTGCAGAGAAATCACAAATTAGAACTCTGGAAAATCTCTCATTGCACTTTGCGGTGCCTTTATGATCACAGATTGTCCCACCTGTTACAAAACAGTCTTCCATACACCTGACGGAAGTGGAAATGAAGAGTGAGCAAAGTCAACCCTCGCCTGCACTAACCAATCATAAAACTGAATTTCATGGTGTTACCCACAAAGACAATTTGTCTTTATATTGATGAGATTAGTAGGATTTTTTGTAGTCTTATATAAGCTGATAAAATATTTTTTCAAATCAACTTAAAGGTTAGTGCCTGAACATTTATTGTAACATATATTACCTATAAACATATTATCTGTAACATATTTATATGTGATTATATTATTATATTCCAAAAGTGTTTTTTCAGGTTCAATCGACAGAAAGAATCATTAACCATTGTGCAAATAGTTTATTAGTGCAGTACTCTGTTCTTTCATTCAAGAATCTACAGATAGGTTACTGTGGGAAATTGCTTTTCTTCGTAATGGAACAGGATTTCTATTGCAAGTAAAGTTTTCCCTTAATTGAATACAAAAATACTATGCATGTGAAAAATAATATGAAAGTTAATTTTGTGCTATTGCACATGCTTCTGCACAGAGAACCTCATCTTTCTTCTTGATGAGCTGCATGGGTGTGCCCCCTGCAGTCAGAGCTTTGCACAGAGCATCTCCAGCATCATGTCATCCATGCTGACTGTGCCAATGATGGGCCTGAAGAACAGTTCTGCAATGACGTTGACATTGATGAATCTCAGCAAGAAGAGGGCACTGTTCAGTTCAGCAAGCCTGGCCTGGTGCCCCCCATGCATCATCCTAATGTGTTCGATGAGGATCTGCTGAGTTCCCCACTGAAGCCCTTGAATGTACTTCACGCACCGCAGGCCCGGCAGGTCTGGAGAGAAAGGGAGGGAGGGAGGGGGAGAGAGAGAGAGAGAAAGAGAGAGAGAGAGATCTCATTATAGATAGTTCACTCACAGCATCTTTGCCAATTTTGAAAAAATACATCCACGCTGGCCCTTCCCAACTTGAGCAAGAACTTCCTAGAGAAAGAATAAAATGTCAAGTCAGTTCTAAATTTCCAGGAGCCATGCCTCTAAGAAAGAGTCAGAATTATTCTTATATTCAAAAACCACCATTTATATTGCCATATTTTAAAATCTGGTGGCACCCAGACAACAAATGTATACTCAATATGATGGTAGAATACTGTTTCATGAAGAGCCGGGTGATGGTACACTTGGTACAGCACACATGTTATTAGCATGCTTGAACACTTGGGTTCAAGCCCCTGGTCCCCACTTGCAGAGGGGACGCTTCATAAGCGGTAGAGCAGAGCTCTCCTGATCTCCCTATCAACCTCTATCAAAAAGAAAGAAAAGCAAAATGGTCACCAGGAACAGTGAAGCAGTGCAGGCATCTAGCCCCAGTGACAACCCTGATGGTAAACAAAACAAAACACTAAACAGTTTAATGACTTGCTGTTCCAGGTCACCAGGTGGGCAACTATGGAGAAATTAAAATTATCGAGTGACAACTTTTGCCAAATGACAGATATTTTATCACCCTCCTTCGAATTTCCCACCATTACAATAATGATACAGTCGGTGGAGGTAAGTGTCATGCCACAATGTGACTCTAAAGTCTTGTTTTATTTGCCTGTAGACTGAATTCAGACTAAAGTCTCATAATAACTTGAAAGGTGACATTGGTCACTTAGCTCAGTATGTCATAGTATCTGTACTGAGGAGCATTATAAGCGGGGAAGCAATTACAGAAGCCAGACCTTCCACCCTCTGCAACCCACAACGACCCTGGGTCCATACTCCCAGAGGGATAGAGAATGGGAAAGCTATCAGGGGAGGGGATGGGATATGGAGATCGGGTGGTGGGAATTGTGTGGAGCTGTACCCCTCTTATCCTACGGTTTTGTTAATGTCTCCTTTCTTATATAAATAAAAGACAAGAAAAGAAAAATAAGCAAAATGAAAAAAATAAAGTTCTTAGGAACATTCCAAAAGACTTTTATAAAAATTAAAGTGAGAAGTCTTGTGACCAGAAGAACTGTTCAGCTGGTAGAACACAGGACTTGCATACCTGAGGCTCAGGTTTTAATCCTCAGCACTACCTATACTGGAGTGCTGGCTTCTTTCATCTGAAACTCCCACATAAAATAAATGAAATGAGTCTTTAAAAATAAGTCTTTGAAAGTATTGTCTTGACAGTTATTCAATGGTTAAAAAGCAAACGTGAAAGCATCACTGATTGCAACATGGTTCAAACAGAAACTTTGCAAATAGAAAATGCTTGACCTTCTTGCAGTTCAGTGTGATTAAGTAAAATTGGGTAAAATAGCAATGCTGGAAAGGTTAAGTATATGTAAATTGTTTAAGGAGGTTGGTAAAAGAGGAAGTTGCTTTTAAAGATTCTTTGTGCCTCCATGATAATACTATTACTGTAAGGTTCTTTAACATATATATTTAAATAATTACCGATTTCCTGTTCTGTTGAAATGATTCCAATGATAGCAATTATTTAACCCTTTTCTACAAAATCCAACAGGAAAGTATTTTAAAAGCACTTTGTAGGGCTGGGAAGACAGCATAATGGCTATGTAAATGACTTTCAGGCCATAGGCTCTGAGCTCCTAGGTTCAATCTCTAGCACCACTTTAAGCCATAGCTGAGTGGTGCTCTGCTAAAACAAAGCAAACAAACGAACAAACAAACAAAAACCACCATGCTAATCACCCTAAAGCAGAAGAACCAGTCAGTGTTTGGATGGGGGTGGGAGTGCAGAGGGGGCCTAAACTGGTGGTGGGATTGGTGTGTAACATGTACCATAGAAGAAACTGTACCCATGTAATCAACTGTCTTGTAGACCATTATTTCCCCCAATAAAACACATAATAATAATAACAAACAAGCTATTCTTATTGTAGCAAATATCCAGTCTAATAAATACAGTGAGAACAAAACACCTATCTTTAACTCATACTCCAATTCTGATTACTCCAGTCTATGCATGAACAACTCCCTCTACTTGTAGGTTTTCATAATTCAGGCTTCAGACCCCATTTTACTGTGCTTAAATTTCATTGGTGAGTGGAAGAAGAGTCCCGAAGATCAACCCAAAACTTGACTTGTTAAAACTTCATCTTGTGTGTGTGTTGGGGAGGGATAGCATAATAGTTATGCAAAAAACCTTTATGCCTGAGGTTCTGAGGTCCCAGGTTCAATTCCCTATGCCACCATAAGTCAGAGTTGTGCAGTGCCCTTGTCTCTCAACCCACAAGGACCCTGGATCCATGCTCCCAGAGGGATAGAGAATGGGAAAGCTATTAGGGGAGGGGGTGGGATATGGAGATTGGGTGGTGGGAATTGTGTGGAGTTGTACCCCTCCTACCCTATGGTTTTGTTAATTAATCCTTTCTTAAATAAAAGAAAAAAAAACAAAAAAACAAAAATCTTTTAAAAACTTCATCTTGTGAATCCCGCATCACTTCCTTCATACCACACCTTTCCTCTCTCCCCCCTGCAAGTGGATTTAAAAAAATTATCTCAAAGTAAATTCAGGAAGGAAAAAAAGCAGATATATGGATTCCATAGTTTAAAAAAGGGGGGGGGGGAAGGTCAGAGGATACAAACAGATAAACAGCAAATAAAAGCCCACAGGCTTAACAGGTATTGCTTTTCTACTTAACTGCTGAACGCCTGCTAGTGAGAGGACTTGGAAAAGCAGAGCCACAATAAGGCCGATTTGTGCACACGTATTTGTGTGTGCGTATGCGTGAACCTGTGCGTGACAAAAGGGTGGGTTTAAGACCCAGTGGAGGAAAGAGGGAAGGGGGTGCACCCTTCGTAGAATATAAACTTCTGGAAGCTGAGCCCTCCTCTCATCTTAATATTCCAACCAAACAAGGCCCACGGTGCTTGTTTAGTAGCTAGACTACAGGAGCCAGCAACCAGTTTTCCAAATGCGCCTCCGAAACACCTGGGACACTCGACGCAAACTCGCGGGCCCGGAGGAGCTTTACCGGAGCGGAGCCTCTGAGGGAAGGACCTGGGGAAACGCGAAACAAGTTCCTTCCCCACGGCCCCGGGCTTCTTGGAGGCACAGGCAGGTTTGGAAGACGAGGATATAAAGCAGAGGTGACCCTTTAAGTCCCGAAACGACGTCTCTCCGTCCAGAAATGTGAGTACTGAACGAATAATTAATTCCTCCGTGCACCTTTCGAGCCTGCGAAGCGGGAGACTAGTGGCGTCAGGGAAACGGGTGTGTGTGTGGGGGGGACTGCTGGGGTGAGAAGGGAACTTTTAAAGAAAGCAGGTCTCGGCTCAGGCTGCTGGGAAACTAGCCGCCCACTTCAGGAGCCTTGCGCAAAGAATGCTGGCCCAACGGGACTCCACTGTGTGGAGTAGAGGGAGAACGTCCCACAGACAACCCGACCGTGATGGCGGGGCGGGGAGGGGGCGGGGGCGCCATCACCGGGTCAGGAAGCAGGTAAGCCGCGCGCCACCGTTCGCGAGTCTTTAACTTGCGCGCAAGGCCTCTTGGGAATAGGCGACCTGCGAACTCGGGTGGAGGTATAGGAAGTGACTTAGGGGGTGCCTGGGGTCCCTTCAAACTCGGAAATACTGCGCCCCAATTTTCAGTCTCTAGAGCGCCTTCTCCCCACATCCACCCTCTGGCTAGCCTTAATAGATTTCCTCCAACAAAAAGGGCTCCAGTCAATTCCAGGAATGGGTGCTAGAAAAGTTAAGCCGCAGAATTTGCAAGTGAACACAAACTTTGCAAACCTAAGTGGAGGGGTTTAACATTCTAGCGGAGGAGGCGTAGCCGCACCCCCTGAAGGCACAAACTTTTAGGCTCTAACAGAAGGTCTAGCAAAACCCTTCCCAGGCCCCCACCTCCCGCGAAGTTCCTGGGAGAAGCCCTCCCCGTCCCCCCAAGTAGTTTTTGACTTAGTGGCGATGTCTCCTCTGGTGCCCTTGTTACTTACTCCCCTGACCACTTAAAACGCCCGAGTACCCGCGCCCAGGTCAGGCACAACCCACCGCTTTGGGGATCAGAGGAAGGTCCAGAGCCCCAAGTGGACTCCCTTACCCGGGTTAAAGAGCACGGTCCCCTTGAGGTAGGCATACTCCTTGGTAGTGATGTCCAGACTCCAGCACCTGGCCAGGAAGCCTTTGATGGTTTGCACCTCGGCGGCCAAGGGCCAACTCACGGTCTCGGCCGGCGGGGCCAAATTTGGCTGCAGCGTGACCAGGGGTGGCGGCTGGTCTCCCGCCTCCTCCCGCCGCCTGGTGGTGAGGATCCTCTGCAGCAGGCTGGGCTCCGCCGGCTCCTCCGTTTCCAAGTTCAAGCGGTCCTGCGCCAGCTCGAGCAGGAGCAGGGGCGCCCAGCAACTGCGCA
This sequence comes from Erinaceus europaeus, assembly GCF_950295315.1. Classification (NCBI taxonomy): domain Eukaryota; kingdom Metazoa; phylum Chordata; class Mammalia; order Eulipotyphla; family Erinaceidae; genus Erinaceus; species Erinaceus europaeus. The sequence continues at coordinate 106,581,239 of NC_080185.1, read as the reverse complement.
CTAGCACCAGTTGCTGGTCCAGGGGTAGCACTTGGAAGCAGGGCAAGTACTTGACGAAGCGCAGCGTCTTCAACAGCCCAGCCGAGGCTGCCTCACAGACCACTTGTGGACTCTTGAGGGCCACCCGGCGCAGCGCGCCGCAAGTGGGGTCCCACCAGGGCGTCCCCGGCGGCGCCTCGGGAGCCGAGCGCGTTTGCTTGGCGCTCGCAGACAAGTGGTAGGGGGTGACGGACTGCCGCGGGTAGTCTTCTCCACAAAAGCTGCAGCGGGGCTGGAGGGCCAGCGGCCGTGCGCCCAGCGGCTCCTCTCTGCACCCCCGTCTCTGAGCACAGTGGGAGCGCTCCCACCACGCGCCCCCCGGCCGCGCCTCGGGTGCCTCCGGAGCCACGTGCGCTGGCTTAGCGCTGGTGAGCAAGCTGTAGAGGATGCTGCCCTGGCGCGGGTGGTCTTCGCCGCAAAAGCAGCAGCGGTAGAGGAATGCCATGGCCTGGCCGCCCCGCAGCCCCTCTCTGCCCAGCTGGGGCTCCGCGCCGCAGGAACAGCCCCAACAGGAGCCCCCCACCCGCGCCTCAGGCTCCGGAGCCGCGGGCGCTGGCTTGGCGCTGGTGAGCATGTTGTAGAGGATGCTGCCCTGCCGTGGGTGGTCCTCTCCGCAAAAGCAGCAGCGGTACAGGAGCGCCACTGCTTGCCCACCCGGCAGCCCCTCTCTCCCCACCGGGGGCTCGGCGCCACAAGAGCAGCCCCAGCACGGAGCCCCCAGCCGCGCCTCGGGCGCCTCTGGAGTCGCGTGCAGTTGCTTGGCGCTCATGAGCATGTTGTAGAGGATGCTGCCCTGCCACTGGTGGCCCTCGTCCGCCATGGCCCGCGGTGCCAGCAGCCAGGCTCTGTCCGGTGGCGGCCGCCTGGGATCTATTTATACGGAGCGCTCACGCAGGCGCGTCCGCGGTCTCTGCCTGGGCAAGGGCGCGGAGGGGGCGCGGCTGTGCTCCAAAGTGTTTGCCCATGACCTCGCTGCTTCCAGAGGGGAAAGATGCCCCTCAGAGGCTTGGGAGCTGGTGGCCACTCCTCTCTTTCCTTTCACTGCACCCTTCCCCTGCTTGTGGTAGACTAGGGAGCAGGGGTTTGGGGCTGGGTTCCAACTCTTGCTATTAAACCCCGCTTTGCTCCCTGTGTTGGGAGGGCAGAGTTGCTTAAAAAGGACTAATCTATTTCTAAGCCGCCAGGTTTCTAAACTTCCATTAGAAGTTGTTATGACTTGTACTTTCTGTCTGTATGGGGGGGGGGGTTCAGTTTCAGAGATGCTTGAAATATATAGGAACCAGCTTCCAATGGGAAGTGGGCAGATCTGCCCAATCTCAGACCCCAAGCAGACTTTCTGACTTGGCTCCGCATTTTAACAAGGTGCCCAACGAACTTGCACACACTTTAAAATATGGGGAAAAAAATTTGGTCAAAGGATACAATCATATGCTTTCTTTCTTTTTACTTCCATTGAAAATTGCAGTCACAGATATGGGTTGCTCAGCTCTGACTTATACTGATGCTGGTGGTTGAATTTGTTAGGTACCTCAGGCATGAAAGTCTGTTGTGTAAACCTACAGTGCAATCCCCCACCCCTGCCCCACAGAAGCATTCTGTTTAGCTCAGTTAGTATTTATGAGTGCCCACTGGGCCCTAGCAACCCTTAGATAGCTGAATACACAGCAGGATTAAAAGTGATTAGTGTATTATTATATAATAAATATGATTTGTCAAGTGATATATTAATATATGTAAGCAAATGCAGTTTGAGAAAATAACATTTACAAGGGGCTTCTCATATTTTCTACAGTGAGAATTTTGGTTACATTTAAAAAATAATTTAAATTCTTTATTAATAATATGTTGCATGATTATAAGATTACAATGTATAGTTCCACACCATACCCACCACTAAAGTTCTATATTCCCACCCTCCCACATTCCAAAGATACCACCAGAGTTCTCACAAGCCTTACAGTTTGCTTGCTTCTGGTTTTATTTATTTATTTTTTGCTGTGTTTGTTTTTTCAAGTTCATGTGAATCAGGTCTCTAGATGCCACATATAAGTGAAACCATCTGGTAGTTGTCTTTCGTCTCTCTTTTAGATTTTATTAGTGATTTAATATTGATTTACAAAACTATGAGATGACAGGGGTATAATTCTGCACTGTTTCCACCACCAGAGTTCTGTGTCCCCGTTCCTTCCATTGAAAACTGCGGTCACAGATATGGGTTGGCTGTTACTTCTCTGTCTACGTTTATACACATTGCCCTGTTTTTTTTCCTATGGTCCTACCTTCCGTTCCTTTCTAAGTCACACTACCCCTATTGCTACTTCTGAGCGCCCTTCGTTTGCTACCCCTTTCTCTCTGGGTCATGACAGAATTGGAGTTCAGAGCCCTCTGATCATCTTCTCCTAACATTTCTCCCCCTTTGGGAGTGTGGACCAAAACAAATTATGGAAACTACTACAAAATATTTAGGGGAAATTGTATACATTATATAAAAATCTATCATGGGCAGGGGTAGACAGCATAATAGTTCTGCAAAGAGACTCTCATGCCTGAGGCACCAAAGTCCCAGGCTCAATCCCCCGCACCACCATAAACCAGAGATGAGCAGTGCTCTGGTTAAAAATGAATGAATGAATAAATAAATAAATATGTTACATTGGGCAAATATGTGGTTGACATTTCATCTTCTATCCTTCCTAAGGGAGCAATGAAATGTAAAAGTTTCAGGACAGGTGGCCAGGCGGTAGCACACCTGGTTAAGCACACACATTACAGTGCGCAAGGACCCAGGTTCAAGCCCCTGGTCCCCACCTGCAGGGGGAAAGCTTCACAAGTGGTGACGCAGGGCTGCAGGTGTCTCTCTGTCTCTCTCTCTCTCTCTCTCAATTTCTGACGGTCTCTATCCAATAAATAAGTAAAAAGATAATAAAAAAATTTTTAAAAGGAGTTTCAGGACACCTCTATTCTTTGGTCCTCAGTTGTACACAGTCTCATTTGAATTTCACACAAGTACTAAACTCACTGGATCTTCCCAACCCTTGTATAATCATATAATCAGCTTTTTTTTTTTTCACCACCCAGGTGGGCAATTTGAAAATCACAACAGTTTAGTTTTTAAATTCCTCGTCTCATAAACAAGAGACTTATTCAGTGTTGCCTTAGGTACAGGACTGGAGAGGCGAAGCAGGACAGGGCGACTAGTATATACCAGTAGCTATAGGGTACCCTTCCACCTTTTTAGTTTCTATGGAACCTGGAATTCTGGGCATAAGAGGAAACACAAGGAGACACTTATTTTGCATATAATTTGGAATTTTATTCTCTGGTTTGGGCTCCAGAATATCTCAAGAATAAACCCGACCCTGATAATTAGTACCTCTGTGGCCATGGGCAGTGTATTACTTTCCTAGTGCTGCTATAACAAATTACCACGAATATAATAGTTTACAGTAACCCAGATTTATTATGCTACTACTCTACAGGCCAGAAGCCTGAAATGTTTCACTTGGCGGAAATTATGTCAACTATCATTCTAGAAGTTCTAGGGGAGAATCCATTTCTTGACTTTTCCAGTTTTTAGAAGCTGACTACTTGGTTCATAGCCAAACCATTTGACTTTAGTGTCTATTTCCTTTTATCTCTTTTAAGGATCTTTATGTGTTTTTTTTTTTTTTTTTGGGCAAATCCTGGTAATCCAGTATAATTTCCTCAACTGAAAATTCTTAATTAAGTCCTATCTGAGAAGCTCCCTTTACCATGTAATATCACATGTTTACAGGCTCTGAGGATCAGGACATTATTGAGTGGCACTATTCAGTATTTCACAGAAATGTTGATTTGGTCATCCGTGCTAGTTCCTCATTTGAAAAACAAAAACGCTAGTCTCTGTGAGGCAGTCCTCATACAAGTGTTAATTCATGTTAAATGCTAGCTAGGCACATGAGAAGTAATAGTTTCAATCATTATTTCTCCTCCCTTACAAAAGGATAATGAAGGGCGCCACCGAGTGGTGGTGCACTCTGCTGAATGCACATGTTGTCCCTAATCCCCACCTACAGTGGGGAGGCTTCATGAATGGTGAAGCAGTGCTGCAGGTGTCTCTCCATCTCTGTCTCCCCCTCCCTTAGTTTTTCTCTGTCTCTATCCAAAAGAAAATAAATACATAAAATTGAAAAAGAAAAGATAATGAGGGCAAATGAAATATTCCACTTAGGTAGTGTGTTGCTTTGCAATGTGAGCAACCCAGGTTTGAGCCTGGCTTCTGTTATACTAAAGGAAGCTTTGGTGCTGTGGCCTTTTTCACTTATATACTCTCTCTTCCTGTCTCTCTGTGTCTGTCTGTGAAAAAGAAAGGAAAGGAAAAGAAAAGAAAAGAAAAGAAAAGAAAAGAAAAGAAAAGAAAAGAAAGAAAATGTCCGTGGCTGACAAATAGCTTTCCTGATCGAACACATGACTTCTGTTTGTGAGACTCTTGGTTCAATGCCCAATGCTGCATGTTTCTTTCTTTTGCTCTTTAGTGTGAATCTTTTTTCTCTCTCCATATTATCATATGGAACTGGGTGGTGGCTTTACCATAAGTAAGGGTTGATTAGGTTGGTATCGGCGGATGCAATATCATTTGGTATGACTTGAGAGAAGCATGCAGGAAAGTGAGCCCCACCCCAGAGGCTCCAGGACTGCGGGGGAAATATAGGCTCTATAGAGGAAGTGGGAGGTTCCTGCTGTCTTAGGGTTTAAGAAAACAATAGCTAGTTACTGCTATAATCACATTATTTGGCAATTGGGTTAACTCTGAAAAATCCCTTTGTTAGGATTTGCTGTATCATACACAACATCACCACAATTTATGTCCTTTGACATTATTTGTATATAGCTGTGCCACTGGTTGCTTCTGTTCTCCCTGGTCTAAGCTTTTAAGAGAGTCAACATATCGAAGACTCAGGCTATGGTCTATGCATTAAAAAGTTTGAGACATTCAATCTAATTTTCCCCTCATATTAATTAGTGATTTATATGACTATAAATTAATAGGAGTATACATAAACATCATTCCCCCCACCAAAAGACTGTGTCCCATCCCATCCCTCCCTTTCCCCCCACCTCACCCGTGAAGCGGAACATCACTCTCACCCTCAACCCAGGGTTTTTACTTTGGTGCCCTACTCCAAATTCCGTCAAATCCTGCTTTTAGTTTCCCTTTCTGTTCTTCTTTCTCAGCTTCTGTTGATGAGTGGGATCCTCTGTCCCCACAGCCTCTCCAGCATTTGTTGCTGCTGTCCTTTTTGATGTATGCCATTCTTACAGGGTTGAGGTGGTATCTCAGTGTTGTCTTTATTTGCAATTCTCTGTCGATCAGTGACCTGGAGCAGTTTTTCATGTGTTTGTTAGCCTTTTGGATCTCCTCTGTAGTGGATGTCTTGTTCATATCCTCGGCCCATTTTTGGATGGGGTCATTTGCTTTTTTGTTGCTAAGTTTGCTGAGCTCTTTATATATCTTGGTTATTAGTCTCTTGTCTCATGTATGGCATGTGAATATCTTCTCCCATTCTGTGAGGGGTCTCTTTGTTTGTGTGATAGTTTCTTTGGCTGTGCAGAAGATTTTCAATTTGACGTAGTCCCATTGATTTGTTTCTGCTTTAGTCTTCCTTGCAATTGGGTTTATATCATCAAAGATGTCCTTGAGGTTTAGGTGGGAAAGTGTTCCACCAATGTTTTCCTCTAAGTATTTGATAGTTTCTGGTCTAACATCCAGGTCCTTGATCCATTTGGAGTTGATTTTTGTTTCTGGTGAGATAAAGTGGTTCAGTTTCATTCTTCTGCTTATTTCAACTCAGTTTTCCCAGCACCATTTATTGAAGAGAGCTTTCATTCTCCATTTAATACTTTGGGCCCCCTTATCAAAGATTAGATGTCCATAGGTGTCATTGTAGTCCCCACTTTTTTTAAAGTGGCCACTGATAATTTGAAGTATATTGCCTCTTTCTAAGTAGTATAAAATCTGTAAGGCAAGAGAGGTGGGGGGATAGCATAAATGATTTTTTAATTATTTATTTATTTTCCCTTTTGTTGCTCTTGTTTTTTATTGTTGTTGTTGATGTCATCGTTGTTGGATAGGACAGAGAGAAATGGAGAGAGGAGGGGAAGACAGAGGGGGGATGAAAGATAGACATCTGCAGACCTGCTTCACCACTTGTGAAGTGACTCCCCTGCAGGTGGGGAGCCGGGGGCTTGAACCAGGATCCTTACACAGGTCCTTGTGCTTCACGCCATGTGCACTTAACCTGCTGCACTACCACTGGACTTGCAGCATAAACGATTTTTATGCCTGAGACTTCAAATTCCCAGTTCCCCTCTCCCTCCAGTTGAGCAGTGCTTTGGTACAGAGAGGGAGAGGGAGAGGGAGAGGGAGAGGGAGAGGGAGAGGGAGAGGGAGAGGGAGAGGGAGAAAAGGGATGGGGGGATCTATAGGGCAAAGAGCCTGTTGCTGTAAGTCCCAACAACTAGAATATGTCTAGTATTCAAAAATAGTAAGTTCAAAAATAGATTTGTTATGTTAGAATGATTTTTCTGAGTTTCAGACTAGATTAGTTGTTTTAAAATTTTACTTAAAACTATAAAATCCTTTGTTCCAATGAGTCATACCTGTAAATAGTTAAAAGTAATGGGATTGAAATGAAGGGCACAGGCTGGGGGTAGACTAGACAGGGCTACCTTTGTTCTCTTCTAAAAGAAGTCACAGAGAAAATGGATTTGGGGGGCTGGGCAGTGGCATACCCGGGTAAACACACATACTTCAAAGCACAAGAACCGGCACAAGGGTCAGGGTTCGAGCCCCTGGCTCCCCACCTGTAGGGGGTCTGTTTCACAAGCAGTGAAGCGGGTCTGCAGGTGTCTATCTTTCTCTCTCCCTATCTCCTCCTCCTCCCTCAAATTCTCTCTGTCTTATCCAATAAAATGGAAAATATGGTCACCAGGAGCAGTGGGTTTGTAGTGCCAGCACTAAGCCCCAGTGATAAGCTTGGAGGAAAAGAAGGAGGAGTAGAAGAAGAAGAAGATGATGATGATGATGATGATGATGATGGACTGGGAGTCTCTTTCTATCTTAACCATTCTGTCTATCATTTGTAAACTGGGTAAAACCTTCCTTGCCTTAAAAGACCATGTAGTGACACTTGGAATATATCTAGACATCATAGTAATTATACGTAAATTTAAAAAGAAAAAATTAGTTTTGTTAGGGAGTCGAGTGGTAGTGCAGTGGGTTAAGCGCAGGTGGCACAAAGCGCAGGGACCGGTGTAAGGATCCCGGTTCGAGCCCCCGCCCCTCACCTGCAGGGGAGTCGCTTCACAAGTGGTGAAGCAGGTCTGCAGGTGTCTATCTTTCTCTCCCCCTCTCTGTCTTCCCCTCCTCTCTTCAATTCTCTCAGTCTTATCCAACAACAACGACATCAATAATAACAACAATGATAACTACAATAATAAAAACAGGCAACAAAAGGGAATAAATAAATAAAAATTTTAAAAAGTTCTGTTAGTCAACAATCCCACTGGAGAAAGAGGAGGCCACAGCTCACAAGCATGGACTCAGAACTTTCTGGAAGTATTTTTTTTTGTTTGTTTTTTTGGAGTACTACGGGAACTGTGGCAGAGCAACAAAACAACTGAGTAATAAATCCCACATGAGTGAAATCGCCTGGTTTTGTACTTCTTGCTTATTTTGCTGAGTATTTTGCTAGCTCCATCTGTGTTGTAACAAGAAACAAAACTTCATCCTTTCTTACAGCTGAGTAGTATTCCATGTTGTAAATATACCACATATTTTCCCCTCTCCACTCACCTATTCTAGGACTAGTTTTAGTATTGTGAGGAAATCTCAGTAACGCCCCCCTTAGGGACTGAACCAATGAGCATTCTCACCAGTAGTGTACAGGGCTTCTTTTTCTCCACATCCTCACCAGCACTTGTTTGTATCTTTGCTGATGTGAGGCTGATCTCACAGGTGTGAGGTGATAGCTCACTGTTGCTTTCATTTTCATTTCCCCGATAAGAAGCATTAATACAAAGAATACACAAAGGAACAGGCAAAATCAAATGCAGACAAATCCACAGACTGAACTCAGGTTACTTAAAGGGGGAGGAGTTGGATAAGAGGGAGGCGAACAGTGTACTTGGGAGAAGGGAGATTGACACCTTGGTGGTGGGTGGTGGGTGACAACACACAATTTCAAGAGGGGTGAAATTGAACATTTAAAGCATACATTTTTACAAACCAACATTACCTCAGTAAAAACGAGGGGAAAAAAGAGAACTGAATTCACAATTTCAAAACATAGCTTTAAACTTAGGCTGAAATGGATAGCACGAAACAAGTCATTTGACTTCAGCTTTTCAGTTGCAAAAGGGAAGAAATTCTATAAGACAGTGTTAATTTGAAAACACTGTTACATGTTCTTCAAGGGTTATTATTAATATAATTCTGTCTCTCAAATGGTCCTTTATTGAAATGTTTGCTGACCTCTACCCCCCATTGGAAATATAGAAGAACTTAAATTTACACATTCACTTTTTAGGGATTTAAGATTTAACAAAGTATTAGCCTTTGTTTTTATGAAACTAGCATAAACTATTTTAATATACACACCCTAGCCCTATATAATTCAAAACATTTTCTAAAACTCATCAACCGTGCCTTTTATCCTTATAACTTAACCACATCCCTACTTTAAAAAAATATATATTTTAGTCTCTTGTGTGCATTTGATGACTTTGACTTTTAGGCACTGTCTCAAATTGAAATTTCAGTACAGTGCTGACAAGCATGAATCTGTAATGCATTGGTTATAACCCTCACCCCAGGAGCTGAATCTTTTGCTTTCTTTGCTTGTGTTATTCTTAAAGTTGTGATCTTTTCACAACTCTGAAGGACTTTCTAGAGTCATTGGATTGACTGTTTCTTAGAAGAGATTGCCTACTTGTCCTTCACAACTATTCATTCTCAGAAATGTCAGGAGAAAACTGACTTCATCTTTCCACTTTTTTTAAAAACCATGAACAAATAGTTCCTGAGAAACAAAATCATCCAAACACATCAGAGAAGAGATTTTCACCAAGTAATGTCAGTCTGCTGGATGCCACAGAATTAGTGAAGACATAACCTTCTAAGGCAGGCACAGACTTCTTCCTTTGATTTGTTCTGTGGTCTCAGACTACTGTGACAGCTCGGCAAAAGGACACTCATCAGCTACACCTGTCATGTGCTGAGCTGGTCCACAACCACGGTTTGGATATTTACACTGAGTCATTGTTCTATGACCTTGGTCAGTTGGACACCTGCTCTGCAGAATCTATTATCTGTTCGTGCTCAGGGTGGGAGTGAAGCTGCTCTGCCTGCCTGAATGCAACCTTCAACTTCAAAGTAATGCAGTTTTCACTAAAGGATGTAGGAGTGAAGTACAGGTGGGGAAGAAGGCGAGTAAAATTGAAAAAACAACCTTAACAGAGTACGCTGACTTTGCCCTGGGAAGGCTTGATGTACCTGACTTGGGTTTTCTTTCTTTTTTTAAAAAAAATTATTTTTTTTGAGAGAGATGCAGAGAGAGAGAGAGAGAGAGAGAGAGAGAGAAACACCAGAGCACTGCTCAGCTCTAGCTTATGGTGGTGCAGGGGACTGAACCTGGGATTTAGGAGCCTCAGGCATGAGAGTCTGTTTGCATAACCATTATGCTGTCTCCTCCGCCCCATCTGACCTGGGTTTTCAATGCTGGCTTGAAAGAACTGAAATCCCTCAGAATTCAGTTCCTTTGGCAAGCAGGTGGCAGGAAGTAACAACAGTGATTTCCTTTTTTTTTTTTTTTCAAGGTAAATACTGTGGTAGAAGAATAGTGACTGATTAAATCCAAGCCATAGCCGTCCTCCTTTTCCTTTCCAAGATCCAGACTATTTAAAGCTCTAATTTTGGAAGTGTTCGTGGGCTTTAGTTGCTAATTCATGAAGCCTCTAAGGAAGATCGAGCTATCATTATCCATTTCCTTCTGATGAGCTACTAAGAATGTAATCTGTTGCCTTAGGATGCCATCATTGCTGAACTGGAATAATGACTCTTATTCTCACTGTAATTCTGCAATAGTCAAAAGTCAAGTTTCCAAATCAGGCTGGCAACCACTCTGTGCAACGAAGAATGTCTACCCAATCTGTTTATTTTAGCATACTTACCAAATCTGAATCTATTCCAATGCCAACTACAGATTAAATTGTCTAATTAAAGATTGAAATGACTGCAAAGGTTGAAAAATATTACCCCAGTCGTGGACAAACTATTAAAATTTATGGAAAAAATTATTTCTTAGACTTGCCAGTTTGAAGATTGTCACTCCATTGGTCCACATAGTTGTAGTCCTAATGGTGATAATGACTTTAGTTACAGATTCCCCTGTGCTAGGAATGGAAACTGTTGTAATGTCCTCCACTCAAGAAATTGCTTTTATTTTACTCCCTACAGTCATTATATCAACAGTGCCTTATGCATTACTGGTATATTAGAGACACTCTACAAATGCCTGCTGAATGAAACAGTGAGTGGAAAGTCTTTCCCATATGTACAGATTTTAAAAGGTTTATTTCATGATGTAAGAGGTAGAGGGAGAGGAGAGAGTGGACACAGCACTGGTGTATGTAGTGCCTGGAATTGATACTGGGGGCTCAGGTATGCAAGTCCTGCACTCTATCTGTTGAAACGCCTCCCCCACTACTTCAAAAAGAAGGGATTTGTTTTTACAAAAACTGTTTCACAGTTTTCTTTTTAAAAAATTTTTTATTATCTTTATTTTTTGCATAGAAATAGCCAGAAACCGAGAAAGAAGGGGGAGGCAGAGAGGGAGAGAGACAGAGAGACACCGCTCCACCACTTGTGAAGCTTTCCCCCTGCAGGTGGGGACCGAGGGCTTGAACCTGGGTCCTTGTGCACTAGAACATGTGCACTCAACCAGGTGCACCACCACCCAGCCCTGTCACAGTTTTCTTTTTTAAGTTTTGATTTTTTTTGTGAGAAAGAGAGAGAATTGAGCACCACTCAGCTCTGACATAGGCAGTTCCAGGGAGTGAACCTGAATCCTCAGGCATATATAAGTGCTGTGCTCTAGCACTGACAAATTTGACTCACTTGTCACTAAGTTGCTCAACCGTCTTTCCTTTTTCCCGATTTTGTGGGTTTTAACCATCTTGACAGTTTTGGAAAGACCCTGAGTCCCTTCTGCCCAATACCAGTTATCTATCTTAATTACTCTGATTTCTAGTTTGAGAATCTCAAAAAAAAGAAATAGAGAGAGGAAATATACTACCTGAGTTTATTTCCCAAAGTTGTTGAATATTTGAAATGACTCATACCTCACACATGAGTTATTACAGTTAGAATGAATCTTTTTTCTTTAAGTCAGAAGCACCAGGCTTTATAAAATGATGTATTGCCCAACAACACCCACTTTTCTGTACATATACAGCTCGAATGCATTTGAAACTAGGGCTCCCAAACTAGATAAGTCATTCAAGTTGGAGTTAAATGTACTTGACATTAGTAGTGTCATAAACCTACTTGATTTCTCTGAGCCCATGATAAAAATATACGAAGAACAAAAAATATTATTTTTATAGTAAAACCAAGTATTGATGAAGAAAGAATTATATTTTGATCTGCAAGCTGAATTTTAAAATCAGGCTAGATTTAATAAGCCAATATAATAGGTTTAATAGAAAAAATCTAGTATTTCTTCTTTTTTACATTTATTTTATCTTATTTGATAGAACAGAGAGGAATTGAGAAGGAAGGCAGAGATAGGGAGAGAGATAGAGAGATACCTACTGCATTGCTTCACTACATGTGAAGCTTCCCCCTGCAGGTAGGGACCAGAGCTTGAATCTTGTTTCTTGTGCATGGTCACTTATGCTCTTTACTGGATGTGTAAACACATGGCCTCTCTTTTTTTCCTTCCTTCTTCCCTCCCATTATCCTTCCTTCCTTCCTTCCTTCCTTCCTTCCTTCCTTCCATTGAGGGTGGTGGTGAACGATTTACAGTACAGTTATTGACACAAGTACAACCTCTCATCTCCCCATGATTGGTGTCTAGGTGTCTGCAAGAGATTCTCTCCCCCAAATTAAGTCCTTTCCCCTCATCATATACCAGGGCCACAGCATTCCTCCAACTCAAAGATTTTTTTTTTACCATGATGGGTTTCGGTATATATCTCTCCCTCTCCGGCGGGGTGGTCTCCAGGGGAAAGGTAACGGGTTCTTTCTCGCTCACGACAGGGATGACACGAAGTAAAAGACACCAGGGGACTCTTAGCGTGCCTAGAATCTGAGTCCTAGAATCCCAGAATCCTAGAGTCCGTTTATTAGCAAAGTGGACATGAGTTAAATAGAAAAGCAGTGGAGGTAATTATTGTTGAAATATGTCAGAAATTACAGGTTTCTTAACAGTCAGCATGCCCCTAAGGTAGGGGGCTGGTAGGACAGGAATTGATGAGATACAAGACAGTTATTCTCCATGACACAAGCAACTTAATTATCCAAAAGTATTTGAGAGAAGCATAGGGGTTAAACCTGTAGGGTGAGACAGAAAGAAGATGGATATCAAAAGGCCATATAGTTTGGAATTGAATTTCTCGTCTGGGGTCTGAGGTGTGTGATGAAGTGTGTGATAAGGTGTGTTCTTCTGTGATCAGAAGGTGACTTTGAATAAGTGAATCTGTGGCCATGTGGCCTGCAGCTAATGGAGGGAAGTACTGGGATATCTGTGGGCCTGAGAGTCAAGAAGGAAAGAACCAAGTCTGAGTTTCCCCCCTTATGCTCACCTCAGTTGAGAGAGACTTACCAAGAGGTTATCTTCTCAGACCTCCATCCAAAGACAGGGGTGGTTCTCCCTAAGCTCTATCAGGCTTACACATGGTCCCAACAGATGGGTGTAGCTGGGTTGTGAAAAAGAAGCTGCCTTGCTTTGAGTTCTCAGGAGAAGGGTGTTTGATGAACACTGCATGCTTGGCATGGAAGATGAACCCAAGAAACAGTAGCATGAGTGTAGGAAGAGTGGAACTGGGAAGGAAGGAAAGCACAAAAGCCAGTGATCTCATGGTGCACTGCTGATGTCACTGCTGAAATAGGGCATTTCCAACAGGGCCTTCAGAGAAATGTTTCCCAGAATTGTCCATTTTATTTCATCCCCCAAGATGGATGTTGACACCAAGTTTCTACCAATGTCCATGGTGTTGCAAAACTCAATATGAAAAAAGCCACAACCTGCATGGAACAAAATATCCATCCACCTATTATTGGAATCAGTGGTGTGGGCAAGACAAAGCAGAGCAGGGAATCTGACACATGAGAGAGAAGTTCAAGGCTGATCATCCTTGACTTATTGTCCTCAAGTTAATCCCACCCAATATTGGAGTCGATTTAGGTGATAAAGTAGCTACTTGAAGACTCTTCTGCTGGGCTTGTTCATCCTTGAAAAAACATGTTACCATTATGTCCCAAGATGTTCAGTTTTTTCTAGATAAGTAATCCTTGAGTGGGGAGTAGGCCAGAACATTTATCCAACATTGGGTATAATTTGTCCTGAGATTTTATTTAACAGAGTTACTAGCCGCTCTCATATAGATAGCCTGGAAAAATCCCACTATTCATCAGCAAGAAAACAAAATTTAACCAGATAGCCATGACCTTTTGAGATAGTAAAGGTTGTCATGTTGCATGACTCTGTATGTATACTAGATGCTTTGACACCATTCCCAGGTTCATTTTACTCAAAGGAGTTTAAGTAAAGCCACAGCTTTCATGCAGCTCACCTTTACTTGAGATTTGAAGCATGGCTGAATCGGCCACTCAAACTCCAGTCCTCTTTTGTGAAGTCATCTGACCTCTCATTTCAATATGAGTTATCTTTGTTCATATCCTGCCACTTGCCCAACCAACCCAGTAGTTAGTTTTATTCAACTCTGCTTTCATTGTGCACCCCAGATCCAACATTTTCCCATCACCACCTTAGTTCAAGTCACCATCTTGTTTTACACGAACTCCTTAGTAACTTACTCGCTAGTCTCCTGCTTCCTTTCATTCTCTGCTTAGACCTAGGTCTCCAGATGAGGAGACATGTGGAACTGTCTATTTTCCCATCATATTTAGAAGAGTCTACTTGTGTTGGCCTGAGCTTTCAAAATCTCACAAAATCTGGCTCAGGCTTTCTCACTCCCCGTGCTCTAGCTGCGTAGTCATTTTCTTCCTCAGACCTTCAGCCTCTCTCATCTAGACTGCTGGACCATGTCCTGCAGATAATCACATGGCACTCATTCTTTCAGTTTCCATTATACTTTGTTCAAATGTCACAGTCTTAGAATGGTTCTACCTGCCTGACCTCCCTGTCAAAAACAGCACCTTTACCACTCTTTATCCTTTTCTTCTTGGCCTTTGCATGTCTGTCTGTCTATCTGTCTATCTATCTATTCATCCATCTGATTGTTTAATTTTTGCTCCTTCCATGAGAATATACATGCAGTACAACATGTGAAGTTAAGAATAGTGTGAACTGGCTATTTTCGAGGTCTACCATACATAGCTCCCTGTCTGCAATAATTTTTTTCATGTTCTGGCTGGTGGCCACATGTGAAGCTTCCACCATGCAGATGGGGACTTGAGCCAGGGTCCTTGAATACTATAACATGTATGCTCTACTGGATTCGACACCGCCTGGCCCCTGGGAGCCTCTTTCAGACCTTGACCTCGTGGAAAAGTCCAACATCCTCAACAGGTTTTTCCTGTGTGTTTTCCTCTTCCCCGATTTGTCAATGCAACTATAGCTCCTTTCTATCTTCCAAAAATGTATTCAAGCTTCCACTGCTTTCTTCTCAGCCTTCAAAGGCATTTCGCTCCTCTGTCACATTTATTTTTGTGGTTTAAATAGGATTCTGTGTGGAGAGGTGAAAATATGTGTTATCTCTTACCCCTAATACCTTAAGCCACAAGCTTCTGATTAAGACTTTATTAAGAATGAAACAACTGGATGGAGAAATTAGTGTGATGCTTATGCAAATTGACTCTCCTACCTGAGCCTCTGAGGTTGTAGGTTCAATCCCCCACACCACCATAAGCCAAAGCTAACAGTGCTCTGTTAAAAAAAAAAAAGAAGAAAAAAAAAGAAAGAAAGAAAAGAGAAAAGAATGAAACAATTACAGCTGTATATGAGTATGGGATTGTATAAAATGCAGGAATATTTCAGGGAATTAGCCAAAAGTCGTCTGGCATTCACAAGGTCCAGAATGGTGGAAACTTGCCTTGTAGACTGGTGAGGGTAAACTGCTGAGTGTCACTATGTGACCTCCTTCCAGCTATGGTCTGATGGCTGGAAATAGAAAATGCCTCTAGGCATCAGCTCCTCAAGTTTCATCAATAACTGTGCATCAGCATTTTGAGTAGAAATTCCACATGTAACAAAGCACACACCGCAATCAGAAATTCAACCTTCATAACAATTCTGCTAACATACACCAAACCCAGTAGTACTGTAGAGTAAATAAACTGTAGTTTGACATTTCATTTTTACCTATAACTGCATGTAAAAGAGAGGTAACTTGTGTGATGTTGGCATCCTTTCATGCTACAGATAAACTTTAATCTCATAATAAGTGCTTCCTTTTCAAATAGAAAAGGTTATTCTAAATGGGTTTACCTTGCTTAGTATTTATTAAATGTTACTATAACATTCTTAATTATAATGTGCATTGGCTTGCTTGGGATTCTTTTAAAATTCTGTGACTAAGGGTCAGTACTGAGAAGGCTTTCACATATCAAGGCCATCAAGTCCTGTTAAAAAGGGTAAATTGTATAATGTAGTGTTCCACTAAGTGCAAATCTCAGCTATATTTTTAATAAGTAAAGCATATTTGACTTTCGTTTAACAGTCAGTCACTAACAATCTAAAAGGGAAGGCTGAACAATGCACCCTGACTTAGGCGAAACTACAAATGCAGCCCTGGGAACAAATAAGAGGAAGAAGAATGTGCCTTGACACTTACAAATAATATTCCCCTTTATCCTAAATGGTTTTAGAGCACAGATGCTAATGGTTCCCTATGTCTTGGTGACACAAAGTATGTTGGTCCTCAAGCCAACAGTATTGACATTTTCTGGAAGTTTCTCTTGAATGTAAATTCTCTGGCCTTGCCCCAGACCTACTGAATCAGAATCTGTATTTGAATAGTAACCCTATATAATTTTTATGTACATTCAAGCTTGCACATCTTTGCTTCTCTAATCTGGGGCTGATCTTTGCCATTATCTGGAGAGAGAAAAAAAACTGAAAACAGCCATACCCTTAGAGATTTTGATTTAAATAGTATGAGATTTGACCTGAGCAGAGAAGAGTTTGAAAACCTACCCAGGAGATTCTAGTAACTAGGTTAAAGAATCACCATTTTAAAAAATTAAACCCAGTCTGGGTGATGGTACACCCTGTAGAGTCCACACCTTAGCACATGCAAGGACCAGGTTCAAGTCTGTTTCCCACCTATAAGGAGGAATCTTCAAGAGTGGTGGAGCTGTACTACAGGACTCTCTCCCTCTCCCTCTCCCTCTCCCTCTCCCTCTCCCTCTCCCTCTCCCTCTCCCTCTCCCTCTCCCTCTCGCTTCCTCACTCCCTCCCTCTCTTCTCTCTCTCTCTCTCTCTCTCTTTTAGTGATTTAATGTTGATTTACAAAATTACCAGTCAACGGGAGTATAATTCCACACCATTCCTAGCACCAGAGTTCTGAATCTCCAATCCCTCTATTGTACCAGTTCTCCTAAGGTTGCAGATATGGGCTAACTATTATTTCTATAACTATCTGTCTATATTTGTATATAATCATGCACCCCCATTTTAAAGTTCCCATCTTCTCTTCCTTTCCAAGTTACACGTAACCCTATTACTACATCCAAATATCCTTCTCTTTTTCCTCTTCTCTCTTCGGGATCTGATGGAGTTGAAGTTCAGAGCCCTCTGATTCTCTTCTCCCTATCATTTCTCTTCTACTGGGAGTATGGATCAAAATTGTCTTTGGGGTGCAGATGGTGGGAGTTCTGGCTTCTGTAATTGCTTCTCCGCTGGACGTGGCATTGGCAAGTCTACAGATGTATCTCTTTCCTTATCCCTCTCTATTTATGTCTTTATCAGAAAGAAAGCATAAAAAAGAAAAGGTTACTCAGAATGGTAATTTTTTAAAATTTTTTGTTGCCCTTGTTGTTTATCATTGTTGTTGTTATTACTGTTATTGTTGCCACTGATGTTGTTTTTGGATAGGACAGAGAGAAATCGAGGGAGGAGAGGGAGAGAAAGATAGACACCTGCAGACCTGCTTCACCGCTTGTGAAGTGACCCCCCCACACACACACACACAGGTGGGGAGCAGGGGAGCTCGAACTGGGATCCTTATGCCAGTCCTTGTGCTTCACGCCATGTGCACTTAACCCACTGTGCTACCGCTCGGCCCCCAGAATGGTAAATTATTCATGTGACACTGAAATCCAGCAATCATCCTGGTGGCAAAACAACAACAAATAAACAAAAACCATCCCACATTATATTCAGGAAGAGAGAAAAAAGTAGTACCAACATTTTGGGATAGTAATATCTCATAAAAGCAACCATCAGAACTGCAGTTAATGGAACCATCCTATCCCCTCATCACGTGAACACTGCTCAGCAGAGTGATCGGTGGATGGAACAAAACTGATGGTGAAGAAGGAGAGGATTGCTATATGAGGTGAGGAGTGGTAAGCTAGACTCTGGAATGTACTCACTCACTGGGCCTTCGACATGACGGGTTAGTACATAAAGTAGTGTGGTAGCAAGAGGTCTGCATCAAATTCACCTTTGGGAAATTAAGTCCCAGAAAATCTAGCCACTCTCTTTCATGCTTTCCTGCCCCAAGACATTATCACCAGATTACCTTGAATCCTGACACTTTTGTTGTTGTTGTTGCCATCAGGGTTATCTGGGGCTCCCTGCCTGTACTCAAATCCACTACTCCAGGGCACCATTTTTTCTTTTTGATAAGACAGAGAGAAATTGAAAGGGGAAAGGAAGAGAGAAGGGGAGAGAAAGAGAGACACTTGTTGCACTTGCTTCACCACTTGTGAAGCCTCTTCTCTGCAGGTGGGAGCTGGGGGTTTGAGGGGGGTCCTTACATCTAGTAATGTGTGTACTCAGCCAGGTGTACCACCACCTGCTCCCCACCCCACCCCCACATATTCTTTTGACTGCTCTTTGGCACTGAATTCCTAACTGGTTTCCATGCCTCAAGTCACACCATCTCCATTTACCTTCCAAATGCTGCCAGAGTGAGTTTTCTAAAGTATGGTTCTAATTCCAACATCCTTTGTTTAGCAAACACACCCCATTATGTGAAATGTTACCCCTTTAGCATAATGGGCCTGGGAGATAACTTCTTCTTCTAGCGTTTGCCCTTCTTCTGTAGCCAGTCAACAGCGTCAGGTTGAGCCTGATGTCAAGTTTCGAGACCTCCTTTGAATCTGGAGAGGTGGCAGTCGTTGACTATGTGGGTCATAGTCTGTCTGTGGCCGCAGGGGCAGTTCGGGTTGTCTCTGGCTCCCCAGCGATGGAACATAGCGGCGCACCGGCCATGGCCTGTTTGACAGCGATTGAGGAGGGCCCAATCATAACGTGCTAGGTCAAAGCCGGGTTGACGCTCGTAGGGGTCTGTGATGAGGTGTTTGTTCATGACCTCAGCTGACTGCCAACTCTGTTTCAAAGAGACTGGAACAGAGAAGTTCAGTGTAGGCGTAGGGGACCAGATTGGGTGAAGAGACGTCAAGCGTTGGACAGGGTGGGCGAAGATATCCGCGTATATTGGCAGGTCCGGTCGAGCGTAGACGTGGGAAATGAACTTAGATGATGCTGCATCCCGATGAATATCTGGCGGGGCGATGTTGCTGAGAACTGGCAGCCATGGAACCGGGGTGGAACGGATGGTTCCAGAAATTATCCTCATGGAGGAATATAATTTGGAATCGACCAAGTGGACATGGGGCTACGGAACCATACTGGGGCACAGTATTCTGCAGTGGAATAGCATAATGCCAGAGCTGATGATCGTAGTGTGGAAGCGCTCGCGTCCCATGAGGAGCTGGCCAGTCTTGCAATGATGTTATTCCTCGCGCCCACCTTTGCTGCAGTTTTTATGAGATGTTCGTGAAATGACAGGGTGCCATCGAGAGTAACGCCAAGATAGACTGGCTGGGCTTCATGCCGGATTCTCGTATTAGATAACTAAGACTTATTAACTCTTTCTGTTCTTCAAATCTATTATGTACTGGGAGATAGAGCACAAATCTTGTACGCCTGAGGGCCCAGGTCCCATCCCTAGCACCACCATAAGTCAGAATGGTTCGGTATTAGTGATCCCCATGTAGACTTGATGAAGAAACTAATGCTGTTTTTCAAAGGAGAATATTTAGTTGCATAGAGAAAATTAGTGTCCTGGTCTACCTGTATCTTTCTGTTGGTATGCATGAGACCCCTTCTGTTTCATTTGGTTTAAATCCCCCCTGCTTAACACTATTCTATTTACATAACCACTTCATTCTATTTACATAACCACTGTTAACAAGTTCCACCCTCCCTCCAGGGCATTTGTGGTTCAGTGATAGGATTCTCGCCTAATCTGCCCCCTCTTTGTCACACTCTGATTTTCACCAGTCACTTTTCTCTCCACCCTCTCTATGTCACATCCTGTTTCCACCTTACTTGGCAAGTATATATAAAGACAACATTGTGAGTTTTACAGTACTGTACTTTGAGTTTAACTTAGCTCGTCTTAGATTGTGCTGCGTCCTGCATGAATAAAGAGATACTGCCTACAGCTCAACCATGAGTCCCTGGTTGTCTGTTACCCGCACGTGAAGCCAGCCCATTGAAAACAACATAACCCATCAAAAAACAACATATGGCACCTGAACAGGGACTGAAATAAGCCCTGAAACATGGACCGGCATCAACGTGGGACCCTACCCACCCATCGTCCAGATAAGTAAACTCGGCTACCCATCCACCATGGGTTGCGTTTCTACTTATGAAGAGGTTTGCCAAAGCCTCTACTGTTTCATCATGAGACAGTTAGTCTTTCTCTGGAACATTTTACTCTGGGCCACATTTCGGTTCCCTGACCGGGAACTTTGGTTTCTTATGACCGGGATCATAGAGCTTGGGAGATGCACGGAGATTTCTCCTTGGACTTTCTGGATTCCCTCTCCCATGTTTCCTGAGGAAAAGGACTACATTTTGCTCCGGGCCACAGTTTGGTTCTTTATGACTGTGATCGTAGACCTTGGGATATGCATGGGGATTTCCCCTGGAACTTTCTGGACTTCTTCTCGAATGTTTCCCATGGAGAAGCACTACTCTAATTTGAAGAACATTCTCGAGTACCCTGGCAGTTCCCAAGTATGGAGACACGTGGTTAGTTCTACTCTCCTGATTGGATTCTTTCTTCGATGGGAAGACACTTTTAAAAATGGGTGCCTGAAGCAATCCAGCAGGAACAGTCAGAAGCACCCTAAATGGAATTTCGAGGACCTTTTTGGACTAGGACGCCCTCCGGGGACTCTTAATCCTATATGGTGAGATCTTGATAATCTGGTTCAAGTTGCGTTTCATAAGAGAATGATTTGAATGACTGAATTTTTGTTTGACATTGACTTAAAAAAAATGCTGGATGCAGCCATGATTTCTAGAGACATCCAGAAACAATCCAAAAAGTTGTTTTTTCCCTCCTTTGATTTCTCTTTTACGTCTTGACATGAATCTGAAACATTTAATCCTGAAAACTGTATGAGTTATGGGTGGGGCAGATAGTGCAATGATTGTGTTAATTATTCTCATGCCTGAGGCTTTTAACCGTGGTTCTTCTGTTTACCTTTCCACATTTTATTGAGTTTAAACTGTAAACAACCTTAAAATCATACTAGAAAGGACTTCCAATTTTAATGGGGTTATCAATTATAGTAAACTTCTAATCTGCTACAAGTTTTGTTTGACAAGTAAGTGAATTTCAGCTGTCAAAGTCTTCACATGAAAAAGCATCTACTCAAATGAAAATTTCTGGAAACCCATTTGGACGCCTGTTCTCTGACATTGCCCACATGATGGAATGATTACAACACACCCCCGGAAACCAATGATGAGACCTGGCACGACCTGAAGAAACAGATTCACAGACTCCAAAGCTCACTCTCTACAGAAAAGCAGAATTCTGGTGGCCGACATTCCCCATCAAGACAGACATACAGCGTTTCATCCCTTGGCGTTTTCTTCTGTGGTCAGCTACTTTGGACTGACACCTCCATCGAACTTACTGGTACACGCTGCTGTGTTTCTCAAAGACTAACTTCAGCCAATTGCCTTGAGACTTTATAGACCATGTTCCCTCGCCTGCAGGCTCTGCCCCAGAGGCAGAAAACTCCCCCTCCTTATTAGGTTATGCCCACAGAGGCATGAAGCGCCCCAAGAGGCAAGAGATGCCCACAGAGGCAAGAAACACCCTTTGAGGCAAGAGATGCCCCCAGAGGCATGAAGCATTCCCAGAGACAAGAAATGCCCTTTTGCCTGCTAGGCCTTGCCCTTTGAGGCAAGAAACGTTCCCCTTGACATCACATTGGTTATTGCTGCTCACCTATTTTGTTTTACATGTCTTATGCCAGTTCTTTTGAAAACGCCTGTACGATATACGTTTCTGTTCACCCCACAATGGCCATTAGTTAAAAAGAAAGGGGGAATTGTTGGTATGCATGAGACCCCTTCTGTTTCATTTGGTTTAAATCCCCCCTGCTTAACACTATTCTATTTACATAACCACTTCATTCTATTTACAAAACCACTGTTAACAAGTTCCACCCTCCCTCCAGGGCATTTGTGGTTCAGTGATAGGATTCTCGCCTAATCTGCCCCCTCTTTGTCACACTCTGATTTTCACCAGTCACTTTTCTCTCCACCCTCTCTATGTCACATCCTGTTTCCACCTTACTTGGCAAGTATATATAAAGACAACATTGTGAGTTTTACAGTACTGTACTTTGAGTTTAACTTAGCTCGTCTTAGATTGTGCTTCGTCCTGCATGAATAAAGAGATACTGCCTACAGCTCAACCATGAGTCCCTGGTCGTCTGTTACCCGCATGTGAAGCCAGCCCATTGAAAACAACATAACCCATCAAAAAACAACATCTTTTCTTTCTCCTTAACATGGAATACATGAACCCTCATAATCCAGTTGCCTTTATGCATTCATCTAACTTTTGCCCCATTTTATAGATACATATACAAACGTATCTTCCGCCAATCATGTTTCTTACTTAAAAAAAATAATTTCCTTTTAAAACTCTACACTTTTGAGCACCAAATTTGTTTTAAGAATGTTCTTTATTTTAAAAAATTTTTGTTGCCCTTGTTTTATTGTTGTAGTTATTGTTGTTGTTATTAATGTCGCCGTTGTTGGATAGGACAGAGAGAGAAATGGAGAGAGGAGGGGAAGACAGAGAAGGGGAGAGAAAGACAAGACACCTGCAGACCTGCTTCACCGCCTGTGAAGTGACTCCCTTGCAGGTGGGGAGCCGGGGCCCTGATCTGGGATCCTTATGAGGTCCTTGTGCTTTGCGCCATGTGCACTTAACCCGCTGTGCTACTGCCTGACCCCCTCAAGAATGTTCTTTAAAAAATAGCTTTAAAAGGGGTCAGGTGATGCACTTGGTTGAATGCACATGTTACAGTGCACAAGGACCCAGGTTCGAGCCCCTGGTCCCCACTTGCAGGGGGAAAGCTCCATGAGTGGTGAAGCAGGTCTTCAGGTGTCTCTCTGTCCCTTTCCTGTGCTATCTCCCCTTCCCCCTCATTTCCCCCTGGCTGTTTCTATCCAGTATATAAATAAAGATAATAATAAAAAATAAGAAATAGCTTTAAACTCATATATCCTTCAAAATTGAAATTCTGTGTTATTTGTTTTTGCACAAAGCTTTTTCCAAATAGAAAATTTTTAATCTCTCTCTGTCTTTGCTGCAATCATAGTACCTTCTACATGCCCTATTTATTGGGTATGTTGTTTGAAATTAATGTTAGATATTTATTCTCCTATTATTCATTGAGATTCCTGAGGATACAAATAATCTTGAGGATTTTAGAATTAGTGTCTTTTTTCATCATAGGCTTTACATCAGTCCATTTGGCCTAAAGTATGCTACGTAACAACCCACCAAAACTATAATAGCAAAGGTGTGTTTCCTGCTTCTGACATCATGGGCAGATTGTGGTTTTGTTTCATGCTGTTTTCAAACTAAGATTCAGGCTAACAGAGCAGATCCCATCTGGAACAGAACTGGTTTTGTGACAGAAAAAAAGAAATAAGAAAAAGTGTGAGATTATACATTTTCTTCTTAGAATTGACACATACTTACTTTGAAACATACTTTTCTAGTTAAAGCAAGTAATCTGGTGACTTTTAATTTGAAAAGTGAAATGATACATAGTTTTTCTGTAGGAATGAGACTCAAGTCATATGGTCATACCTGGTGTCAAGGTGTAAGTCTCCCTCTGGTGAGAAGAGGCAGAGAATAGTCTAACATGAGGCCATCTACAACCTAGAAAGTGTCCATGTTCTTCACACAATGGGAACATTTTTACACAAATGTGCATTGTGTTCACTTAAAATATGAAAGCATCAAAATCGTAATACAGACCCATCTTAAGCCTGACATTTGAAATAATGCAAATGCCATACATTTAAATACTTGCCCCAGCAATCATAACATTTCAAAACTGGAGGATTGAAGAAATTGAAAATTCCAGCGTCGTGCCAAATGGCAGCACTAGTTTAGCTGGTGCATGGGAGCACTCTCATCCTCTGTTAGAATTAGTCTGTGTTATATGCAGCATCAGAGAACGTGTTTGTTATATACAAGCTCATGTGTCAATGTTAGGGAAAACCATATATGTTTCAACTCTAGCCATCAGTCTTTCACTATTAAAAATTTTCCTAATGTCATCCACGATATGACCAGAATAACACTTCCATAAAGATATCGAGATACATCCACTTGCTTTTTACATTCATCTCAGGAGTGAATATGGTGCTAAGATCCAAATTTTGACTATTAGCTGGGTCAAACACTGGATTTAAAAATCACCATCTAACAACCCAGGAGATGGAGTAGTGGATAAAGTGCTTGAGGTGCTCAGTTTGACCCCCAGCACCACAAGGACTAGAGTGATGTTCTGATTCCCTCCCCCTCCCTAGCTCCCGAGCTCAATAATAAACAAATGAATACACCTTTGTAAAAATCAGGATCTATACCACTCTCCTCACTAATGCAAAAGGTCAGTAAAGTCCTAATTCTGTTCTCTGTTATCCAGTCAATATGTCAGTTATGCAGACATAGAAACTTTTCCTTCTTTGTTAACATTTACCAAGTTAAAAAAAAAAAGTCTAAGGAGGTCACTTACTCACTTGGTAAAGCATGCATGTTACCATGCTTCAGAACCCAGGTTCAAGTCCCCAGTCCCCTACCTGCCGGGGATGGGTGGGTGGAGGCTTACACGTGGTAGAACAGTGCTGCAGGTTTCTCTCCTTGCAGTCTCTTTCTCTCTCCCTCCTTTCTTTTTTCTTTCTTACCCTCTACCAAAGATAGTGGGGGAAAATGATCACCAGAAGGAGTGAGGTCACTGTGCAAGCACCAAGCCCTAGAGATAACCTTGGGGGCAAAACAGTTTTGTTTTTGTCTGAAAATGTTAAACTTTGCTTAAAAACTCCTGAAAAATAAGAAAGGAAAGAACTGACAAAAGTGTACTATTTACACTTAATATGTCAATGTCATGGAGAGACATTCCTTGAGGGTCTGTTACTACAGTTAAGAGGTGACAATGTAGGTGTGTTCATTTCTCATGAAACCACCCTTACCGGTGCTCCTACTGTTCTCTGCACATTCTCATTTACAAATTGTGTAGGAGCACCATGCCCCTTTGAAGTTTAAGCTGATAACATGAAATTCTCTGTAGCAATCCTGAAGATATTCTGGAGATTAGTTAGATGAAGGATTTTTTCCTAAACAGGGACAGTTAGCTCAAGTGAGATAATCAAGGCATGCTTTTAGACCTAAAATGTCTTTTTAACCTTTACTGAAATCATGGAGACACTGTGCATATATGGCTAACCCCTAAATTCCAAGTTCTGTCAACAAATGTATCTGTTAATGATACTGTGGAGATGAAAATCATGGTCTCACACGCGCATTCAGTCACTGGGTCAACTCCCCAGTTCAATTAATTATTTTATTTTTATGAGGGTGGGGAGGGAGAGGGAAAGCAGGAGGGAGAGGGAGAGGGAGAGAGGGAGAGGGAGAGAGGGAAAGGGAGAGAGAGGGAGAGGGGAGGGAGAGTGAGAGGGAGAGGTCACTGCTCTACTATCTATTGGATTCTGACTTGTCTTTGTTGTTTTCAAGTGGGACCAGGATTGATCCTAGCTCAAGGCACGCGGCTTCTACTGAGTCACCTACATTTCTTCCTCCATTCTCCTCTCCTTCCCTCCTTCCTTCCAACCCACCATTAACTTCCTCCCTCCACTTCCTCCCTCCACTCTTCATTCCTTCCTCCCTCCCTTCCTCCCTCCCATCCATCTTCCTTCCTTCCTTCCTTCCTTCCTTCCTTCCTTCCTTCCTTCCTTCCTTCCTTCCTTTCTTCCTTTCTTCCCTCCTACTTTCCATCTTTCCTTCCTTCCATCTTTCTTTCCTTCAATGTTGTGGTATCATTCACTCTCTCTAGGTCTAAGAAATAGAGAATAGGAACCAACAGAGACATAAAAAAAAAGCCAAAAGTTGGTTTCTCCAAAAACTGACCAGGGGCAGGAGGTAGCGGGTGGTAGCACACCTGCCTAAGTGCACATATTATGTGCAAGGATGTGGGTTTGAACCCATGCTCCCCACCTGCAGGAGGGTAGCTTCACTAGTGAGGCAGCGCTGCATGTGTTTCTTTATCTCTCTGCCTCTCTCTTTCCCTCTCAATTTCTCTCCTATCAATTAAAATAAATAAACATTATTTAATTGAGCAAAATTTCTATTTAGCCAGACTGACCAAGGACAAAAGGAAGAAAAGTAAACTTATTAAACTCAGTAACAGAAGAAGGGACATTTCTACAAACCTTGCTGACATAGGCGCAGGACACTATTCTGTAAGAGAATACTATGAACAGTTATATAGCAAGTTAGATCATCTAGATTAAGAGGACAGATTCTTATACATAAATGACCAAATCTTACCCAGACATGTAAAATCTGAATAGACTTATAATTAGAGACTGAAATAGCAGGAAAATTCCAACATAGAATAATCCTGGATCAATTAACTTTACAAGTTAATTCTACCAAATATTTAAATACCATTTCAAGTCAGCCTTTCTCAAATTCTTCTAAAATGTACAAGAGTAGGAACTACTTTCAATATCATTCTATGAGGTTACTATATCCTGATATTGAGACCATACTCATATATTACAAGAAAAGAAAATCATAGACTATTCCTGAATATAAATACAACAATCCTTAGCCAAGTACTTTCAATATGAACCCAACAGTGCATTAACAAGATTTTACACCAGACCCAGTGAAGCATCCAAAGAATGTAAGGATCATCCAACACATGATAATCAGTTAGTGTAATCAAGTTTCTTTGATGTCTGGAAACATAGCAGGGAGAGACTAGTTTTTTTAAATAAATACAAACTTATACTCTGATTAGATTTTTTTAAATGAAGATTAGCAAATCTGTAAATGGTGATGTATTGTTTACTTGTTGCATTTGTTCCCCCTTAGACAATGTTTTAGTCATATTTGTCTCTTTTTAGCTTCTTGAACATGCCAAGATGATTCACACCTAAGGATTTTGGTTAGAGATCAGTCTTGCTAAATATTATTTTTGTTCAGCTTTTTAAGGAACAAAATGTTGGTTTTGTTGATGCTTTCATTGTTTCTTATTCTCTATTATTTAGATAGAGATTGGGGAGAGAGAGAAAGAGAATAAGAGAGAGTATACAGCACTGTAGTATGTTTCAAAGACTTCTCATGTGTGATACAGAACTTCTTCTTGACCCAATTAATTTTTCTTTTTACATTGAAGTTGCCTTTTCAAACTCCCTTCCCCCAACTTTATTGGAAAGTTAATGGTTTTCAACATGAGAGTTGTTACACGGGTATAGCTGCTTATATCCCGTATAGGTGTTTGCAGAACATTGCCACCCCCAGCTTAGGATATTTTCATCATCATAAAAGGGCCCCACAATCTCCTCCCCTCCCTCCTTCCCCAGAGTCCTTTGCTTTGGTTCAATACACCCCACTCAGTCCAAGCTTCACTCTGTATTTCCTTTTTTCTGTCTTTGTTTTTTTAGTTCTGCCTATAAGTGAGATAATCCAGTATTTGTCCTTCTCTTTCTGGCTTTTCTCACTTAACATAATGCCTTCTAAATGAAGCAAATATTATTTCATCATTTTTAACTGGAGGATTGTATTCCATGTGTATCTTTATCACAACTTTCTTAGCCATTCACCTGTGTTGGTATTCTTCATAGTGGCTTGGTCCCCTTCCCCCATCTCTAGTTGATTGTGGGTTAGTCCTGCTAGTTTGGCAGGCCCGCTTGTCCCCGCCCCAAGGAACCCCAAGAGAGTTCCAGAGTTCCAGAGTTGGAGCTGTTGGCGCCTCCGCAGGGGGAAAGAGGCAACAGAGTTCTGTTTGGTGATTAGTTTGGGTTAGTTTATGAATCGTTGTTCCTGAATAAAGAAATACAGCTTCCCTGCCCAGCCATATGTCCTCGAGTCTCTGACTACCGCCGCAACGCTAGCCTGGCCAGCTGGAGCCTCCGAATTTTAACAACACACCTGTCCTTGCATATCTAGGTTGCTTCTAAGTTTTGGCTCTCACAGATTGTGTTGCTATGAACGTAGGTGTGCATAGATGTCTTCTGATAGGTCTTTTTGTTTCCTTTGGATAAATCCCTAGGAGAGAAATTGCTATCGACCAATTTTTGTTCTATATTTTGATCCAGAGATCAAACCCTGGGCCTAGGACATTGGTAAGACATATGCTTTTCCTTACTGATCCAGCTTCTATGTTCTCTACTTTACTGCGTATGTGACAGTTGCTAAGAGAGTAAATCATAAAAGTCCTCATCGTAACAAAAAAGCTACAATTATATATGGGGGTAGATACCATCTAGAGTTACTGTGATAATAATTTCACAACATAAAAATATAGAACCATAATGCTATGCATATGACACTAACGTAATGTTATGTGACAGTTCTACCTGAATTCAAAAATAAATACTAAAAAAAAAGATATTTTGTTACAACACACTTAAGTTTTCCCAAGGTTTGATAACATCTTTATAGATGACATTGCTTTACTGTGGAATGAGATGGAATTAAATATGATCACCCAAATCTTTCCCAGATATAAACTTCTGCTAAGCTTCGAAATTTCAACTCCATAATAATAATAATTTATTTCAGGTATTTTGAAGGCATTTGTCTAGCTATTAAGTGACAGTTATTCCACACATATTTGCAGTTTTCTATGGATATTTTTAACAAGGCCAAGTTTTTTTCCCTTGGTGCAGGAGCATTCATGCACATATATTTTAATGGGCTTTAGACAGCTTATCACTAACACTCAGTAATGGAATTTAATAATTCAGTCTTTGTTCTCACCTTTTTTCAGGCTTTGTTCTTTCTATTAAAATATTTAATAAGAGTTAAAATCTTATATTGATGTTAAGATAGGAAGTTTAAATTTGTATGTTATTTGCTTATTACTTAGTACTAAAAGAACACCATTCAGTAAAGCAACTGATTATAAATGTATTATTTTTAATTAAAAGTGCTACTTGATTTTCACGTTTGTGAACTTTTCAGAAATCCTTCAGTCACTGATGACCAATTTCATTTCAGTGTGGCAAGAATTCATCTTCTCTATGATTTCTTTTATAGTTTATTGAGTTGTTTTTTTGTGTGTGTGGTCTGTCCTGGAGAATATGCCATATGATCTTGAAAAGAAGATGTGATATGCTATTCTTGGAGGGTATGTTCTGTAAATGTCTGTTGGGTCTGTTTGATTTATACTCAAGCCTTAACACTATTAAAGCCTCCTACCATTGTTGTTGAAATTTTTGCTTTATTCTGTCAGATTTTACATCACATATTTTAGGTTCTGTTGTTAAATGTGCTTTTTTGTTGTTGTTGATGTTTTATTTTTAGAGACAGACAAGCAGAGAGAAAGAGACCACAATGCAGTGAGTGCTGGGCTTGAACCTGGGCCATGCACATGGCAAAAGTAGTGCACTATCCAAGTGGCTGTTTTGCTGACTCGTGTGTGTGTTTATAATTGCTATATATATATTACATATACTATATATATGATATATATAACTGATGGATTGATTTAGTTAATCCTAATGAGTTAATCAATTTTAAAAGCCATTTTATTTGTAATTAATAGTGATTCGTAGGATGTGTCACCCACCTTCCCAGTGATAACTACCATAGTTCTTATAAAGTCTTAGAGACAGTTTGTTTCCTTCTGTTTTTTTTTTTTTCATAAGTTCATGCATTTCGGTTCTCTAGATTCTACATATGATAGAAATATTGGGCTGTCAGAAAAATCATGACACAATTTTACATAGAAAAACAGAAAAATATGTCGTGATTTTTCATACAGCCCAATAGTAGTCTTTCACTTCTTTACTTACATTGCTAAGCATAACCACCTCCAGTTCCATCCAATTTGTCCCAAAGGACACAGCATCATCTCTTTTTATTGCAGAGTAGTAATGCATAGACTATATATCCCATAACTTTTTTAACTAGTTATCTGTCAATGGGTATTTAGGCTGCCTCCACTCTGTCAGGAGAGTCCTTAAACATATGAAAATGGAATGACCTTAGGATCCAGCAATACCACCCTTAGGCATTTATCCTAAGGACATGAAGATACTAATCTGAAGGGGCATGTGCACCCAATTATTTTTAATATAACTAGGTGTAACAAAGGACTTACCTTTGTCATTGTGCTAATTTGTCCTCCGTTCCTCCCTCCCTCCTTTCCTTCCTTTCTTCGTACCAAAGCACTATTTGTCTTTGACTTATGGCGCCAGGGCTTCAGCTTGTCATCTCAGAACTTGAGCCATGAAAGTCTTTTGCATAGTCACTCTGCTATCTCTCTGGCCCACCTCAGCCATTCAGATAACATCATCCCTTACTGTGAAGGGAGAGGAAATTGAGAGTGCAGATACACACTCCTCCATTACTGTCTTCTTTTGTGTTTATAGTATCTTAGTGCACTGTTGGGATTCTTTTGTTACTTTCCCCATGTATGCTTTTAAATTATGTTCTTCAGAGATAGGTAGAATTATCTTCTCCAGCAGTAGTTTAAGGGCTGGAATGTAAGAGATTCTAGGTCTGATGTTCAGCGTCACAAATTGCCAGAGTGCAGTGGTGTTTCAGTCACATAAACACAGGGGAAGGGAGGGAGTGAAAAGTTAGGTTCTTCATAGCTGCTCTGGGATTACAATCAAAACCTGAATTCATCCAGCAGACTAGCTCATAGCAGTACTAAATTAGAGTCAAGAAACTCATGACTGTAGAAATATGGCTCATTGTTTCAGGGCATGGGGAGCCAGGTAATTTGAGGATGTTTCTCAAGTGACACAAGCCCAGAAAATGCAGAGTTGTGTGAAGAGCCAGACCTCAAACAAAGCCCAGGCAAACAGATAAAAAGTCATTCTAAACCAAAGACTTCTCTAAGTGACTCAGAAATTCAAAGAAGAATGATTAAAAAGGAATGCAGGGGATTCCTGCAGCACAGGTCTGTTGGGAACATGTGTAAGCCTGATAGAGCTTAGGGAGAACCACCCCCATCTTTGGATGGAGGTCTGAGAAGATAACCTCTTGGTAAGTCTCTCTCAACCGAGGTGAGCATAAGGGGGGAAACTCAGACTTGGTTCTTTCCTTCTTGACTCTCAGGCCCACAGATACCCCAGTACTTCCCTCCATTAACTGCAGGCCACATGGCCGCAGATTCACTCATTCAAAGTCACCTTCTGATCACAGAAGAACACACCTTATCACACACTTCATCACACATCTCAGACCCCAGACAAGAGAAATTCAATTCCAAACTATATGGCCTTTTGATATCCATCTTCTTTCTGTCTCACCCTACGGGTTTAACCCCTATGCTTCTCTCAGATACCTTTGGATAATTAAGTTGCTTGTGTTATAGAGAATAACTGTCTTGTATCTCATCAATTCCTGTCATACCAACCCCCTACCTTAGGGGCATGCTGACTGTTAAGAAACCTGTAATTTCTGTCATATTTCAACAATAATTAACTTCATTGCTTTTCTATTTAACTCATGTCCACTTTGCTAATAAACGGACTCTAGGATTCTGGGACTCTAAGGACTCAGATTCTAGATTCACGCTAAGAGTCCCCTGGTGTCTTTTACTTCATGTCACCCCTGTCGTGAGCGAGAAAGAACCAGCCCGTTACCTTTCCCCTGGAGGACACCCTGCCGGAGAAGGAGAGAGACACCCCGAAACAGGTCAACTTTAAAAAACTTGTTTTTGTGGGGGCTGAGCGGTAGTGCAGCGGGTTAAGTGCACATGGTGTGAAGCACAAGGACCAGCGTAAGGATCCTGGTTCGAGCTTCCGGCTTCGCACCTGCAGGGGGGTCACTTCTCAAGCAGTGAAGCAGGTGTCTATCTTTCTCTCTCCCTCTCTCCCCCCTTGATTTCTCTCTGTCCTATCCAACAACAATAATAATAACAACAAGGGCAATAAGGGCAACAAAAAATGGGAAAAATGGCCTCCAGAAGCAGTGGATTTGTGGTGCAGGCACCGAGCCCCAGCAATAACCCCAGAGGCGCAAAAAAAAAAAAGTTTTTGTTAATAATCATCCTTCTCATTTTGGCTAATTTCACTTAACATGATTCCTTCATGTTCCATCCAAGATGAGGCTTTTTTTTTGTTTTTTTTAAACTGAACTAGGTGTAGTGTATTGCAACAAAACAAAGGACTCTGGGGAAGTCAAAGGGGCTGGGGTGTGAGGGAGTGGCGCTTTGGAACCCTGTTGCTTGATAGTAGAAAAAGGCCCAAGTTGGTGGTGAAAGTGTTTTGTAGATACCTATCACAGGGAGATGAGATGTTATACCATGTGCCAACAACTGTATTATATTGCATTAACCCTCCGGTAAAAAAAATATGCCTTAGGTTCCGACCTAGTTTCTATCACATTGGAGAAAGCTTCAGTGTTGTAGTATCTCTCTTTCTCTCTACAAATATGTTGGTCCAGAGTGGTGAAGCTCTGGAGACAGCAGAATGGGACTCAGTCCAGAACTGGTGAGGACTTCTGAGGTGGGATCAAGGCAATCAGGGATTAAGTAAGTAGGTTTGGGAATTGTCAAGGGTCGTTCTGCATAATTCTAGAAAGTTGTAGACACTCATTCCACTGTAGGGAGTGGGGAGAGTAGCTTATTTTAGAATTCATTCACCGCCCGAGTGAACCAATGTTTCTAGTTAATTTTACATCTACTATTGTCTGTGGATGTCATCCCAGCGTGATTCACAACACAGCTACCTTATTTTTATTTTAGTTTGAGTCTTTTTTTTTCAGTCTCAGACAGAGGTATTTTTCCCTTCTTCTATTTCAGTGTATCTATTCTAGCCATCTGTTGAATGCCA
Organism: Erinaceus europaeus; assembly: GCF_950295315.1. NCBI lineage: Eukaryota > Metazoa > Chordata > Mammalia > Eulipotyphla > Erinaceidae > Erinaceus > Erinaceus europaeus. Next base: position 106,548,393 of record NC_080185.1, on the reverse strand, counting down.
TATGTAATTAACAGCTCATTCAGCTTTAAATGACATTAAATATTTAAAGTTACTCATCAGTACAAAAGGGAAGTGACACAAGTCATCTCTATTCTTTTGATTAAATGTGAATCATCTTTTAAAATTTGATTAGGAAGTGAAAATTTCCAGGACCTTCTTTTTTCTGGCTTGATCATTCCATTTTAGGAGAAATAAAACAGGAGGATTAATCAAGTTTTGCCTTTAGCAACTGTGTCAAGCACGTGCACATCTTTCACAGGACTAAAGAGCTGGTTTCATGCAGTGCTCAGTCATAAATAGATACGCTCAAGGTATTTGAAGACTCCTTGAGGACGCAGATCTTGTTGCAGTTACGTTTACCCTCTCACCATTTAACACAAGGCCTTGTATATATGAGTCTCAATAAATGTTTGTTGGATTGAATCCTATTTTAAAAAGAACTTGGAGAGCATTGTATAAAAGATGGAGTAGATTGTAAGACAAGAATGAGAGGGATGTTGATCTTAACTGTACCTGTAACTGTGTATGTCATTTTAATGCTTTCCTAAAGGCTAGGGAATAATCCATCTTGAGAGGCAAAACTATGCTCTTTCCTTCCAAAGGAAAAGTGAATTTCCACATAGATTTAGTGGAATAGTGCCCCATCTTTTATTGAATACCTTAAAACCATGTCTCAATCATGTTTTATTTTTCTGCCAGTCTATATTAAATTTATTAAATGAGGAGTAACCTGCCAAAATGTAGAATTTTAATAATGTTGTTAATCCTTATTAGTTATCACAGCAATAACTATACTCAGCATAAAACTTGTTTTAAGAAATTTAGTTCTGGGGCAGGTTGGTGGTGCACTGGGTCAAGTATACATAGAACGAAGCACAAGGACCTCGTGAAAGGATCCTGGTTTGAGCCCTGGCTCCCCATCTGCAAGGGGAAATCACTTCACAAGTGGTAAAGCAGGTCTGCAGGTGCCTATCTTTCTCTCTCCCTCTTTATCCCCCCCCCCCAATTTCTCTCAAAAAAAAAAAAAAAGGAAAGAAAAATGGCCATAGAGCAGTGGATTAGTAGTGCAGGCACCAAACCTCAGTGATAACCCTGAAGGAAATAAATAAATAAATAAATAAATAAATAAATAAATAAAATTTAGAAATGCGGTTCCTGGGTAGGGGAGATAGCATAATGGTTATGCAAAGGCTCTCATTTTTTAGGCTCTGAGAGGTCCCATGTTCAATCCCCTGTGCCATCATAAGCCAGAGCTGAGTAGTGCTCTGGCAAAAATAAAATAGGGGCCAGATGGTGGCACCTCTGATTAAGTGCTCACATTACAGTGCACAAGGACCCCCTCCCCTCCCCTCCCCTCCCCTCCCCTCCCCTCCCCTCCCCTCCCCTCCTCTCCTCTCCTCTCCTTTTCTTTTGATAATATAGAGAGAACTTGAGAACAAAGGGGAGGGTGGAAGGGAGGGAGGGAGGGAAGGAGAGAGAGAGAGAGAGAGAGAGAGAGAGAGAGAGAGACCTGCAGCTGTGTTCCATCACTGTGAAGCTTCCCCCTGTCAGTGGTAGAGACTGGTGGTTTGAACCTGGGTCCTTGCACATGGTATGTGTAAGCATGACCTGGTGAACCACTGCCCAGCCCCTGGATAAGGTTTTAAGAAAATGGGTCAAATGATCATTTGTGGGGCCATAGAAGAGGGAGAGGATTAAGAAGTAACAGCAAGTTAAAAACATTCTATTAAAAGTAGATAATTCTTTTGGAGCCTAAGTCACTTCTGGTTTAGATTTTGAGTTGAGTCATCGTTCTCAGTTTTGCAGCACATGGAAATGATCTAAGGAGGCTTGTACCAGCTTTGGCGTCCAGGTCTCACCCTGGCCAATGAACCAGTGGTTAATGCCGTAGAGCATTCAATGAGTTCTTCTTTAGTACTCAATATCAAGTCACCAGCTCTAATTCTGGCTTTGCCCTGGTAACTGAGATTTTGCTTTGATCTGGAAACAATTATCTTTTCTTATTGAACCAGTGTGGTAACTGCATCCAGCTGCCTTGATAAAAGTCCCTGAACCCACACCCTCTAGTTTTGCCAAGCTTCCCAGCCTTGACCAATATCTGAACTTTAGTCCTACGGTCAAAGCTTTGTTGGCAGGCGTTTCAGATGCCAATAGTATGCTAGTCTGAATGTCTTCCTCACAGTCCCATGCCTCATCCCCAGCCAAAAGAAGTTTAATGAAACCTAAGGCCATTAAAATTCCTCCAAAAACATTAAAATTGCTAAGATTGGAAAGTCATTATCTTCTAACTTTTTTCTATATTAATAAGAAGCAATTGTACTTCCTTTTTTTGAGGAGCTGAGAGAAATAATGGTTTAGATTTGTAGATGTATGAAATGAAGTTAAAAGTAATTTCAAGAAATTGAAAGGAATTGGCAAGATGAATCACTTCTTTCAGCCTGCTCCCCCACTGCCACAGCAGTTATTGAACCCCAAAGATGGGCCTCCAATGTGCCCACATATGCTGAATTTGTTAACAACCTGCCCCCTCCCTAAGCACAATTGTGTTAAGCACAATCACTTCTAGTTCCATCCATTTTGTCCCAAAGGACACAACAATCATCTTTTTTATTGCAGAGTAATATTCCATGGAGTATATATCCCATAATTTCTTTAGTTAGCTATCTTTTGTTGGATATTTAGGCTGCTTCTGCCCTTTGACTATTGTGAATGCTGCATATATGACCATGGGGCACATATGTGGTGGTGGGAATACTATTTTAAAAACATTTTTTAGTGGTCTAGGAGGTAGAGTAGTGGGTAAAGCTTTACACTCTCAAGCATGAGGTCCTGAGTTTGATCCCTGGCAACACATGTACCAGAGTGATGGCTGGTTCTCTCTCTCCCTCTAATTAATAAATAGATAAAATATAAAAAATTATTAGTGATTTAATATTAATTTACAAAATTATGAGACAACAGGAATATAATTCTGCACCATTCCCACCACTAGAGTTCTGTGTCCCCATTCTCTTCATTGGAAACTTTATATATTAATGCCCATTTTTCTATGGTCCTGTCTTCTCTTCTTTTTTAAGTTACATCTACACTTATACTTCTGAAAGTCCTTCCTTTTTTCCTCTTCTCCCTGAGTCCTGATAGAATTAGAGTTCAGAGCCCTATGATCATCTATCTTCCCCTAGTATTTCTCCCCCTCTGGGAGTGTAGACCAAAATTCTTTTTTGGGGTGCAGAAGGTGGGAGTTCTGGCTTCAATAATTGCTTCTCTGCTGGACGTGGACGTTGGCGCGTCGATCCATACCCCAAGCCTGTTTCTATTTTTCCCTAGTGGGGTGGGGCTCAGGAGAGGTGAGGTTCAGAGACACATTGTTGAGGCCGACTGCTCAGTGAAGTCAGGATGGAATCATAGCATCTTGGTGGCGTGGGAATAATTTTTGATCCAAACATAATGACAAAGACACTGTCTCCAATTCTCAGGTTTTTCTGAACCACACCACGTCACAACTGATCATAGGAGATTTGAGTGGGAAAAAACCATGTATGTTATACTTGCTAGTTATTTGTGAGCTACTGGAAAAAAATGCATTCTTTTATCTCTAACTTTGACATTTAGACATACTACCTGATCATTGTAAAAAAAAAAAAAAAAAGATGTTTTGAAAACAAATGGTTCACAATCCTTTGGGCACCAGCTGATCAACCAGTTATGCTTCAGCATTCAGAAGTTCAGGAAAGAGGGGGAAAAAATGAAAGAATTAGGTGGTGGAGACTTTCTGTGGTTGACATTTTGCAAAAATGGGTCCATGGCAGGTGAAGCAAGTAGAAACAAAAAAGGATGTCATTCTTGTTTTTCCTTTTTTCCTATTTTAAAAAAAAATTTATTGATGTACCATTGTGAATTTTTATTGGTTTGCAATACTATATAAGTGCCAGGAATATGGATTTATACTTCAATCTGCTTTTTAAAAAATGAATTTAATTATCTTTATTTACTTATTTATTGGATAGAGACAGCCAGAAATTAAAAGGAAGGGGGAGCTAGAGGGAGAGACAGAGAGACACCTGCAGCACTGCTTCAGCACTTGTGAAGCTTTCCTCCTGCAGGTGGGGACCAGGGGCTTGAACCTGGGTCCTTGCACATTATAACACCTGTGCTCAACCCAGTGTGCGACCACCTGTCCCCCCAATCTGCTTTTTAAAATAATATGGACTGGGTTCCAGTGATAGAGAAAAATATACATTTGATAGGAATGGGCAATAGGAAAGTAGGCTGTGGTCATATGGAAAATTCAGTTTCTGATTTTGAATGGATAGTGTTCTTAATGATAGTAAGCCTTAGTTTGTGACTGTTCCAGGGCCAATGGAAAGCTATAGAGAGATGAACTAGAGTAAGGATCTAAAATACTAAGTGATTGGTGAAAGAGTGGTAGCAGAATTTGAGAAAATCACCGTGGTTCAACTGCAAAAGAAAGTGAAATTTCTTTTTTTTTTTAATTTCTTTATTGGGGAATTAATGTTTTACATTCGACAGTAAATACAATAGTTTCTACATGCATAACATTTGCCAGTTTTCCATATAACAACACAATGAAATTTCTTGGCCAGTCAAATAGCACACTTGAACACACTAGGTTCAAGTCCAACCCCCCACCACATTGAAGGATGCTTTGGTGTGTGATTTCTCTCTCTCTCCCCCCTTCTGTGTCTCTGAAAATGTCATTCTGGAGTGGTGAAGTCCAAAAGATGAGAGAGAGAGAGAGAGAGAGAGAGACTTCTCTCCAGAGAGGTCCTATATGGCACAGTGATTAAGAGTGAGACTCTGGATTTGGCAGGGTGGTTTAACTCCAACTTCTATTATTTACTAGCTGTTTAACTGGAATCCAAAGGCCTTGGGCAATTTATTTGACTTCACCAAGCCTAAATCTCGTCACCAGTTAGAGTATCCAGCACAAGATCTTTATTGGGATTAAATGAGACAGTGCAAAGAGCTTAACAGTGGATGGCTAATCGATGGTATTCCCTCAGAAACTATTAACTGGAAAGTAGAGTTTGGCAGTGAGGACAGGGAAACAATAGGAAAGATGGTTTGATTTTTTCGAAAAGTGGAAAGTGAGAGTACATACTGAAATTGATTCTAGGCACTGAGGCCCAATAAATTTTCTCTAGGATGTTAAAAAAAATCTATCAATGTGATCATGAACCTATTTATAATAATTTTGGAAGAATGACTTCATCTAGCCTGGGTTTCATAGGAAACTAAATGCTAAAAGAAAACACTTAGCAACAACAATGAGATACCACTTCACTCCTGTGAGAATGTCATACATCAGAAAAGACAACACAAATATTATAAAATAAAATTGTCAAACACACAACCCAGGCTTGAGCCCAGCTCCCACTGCACTGGAGGAAGTTTCAGTGCTATGATGTCTCTCTCTAGGAAAACCTGGCAATGACAAAAACACATAAGTAAAATTGCTGGAGTAAAAATGCTGGATAGGTTGTGGGTCGAAGGAACCCTCCTGCACTGCTAGTGGGAATGTCAATTGGTCCAACCTCTGTGGAGAACAGTCTGGAGAACTCTCAGAAGGCTACAAATGGACCTACCCTATGATCCTGCAATTCCTCGCCTGGGGATATATACTAAGGAACCCAACACATCCATCCAAAAAGATCTGTGTGTACATATGTTCTTAGCAGCACAATTTGTAACAGCCACCTGGAAGCAACCCAGGTGTTCAACAGCAGATGAGTGGCTGAGCAAGTTGTGGTCTATATACACAATGGAATACTACTCAGCTATTAAAAACGGTGAGTTCACCGTTTTCAGCCGATTTTGGATGGAGCTTGAAAAAATTATGTTAAGTGAAATAAGTCAGAAACAGAAGGATGAATATGGATGATCTCACTCTGAGGCAGAAGTTGAAAAACAAGCTCAGAAGAGAAAACACAAGTAGAACCTGAACTGGAATTGGCGTATTGCACCAAAGTAAAAGACTCTGGGGTGGGTAGGGGGGAGAATACAGGTCTAAAAAGGATGAAAGAGGACCTAATGGGGGTTGTAATTTTATATGGAAAACTGGTAAATGTTATAAATGTACAAACTATTGTATTTACTGTTGAATATAAAACATTAATTCCCCAATAAAGAAATAAAAAAAAACACTTTGCAAAGTCAAGAATCAAGAATGAGTGCCTGGGGAATTCATTATCTGCCTTTCTGTCTTCATCTAAAAATAATATATAAGTACACAAATATTATAAAATAAAATTGTCAAACACACAACCCAGGCTTGAGCCCAGCGCCCACTGCACTGGAGGAAGTTTCAGTGCTATGATGTCTCTCTCTCTCTCTTTTCCTGCCTCTTTTTTCCCCTCTCTGGAGGAAAACCTGGCAATGACAAAAATACATATGTAAAAGTTATAGATCATATTTCATATTTTTGTGGGCTTTCAGTCACAGAAAAAAAATAACAGCTTTAAGAATTTGTTTTTTATAATATGTGCTGTTTGGATCACATATTTGTCAAGGCAGGATGATAGAAGATACATAGCTACTATTGTTCCCCACCCAGAAGTGGCAATATCTATTATTTTCTAACACTTCCTATAGGTCTAATAGCCCTCAAACTTCATTTATTCCAGAAAATCCATCCTGCCTCTTCCCCAAAGGGCAGCCCCAGTCCCACTGAGAGCGGAGAATGCATATATGAGTGAATATTTTACTGAAGGCCAGCCAGCCTCACTGGTCACTACAGTTTGTCTAGCTTTCTCCAGGATCATAATAAAGGAAGTGCCGTGACTTCTACTTCTTTTAACCACACCTCTGTTTATCTCTGGTTGTTCTATCCTCCTTCCAGAATCCCTAAAAAAGTCAACCCTTCCCCCCTAAGAAGAAAGTGCACATGCCTTAGTTCTTTCCTGTCTCTTACTTTCTCCAGTACCTCCCACCTTAGAGAAGAAGTGGATTTCCGGTGGAGCAAGTTGAGTGGTGGCAGTGAGACCGTTGAGATCTACCTAATAAGAAAGCTTTTCTGAAGCCAACAATGGTGAGTATCTTAGGAGGGAAGCATTTTCTTTCCATTACTATGATCCAGATTCCTTGTCAAACAGTAATAGTGACGTTACAGTGCTTGGCACCATTTGATCCTTCTAGAACTTGATTTATGTAACAGGATCTACCACATTAGCTATAAGCGACTCCATTGCACTGATCCCGGAGAAGTAGTCCCAGTGTCAGAGGAATTCTGATTCCACCTTTCTAGGTTGATTGAGGAGTGTGGAGTGAAGATTAGAGCAGAGAGAGATAGTTCAATGCAGTTTGTTGCACCATGGGAGGAAGTAAGGCATTGTTACCATTTTCTAACAGGTGATGGATTTACAAATTATCTCCTTCCGGAATTTCTGTACCCCTGGTACCTAGTACAGTACCTGGTGTGTGGAAAATGATAAATAGATATATGTTGGATAAGTGAACAAGTGAATAAATGAAGAGAGACATTATAATTCCTTTTGGCTAATGGTACAGAAATAGAGCCAAATAGAGAGATTCAAAGTTTAACTCAACATGTTGGGAAACCTTACTAAAGTATAGACATTAAGAAGTAGAATAAACATTGTGATGATATGAATTCCTCCCCAAAGGCACAAGGAATAAAAAAATGGAGGTAATTTAGAGAATTGGAACTAATAATATCTGTAGTCCCTTCCATGACAAAGAAATTCTTGTCAAGTACTTTCTTCTCAAGACCATAATAGTCACATATTTTTACATTTTTCATATTGTCTGTTACCAACTGTTTTTCTTTTTTCTTCAGAGAATTCAGGCTTATTTTAATAGCATTGGTAAATTATGTAGATAAGTATAAAAGAAGTACACATTTCCACAACAACAAATATTATCACTTCTGCATTGGAATATAACACACCAAAAGCAAGATATTTTCTCAAAAAGGTCCTGGAAATAATCCAGCCATTTTTTGTTTTGCTTAAAGCAAGTATATCCAACATAAATAATTGTTACCATTTGTACAAAAGATAAAATTTAGTTACATGGAAATTATTCATAGTTCTGGACTACAAATAGATTGTTAAGAATGCCTTTATGTGCATTATATTCAAATCTGCTCAGTCATTAAACTCCTTGTTTGAAAGAAATATTATAATGAAAGCCACTATTTAAAACTGGTAGATTGGGGGGGGGCAGGTAGATAGCATAATGGTTATGCAAAGAGACTCTCATGCTGAGCCTCCAAAGCCTGAGGTTCAGTCCCACCATAATGGTTACTATAAGCCAGAGCTGATCAGTACTCTGGTGTAAAAAGGGGGGGCTGGTGGTGGCACACCTGGTTAAGTGCTCACATTACAATGCACAAGGACCCAGGTTCAAGCCCCTGATCTCTACCTGCTGGGGGAAAGCTTCACAAGTGAAGCAGAGCTTCAGGTGCCTCTGTCTGTCCTCTTCTCTATCTCTCACTCCCCTCTCAATTTCTCTCTGTCTCTATCTCATAATATATAAATAAAATATTAAAATAATAATAATTTTAAAAGTTGGTAAAGGGAATGCCATTCTGACTGAAATGGCCTTATAGACCTTATAGCCTCATTCCTGCTAACATTGAGGCAAGTGAATTTTTTTGGTATTTAAACATTTTTATTGGTGCTTTAATATTTTACAAGATTGTAAGATAAGAGGGGTACAGTTCCACACAGTTCCCACCACCAGAGGTCCATGTCCCTTCTCCTCCATTGGAAGCTTCCCTATTCTTTATCCCTCTGAGAGTGTGGGCCCAGGATCATTATGGGGTGCAGAAGGTGGAAGATCTGGCTTCTGTAATTGCTTCTCTGTTGGACATGGGTGTTGTCCATACCCCCAGCCTGTCTTTATCTTTCGCTAATGCTTGCACTTCTTAACAAGCCATGGCTTAGTTTTCAGGATGAAAAGTCAAACAGTTGGCAAGGTGCTGAGGGCGTGGAAATTGGCTCATGTCACTAGTCTTTCCTTTCCTCCTTGTATCTTACACACAGCTCTCTGTGGAAGGCATTCCAAACCCTTCACATAGTTTGATAGTTATTTTTTTAAGGTTTTATTTATTTTATTAATGAGAAAGATAGGAGGAGAGAGAGAAAGAGCCAGACATCAGTCTGGTAAATGTGCTGCCTGGGATTGAACTCAGGACCTCATGCTTGAGAGTCTAGTTCCTTAACCACTGTGCCACCTCCTGGACCACAGTTTGATAGTTCTTTGCCCTCAGTAGAAGCAAGTGAAATTTGAGTCCTACTCATTCAGAACTTCACTCAACACCATGGAACCACATTTACCATGGTTTCTCTGTCTTTTCTCTTGGAGAGCTCACAAAACAGCAGTCAAGTTGTTGGAAAGTGGGTACCCTACCTTGTAAATGATCATTAAGTAGCAAGTCAGTTTTCTCCTAATTATAGGAAGAAATTATATTGAATTTAATCATTGCCACAGAATCTAAGTCATATTTGCTAGAACGCACAGATATCATTTCAACCCTTTTATGAGTATAGTTGTTCAAGAAACATGTTAATCTATCCTACAGTCTTCTTTTAATGAGGTTGCATGAGAAGGAAGAAAATTATAAGTTCTGTAAATCTGCAATAAATAAGTGCTGTTTAGGTTTACAAATATGTGCAGTCTGCTGTAGACCCACATTGTCTCTTGTTCATGTCTTTAGGCACAATTACCAACTTGTATCCCCATCCTTAAATCCTTGCCCTCAACTGAATCATTTTGTGGTCATCACTTTAGTAGTCTCGAATCCTTCTAATTGTACAATTTTCTTACTACAAATACCTACAGTGGCTCCAGATAGTCTACCAGCATTTTTGAACTCTCAAAACTAGATGGAAACTTGCAGTGATCAACAAATGTTTAAATATGTGACCACAAACATCAGACAAGAGTGCCAAAGGCAATTAATCTCCATCCTGTCCCATATTTGAGAGTAAGACTTAATAACCACCATGGTGGTCTTATCACTCTGGGTGGGAACAAAAAGTCATCTGAGTTTCCCTTTATTCTTTACATGTAATTTTTGTTCATAGAGCCATGAATACATTCTGAAAAGAATGTGTGAAGTTAGAGGACTTTCATGTACCCTATTTAGAGGGAAGCTTCTACCAGATCAAGGAAGATCCTGGTTTTGTGGCACCTAAAACTTTTAAAATGTGGGGAAAACAGTGCAGTTGACAGAGTGCCAGTTTTAAATGCCTGAGACTCTTGGTCCACAGCACCACATGTGTTGGAGTACTGCTCTAACTTCTCTCTGTGCCCCACCCCCCAGCCCTCTCTGTCTCAAATGAAATAACCAGGGCAAATATTTTTTTTAATGTGAAATGAGTAGCATTTTTTAAAAGCATAAATCAGTGCCCCAAAGTTGGGGTAAGGTTTGGAAGGAGTCAGATGTGAGAGATGTGAGGGCCATCTGGCTGCGACAACTTGTCACCCCATTGATCGCCAGGGTTGATGGCTATCTGGCTGGCTAGGCAGGTGTCCCCTTCCTCCCTCACTGCTCCATGTGTGTCCCTCCCAAAGTTGTGCACTTGGTCAGCTGAAGAGGATGGCCTTTTCTGAATAGAAATGGACCAGTCTTGGTCAAGGGTATATAAGTAGCCTGTGTTTCCCTGTAGTTGTACTTCCCTGCTTAGAACCTCCAAACAAGCTCTCAAGGTATGGAAGGAGTCTACAATGTAAGCAGCTCTGAAGCTCAAGTTTTGTTATCTTCAGGATGAATTAGCCCCAATTCCAGGAGGTCAGAGGAAGGTCAGCCATTATAGCTAAGACACCCCCCCTCCTTGTTCCCCTTTCTAGTTATTTTTCTGTACTAAACTTTCACAATGTTTGTACTATCTTAGTAACTTACTCTTTCTGAATTTTATGTTGCTCTGTATGCCTCAGCTCTATACCAGAAGGTATAGCTTTAATTTATGACCCCATACTATTTAGGCAGTTTTAATCTGGTTTACACCTGGAGTCTGTTCTCTCTTGTAGCAACAGGATGGTTTTGCTGCCATGTTCTTTACTAATACAGTAATCTTACATCTGAATTTGCTGGAAGAGTCCCTGTCTATACCTTTTCCTTTGTTGTAATTATTAAGGTATCCTACTTCTGAAGCCCCAGGGAACCAGAAAGCACCAAAGTAATAGGGAGGGAGGGGCTTAGTAAAGAGATCCAATCAATCTAGCTTCATCCTCAACCTTCACATACATGCGTCTGATCTAGCTACCAGAGACTCTAAGTCAATATCTCTCTTATTTCACCCTTTCTTTACAGTAAAGAACTTGAATCAAAGAGTTACTGTATTCTCACCTGTATCTCCCACCTGCTCATTCCCTGTGCTATTAATGTTCTAAGGGGGCAGGTGATGGCACACCTGGTTGAGTGCTCACGTTTCAATGTGTAAGGACCCGAGTTTGATCCCACATCTGCAACTGCAGGAGGAAATCTTTGCAATTGGTGAAGCAGTGCTGCAGGTCAATCTCTAGCTCTAGCTCTGTCTTCCCCTTACCTCTCAACTTCTATCTGTCTCTACCTATTAAATATTAAACGAAAAGAAAAGAAATGTTCTAAGCAAGGTCATGGGTGACCAGGCTAAGTTAACTCTCAGTTGACTCTTTGCTAACAGGTAGACACTACCTGGGTCCCACACTGACCACTGGAGGGTACACGTGGGGGCCAGTTCTAAATAAGCAGCAAAACCTTCAGCAAGTAAACTGATATTGAAGCCACATCCCATGGGAAGTAGGGGTGAAATACACAACATAAATAAAATAATCAGATCAGTTACATGCATTCACAAAAATATCCCAACCAGCTTAAGTGTCTGCTAAAAATTATCAGTACCTTTTGTAGAACTTAAACAAAATCCGGTTTCATAATATAGTATTCCAAATGTTCAAGAAACAATCCAAGATTACTAGGCTTATGAAGAGTGTCAGCAACTATGGCAAATGTTGCTGAGAGGTCAAGGAAGGTAGGGACAAAAATGGCTCAAAGTGCTTGGTGCTAAGCAGGCTGGTCACCCGTGACCTTGCTTAGAGCATTTCCAGCAGATGGAATGAGCATGTGAGAAATGGAGGTGAGACTGCAGCAACTGTTTGATTCCAGTTCTCTTTTGTAAGGAAGGGATGGGATAAGAGGGGGCATGTCTTCAAGTGACTGGTTTTTAAGTGGGTCTTGATATAATACAGTTCTCGGCTGATAAGAGTGGATAATTACTATTCCTAGGACACATTGTTAGGGAGCTCTATTATAATTAGAGTTTTAAAATCAATAAAAGTTATTTTGTATCTTGAAATATAAATGTTGCATATTCAATGATGAAGCAGAACCAAGTTAATATTTAATTCAATATGAGGATAATCTTTAAGGTCAATGCCATACATTTAAATGAAGTAAAGGACGAGCTCTGAAGATAGCTTAATAAGTTTACATCTTTGAGAGGCATCTCTAAAATCACAATAGCTGATCTAGCTATCTTCAGAGCTAGTTATTTAATACATGGCATTGACCCACTTTCCTCTTTAATTATTGAAGAGTTAGCTGCTTAGTTGAATCTTGTCCTTGCAATGTGGAGCAAGGACTGCAATTTTGTTGTACAATTTTCAGTCAAAATAATAGAGTTCATTGAAGTGATCCATTGCAAATAAATGTAAAAGTAATCAAAAGATACCAAATTCCTCTTATCCTATGGTTTTATCAATGTTTCCTTTTTATAAATAAAAAAGATACCAAACTCATTTAAAAAAACATATTCTGAGTGCTTGGTGGTGGCATACCTGGTTGGGCCCACATGCTACAATGTCCAAAGAATCCAGCTCAAGCCCCCATTCCCTATCTGCAGGGAGGAGGCTTCATAAGTGGTGAAGCAGTGCTGCAGGTGTCTCTCTTCCTCTCTCCCTCTCTATCTTTCTCTATCTTCCCCTTCCATCTCAGTTTCTCTCTGTCTCTATCCAATAAATACATAAAATCTATTTTGAAAACATTTGTTTTCCAGCACAAGGAAATAGCACTTGATTACCATTTATTCCCCATTTGGGGTGTTAAATAAAATGGCTTCCAAGCTATTGCTTGAGTGGTCATTTACATCTAGCATGTACATGGGCAATTGTGGAGACAATTTTTTCTTTTATTGGTACTTTTTTTCTTTTTTTTTTTTTATTGGTACTTTCAGTAAATACAGAACATGGCATTGAGGTTAAGGAGAAAGGAGAACCACCTTTCCTATCAACAGCAAGCCTATGTTACCCTTTCAAACAGAACAGCACTCCTGTATAATATCAGGTATGTGTTTTTCATATTTAAGAGACTGAATTCTTTTTCTTTCCATGCAAAACCACCTTTCTCTTGGTTCCTTGGCAGACAGGTGGTATATATAATTGCCCAACCAGGGCTGAAATAAGAGTTCCATTGGACTAGCCAGCAGTCTGTGCCCAGCACTGACTCAGTCTCCTGTAAATCCAGGTAACAAGTGATAGGCTATTGGCCAAATGAGAAATTGAATTTTCATTAGACTAAAGGATAAAGAGCATCAGTGGTTCAAATTTTTGCAAACCAGCAGTATCTCTGATGACAGGAACTGTATCATAAGCTGTAGCAAGTTCTTTGCAATCTGGCTCTGAAGTTAAAGCCAAGCAGAGAGAGATGTTTAAAATAAAAAAGAAACCCAAAACTAAGCACAACCCAGGATAGGTGAACAATAGTTAATGTGAAATATGTTACAGACTCAAAGGTGTTGTCAATGTTTATTTTAAAACCATTCTTGGACGCTTTTTGGAAACAGTTCTCTTTCTGAAGTAAGTATGTAGCCATCACCACTTTAGCCCTGGGGGACGTGCTAACTACTCAAGGTCTGTATGAACATAAAACTCATAGCAAACTTTTTTTTTGTTTTTACCTTCAGGATTATCACTGGGGCTTGGTGCTAGCATCATGAATCTAGGGCTCCTGGCGGCCATTTTTCCAATGTTGTTATTGCTGTTATTGGATAGAGCAGAGAGAAATTGAGAGAGGAGGGGAGATAAAGAAAGAGAGACACCTGCAGACCTGCTTCACCGTTTGTGAAGCAATCCCCTTTCAGGTGTGAAGCCACGGCTCGAACCAGGATCCTTGCACCGATGCCTGCCCCTGATCCTTGCGCTTATCCTAGTGCTTATCCTTGCGCTTCACACTATGTGCGTTTAACCTGGTGTCCTACCACCCGGCCCCCTTTTTCCTTTCCTTTATTGAAGGCTTAATGGATTACAGTCTAGTTGCTGATAAATACATACAATTTCTCATCTCTTTGTGAAACTTTTATAATTCAAAATGTCTTAATAGCATAGCAATCATAATATTGAACTGAATTCATTGTAATGTAGCATGAATGATGCATATAAACAAATATGAGTATCCTCTATTCTAATTTTCTCTATATAATCTTTTTAAAATTTATTTTTTGGGGGGGTTAATGGTTTTTTTAAAATATTTATTTTCCCTTTGGTTGCCCTTGCTTTTTTAAAAAAAATTATTGCTGTAGTTGTTATTGTTGTAATTGATGTTGTTGTTGTTAGATAGGACAGAGAGAAATGGAGAGAGGAGGGGAAGACAGAGAGGAGGAGAGAAAGATAGTCACCTGTAGACCTGCTTCTCTGCCTGTGAAGCGATCCCCCTGCAGGCGGGGAGCCAGGGGGTTCGAACCCAGGATCCTTACGCCTGTCCTTGCACTTTGTGCCACGTGTGCTTAATCCACTGCACTACCGCCTGACTCCCTGGGGGATTAATGTTTTACAGTCAACATTAAATACAATAGTTTGTACATGCATAACAGTTCCCAGTTTTTCACATAACAATACAACCCCCACTAGGTCCTCTGCCATCATATTACAGGACCTGAACCCTCCCACCCCAGAGTCTTTTACTTTGGTGCAATACACCAACTCCAGTCCTCCAGAAGCTGAATATCCACCCTCACCCCAGGGTTTTTAACTTTGGTGCTGTACTC
Organism: Erinaceus europaeus; assembly: GCF_950295315.1. Lineage (NCBI taxonomy): Eukaryota > Metazoa > Chordata > Mammalia > Eulipotyphla > Erinaceidae > Erinaceus > Erinaceus europaeus. The sequence goes on along the minus strand of NC_080185.1, from coordinate 106,533,385 downwards.
CAGATTTAGTCAATTTATTTATTTTTAATTTTATTTATTTATTGGGTAGGGCAGAGAGAGATTGAGAGAGAAGGGGAGATAAAAAGGGACGGAAGCAGGTGGTAACACAGCCAGTTGAGCACTCACAGTACCATGCACTAGCAAGGACCTGCGTTTGAGTCCCTGCTCCCCACCTGTTGGGGTGGGGGGGTGTTCTGTGGGCTATGAAGCAAGTCTTCAGGTGTCTATCTTTTTCTCTTCCTCTCTATTTCCCCCACTCCTCTCAATTTTTCGATGTCCTACCTAATAATTAAAAAAAAAAAAAAAGGCAGACAGGAAGGAAGGGAGGGAGGGAGGGAGGTATAATGGCTTCTAGGAGTGGTGGGTTCATAGTGCTGGCAGACAATAAACCTGGTGGCAACAAAAAATAAAAATAAATAAAAGAGAGAGAAAGAGACTCCTGCAGCAATGTTTACCCACTTGTGAAGCTTCTTCTCTTCAGTTGGGGACTAGGGGTTTGAACCTGGGTCCTTAAGCATGTTAATTTGTGTGCTCAACCAGGTGCACCAATGCCCAGACCCCACAGAGATCTTTTTTAGGACATCAATACCTCTCCTTAGTTTTGAGTTCAGAGTACTAGGATGATATGTTACCATTAAATGCCCACAAAACCTTCCCTTCAGTGAATACAGCAAAGGATTCCACAGGACTACTTCCTTTAAGTTTCTATAATGGGGCCAGGGAAATAGATCAGCTTGTTAGAACACCAGTATATACTCATGAGGCCCCAAAGTTCACAGGTTTAATCTCTGGTACTGCTTTATGCCAGAACTGAACAGTTCTCTCTGTCTCTCTCTCTCTCTCTTTCTCTCTCCCCCATATATATATATATGAGTCTTAGGGTTTGGGGAAATAGTATTAAGGGAATGTAAGGAGATTCTCAGGCCTGGGGCTCTGAGGTCCCAGGTTCAATTCCCTGCACCATCATAAAACAGAGCCAAACAGTACTCTGGTTAAATAAAAAAAAGATAAATTTCACTGGCATAACAACTAGAGCACTGGACTTATAGACATGAGGTATTGAGTTCAGTTCCTAATATCACATGTGCCAGAGTGAGGTTTTGGCTAACATTAGTAAATTTAAAAATATGTTTAAGAAAATCAATTTATGCCCCCCCAACTCTTCATCTGTGCTCTTCCAGCCTTTAGGTCCATGATTGGTCAACAATTTGTTTGGCTTTATATGTTAACTCTCTTTTCAACCACCAGGTTCCAAATGCTAACATGATGCCGACCAGACTTCCCTGGACAGACAACCCCACCAATGTGTCCTGGAGCTCTGCTTCCCAGAACCCTTCCCCACTAGGGAAAGAGAGAGGCAGGCTGGGAGTATGGATCAACCTGTCAATGCCCATGTTCAGCAGGGAAGCAATTACAGAAGCCAGACCTTCCACCTTCTGCATACCACAATGACCTTGGGTCCATACTCCCAAAGGGCTAAAGAATAGGAAAGCTATCAGGGGAGGGGATGGGATACAGAGTTCCGGTGGTGGAAATTGTGTGGAGTTGTACTCCTCTTATCCTATGGTTTAGTCAATGTTTCCTTTTTATAAATAAAAACTTAAATAAAAAAATAAAATCAATTTCCTTAATGGATGTCCATGACATAATATCAAAGAGCTTTCAAGAGAGGCATTTCTGGGATCTGCTTATATAACATGGGGCAGCAAAGTCTCATGATGGGGCTGGTGGACTATAGTTCAAAGACATAAGCCTGGGTCTCCAGTACAGTAGCCACTGGCCACAGGAAGTGGCATATTTCAAAGTAAGAGGATTAAAGTTACATACAAAGAAAATAACTGCTCCTCAGTCACACACTAGCCCTCTTTTGCATTCTCAGTGGCTCTTTGTTCCTCTTCCCATGATGTTGGATAGCACAGAAAAAGACTGTTTTTGTTGCTGTAGACAGTTCTGTTGGGCACTGACTATTTGTGCAGCTTTCTTTTAAAATTTTTATTATCTTCATTTATTATTGGATAGAGACAGCCAGAAACTGAGAGGAAGAGGGTGGTAGAGAGGGAGAGAGACAGAGACGCCTTTATAAGATACAGCCATAAGTAAATAGCATAAAAGGACATACATTATGGCAAGGTCTTCTATGCTACAGCAAATCCTAACAATGGGATTTTCAAAGTTAAGCCAATTGCTAAATGATTTGGTTGTAGCTATAACTATCTATTGCTTTCTTGAACCCTAAGACAGCAGGAACCTTCCCCTTTCTCTATAAAGCCCATATTTCTCCCAGTCCTGAAACCTCTAGGGCGAGGCTCACTTTCCTGCATGATTCTCCCATTTCGTACCAACTGATACTGCATCTGCTGATCCCAACCTAATCAATGCAACCAGTACCACCTCAACATGCTTCACTTCAGACTGTGTCCAGAGACGTCAGGTGTGGAATGTGAGCCCACCAGCTTCTTTACTCTGCTACCAGGTTCCAGATACTACTGTGATGCCAACCGGACTTTCCTGGGAAGATCACCCCACCATGTATTCTGGAGCCCCACCTCCCCAGATCCCTGCCACACCAGAGAAAGAGAGAGACAGGCTGGGAGTTTGGATCGACCTGCCAATGCCCATGTTCATCGGGGAAGCAATTACAGAAGCCAGACCTTCCACCTTCTGCATCCCACAATGACCTTGGGTCCATACTCCCGGAGTGATAAAGAATAGGAAAGCTATCAGGGGAGGGGATGGGATATGAAGTACCGGTGGCGGGAATTGTATGGAATTGTAGCCCTTTTAGCCTATGGTCTTGTCAGTGTTTCCATTTTATAAATAAAAACTTTATAAAATAAAAAAAAATTAAAAAAGAAAGTACATCTCAACTCTAAAAAAAGAAATCCAAATGAGGGGTTGGGCCATGACATACCTGGTGGTGCTTATGTATCACAGTGCTCAAGGATGTAGGTTTAAGCCCCTGGTCCCCACCTGTGGGGGGGTGGGAGGGCTTCATGATCACTGGAGCAGTATTGCAGGTATCTCTCTTTCTCTCTCCTTCTCTATCTCCCCCTCCCCTTTCAATTTCTCTGTCTCTATCCAAAATAAATAATAAAATATTTTTGAAAGATGTACAAAGGGGCTGGGTGGTGGCATACCTGGTTGAGAGCACGTGTTAAAATGTGCAAGGGCCCAAATTCAAGCCCTCAGTCCCCACCTGCAGGGGGAAAGTTTTGTAAGTGGTGAAACAGTGTTACAGGCGTCTCTGTCTCTCTCCCTCTCTATCGCCCTCTTCCTCTCAGTTTCTGGCTGTCTCTATCCAATAATAAATGAGGATAATACAAATTTAAAAAGAAAGCTACACAAATAGTCAGTGCCCAACAGAACTGTCTACAGCAACAAAAAGAGTCTTTCTCTGTGCTATCCAAATCATGGGAAGAGGAACAAAGAGCCACTGAGAAAGCAAAAGAGGGCTAGTGTGTGACTGAAGAGCTGCGATTTTCTTTGTATGTAACTTTAATCCACTTACTTTGAAATATGCCACTTCCTGTGGCCAGTGGCTACTGTACTGGAGATCCATCTTTGAACTATGGTCCACCAGCCCCATCATGAGACTTTGCTGCCCCATGTTATATAAGCAGATCTCAGAAATGCCTCTCTTGAAAGCTCTTTGATATTATGTCATGGACCTCCATTAAGGAAATTGATTTTCTTAAACATACTTTTTAAAATTTACTAATGTTAGAGAGCCAAAGCCTCACTCTGGCACATGTGATATCAGGAACTGAACTCAGTACCTCATGTTTGTAAGTTCAGTGCTCTAAGGAAGAATTGCAGAGCATTTTGCAGACAAGCATAAGCCAGCTACACTTGTGATAGTCACTGGACAACTGTGAGTTCAAGGGGAGACCCCTACAGCCACCAGCAGGGCAGCAACCCCTCACTACCTTTGAAAGCCAGAGCTGTAGCTTCACTAGACCAGGCAGTCTTACTGGCTCCCTACCAGAACAGGACCATGGTAGTTAGCTGAAGGGCTAAGGCTGGGAAGGACCACTATTAGGAAAAGAACAAGGTGAGGGCAACTGGAAAGACTGAATGGCTGGGGAGAACACATGTGGCTATTCCAAGACATTCCCCACTCTATCTTCCCCCTTCTTGATTTCTCTCTGTCCTATCCAACAACAACAACAGCAATGACAACAACAATAATGACAACAACAAGGGCAACAAAATGGGAAAAATGGCCTCTAGCAACAGTGGATTCATAGTGCAGGCACCGAGCCCCAGCAATAACCCTGGAGGCAAAAAAAAAAAAAGACTGCCAGAAACGATTCTTTCCCTATTCTGGAAAAGTGGCTTTGTACACCTTGAAGAAAAAAAACAAAAAAAATGAGTTTGCAGATTTGATTATATACTCAGTAATGACTTGGAATTGTGGTCATCTGTCGGGGTCCTGACAAGGACCCCCTTCCCAATCCGACCAAATTGTCTGACCCACTCTGTTGAGCACCAGAGAAGGGGGCTGAAGAGGTCAAATCAAGGGCAGCAGGGGGGAGTACACTGGGGGTTTTTCCCTGAGGATCACAAGAGATGAAGCCAAGGATCACCCCAGGACACTATTTGTCTATGAATAGTGCCTTTATTGCATGGCAAGCAAGGGTTTTTATAGGCTGGGGTAGGGGGAAGAACAGGGCAGTTATGGCCTAGCCTTATATGGTCAGGAGTGTTAAGGGATACCTTATATGGTCAAGACAGCAGGGGATAGAAAAATGGTGAGGGTCTTCCCAGTAACCATTGGGTAAGTGGTCAAGCTAGTTTGGATAATGAGGAAGCAAAACCACCAGGTAGCACAGAGGGGGCAGGTGGGTCTTTGTGTAGGTGAGAGAGACTGATGGGGGACTGGGACCTGTTAGGCAGGTTCCTTCCTACTCAACCCATAGAGGCTAAAAGCCCCTGGGGAGACTGATGAAAGGCCTGTGCCTCCCAGGCATCCAGGGGTCCCCCCCCCCTGGATGGTCCCTGCCAAGATCAACCTAGGCTTATGCAAGGCCCCATAGTTATCTTTCCTTTGGAAAGTTTTATCATCAGTCTATGCAGAATATCTCCAAGACATAGAGAATCAAGATCTATTGCAACTAGTTGTATTCTAAATTCTCTCCAATTTGTAGACGTAGGTGAAATCTAAAATCATTCACTCCCGATATGCCAAACACTGTGGCCACCCTTTAGGTATCAGCTTTATAAGAATTTTGCAAAATATAGAAGCTAAAATGGCATATTCTTGCTGTTTTTTTTTACCTTTGTTCCCATGTAAACATTTTCAATAAAGCATCCAAGATGATCCTCTATAAGTCAAAGCATCGCACTCTAGTGCCTTACCAAGTGCAAGGGCCCCAGCACCACATGTGAAGACTGGACAGCAAAGGGGATAAGAGCTCAAAGGATGGTGGAGTGATGCTGTAGTGTTTCTCTCTCCTGCTCTTCTCTCTCTTTAAATAAAAAGAATGAGAACATAATCAAATGGGCACCAGAGAGATAGCTCACAGGGTAGCACACATGCCTTGTGATGTGTGCATCCCAGGTGTAAACCCCAACACTATATGGAGTGCCACTGTATTGCAGGGAACTCGGGACTGCAGTGTCTCTGTGTTTTCTCTCTGTGTCTCCACTATCTGAATGAAAAAGTCAGCCGGGGAGTGATGAAACTGCACATGCATACGGCACAGGTTCAAAGAAAAAAGGAAGGGGGGAATAAACTAAATTTGGGAGGTCACTTGGCAGTATTGTATGTGGTTGAGATTCTGAGTTCATTCACCAGCACCACAATAAAAAAATAAAATTACAGGCCAGAGAGAGCTCACCTGGGAGGGCGCCCACTTTGCCGATCTGCTTTGCCAAGTTCCAGGCCCCAAGTTTGAGCCCGGCCCTCACTGCACTGGGGAGAGTTTCAGTGCTGTGGTATCTCTCTCTCTCTCTCCTTTTTATCAGAGCTTTGCTCAACTCTGGTTTATGGTGGTGTGCAGGATTGAACCTGGGACCTTGAGGCCTCAGTCTCTAGAGTCTATTTGCATAACCATTATGCTATCTCTCCCACCTTGTCTCTTTCTATTTGAAAAAGTCACCCAGAGCAGGTAAGCTCTGGCAGCAACCCAAACAAACAACAAAACTTAAAAATGACTTTTCTGTCACTTGGAATAAGTGCCAGAGTTCTCCAATGGCCTGCTGGGCTTCCTGTGACTAGCCCCAAGGTCTCTCTCATCTCTGCTACCACTTGCTCTGAGTTCAGTCCACTTCAGCCACTAGTCTCTCTGCCCATTCTCAAGATACACTCAGTCCTACCTCAGGGACTGTGCCTTAGCTGTGACTTCCAGTCAACCTTTTGTAAGACACATTTTTGGGCTGGAGATAAGCATAATAGCTATGCAAAAAGACTTTTTTGTCCACTGTAGTTCTCTTCCTGATATTATAGTGGTAGATGATAGATTTGCTAGTTCCGTTCATTGTCTTGTTGTCTGTCTCACACAGCTAGGATCCACGTGCCACAGGAGAGAGCTCTTCATTCGGCTCACTAGTGCGTCCTCAGCATGAAAGAATGGAGGGCATATAGTAGGCACTCAAAAATCTTATTCAAATCAGTGGGTGACTTCATCAGCATTTCTCCTTTTTAAAAATTTATTTTATTTATTTATTCCCTTTTGTTGCCCTTGTTGTTTTATTGTTGTAGTTATTATTGTTGTTGTCGTTGTTGGATAGGACAGAGAGAAATGGAGAGAGGAGGGGAAGACAGAGAGGAGGAGAGAAAGATAGACACCTGCAGACCTGCTTCACCGCCTGTCAAGCGACTCGCCTGCAGGTGGGGAGCCGGGGTTCGAACCGGGATCCTTATGCTGGTCCTTGTGCTTTGCGCCACCTGCGCTTAACCCGCTGTGCTACAGCCCGACTCCCCATTTCTCCTTTTTTTTTTTTTTGCCTCCAGGGTTATTGTTGGGCTCGGTGCCTGCACCATGAATCCACTGCTCCTGGAGGCTATTTTTCTCCCCTTTGTTGTCCTTGTTGTTTTTTGATTGTTGTGGTTATTATTTTTGTTGCTATTGATGTTGTTGTTGGCTAGAACAGAGAGAAATGGAGAGAGGAAGGGAAGACAGAGAGGGGAAGAGAAAGATAGACACCGGCAGAACTGCTTCACTGCCTGTGAAGTGACTCCCCCTGCAGGTGGGGAGCTGGGGGCTAGAACCGGGTTCCTTATGCGGGTCCTTGTGCTTAGTGCCATGTGCGCTTAACCTGCTGCGCTACCGCCCAATCCCCAGCATTTCTCCTTCTAGACATGAAATGACCGTTGATTTTGTTCCAGTCTCCACACAGATTCCTGGCTGTTTCCAGATAGCAAGTCACAGACATGTCTGCTTTTGCAGCTGGCAAGGCCATGGGCAGTCACATTGCACTATCACACCTTTATGCATATTAGAGTAAACCATGATGCGTGAGTGGCGGTGACAGCACAAGGCCAGCCAGCTAACCTGCAGTAGGGCCACCAGCCTAGAGCCTCTCAATCCCTCGGCAAAATAGAATTGTCCTGATTACAGATGTTCAAACGCAAGTGCCACAGTCTCCGAGAGTCATACCAGGAAAAAAAAAAAAAAAAGCTAACATATTTTCAGTGACAGTAGCAACATTGCAAAAAATATCTTCCTGGGCAGTATGAACTTGGATGAGTGCATTTAAGAATTTTTTTTAAAGTAGAATTACAAAACTTTAGATATACTTTCAACAAATGCCTTGCCAAACTGTAGTTTTTAAATGTAGTGATTTACTTGGAGTAAAATTTAAGTGATCTTAGGAGAAAAAAATTAGGATGTAATCATAAACTCCTAAGTTCAACCTTGATCATTTCCAATTTCCTTTCTATTTTCTGTCGTCTGAGCTCTACTTTATTCCCTTGCTGACAGCTTCGCTCTTAATGTGGGACTTGGAGAAAATAGGTGCTTTTGGGTCCAAACCACTTTTATCTTTGGCTTATTAGAAACATCCATATATCATAGCCTGGAGAAAGAAGATAAAATAGGGCATCTTTCTTGCATATAAATCATGGCTTGTGGATCATCGCTGTTAATTAAAAGTCCTGGCAAGGCTAAATTCAACATGATGGAAGCTTAGGACATCTTTGCTAAAGGGCAAACCTGGAAGGAAAAGGTATCTTTTAATTTCTACTAGAGAGAAAGTAGGGTCAGGCCATTCTGGAGCCTGTCTGTGGTTAGGGTTAAAGGCATATTTTATTGCACCTTAATTTGTGGATTGGATGTGTTTGCTAATCCCTTGGTGTGACTGAATTACATTTTGTTTATTTGTTTTCAGTGCTGTTTTTTGAGTCACTATTTTCCCACAACATAGTTAATCTTAGTATTAATCAGATATAGGAAATACACAGCCTCAATCACATGTGTGATTATTTACTTATTCATCAGAGCTGGGGTCTTGCACATGTGTGGCTTCACTGCTCCCAGCTCAATTTTTTTCTGCTCATGTAAAGAGTCAGAGAGAGGGAGAAACCATAGCACTTGAGTTTCCCACCCTCAAGCCCTCCCTGCCTTGTTGTGTCACTTTCATATGGTGCAAAGGCTCAAACCCAGACCACATGCAGGGCAAGATCAGGGACTGTGTGAATTTAGCAAGTTCAGAACAAAATAAGCAGATTTTCACCATCCATTTTAGTGATACATACAAAAAAAAAAAGAGGTCCATTCGCCTTGGGTTTGGTTGCATGGCTATTTGATACCCTTAATGCTTAAAGGAGAAGGGCTAGTGTAGATGTCTTCTCAAGGCATGAGCGGATATTTATTTTAGGGTTGTGATTACTTATGCTTCTGGTTGGTGCCAGTCAGGTCAATAGGATTATATTCCAGCAATTGATTTTCCCCCTATGAGTAAATAATGAAGTAATTTAACCTCATCTGCTTCCTAATCTAAAAACCTTTCCCTTGTACAATGAGGAAAGGCAGCTGCCTCCACTTGAGATGAGCTCTCGCACAAGGCCAATAAACACCTTTGGCTTTTATATGAAGGTCATGCAAAGCCGAACACTTGGGAAATGTGTGCAGTTCAAGTGCATCTTTGGTTCCTTGCTTCTATCAGTCCCGGCTTTCAGAGGCGGCTCCACCTGTGTTAAAGGGTGAGCGCATGAGCACAGTGCTGCGTTAATCATGGGCATGGTTGTTGCCCTGAGAATTTCTTTTTCATTTATTTTAATTTGAGTGTTTATTCAGATAACAGCATAGAGAGAAAACAGCACTTAGCTGGAAATGAAAATGAAACGACAGATGGAATGTAGTGATTGTTCAGATTATGAATTATCTGGGCTTGCTTTATATAGTGTCTATTTTATTACTGCACAGTCTGGGGGTTCTTTATTCATTTATTTTTATGAGTGAGGGAAAAGAGAGAGAGAGAGGGAAGAAGGGACTCATACTAGAATACTACTCAGTTCTGACTTATGGTGGGGCTGGGGATTGAACCGGGGACCTCAAGAATCCCAGGCAAGCAAATTCTGAGCTGTAACATATCGAGCATTCTTCCTGGCCCAATCTGGGGCTTCTTGAAGGATCCTAGCATACTCAAAAGTACCATTAGACCTAAAGATAGTCCCACTTTCATTTTTCATAATTCACGACTAACAGTGACAGTATCCATGTGACCCAGGAAGTGGCTCAGTGAATAAGGTACTCAAACCTCAAATATGAGGTCCTGAGTTTGATCCCTGGCATCACATTTGCCAGCATATACCAGAATGATGCTCAAGTTTTCTCTCTCTATCTCTCTCTCAAATAAATAAATGAACCTTAAAAATAAATCTGAATAAAATAAAATAAACAATAATACCCAACACTAACACATATTTACTAGGCTCTAGGCAGGGCACTAACTCTTCACTTGAAGTGTCCTGACCATTTAAGAAGCAGGAATTTAGGGGCCAGATGGTGGTGCACCTGGTTAAGCACACACATTGTAGTATGAAATGACCCAGGTTCAAGCCCTTGGTCCCAACTTGCTGGAGGAAGGCTTCATGAGCAGTGAAGCAAGGCTATAGGTGCCTCTCTGTCTCTTTCCCTCTCTATCTCTCCCACTTTCCTCTCAATTTCTGTGCATCTCTATCCAATAATAAATAAATATGTGTTTTTTTTTTAAAAAAAAAAAAGAATCAGGAATTTAGTAGCTGGTTTTGGGAGTCAAGATCAGGCCCAAATCCAGTTGTTTGGGCATAGAACTTCATAGCCTTTTGTGCCCATAGTTACTAAGAAGCAGCCAAAATCATTATCCTCCGAGCCATTCATTAGCTGGTTATACCTCCTGTGTAGACAGAGGATCCTATCACAGAGGTTCCTCGAGGGATCTTCTCATTCATCTGAGGAAATAAAAGATACACAGCCTGAAGAGCTTTCTAAAAAAATGATAACTTAATTGAAACTAGTGTTTCTTTTATTCCCCAATATTTTGGAAATTAGCCTTTCTATTTAATAAAATTTAGCACTAGGGCACACTTTTGATTACCCTACTATTTTTAGATATCTGTAATAATGGGAATAAAAGCAGTTTATGATAGCATACATTTTTAAAAAATGGGTAAAATTTGTCATTTCCTATCATACAACAGTTTACTGAAATTAAATGATTTACATGAGGAAACAAATTCTGAGGAGGTGTTATACACATACATACACATAAGTGGTTTGTTTTGTTTCATTTTACCTTAATTCTTCTGCCACCTGGGTTATCACTGAGGATTGGTGTCTGTATAACACATCCAGTACTCCTAGTGACCATTTTTTAGAGAGACAGAGAGAAGTTGAGAGGGGAGGGAGAAGATAAAGAGGGGAAGAGAGAGAGAGAGAGAGAGACACCTGCGTCACTGCTCCTCCTTTGTAGGTGGAGCCTGGAGACTTGAACCCAAGTCCTTGCACATGGTAACATGTATACTCAACCAAGTGCACCACTCCTGGCCCCTGTAAGTGGTCTCAAGAGATGCTTCTCTCATTTACTCTCTAAACACTTGCTGAGTACCCACTGAGTCAGGTAATGCACTAGAGCACTGAGCTCCATCAGTTCAAGGTTAATTGCTCTCACGCCTACACCCAGAAGCCACTAGACTTCACCCAAACTTTATTTTTTAATTTGGTGTAGTTTATTAGTGGTTCAATAATGGTTTACAAAATTATAAAATTACAGAGGTATCATCCCACACCATATCCACCAACAAAGTTCTGTGCTCCCCCTCCATAGCTACTATAGTTCTCACAAAACCAAACTATTTTTAATATTGATTTATTTATTTTCCATTTTGTTGCCATTGTTGAAAACCAAACTGTTTTTAAAGACTTATTTATTTCTGAGAGAGAGAGAGAGAGAGAGAGAGAGAGAGAGAGAGAGATATCCAGAGAATCATTCTGGCACATGTGATGCTGGGGGTCAAATTCAGGACCCTGTGCTTGAGAGTCCAGTGCTGTATCCACTGCACTGCCTTCCAGGTTGCCCACAGTTTGTATTTTAATCTTCTGCTGATTTACCTTATTTTTAGGAAGCATACCTACTGTTTAATATGAAACCACAAGTACCTAGTGAAATATTTGCTACATACCGGCTAAGGTAGAGCTCATGCTCTCTACCTTCTTTCTGGGCACACAGCTAGTGTCAGTGTCAACGTGTCTGGGTAGTGACTAGTAGAGGCGAGACGGACTGGTTAGCTGATAACTCTTGGGGGCCAGGCCAGAGGCAGTGCTCACCAGAAGCCCTCTCCTTCCTCATCCAGAAACGATATGTAGAGAACTTCAAGGACCTCAGGGAAAGCAAAACTGGGAGATAAGAAGAGCATTGGTTTCTGTGCCACCTCTCCCGTCTGGCCAATCCTTAGTAGAGTGAAAAGATAAAGAAATGTGTATTTTATTAAGCCAGAAATTTCCAGGCTTTCATGCTGCAGAAGTTGAGTTTATCTCCCTAACTAGAAACGGAGGATTGAGAAATAACAGTGAGAATTCCTGTCACCCAGGGGCTCTCAGTTTAGTTTCTGAGCTTTGGAGAGTCTGCTAGGAATCAATGAATAATTGAAAAAAGAGGCTTTGTGATGGCTTACCTGGTAGAGTGCACACATTACCGTGCCCCTGGTCCCCACCTGCAGGGGGCAATCTTCAGGGGTGGTGGGACAGAGCTGCGGATGCCTCTCTCTCTCTCTCTCTCTCTCTCTCTCTCGCTCGCTCTCTCTCTCTCTCTCTCAATATAAAATAGAAAAGAAAAAAGAGAAATACAAAAAAATGTGACAATTGTGTAAAATGTGCTCAGAGGAACCACTGAAGGTGAAATTCTTCTCTCAACACTCTGTTATTGTATGTTGCTATACAATACTGTGAGAAAAACTTTGTGAGAGCTGAGAGGAGGTTTGTTTGCTCACTGCTGTGGTCCTAGTGCCTAGCATGGGATCTGACAAAAGGAAGATACCCCGTAAATATATGCTTCATTCATTCATTCATTCATTCATTCATTCATTCATTCATTCATTCATTCATATCATGATGCAAGATGGACCTACTAGGGAACTAACCACACTTGGAGCATCAGAAATGCCTTTCCTGATAGCATATGCAACTTGCTTAAGCAAGAACCTGTGAAAATTTCCCAGGATAGTCATTAAAATCTCCTTGAGGGGGCTGGGTGGTGGCAAACCTGGTTGAGCACATACATTACAATATACAAGGACCGAGGTTCAATCCCCTAGTCCCCCACCTGCAGGGGAAGCTTCAGTAGTGGTAAAGTAGTGCTGCAGGTGCTTCTCTCACTCCTTCTCTATCTCCATTTCCTCTCTTAGTTTCTCTCTGTCCTATCAAATAAATAGATATTAAAATAATGAAATAAAGAAATAAAATCAAATATCCATGTGGAGGGTGGAAGATAGCAGACTTGGTAGGTCACATACCTTGCCATGCATGGGGCACTGGTTCAAACCCCAGCACCACATGGAAGCAACATAGCTCTGTGCTATGGTGTCTTCCCCTCTCAGTCTCATACATATATATATGGAAATCGAAGCCCTGGCACCACGTCAATAAAATGAGATCTCCTTGGAAAACAAGCCTGAGACACTAGCTTTAAGTCAGGTTCAGTGGTCATCATTTCTCATTCACTCCCACTTCACATTTGAAGAAGTTGAAGCACAAAGAAATTTAAGAATGGCCCGAGGTGACAGAGACAGGATTTATATCCAGATGGTATGACATTAGAGCCCCTAGGGAGCCTTAGCTCTAAAAGAACTTCAGACAGAGAGAGAGAGAGAGAGAGAGAGAGAGAGAGAGAGAATATGTCAAGCAAAGTGCCACTTCAGTACACGTGATGCCAAGAGCACCCTCCCTTAGTACTTTTGTCAATTTCTCCACCAGTTCTCATTTTGTCTCTGTCTCCTGAAATACTAGATAATGATCCCTTCCACCTCTAGAACTTCAATAACTCCTGTCAGCCAGTATGGACTTTGGAGATATCAGAGGCGGAGTTCCGACTCTAACTGTCCATGAGATTGTAGCAGTCCTTTGTGAAAAAGTGGCCTGGCAGTGTGGGGGTAATGAACTGGTCACAGTATTATTGGACATGGTGTTAACTTCACAGCTCTTTGAAAGGCATTTGGCAAAGACTAACTCTTTCTGTAAAGCTCCACTGGAAATAAAGCAAAGTTCACTCCTCTTATCATTTGTTCACTCCAGGGCCATTGACAATCTGTGACTTTAAAAGATGTCTATGTCTTCTCCTCCTCTTCCTCCTCCTATTCTTCCTCTTCCTCCTCCTCCTCTTTGTTTAATTCCTAATGGTAGAATACAATAAGGTGTAAGAAAGAAAAAAATCACTTTTATCCATAGCTAAGAGCCCTGTGCTGTAATTCACAGAGAAAGGAAAGATTTGTTGGAATGACTTGATGGACCGCAGCGAGATGATTCTCATATTGATTCTGTTTCAGGGTTAACCTACAGACCTGATCGAATTAGGGGTATTTGAGTACTTGGAAACCATGGCTCTGCAACACCTTTTATTTCTCCATGCTTGCCAAACATTGTCTGAGAATGCTAGTAGCTCTGTGTGTTGATTTAATGCCACATATATTCACTCTCATAGTATCTCAGCTCTGGGAGTGGCATCCTTACCAGTATTCCAACTAGGGTTATTAACTCACTCTGATTTGTCTGAGAGGTCCTAGGTCTTAACACAATCCACACTCTGCAAGTCTGTTTACTGAGCTCCTTGCTCTATCTTGAACATCTGGAAAAGTGCTCAAAGCATGGGAGACATTACAATATTGTTGAGTGAAGGAATGGATAAGTGTGTCAACTGGCAAGAGAACTTTATGATTCGTTCTAGTTTTATGATTTCATGGTAAATGCTTCAAATCACTATTTTGTTACAACTTTAAGCTATTCTAAAAGATTTTGGGTCTACATTAATACAACAGCTAACTTTAGCAGTGATGACCTTTTCCCATGACAGCTAAAAGCATTTAGAGACTGATAAATATAAGTGGGTCCTTCCATAGTGTCATATGTCTGACAAGTGATGCCATTTAAAAATCAGAAACACTGAAAATCATGAGTAAAAAGTTAACCTGGATAATTGAATGCGACCATTAAACTATGAAAATAAGATGGTATGTTCAGTGGAGAAGCAATTACAGAAGCCAGAACTTCCAATTTCTGCATCCCATAAAGAATTTTGGCTGATGCTCCCAGAGGGATAAAAAATAGGGAAGTTTCCAATGAAGGGGATGGGACACGAAATTCTGATGTTGGGAACTTGTGTGGAATTGTATGCTTGTTATCTTACAATCTTGTTAATCATTGTTAAATGACTAATGGAATTTAAGATGGTAATTTTTTTCTTTTTTTTTTAATTTAAGAAAGGAGACATTAACAAAACCGTAGGATAGGAGGGGTACAACTCCACACAATTCCCACTACCCTGTCTCCATATTCCATCCCCTCCTCTGATAACTTTCCCATTCTCTGTCCCTCTGGGCGTATGGACCCAGGGTTGTTGTGGGTTGCAGAAGGTGGAAGGTCTGGCTTCTTCAATTTCTTCCCCGCTGTTTATGTACACTCCTATTAAAGTGTAGTCATATAAACCACTATTCAATTAATATGAGAGGGGAAAAATTGATCATATGTCTAGAACTTTTTAAAACACAGACTGAGTCTTTTAAATACATAAGCTGAGTTTTTGATATGTTGACTCTCTCAAAAGCCTAGACCAGGGAGAACAGAAGCAACTGGTGGCACCGCTATATTTGTATATATTGGCCCATTTTTTTGTTTTTTAAAAAATTATTTCTACTTGTGTTTTCCCAAGAGAAACTTTTGTCTTATTGTGTTGTCACTGCTCTGGGCCAACCTCTTCAAGTAGATAGAAACAGAGACAGAGACAGATATAGAGGGAACACACCACAGCACTGAAGCTCGCTCCTGTGTTGTTGGGGCTGGATTTGAACCTGGCTCACACACATGGCAACAAGCACACCATTCATTCAGGTCAGCTGTTTTGGCAGCCATAAGAAAAAAATTTAAAACACAAGTAGAACCTGAACTGGAGTTGGTGTATTGCACCAAAGTAAAAGACTCTGGGGTGGGTGGATGGGGGAGAGTACAGGTCCAAAAAGGGTGACAGGACCTAGTGGGGGTTTTATTTTTATGTAGAAAACTGAGAAATGTTATGTACAAACTATTGTATTTACTGTCGAATGTAAAACATTAATCCCCCAATAAAGAAATAAAAAGAATAAATAGCTTTTGGCGCAGTGGGTTAAGCGCATGTGGCACAAAGCGCAGGGACCGGCGTAAGGATCCCGGTTCGAGCCCCCGGCTCCCTACCTGCAGGGGAGTTGCTTCACAGGCGGTGAAGCAGGTCTGCAGGTGTCTATCTTTCTCTCCCCTTCTCTGTCTTCCCCTCCTCTCTCCATTTCTCTCTGTCCTATCCAACAGCAAATTGCATCAACAAGGGCAATAATAATAACCACAACGAAGCTACAACAAGGGCAACAAAAGGGGGGAAAAATGGCCTCCAGGAGCGGTGGATTCATGGTGCAGGAACCGAGCCCAGCAATAACCCTGGAGGAGGAAAAAAAAAATGAGCCAATATATACAAATATAGACAGATGGTTGTAGAAATAATAGTTAACCCATATCTGCAACCTTGGGAGAACTGCTGTAGCTTCCAATGGAGGGAATGCGAACACAGTACTCTGGTGGTGGGAATGGTGTGGAGTTGTACCCCCGTCATTAAAAAAAAAAAAGTTTCGGGAGTCGGGCTGTAGCGCAGCGGGTTAAGCGCAGGTGGCGCAAAGCACAAGGACCGGCATAAGGATCCCGGTTCGAGCCCCGCTCCCCACCTGCAGGGGAGTCACTTCACAGGCGGTGAAGCAGGTCTGCAGGTGTCTGTCTTTCTCTCCTCCTCTCTGTCTTCCCCTCCTCTCTCCATTTCTCTCTGTCCAATCCAACAACGACGACAACAACAATAATAATAACTACAACAATAAAACAACAAGGGCAACAAAAGGGAATAAATAAAATAAAATAAAATAATTAAAAAATAAGTTTCTATTGGGAATTATTCACTTTGATGGCTTTTTCTTTATGTTTTTATTTATATGTAATAAGAGGAAGTTCACATTTTGAAAATAAAACTAGCAGGTATAGTTAAGAATTCTGCAGGATATGATTTAAACATTTAAAAGATGATTTCAGGGAGTCGGATGGTGGCGCAGCAGGTTAAGCGCATGTGGCGCAAAGTGCAAGGACTGGCATAAGAATCCTGGTTTGAGCCTCCGACTCCCCTTCCCCACCTGCAGGGGAGTCGTTTCACAGGTGGTGAAGCAGGTCTGCAGGTGTCTATGTTTCCCATTCTCTGTCTTCCCCTCCTCTCTCCATTTCTCTCTGTCCTATCTAACAACGACGACATCAATAACAACAACAGTAGTAACTACAAAAACAATGGAAACCAACAAGGGCAACAAAAGGGAAAATAAATAAATAAATATAAAAACATTTAAAAAGATGATTTCATTATCTTCTTTTTTAAAAAATTTATTATTGGATAGAGATAGAGAGAAATTGAGAGGATTCCGGCAGATCGAGAACGAGAACACCTACAGTTCTACTTCACCACTCCTGAAACTTTCCCTCTTCCGGTGGGGACCAGGGGCTTGAACCCAGGTCCTTGCACACTGTAGTGTGTGCACTCAATCAGGTGCGCCACTGCCTGGCCCAATTTCATTACCTTCTAAACTTTAGTTTGCTCATTTAGTGTCCTTATTGGAGGAACTGTCAGTTTTAGCATTTGAGATAAAGTGTGAGAGTGACTAAAATTCTGGGTTTATCATAAATACACTGGGAAGTAATTAGTAACATTGCTTAATTATCTTTGTCCATCTTGGAAAGTTAGGTCAATTTGGGGGCTTGGAGATCAGAAGGTTGGCACTCTAATACAATATTACAATATCTACCCTTGTATCAACATGTGTCTTTGGTGGTCTGTATTCCCTCTGATTTCTGGTACTTAACTGTAGAAATTGACCTTCATTAATTACTCATCACTTGAATGTTAGAGAAAGTAGTCATGCCTCGATCTCTCTGGATTTACAGAACCCTGGCAGTCTAGATTGAAGTTCTTCAACCTTTCAGAAAACAGAAATACTTTATAAGTCATGATTTTGTTCTATATATTTACTTCCTCTTACAGAAACATTGATAATGTGTTCATCAAGTCTTTTAATTTTTTATCTTGGGATCACAACATTTTCCTCCATCACGTCTTGCATGAAGATGTAACCAATCAGTACAGTAGACTGTAGGCAAGATTATATGCCCTCATTTGGAGAAAAAAACTAAAATCTTAGAGGTCTTTTTTAAACTCTCATCTCATCTCCTGACTGAACACTGAGCAGCCAGTAGAGGATTCCACAGATGATTTATGAGAAAGAAGAGACTTTGATCCTAGGGACACTAGTCAGACCAAAGTTACCCAGTCTAACCAATTAGCTGGAAATATCTGTCCTGGAGTGTGTATTGGCAAGTAGTTATTAAGTCACTGAGATTTAGATTTGATTCTGTAGTTGGACCTACCGTGAATAATAAACTCCCCTCTGTACTGCAATTAACCAGACATTTATTCTGTTGTCTGGCTTAGTTTCCATTCTAAATGAAGGAAATGGACAATCATTCATGACACCAACTGATTTGACCAATTATATATTGCAATGATTATATTTGGGGCACGTGGAAACAAGGTCTAAACTTGACTTCCAGGATTCATGTTCCTACACTGTTACCACGTTATAGGTGAGCAGAGAAAGTAAAAATTAAAGAACCACTTCATATTACTAAAGATATTGTTTCATTTTTTCATCCAGCGGCACATTAGGCAGATACTTAACATATAGATTAGCAGCCTATTAATCTGCATATATGTTTGCAAATGAAGTTAGTTTTGCCCTAGTAATGTGAACTCTTCTACATTGTGCATTACCTCTGGGCTAAGGTCAAGTGGATGTAGCTAATCCTCAAAGAAGAAATTTCCATAAAATTATGAGAAATCAAAAGTAGTGAATTGTAATATAAGCTTGGAGAAACTTAAATTATGACTTTTTAAATTCTTCTAGAGAAGAGAAAATCCTTGACTGCTAGAGGAAAATGTGTTTTATTTTTTTTAAGGAATCTGAGGCATGAGCTTATATATTTAAATGGCATTATTATTTATTATTTATTTTCCTGTTATAAAAGAAGAATGTTTATTTTTCAAAGTGTATTGTTTAATGCCTAAATATTTTGATATTTTTCTGGATTGCTTCTGTTATGATTTCTAGATTAATTCCATTGTGATCAGAGAATATACTTCTTTTTTCTACAGCATCCCTAGGGCTCAGTGTCAGCACTACGAATCCACTGCTCCTAGTGGCTATTTTTTTCCATTTTTATTGCATAGGATGGAGATAAATTGAGAGAGGAAGGGGAGATAGAGAGGGAGAGAGAAAGACAGACATCTGCAGACCTGCTTCACTGCTCATGAAGCGTTCTCCCTGCAGGTGGGGAGCCGCTGGGGATCGAACCCGATTCTTGCACGGGTCCTGCACTTCATACTGTGTGCTCTTAACTGGGTGCACCATTGCCTGAACTCCTCAGAGAATATGCTTTGTATGACTCTATTTAAAAATATTGTGTTTTATATCCCAGAATGAAGTCTATATTAGTGGATGTTTTGTGTGAACTTGAAAAGAAAATGTATTTTATTGTTGTTGAGTCAAGTATTCAATTAGATTCAGTTGGTTGATAATGCTGTCCATGTAAATTATATCTTTACTGTTTTTCTATCTCCTGGATATTTCTGCTGCTTTCTTTTCTTATTCATAGGGAGAGAGCTCTTGAAATCTCCAACTGTAGGGGCTGGGTGGTGGCACACCTGGTTGAGCGCACATATTACAGTGTGCAAGGTTCAAGCCCCCAGTCCCCACCTGTAGGAGGAAAACTTCATGAGGGGTGAAGCAGTTCTACAGGTGTCTCTCTGCCTCTCTCCCTCTCTATCTCCCCCTCCTCTCTTTTTCTGTCAAATAAATAAAGATAATTTTTTTAAAAAAGAAATCTCCAACTGTAATTATGGATTTGCTGGTTTTCTCTTGCAGTTCTATCAGTTCTTGCCTCATGTAATTAATTTCATGCTACATCATTAATCACATACATATTAAGAATTTTTTTGTCATTGGGGTTATCATTGGGATTCAGTGCCTGCACAAGCCCAGTTTTAGTAGCTACTTTTTTGTTAGAGTATGGGAGACAGAGAGTAGGTGCAAGAGACAGAGAGAAAGAGAGACACCCTCGCCACTGCTTCTAAAGCTCCCCCTGCCTCCCACACAGATGGGGACCAGGGATTTGAACCTGAGTCCTTGAATATGGTATCATGTATACTGTGCTGGATGAGCCCAGCCCCATATTAAGTGTTCTTATGTTTTCTTGGAGAATTTTAAAGATTTGTAATGCCAGGCAATGGCGCACCTGGTTAAGCACACACATTATAATGTGCAAAGACACCAATTCAAGCCCCTGGTCCCCACCTGCAGAGGGAAAGCTTCACAAGTGGTGAAGGAGGGCTACAGGAGTCTCTCTGTCACTCTCTATCTTCCCCATCCCATCTCAATGTCTGGATAACTCTGTCCAAAAAATAAAGATAATAAAATTAAAAAAATTGTAATGTTCATCTTCATTTCTGATAAAAAAGTCCTTGGTCTGAAGTCTACTTGGTTTGAAATTAATGCAGCTATTCCAGATTTCTTTTGACAAGTATCAGCAGTGTATGTATTTTCTCCATTCCTGAAATATCTATCTATCTATCTATCTATCTATCTATCTATCTATCTATCTATCCATCCATCCATCTATCTATAATTTATTACATAGGAAATACAAAGTCTTTCACTTAAGAGGGAGGAAGGGAAGCAGAGGGAGAGGGAGAGGGAGAGATGGCAGAGCACCTCTCCAGCACATGCATTGCTGTGGACTGAAGAGGGAAATTCAGGCAGGCAAGTCCAAATACCCCGTCAGCTGAGCTGTTTCCCTTGGTTGCCTTGTCTTTATATTTGGTATAGGGTTCTTATAGATAGCCTCTAGCTATATCTTGTTTTGTATGTGACTGTGTTCTCTTTTATAAGTATACTTGTCAGATTGGACTAGGGCCTACTCCATTGGCTTCAATTCGACTTAATTACCTCTTTAAAGTACTGGAGATTCAGACTTTGATATATGAATTGGGGTTGAGAAAAACTATTGTCTTATAGTTATTTTAAATTCCTTGTCTGATAATTCTTGAATCTCTGCCATAGCTGAACTTTTTTCTCACATTTGCCTTGTCCATTTAGATTTTCCTCCCTTAGCATACCTTCTAATTTTTATTTTGCTGGAAGTTGGATGTGATATATTATGTAGAAAAATCAGATCTATCTCTCATGAAGTTTTATGTGATTTGGCTGGAAGGTAGGCTGTTACTGTTTGATGTGGCTGTAATGTCTGAAGCTAAAATGTCATCCTGCATTCTTGTTCATGTCTCTCCTTTTATATTCTGACTTCCCAAGCAAGAGACCCTTTCTGGAGCTGGATTTCAGTACAGTACTCTTTCTAATTTAATCTCCTGACATTATACAGGAATAAAATGGCTGTATTTGTAAAACAAGGGGATGTTCTAGAATGGTATACTTAGGTTTTAGTCTTCTTTAAGCCAGTGACCTTGAGAAGTGCTTTACAGCCTTCTTTTTCCTACGACAACTAGAGAGAGTTGGGTATCTCCCTTCCACTGGATCAGTTAGACTCTGGCAAAATAGTTTCTCTTGAAGACACATCATTGTTATAACAACTCTCTGGGCTCATCTCAGATCCTCTGCTCCCACATACCACACCCAACTGTAGGCAGCATCAGGGAATCTCCCCTGATCGTCACACTGAGGACCAAGTCAGGTTTCTGGAGGTATGACAGTATGTGTATCCTAAAGGCCTGGGTCCCCTAAATTTTATCTTTCAGACTGGTTGATATTGTTTCCAGCACTTACACAATCATCCTTTTAGTAGGAACACTTACCAGCCTACCAGGCTCCCACAGCAGGTTCTGACTCTGGTGTACTGTGACCCTCTGGGTTATGTATTGTTCTACTTCCTGGTGCCAGTTTGCCCTGTGTCTTCATACTGTTAATGAACCTAAGAAGGGTCTTCAAGTTTTGGTGGTTTTTTTTTTTCCCAGCGTTTTTCTTGTTGGGAGGGTGGAACTGATGACTTCTAAGCTCCTTATTTGTAAACTGGAAACCAGAAATGTTTATTTCTGTGCATTAAGAAACATAAGCAAAAAAGTGGTGGTGCACCTGGTTGAGCATATAATGTGCAAGGATGCAGGTTGGAGCCCCCGGTCCACCTGAAGGGGGAAAATTTCATGAGTGGTGAAGCAGTGTTGCAGCTCTCTCTCTCTCTCTCTCTCTCTCTCTCTCTCTCTCTCTCTCTCGCTTTCTATCTCCCCTTTCCCTCTCAGACTCTGGCTGTCTCTATCCAATAATAAATAAAGATAATTTTTTTAAAAGAAGGTTAAGCACACATAGTAAGAAACATAAGCAAAGAGAAGAACACAGGGATGCCTAATCTCATCAGCCTGAGCTGATAGGTTCTGTAAAGGATGTCTAGAATTTTTGAACACTACAAATGAGAAGGTTAATTGGGGCAACCACTTTGGAAAATACTTCAACAGTAGCTACTAAATCTGAGTGCATGTATACCCAGTGACCCAACTTCTTCACTCTCACACATATGCAATCCAAAGAAATGTGAGGGTGTACATGTCGCATAAATGCAGGAGCCTGTTTGTAGCAGCAATGCTCATAGTAGCCAAATCAGGAAGCAATCCAAATAGCTGCAACAGTAGAATAAATAAGTTAATTCTGATATATTCATACAGTTAAATATTATACAATAATGACAGCATGTTGCAATGTGCAACACATGAATGTAATATTGAAAGAAAAACTCAGATACAAGAGACTATACTATTTAATAGATGACTAACTTATATAGAATTAAAAGACAAGAAGAAATATTTCTGTTTGTCTGTTTCATTAGGGAAATAATAATGCACCAGCCAGTTGTCACGAGTATAATTTGTTTAGTTAACATTTTATTTTATTAATGAGAGAAAGATAGATAGATAGATAGATAGATAGATAGATAGATAGATGGGGGCTGGGGGAGGCGGAGACAGACGAGAGCACTGCTCAACTCTGGCTTATGATGGTGCTTGAGTTTGAATCTGGAATTTTGTAGTCTCAGGCATAAAAGTCTTTCAAAGAACCATCATTCTGTCTCTCGGGCCTGGCCCAAGAGTACAGTTTCTTATCTCCCTGTGATAAGTGTCTGCACACCTCTCCTACCACGAATTTAAGTCCTCCTGTACCATCGAGCACTAAGTCCCTAATACTCCCACAACTTCTTCCCACTTTCCCTGCTTGGGTTCTTGACTTAACTGCAACACACCACACGTAGTGCATGTTTCAGCCTGTGTTTTAAGACAGGAAGAGGGTGGGAGAGCCAGCATAGTGATTATACAAAAATATTTCCATGTCTGAGGCTCCAGAGTCTCAAATTCAATCCCATGCTCAACAACAAAAACATAAAGCAGACCTGAGCAGTGGTCTTGTACAAAAGGAAGGAGGAAGAGGACTAGGAAGAGGAGGGAAAGAAGGAGATGAGAAAGGGAGTTGGGCAGTAGCGCAGCGGGTTAACCGCAGGTGGCACAAAGCGCAAGGACGGCGTAAGGATCCTGGTTTGAGCCCCCGGCTCCCCACCTGCAGGGGAGTCGCTTCACAGGCAGTGAAGCAGGTCTGCAGGTGTCTATCTTTCTCTCCCCCCTCTGTCTTCCCCTCTTCTCTCCATTTCTCTTTGTCCTATCCAACAACAATGACATCAATAATAACTACAACAATAAAAAACAACAAGGGCAAAAAAAGGGAATAAATAAAATAAATATAAAAATTAAAAAAAAAGAAGATAAGAAAGAGGAGGAAAACACAGGAAGAAATAGTCTACGGAGTGTTGAAAATCAGGATGGTTGTTACCCTCAGGGTTGGTGTAGTAACTAGAATCACAGGAGGATTTGAGGGTGCCGAATATATTCAGTTTCTGGATATGAATGGTCTTTTTCTCTTTAATTTTTTATAGCTTATTTTTATTTATTTAATTATTTAAGAAAGGAGACATTAACAAAACCGTAGGATAGGAGGGGTACAATTCCACACAATTCCCACCACCCAATCTCCATATCCCACCCCCTCCCCAATAGCTTTCCCATTCTCTATCCCTCTGGGAGTATGGACCCAGGGTCCTTGTGGATTGCAGAAGGTGGAAGGTCTGGCTTCTGTAATTGCTTCCCCGCTGAACATGGGCATTGACTGGTCAATCCATACTCCCAGTCTGCCTCTCTCTCTCCTAGTAGGGTGGGTCTCTGGGGAAGCGGAGCTCCAGGACACTATGGTGGTGTCTTCAGTCCGGGGAAGCCTGGCCAGCATCCTGATGGCATCTGGAACCTGGTGGCTGAAAAGAGAGTTAATATACAAAGCCAAACAAATTGTAGAGCAATCATGGACCCAAGGGTTGGAATAGTGGAGATAAAGTGTTGGGGGGTACTCACTGCAAACTCTAGTATACTTCTGCTTTCAGGTATATATTTTGCCCTAATTTATGGATACGTGTGAACATATGCTCTATCTCACGGAACCTGGTCTATATCTAGGTTTTGGGACTTTGTTTGGAAGTGAACCACCTGGGATGGAATTAGAGAATGCTAAGAAAGGAAAGGTCTCACCCAAGTAATGAAGCTGAAGGGTTGTCATTCCACACCTGAAGTCTCTGGACACAGTCTGAGCTGAAGCATGTTGAGGTGGCAATTGTTGCGCTGATTAGGTTGCGATCGGCTGATGCAATATTATTTGATATGAATTGGGAGAAGCATGCGGGAAAGTGGTCCCTACCCTAAGGTTCCAGGACTGGGGGAAATATAGGCTCTATAGTGGAAATGTGAGGTTCCTGCTGTCTTAGGGTTCAAGAAGACAATGGATAGTTATTGTTATCATCACATTATTTGGTAATTGGGTTAACTTTGAAAAGTCCCTTTCTTAGGGTTTATTGTATACTACCCAGTATTCTCTTTTTTTTTTCCTGTTTTTAAATATTTTAATGCCATATCCCCCAAATACTTTATTAACAAAGCTCAGTTCACAGGAATACATTAAATGCAACCTTCTGATTATTAACACATGTACAACTTTACACTGCAAAACAAATCAAAATTTAAGAGGTAGAGCAAAGAATCAGCACACTTAAGTCTGTGTATGTACATTACATATAAACAACATTTTTAGCAAATTGACATCAAAATCATCTCCATCCTATCTTGGGCATTCTTACAATTTTCTTTGTATGGATATGCAACATGGTATCTGCACCCCTCTTATACACACACACCAAGAGTTACCTGTATGCTGCACATCCCTATCCAAAGCCTGTCATGTTTAGTATATTACAAATATTTACAAGAAAACATCCTAATATTGTCCAGAGGATTCTTTCATGATTACTAAGTGCTTTCAAGGTACTGTAACCAAATATTCTTACATAGCATATCTTAATGAAGAAAAATATAGTCACTGCCTAATTATGGTTACTAATTTTTAAAAATTAGGTCCCTATTTTAAGAAAGCTTACAGTTTCAAGAATAAGAATTATGACTTCATTTATTATAAAACTTAGCAAAGGCCTGTTTTACCATACTGAATGTCACTAGTATCTTGAAGTGGTTTTGTCTCATCTGTTACTATGTCCTTAAAGATAATTTTTAAAGAATCATATAAACATTTAAAATTTTTGCAAACAAAAATAGAGGCTTCATAATACACATCATCTCTGTTGAATGAATGACTGGCTATCAATAAGAAAACACTCATTCATGGTGAATTTTTAAAACCCTTATCCCCAAGAAGCAATTATTTGAAATTTTGTTTCTATGGAAGAAAAGAAAGCTCTCACTTTTCTAACATTTATTTTGCCTATACTTTACTAACCAAATATTAAAATGAACTTGTCTTTGATAAGAAAAACAGAATATTCATGATGTTGTATTAAAGATTTTGTACAGTACTAATTTTCAAAAGTTTCACTGCATAACAAAATTAATGAAACTGCAATGAGTGAGAAAAGGTAGATGAGATTTCTAGAAGCATTAAAAATCTGTAAATTGTAGCTTAATAACTTAAATCAGTAAAGCACTTCACACCAAACTGGTTATGTCCAATTACTGTCCAAGTAATTTTTATATAAATTGATCAAAATTACTTAATAGGCTTTATAATTAAGGTTTTTACAGAAAATGTTTACTTGCTATGAACAATCCATTTAAGGTAATTTTAAGATTTTTTTTTCCCTTTACTGTAAAACATCAATAAGAAAGTTCTCAGGAAAACAAATCACTTTCCCTTATAATGCTCAGGTGGCAAATTTAAGACTTCCAATTCTTTGGTTTCATGTTATGTCTGAGCAGACTATTTTACCCAGATACTCAGTATAATTTGAATGTCCCATATAAGAATCAACTCATTCCTTACGACTTTTAGAAATATCTAAGAATTAAAAAAAATTTCATACTATTAATTCTGTCAAGCACCAAGTTCATAGATTAAAAGTATCATTTACTCAGAATTTTCACCCATCTACAAGAATGGATTCATGTCACAGGTTGACTGTCCATAAACAACAGCAAGAAGGAGGGATCTAACAGTAGTTCAGATAAACTTTGAAACTTGCCTATTTAGAATTTGATCTATTTTCTAATCACCCAGGTTTCTAAATTTCAATAAAAAGTAAAGATGACATTAGGATTAACTGTTGGGAAGCTGCCCAGGGAAATAGGCTGACGATGCAGAAGACAGTCCTGCTGGTTTTGATGTCTGTGATGTCCCCAAAGGGCCATCTTTGTGATGATCTGGATTATTAAATAGATTTTGACTGAGTCCGCGTAAAGGAATGCTATCTTCCCTTTTTTTCAGGTATTTGGATTCCAGTCCTAAATTTTCACCATTTTCTTTATCAGTTGAGGAAGGCATACTGATTGCTGTTCCTGACTGAACATCTGAGGATGTATTTGCTTTTGTAAATTGCAAGTTAAACTGAACCTTTGGTCCTGAAACTGGATGGATGGTATTTTTGGCAGGTATAAAATGAGGGAAGGTATTTTGGAATGCATACGCAGAAGAAACAGGATAACCAATCCCACAGGCTGGGTATGTCAGTCTACCATCAACCACATTAGGGTTAGGAGAAATTCCACTTCTGATTGTATTGCTACTAGAATGTACAGGTGGAGTGGCAGAAGATCCCAATAAATCTTGCTTTCTCACTACTTGATTTTCATTTAGTTCTTTATTTAACCATGTAATTAACTTTTCATTATTTTTTAGAAGCTGTTTTCTTTCTTCAAGTTTTTGAACTGTAGCTTCTAATTGTTCTTGTAATTTGCACACCTCTTGCTCTTTCATTCGCAGAGACTGTCCAACATCTTGTAATTCTTTTTGTTCCTTTTGTAATTTTTCTTCTTTCTCAGCCAAGAGCTTCTCTTGCTGAATAGTAACTGTATTCTTCAATTTCAATTTACCCATTAAAGTTTTCAGATCCCCTTGTAGCTTCTTGATAATTTCATTTGCCTTAAGAAGTTCTGCTGATAACGATTTTATAGTGGCTTCAAGTTTTCCTAGCTGTACCTGATTTTTCTCACCATTTTCTTCTAACGCAATCTTTTGTTCCTGGATGGTATCAAATGCTTCTTTTGTTCTTAGAACAAGTTGGTCCTTATCCTTGATTTCCTGTTCTAAGACAGCCACTTTTGTTTGTAGCTGATTAATAAGCTTTTCTTTCTCATGACATTCAACATCTAGTGTAGAATTCTCTCTTCGCAAAGACAATACTTCTTGCTTGGCCCTCTGGACCTCCTCTTCAATGCCAGATAATTTGGCTTTAAGCTCTCTGATGGTAGAGTCTCCTTTATATTTCCTTTCAGTTAGGTCTTTATTGGTTGCTTCTAACTCAGACAGTCTATTTTGTAGCTGCTGAATGTTTCGTTGGTGGAGGGCTTCTAAATCTTTTTTCTGTTGTTCATGCTGCTGTTGGTATTGCACCTGTGCCTGCAAGGCTTTTTCCTTCTCATTTGTCAGTTCCTGAGAATGTTTATTTGATAATGCTGCTGTGTGTGATGCCCATTCATTCCTTAATTTATCTAATTCTTGGATTTTTTCTGATAATGTCTTTTGGGTAAAATTCAGTTGCCTAGTAACATCATCTAGTGACTGCATCAATGATAATTTTTCTTCCTTGCTACATTTCAAACAGCCTGCTAGAAATTTCTTTATTTCCACATCATTTCCAGGTAAAAGTTTTAACGATAGGTGCGTAAGGTGTTTAAAAGGGTTTGTCTCTACCACATTTAAAAAGGCAGGTGAGCTATCCAAAATAGTTGTTGGAGAAACTAACTGTAGCAAAAACCTTGGAATTTCTTTGGTGTATTCCTGAGTGCACTGCTGAAGGAGATCAATAAACTTTTGTGGGAAAGCTAAGAAGTCTACCAGAAGACCCTGCTGGAACTTTAAGCTCTGAAAATCTTCCTCAGATATGACGAGGTTATACAGAAAAAATGGATCAGAGTCATCAGTCAGACGAATAATTAAATCCTTTCTGTGAACTGGATTAGAAACTGATTGTAGTTCAATGCTCACTCTAACACTTACTCTCCTCTCCTCGCAGTCTTTGCACTTCACCTGCAACGGGACTAGCTGCTGGAACAGAACCTGGCTCATGTTCAAGCGCTGTCCCGGCTGCGGTGCGGAAAGTCCAACCCGTGCGCCCCGCAGCCTAAGCTTAAAATGTGTCTCCGTACAACTAAAGTTTGAGTTTGGCGCTCCGCTTCGGCGGAGGAGGCGGAGAAAGAAAAACGGAGGGAACGCCGGGAGAAGTTTGGGCTTCGCCCCCAGTATTCTCTTTAATTTTTTTCCTCCTCCAGGGTTATTGCTGGGCTCGGTGCCTGCACCATGAATCCACCGCTCCTGGAGGCCATTTTTCCCCCTTTTGTTGCCCTTGTTGTTGTCGCCTCATTGTGGTTATTATTATTACCATTGTTGATGTTGTTCGTTGTTGGGTAGGACAGAGAGAAATGGAGAGAGGAGGGGAAGACAGAGAGGGGGAGAGAAAGACAGACACCTGCAGACCTGCTTCACTGCCTGTGAAGCGACTCCCCTGCAGGAGGGGAGCCGGGGGCTCGAGCCGGGATCCCTTTGCCGGTCCTTGTGCTTTGCGCCTAACCCACTGCGCCACTGCCTGACCCCCTCTCTTTAATTTTTTAACTAGTGATTTAGAAGTATTTTACAAGATAATAAGATAACAAGGGTATAGCTCTCTATCAGACAGGCTGACTACTTTTTTTTTCTTTTCAAGTTTATGTGTTTCAGTTCTCTGTATTCCACAAATGAGTTTCACTAAGCAGAATCACTAACCAGTTCTATCCATTTTGTCCCGAAGAACACAGTATCACCTTTTAAAACTGCAGAGTAGTGTTCCATGGAGTGTATGTCCCTTAACTTCTTTATCCAGTCTTCTGTCGATGGGTATTTCAGTTGCTGCCGTATTTTAACTGTTGTGAATAATGCAGCTATTAACATAGCAGTGTATATGTGCCTATAAATTCAAAACAAACAACATAAGAATAAAAAGAAATGCAGTAATTGGGAAAATATATTGTTTATCACACATCTGACAAGCAATTGATATCAAACATCTATAAAGAAAACATACAGCTCCACAAAAGGAAAAGAATAACCCAATTAAAATCTGGACAGTAGATCTGAACAGTTTTCTAAAGAAGAAATACAAAAGACCCAAAGGCATATGAATCAGTGCCCCACTTATCAGTAGAGAAATGCAAATTAAAACACACTGAGATTTCAGCTCACACCTGTGAGAAAGGCCTGCATCGTATCTTGTTGAGTTTTCAGGGGATTTTCATTGTTTTTCGTAGTTGATTGGGAGAGCAAAATGTGGCTGCTGCTACATAGTCTCCATAGTTTGTATTAACAGAGGATAGAGTAAAGCACTTAAATATTTTTTTATATATATATACTAATGCATTTATTAAGCTCAAAGTTCTACTGGGTAGTTCTTCTGTACTAGAACCACTTATATAATCTCTGTTGATCTAGTTTATGATTTTAATTAATTAATTAATTTATAAAATGGAAACACTGACAAGACTATAGGATAAGAAGGGTACAATTCCCACTACCAGAACTCCACATCCCATTTCTTCCTCTGATAGCTTTCCTGTTCTTTATCCCTCTGGGAGTATGGACCCAGGGTCCCCATAGGGTGCAGAAGGTGGAAGGTCTGGCTTCTGTAATTGCTTCCCCACTGATGGGCATTGGCAGGTTGATCCATACTCCCAGCCTGTCTCTCTCTTTCCCTAGTGGGGCAGGGTTCTGGGGAAGGGGGCTCCAGGACACATTGGTGGGGTCGTCTGCCCAGGGAAGTCAGATTGGCATCACAGTAGCATCTGGAACCTGGTGGCTGAAAAAAGAGTTAACATACAAAGCCAAACAAATTGTTGACTAATCATGAACCTAAAGGCTGGAATAATTCGTATGAAGAGTTGGGGGATCTTCATTTTGTAGATAGTTAGTAGTTCTATTTTAGTTATATTCCAAAGAGCCCAGGAATAACACAGTAGACCCCTTTGTGGGCCCCCATAGGATCTTGCCCTCCATGTGGATCAACAACAGTAGAGAATGTTCCATCCTCCGAAGGGAGACTGGACAACATACTCTATGCTACACCTGAGGAAGATGAGTCCTAAAATTGGGGCAGCTTGGAACATTCCTACTCATGACCACAGAATGTGAGCTCAGATCTATAGGGATGCAGAGGTCACATAGGCTCCTAAGCTAAATATGGGCCCCAGATCAGATCAAATCAATGGGGTTTACAGTCAACAATATTTGTATACCTTTCCCATATTTGGGAGCTGCTCCAGCTTTCTGGTCCTTTTTCCAGTCATGACATCATCTCCCCAGACAATAACTTGGGCCCACCCGCATATCAGATATCAGGCTCAGGAAAAACAAAACAAACAAACAACAACAACAACAAAAAACCCCAAACTTCAGTTTCATGAGTGCTGTCTGTTTGACTCATTGGAACACCTCAAATATGGTGTCTTCTGATGACACAGGAAGCAAACAGCTCTTGGTCTTCTGCCTGTGGCCCCTCACCCTGCCTTTCAGTCACTGTGCCTTTCTGTCTCACTACCAACACATTGCTTTCAGTTTTTCCTTTTTCTTTTCTTTTCTTTTCTTTTCTTTTCTTTTCTTTACTTTTCTTTTCTTTTCTTTTCTTTCTTCCTTCCTTCCTTTCTTTCTTTCTTTCTTTCTTTCTTTCTTTCTTTCTTCCTGTTTTAGCATCTAGTGCTATAAGAGGACATACTTTCATTGCTCTCACCCACACACTTTTGGTGATTTATTTCAACAACCTTAGGAAACTAGCAGCATCTCTCCTCAACTGTACAGTCAAAGGTACACTTACAGTAATGGCTTATCTTATCCTCAGCATCCGCCACTTAAGTAAGTGCTAAACTTGCAATAAAGTCATGTTACTAGACTCTTACTGTTTTATAATACTTTAGGAACCCTTGAAGATTTGAACAGTGTGCACCCATTTCCTCCTTCACCACTTTTCATCCCTTAGCTTGATTCAGCATCAAACGAGCAGTGTGTCAAAGTAACATCTGCAATAGTCTCAACTTACCTATCCCATGACACTTTTCATCATTTTTTTCTTTTATTTTTCCTGGCAATTGATAAGGCCAATCAACAGGGTATATCTCTTCTTGTAATTTGTTTTGTACTTAGAATCCTAATTACCATAAAGGGAGTTGAAGAGTCATTTCTATGTGGAATACTTATTACCAAGGTTAAGAGACTCTATGCTTAACATTTAATTGGTTTATAGTGCTGCAAAGCTAGTCTTCAAGGTCATAGCAAAATCTTACTTATGAACACAAAAAGAAAATGCTGACAGCTGTTCAAGAAAAACAGTTCAAAGTTGCATTTTCTTGAGCAATGACGGGTTGTTCCTTGCATAAAACACCAAGTCAAATGTGTCTTTAAATGTCTCTTTGACTAACAGAATTAAAAAGTTGGCCCTATCCTGAAAACAAATGAACTGACTTCAAATGTGACTTCTTTGTACTTCCCCTTACATCACTCCATGTATGAGTAATTGACAATATTCAGATGATTCTGACAAGGAAGTAATACACACATGTCAATCTGCCACCCACCAACTCAAGGTTTTTCCTCATACAAGAAACTGATGGTTCCATGTTCCCTTGCCAATGAAAGTAACTGGGTTGTGATCAGCCTCTAATGTATCCAACTATAGTCTAGCTCTATCTAGGCTGTCTCCTGTTCATTACAAGAAAGCTATATAAAGTGATCATCTAAACACTTACAATGGCCTATTCCACTCCTGGTTTAAGCTTTTGAAGGGGCTTTCCCCTACATTTGGGGTTCAATCATAGCATACCCCATGATCCAGAACCTATGTACACATATTATATTGATTTTTAGGCCTGCATTTACCATTCCAATGTCTGCATGGGATGATTGACTCACAGACCTTCCCTTGGCTAGTTTTTCCAATAGGCCAGGATTTAATTCAATGCTTAAACATTCTGTAAGGGCTTCAAAAGAGACATCCAGTCCCAAGATCTCACTGTGTACAGAATGCAACCCAATTTGATTTTCTCCTCAATTACTGTTTATTTATTATTGCCCTCAGTGTCATCGCCGAGGTAGGTTCATGCATGATGAATTCACTGATTCTGGTAGCCATTTCTTTCTTTTTTTCTTTCCTGTTTTCTCTAATTTGATAAGACAGAGAAAAATTGAGGGTGGCGATAGAGAGGGAGACAGAGAGACACCTGCAGCACTGCTTCACCACTCATGAAGCTTCCCCTTCCCTACAGGTGGAGACCAGGGGCTTGAACCCCAGGTCCTCACACATGGTAACATGTGCCCTCAACTGGGGATGCCACTGCCCAAACCCCTGATCATTATTTTTAGAATTTCTGTTTGTTTCTATCACAGTATCCCTTCATCTTGAATTTCCACTGCCACCAAGCTGGCTCTCAATAAAATATCTGTGGAATAAATAAATAAATATAATCAGGTTGATAAAGACTATAATGCACATAGGTATTCAGGCAAAATTACCACTCCTCTGTCACCAATGTTCCCCAAAGTTTTTTTCTTAAAGATATTTTTTTATGGAATTCTACATTTCTGCTATGTGAGCACTGAGTTAGTTATGTACAGTTGGATCACAAATTACTCCAAGGCTTAGTGGTTTAAAGCAGCAGATACTGATTATCTCACAGTTTCTGTGGGTCATAAGACTAGGAATGCCTTCACTAGGCCCTCTGCCTCAGGGCCTGTTAGGATGCAGTCAAGGCATTGGCCAATGCCCTAGTTATCTCAGAGGCCCAAGTGGAAGAATATGCTTCATTCTTGTTGTTTGAAGGGTTCAGTTTCTCACAGGCATTCACACTGAAGGCTGGAACAAACTATTTCCTCAATTCCTTGCCCTCTGACTTTTCCGTGTGGCAGTTCATATTTGACAATTTGGTTCATCAGAGTGAGAAGATGACATAAAGCAAGAGAGGATAACATGGAAACTAGATCATTTTGAAGCCAAATTCTGGTGAATGACAATGTTGTTTTGCTAGATTTTCACTGTTAGAAGTGTGCCACTAGGTCCAGCCCACACAGGAAGGGAGATTTCTCTTGAATACCAGAAAGCAGGGTTACTGAATTTGGAAGCCATTTTAGAGGCTTCCTGCCACAGTCACCTAGCTCTGTTTGCATAAATTATTTGTTCCGTTCCTTTCTTTCACTCTGTTCTGTTTCATGGAGTTTTCTCCTCTTGGAGGCAACTCCTTGGTCATCATGCTTACTTTGTGTCATTTGTCTCTGAGTTCTCCCTGACAGCTTGGCGATTTTTAAGAAAAACAATTCAGTTCAGAGTATATAAGAAATTGAGACAAACAGCTAGTCACAATATTTTAATAAAATAAGGAGAGCATAATGGTATGTACTAAAGATTGTGTATTATTAGAAGATAAATATTTATTTGTTCCTTCAAGAAATAACTATTGAATGACTATATATGCTGGGCAGTAACCATATACCTGAGTATATGAAACAGAAAAAAAGAAGTCTTGCTTTCATGGACCTTTCTAAACTGATGTAGTGACCAGATAATAAACTAGATAAAATGCACAGCATGTTAGTGTTCTAAATTAAGACGAGGGTGACATTTTAGAGGCAGTGGGCCACTTCCTTCTGATCCAGCATATTGGGTCCCCCTTTCCCCTGAGTTTTTTTTTTTGTAATTTTTTTCCTTTTTTCCTTTTTTTTTTTTTTTTTTTTTTAGTTTTAACAATCATTGACAAGACCACACAGGATAAGAGTGGTACAATTGGGAGTCGGGCGGTAGCGCAGCGGGCTAAGCGCACGTGGTGCAAGGCAGTGCTGCAAGCATCTCTCTCTCTCCCACTCTTTCTCTTCCTTCCCTATTAGTTTCTCTCTGTCTCTACCCAATAAATAAATCTCAAAAGAAGATATTAAAAAATAATATAAGAACACATCCACAATGTAATATTATATAAAAGAATAGATGAAAGCGACTGCACAGAATTGTGCCAGTAGACATCTATGGATTGCTATTGATGTGTGTATGCAGTGTAAACTGTTAAGTCATTATTGACAGTTAGTGTTATTACAGATGATATTATTTCTCCTCTTATTAATTTCCTGTATTACTCATATATTCTACAATTGTTTTGGTCTGTTTGTTACCCCCTGTAATATATATGTATGTATAGTTTCTTCTATTTTCTTTTTTAAATATAGGAAAGAGAGACAGAGACAGAGAGACAGAGAGGCAGGTCATGGCACTGAAGCTTCCTTCAATGTGCTGGGGACCAGCCTTGAACCTGGCTGCACATATGATAAACAGTGCCCTATTCAAGTGGGCTACTTTGCCAGCCCCATATGTTGAATGTCTAATCCCTAAAGAGGATGGTATTGTAAGATCGGGCTAGACTGATAATTCAGCAAGTAGAGAAGAGAACTGAAGAACAGGTCTCTGTGAGATGTTTAATCCCTGGGACGAGACCTTGAGGAATGGGGTTAGCGTTTGTATATGAGGCTTCCCAGAGCCCCCTTGCCTTCCACCTGAAAGATCCGATGAAAAACCTGTGACCAGAAAAAGAACGGTCACCTGACCATGCTGGCACCTTGATTTTACACTCCCAGTCTAAAAATTTGTAAGATCAATGTCTGTAGCTTATAAGATATCCCACTCTGTATTTTGTTACAGCAACCCAAATGGACTAAACCAGTAAGGAACAAGTGGAGGTAGGGAAGCTTACACTTTGAAAGGTCATAGTAATTAACCTTGTCAACAGACAGAACAAAGTCCAGTTACATAAGTTGCAAAATGTGTACTAGATACATTGGGTCATTATTTATATGAGAGGGAAAAAACATTTTCATTAGAAGAATGAGGAAGGCAGAATTCAGAGGTCAAAGATTAAAACTGAGGTGAAAAGTTCAAGAAAGTTAGTTTGTCTGCATTTTACAAAGCTCTGAATGTGGATAAAAAGAACTTGTATAGTAGTTGAATAGGATGCAGGTGTGAGACCCTGTGCAAATGAAAAGATCTTCAGGTGATTTCTAGACAGAGGGAGGATCCAATAAAGAGACTGAGCAGGACATGCCTGATAGAGCAAGGACGGGGCAGCCACAGAAAGAGATTGGGCTTGGGCCACCACTGTGGGTTGGCCTTGAACAGGTAAAGGACTGGGCAGGCTTCTACTGGGAGGGAAAGAAAGGAGAAAGCAATGAATACAGATCTGTTTACAGAGAAATTGAGAGAGACCTCGTGATGACCTCAATCTTCCACTGATGTAAAAGCAAGGTCATCTGCCAGGAATAAAATCAGGTCTCGTTTGGAGGAGAAACTTGAGGTGAGTTTTGAAGTTTTGTAGCAGTGCTTGAGGGGACTGGAAAAAAAAAAGAAGAATGGACCAAACTCAGCTTGCATAAAATGACTGAGAGGTTGAGCTGGGAGACCAACCAGGTTTGGAAGCCATGATTATATGCTGAGCCATTGTGTGTAAATGTTTTTGAATTTCTTTAACTGAGTGAAGTTATCAGCTAGAGGGTAAGATGTGGTAAGAAAGACGGAAAGGAAAAAAATGGGGCCCTAAAGTAGGTAGCAAAAGGAATTACAAAGCCATTATGTTGGGTGAGGCAACTCCAAAATCTTCAAACTCTCCTGGAATTATTCCAGAAGAGAAAGATTACAAGGCTGGACTTTTTAGCAAGGGAATGACTAACCAGTTAGGAGGTGAGGTGAATTAGCCACAATTTGAAGAGACTGAGAAGTGAATACTGGTGGACATGAATTTCCAAGAAGAGTGGGGGTTTTCTCTGGGGGTGAGTAAAATCCAGAAGCAGTGAAATGCTAGCTCTCTTCTCAGATTTATGACTCACCTTGTGGGAGACTTACAGCTAAAGATGAGGCAGTGGAGAGGGTGAGAGACAAGGAGAGAGAGAGAGAAAGAGAGAAAGAGATAAGAGAGAGAGAAAGAGATTTTCCAGAACAACTTAAGATGGATAGGAGATTGTTAAAAATCAATGGAATAAAGTTTTCAGTAGAATCCACAGTTAGGTGGAAGCAGGAGTGACAGGAGTCCAGAGAAGAAATTAAATGGTAAAAAGGCACCAGCATGAGAGAATAAAACAAATTTGTTGTTCAGCAGTTAGACAAGAAACATGTATGGACAAAGAACTGATCTTCAGTGCCCTAAATTTCCAGCAAGTGGCTTGGGGGCCAGAATTAGGTGACCCCCACTAAGTGGTGAGGGAGTCCACATCTGCATGTGTGTGTGCGCGCGTGCACACACACACACACATACACACACACACACACACACACACACACACACACACACACACGCCTATGATAAACCACAGAGGCAATCAGCATTATTCTTAATCATAAAAAATCCTTGGTACATTCTAATAATGAATTTCTTCTTTCTAAAAGTTGTGGAATATTTTAAAGTAATTTTAGAAACCTCAAATTTTTACCGAGAATTAATACTCATATTATACTTATGTAGTCAAGAAAAAAAGTGATTTCTGTGAAAAACAGCACTTGGGTAGTTGTTTTGATTTAATTTGTTTTATTTCCTAGTGGAAGGAAATCAGTACTCTAAAAAAAAACTTTGAATATTTAATTAAGGAAACAGTTCATCTTAGAAATAGATATTTATGCCCAATATCTGAGCCTGGTTCCTACCTAGTGCATCACTTTCCCAGGATGCTTTGCAACTATGGCCTGCAGAGGTGATTCAGACCTGGCCTACCAGCTGTGTACACAACTTGGGCAAGAGTCCAGTGTTGAGTATCACAAACTATAAGGTCTGATCTGGTGTTTAATGTGACTGGAATATTGCTCTCTTGATACTAGTTCTGCATTGTGGTGTTGGTTAACTCAGATTATCTTTCTCTTCACCTTTTCCTGAGACTGTTTCTGAAACCCTCCCAGTGATTCTGTGACCTCCTAAATGCTCTTTCATTAAATTCCTTTTATATATTCCTTATATCTGTCAGTCTTGGTTTCTGTTACTTGCAAGTATAAAAACCATGACTGAAACTTTCAGGTACATATAACGACTATATGTATGTATGTGTGTGTGTGTGTGTGTGTTTAAGTACAGGGACTATTGTGTAAGTACAGGGACTAAACTTACCCTGTGAACTAGTGATTTCACTACTACTTATTAACTAAACAGAAAAGCATACATGTACTAGAATGTTTAGAGCAGCATTACAATAAAATACAAAAACTTAAAACAATACAATTATACATAAACATCATGCATTCATTATATCAAATAATACATGAATGTGGCAAATTCTTTTAAACAAATGTTACACAGCAATGATTAGGAACTACTGCTATTTCAACAATATAGATGAGTCTCAACTTTTGAGCAAAAGGAACCTCTGTTTATATACAATCCAAAAATATACATGATATTGGGTTGTCAGAATTGCCATAACATATTTTTCTTTGCAAAGAAAAAAATACGTCATGACTTTTCCAACAACCCAATACTATTATTCTATGTGAAGTCAGGGTAATATTATCTCTTTCGAGGAGATAGTAGCTGGGAGGGGGCCCAAAGTGAAGGCTTCTAGTATTCTGGCAATATTCTATGTCTTGACATTTGTGGTAATTATGTAGAGGTGTTTTCTCTTAGGTAATTCACTTAGTACTCTTAAGGTTGGTGAAATTTCATGTGTGTGTGTGTGTGTGTGTGTGTGTGTGTGTGTGTGTGTGTGTGTGTGTGTGCTTATTCATGAAAAAACATGGAACAAATGAAACTGGGTTCAGAGAGATCAAAGAATGCCTATTAGTGAGGATGTTTGACTCCTAAGTTTTTGTAATTGTCTCTGAACAACCTTGTGAGGATGGCAGTGCCAACATTAAGGACCCAGGTTCAAGCCTCCAGTTCCCACTTATAGGGGAAGCTTCACAAGTGGTAAAGCAGGTCTGCAGGTGTCTCTGTCTCTCTTTTTCTCTATCTCCCCTTTCCCTCTTGATATCTGGCTGCCTCTATCAAATTAATAATAATAATAATAATAATGATAATAATAATAATAACTGGTAGCACAAATTGCCTTCAGTACGAGAAACAGGGTGCTAGAGGGACAGAGTTAGAAGAAAGAATTCTATTCTAGACTCTTTAAATTCTGAAACATAGCAATGTTTTGTATATTTCAAAAATATACAGCTGGAGCCCCACTCCCCCAGAGCCCCGCCCCACTAGGGAAAGAGAGAGACAGGCTGGGAGTAAGGATTGACCTGCCAAAGCCCATGTTCAGCAGGGAAGTAATTACAGAAGCCAAACCTTCCACCTTCTGCATCCCACAATGACCATGGGTCCATACTCCCAGAGGGTTAAAGAATAGGAAAGCTATGGGGGGGGATGGGATACGGAGTTCTGGTGGTGGGAATTGTGTAGAGTTGTGCCCCTCTTATCCTATGGTTTTTGCCAGTGTTTCCTTTTATTTCTTTTTTCTTTTTTTAATTTTATTTAAGAAAGGAGACATTAACAAAACCATAGAATAAGAGGGGTACAATTCTGCACAATTCCCATAACCCGACCTCCATATCCCACCCCCTCCCCTGATAGCCTTCCCATTCTCTATCTCTCTGGGAGTATGGATCCAGGGTTGTCGTGGGTTGTAGAGGGTGGAAGGTCTGGCTTCTGTAATTGCTTCCCCACTGAACATGGGCGTTGACTGGTCGATCCATACTCCCAGTCTGTCTCTCTCTTTCCTAGTAGAGTGGGGCTCTGAGGAAGTGGAGCTCCAGTACACATTGATGGAGTCGTCTGTCCAGGGAAGTCTGGTCAGCATTAAAAATTTGATTTTTAAAATAAGAAGAAAAATACACCTAAAATATTAATTAGGACCAGGGAAATATCTAAGCCACAGAGAACAGGACTTTCACAAATGAATCCCCAAATTTGAACCCCAGCACCTCACATACCAGAGCTTACTGTTCTCTCTTTCTTTATCTCTTTCATAAAATAATGAATGCATGAATAAACAATAACCCTACCCTACAACAAAAGGCAGGAATCTTCCTAAGACAGTGTGTAAATAACATTTACAGGTAAAGATCTCAGAATTATCAGAGGTTCAATTTTATGACTTTAGTTCAAGTGAGCATTTATTTTCATAAATGAAAATAAATTTATTTTCATAAATGATTTTATTTTCATAAATTTCATAAATTTATTTATTTATTTTATACTTTTTTCGCTTAAGAGCCTTATTTATCTTTGATAGCCAAGTTCTTTCTTTTTTTAAATTTATTTTATTAGTGATTTAATAATAATTGACAAGGCTGTGGAATAAGAGGGCTACAATTCCATACAATTCCCACCACCAGAGTTCTATATTCCATCCCCTCCATTGGACACTTTCATATTCTTTATCCCTCTGAGAGTATGGACCAAAGATCTCTATAGGGTGCAGAAGATGAGAGAGGTCTGTCTTCTGTAATTGCTTCTTCGCTGGACATGGATGTTGACAGGTCGATCCATACCCCTAGCCTGCTTCTATCTTTCCATTAAGCAGGAAGAACTAAGAAGGACACCATAAAGTACTTAATCAAATATTCTCTACTTAGACCTAGATACCCTCCTCACCTACTTCCTATTTCACTTCACTCAATCACTGTAAGCCTAATCCTGTCAGATAAAGCAAGGACTACAAAAACAGGATAAGGGCAAGAATCTAGCACGATTTTTTAAAAATATATTTATTTATTCCCTTTTGTTGCCCTTATTGTTTTATTGTTGTACTTATTATTGTTGTTATTATTGATGTCATTGTTGTTAGACAGGACAGAGAGAAATGGAGAGAGGAGGGGAAGACAGAGAGGGGGAGAGAAAGGTAGACACCTGCAGACCTGCCTCACAGCCTGCGAAGCAACCCACTTGGGGGGAGGGGCGGGAGCTTGAACCGGGATCCTTACGCCAGTCCTTGCACTTTGTGCCACGTGCGCCTAACCTGCTGCACTACCGCCTGGCCCCCTAGAAGTATACTTTCACAACTATACTTACATGTGTGAGTCAGTATGCTCACTACTAAACTTCCAGTACCACTGCATTAAAAACTATACTGCCACATTATTTTGAATATTGATTAGTTTTTCAGTGTTGTTCCATATGGCTGGAGGTGTCAATTCTTTGTTAATATTACGTACCTGAAAATCACTTTTTTCCCTTGACACACATGATTTTAAATCTTCATTTGAAAGTTTGTATTAACAGAGGATAGAGTAAAGCACTTAAATCTTTTTTTTATACTAATGCATTTATTAAGCTCAAAGTTCTACTGGGTAGTTCTTCTGTACTAGAACCACTTATATAATCTCTGTTGATCTAGTTTATGATTTTAATTAATTAATTAATTAATTTATAAAATGGAAACACTGACAAGACTATAGGATAAGAAGGGTACAATTCCCACTACCAGAACTCCACATCCCATTTCTTCCTCTGATAGCTTTCCTGTTCTTTATCCCTCTGGGAGTATGGACCCAGGGTCCCCATAGGGTGCAGAAGGTGGAAGGTCTGGCTTCTGTAATTGCTTCCCCGCTGAATATGGGCATTGGCAGGTTGATCCATACTCCCAGCCTGTCTCTCTCTTTCCCTAGTGGGGCAGGGATATGGGGAAGCGTAGCTTCAGGATACATTGGTGGGGTCATCTGCCCAGGGAAGTCCGATTGGCATCATGGTAACATCTGGAACCTGGTGGCTGAAAGAAGAGTTAACATATAAAGCCATATGAATTGTTGACTAGTCATGAAACTAAAGGCTAGAATATTGCAGATGAAGATTTGGGGTCTCCATTCTGGAAATAGCTAGTAGGTCTATTTTAGTTATATTCCAAAGGGCCCATGACTTTATTAGTTTTTGCCTGAGCCTGACATCTGATATGCAGGTGGACCCAAGTTATTGTCTGGGGAGATGATATTATGGCTAGAAAAAGGTCTAGAAAGCTGTAGCTCCAAAATATGAGAAAAGTGTATAAATATTGTTGACTGTAAACCCCATCGATTTGATCTGGGGCCCATATTCAGCACAGAAGCCTATGTAACCTCTACATCTCTGTAGGTCTGTAGGAACATTCCAAGTTGCACCAATTTCAGGACCCATCTTCTTCAGGTGGTAGATAGAGTATGTTATTAAATCCCCCTTTGGAGGATGAAACATTCGCTACTGTTGTTGATCCACGTTGAGGGCAAGGTCCTATGGGGGCCCCCAAAGGGGTCCATTATGTTGTTCCTGATGGAGATGACCAGTGATAATGGAGAGACGAGTCTATTCGAGGTCTAGGCTCATCATCAAAGGACAAATTATGGTGAGGTCGGGTATGATACAGCAAATCCTAACAATCAGATTTTCATAATCTACCCAATTGCCAAATAATTTGATTATAGCAATAACTATCTATTGCCTTCTTAAACCCTACGACAACAGGAACCTCCCGCTTCCTCTATATAAAGCCCAATTTTCCCCAGTCCTGGAACCTCTAGGCTGGAGCTCACTTTCCAGCATGCTTCTCTCAATTCATGCCAACTGATACTGCGTCTGCTGATCCCAGCCTATTCAATGCAATCAGTACCACCTCAGGATGCTTCACTTCCAACTATGTCCAGAGACATCAGGCATGGAATGTCAACCCTTCAGCCTCATTACTTGGGTGAGACCTTTCCTGGCTCATAGGACTCCTTAATTCCATTTCAGGTGGCACTCTTCTTAACAAAACCTTAAGAACTATATATAGACCAGGGCCCATGAGATAGGGCATATGTGTACATGTATCCATAAGTTAGGGGGTAATATATACCTTAAAGCGAAAGTGCACAATAGTTCGCAGTGAGTCAGTAAATGAAGCAAGCAAGTAGAAAGCACATAAATCTTAAACTTACCGCTAACCGTCTTTTGCATCTATGTACATGCGATCACATATATACACAAAACTCCTACTAAGATGACTAGAACATTTCTAATACACCTGAGGGTTCCCTTAAGACCTTGCTACTTGTTCCATTCTCCTGGAGGAAACCACTATTCTGGTTTCAAACACCACACATTAAAATTTCTCATTATTAAAGCCCACTTCTTTTTTAAATTTAAATTTATTTAAATTTATTCCCACCAGGGTTATCACTGTGGCTTGATTGCCTGCATGACAAATCCACTGCTCCCAGTAGCCATTTCTCTCCCAACCTTTTCTTTTTTTCTTTTTTTGATAGAGACAGAAATTGAAAGAGAAGGGGCAAATAGAGAGGAAGAGAGAAAGAGGAGCCCCCACAGTACTGCTTCGCCACTTGTGAAGCTTCCCCCTGCAGGTGGGGACCAGGGAATTGAAGCCAGGTCCTTGTGCATGGTGACATATGCACTCTACTGGGTGTGCCACCACCCACTCCAGTGGACCATAC
The DNA here is from genome assembly GCF_950295315.1 of Erinaceus europaeus. Taxonomy (NCBI): domain Eukaryota; kingdom Metazoa; phylum Chordata; class Mammalia; order Eulipotyphla; family Erinaceidae; genus Erinaceus; species Erinaceus europaeus. The sequence continues at coordinate 106,490,636 of NC_080185.1, read as the reverse complement.
TTAGGTTTGTGTGGATTTTTTTAGTGCATCATTAAGTCTGTGACAGAAACCCACATTGATGAATGCAGTGGTAGTTCATTTTTATTGCAGAAAGATATTCTATTGAATGAATAAGCTATAATTTGTCTATTCATTTACTCTTGGTGAACTAAGTTGCTTCTACTTTTGGTTTGTTATGAACTTTGAGTGATTATGATGTATCACTGTAGGTTCATCTTTGATAGAATAAAAAGTACCATTCTGGGATCCAGTAGATAACTCAGCAGTAGTAGACAGGTGAGAGAGGTGTGAGAGGTCCCAGGTTTGGTCCTTGGTAACACCAACAGCCTGAGTTGAGTGGTCCTCTGGTCAAAACTGAAAAGAAGAGAAGTTGTAAAAAAATAAAAAGTCCAATTCAGGTCAGTAATGTTGACAATAGGAGAAGCATTGCATGTGTGGGGGCAGAGTACATATAGAAAATCTCTGTACCTTCCTCTGAGTGCTATTGTAAACCTGAAACCATTCTTTAAAGACTCTGAATAAATAAGCTTTGAATGTTCAACTGGTAGAGCATCAGACTTGCATGCCTGAGGCTCCCTGTTCAATCCCTGGTACTGCATGTTCTGGCTATCCTATCTCTACTCTTTCATACATATATTAAGATAAGAATTTTAAACAAGGAGGCAAGGACTGCAGGTGTAACTCAGTGGTAGAAGGCATACCTTATATATTTGAGGACCTGGGTTCAATTTTTGCCATCCTTCATACTCCAAAATGAGCCAAATTCCTCCAGAACTTTCTACTTACTGCATTTTGCTTCTATTTTTTAACAAGTATTCTTTAAAAAATATTCTTATTTATTTATTATTGGACAGAGACTGAAAGAATTGAGAGGGGAGGAGAAAATAGAGACAGAGAAACATCTGCAGTACTGCTTCAACACTCGTGAAGCTTTCCCCCTGCAGTTGGGGACCAGGGGCTTTTCCCTGGGTCCTTGCTCACTGTAATATAAATGCTTAACTGGGTGCACCACCGCCTGGCCCCTTTGAATTTTACTTCTAGATCTTGAGAGCATGACACTGAAACTTTGGTAATTACTATTTATATTACAACCCTGCTGCATGGCTTTGAGTGTGCATTCTTGCAATAGCAAATATACAGAAAATGCAAATCTGCACAATTTTTGAAGTAAACTGTCCCAACAAAATCAGTCATGCAGTTACACTTTGAAATAACAGTGGTAGTAGTGACATTAGTTGCAGTGGTAGAGCTTCTGAATTGCAAGCATGAGATACTAAGTTTGATCTCTGACACTCCATCTGCCAGAGTGCTGCTCTGGCTTCTCTCCTCCTCCTCTATAGCTCAGGAAATAAAATTAATTTTAAAAATTCACTCATTAAAGTCCACTTATACAAATTATTTTTTACTAAGACTGGCAATGGACCCAACTGATGAATAGGATAGAACGAATGAGTTCTTTCACATTCTTTGACAGTGTGAAACCTAACTTATTTCCAGTGTATAGAAAGTTTTAACTCTGTATATAAACATGTTTCTTCATTTCAAAACCACTGATACAGGGCTGGCAAAAGAACTCACCTGGAGGAGCCAGGTGGTGGAGCACCTTACTGAGTACACATGTTACAATGAGCAAGGACCCGGGTTCAAGCCCCTGGTCCCCATCTACAGGGGGAAAGCTTTGCAAGTGGTGAAGCAGGGCTGCAGGTGTCTGTCTGTCTCTCTCCCTGTCTTATCACCCCCTTCTATCTCGGTTCCTAGCTGTCTATATCCAATAAATAAATAAATAATTAAAAATAGAATAAAATGAAATAACTCACCTGGGTAGTGTGCCCTGCTTTGCCAAGTTCACGACCTAAATTCAAGCTCAGTCCCAACCGCACTGGAGGACACTTTGTATTGTGGTGTCTTTCCCTCTCTCCTTCCACCTCTTTGTCTCTTTATATCTCTCCGATGGCTGACATTCCCCATCGAGACAGACGTACAACAATTCACTCCCTGGCAATTCTTCAGTGGACATCTGCTTTGGACTCGCACTTCTATCGGACTCACTGGTACACCTCTGACACTTTGCACAAAACTAGCAGCTTCTCTTTATGCTGCTGGGTTTCTCAAAGACTGACTGGAGCCAGCTGCCTTGAGACTCTAGGCCATATCCCCGCCCCCATGCTAGGTAATGCCCACAGAGAAAAAAAAAAATGCCCGTCGAGGCAAGTAACGCCCCCCAGAGGCAAAAAAAAGGTCCCCCTCAGGCCTTCCCTTGGCAGCACACTGGTTCTTGTCTTACATGTTCCTCTATGTTTGTGCCAGTTTCTTTTTTGAAAATGCCTGTACGATATAGGTTTCTGTTCACCCCACACCCCTGATACTGTGGTCATTTAGTTAAAAAGAAAAGGGGGAATTGTTGTTATGTTTCATATTGGTTTGGTCTCCTTCCCCCCACCTCTGGGAGAAATTGGTTTGGCCCTTGCTAGTTTCGCGCCTCTTTTTCTCCCCGCCCCTGATGCTAGGTAGTGCGGGAGTTCTTGGTGCACCGAACGAGGGGATGCAGGACAGATCTGTGTGGTGATTAGTTTAAGGGTCTCTCTCTGCCGCCAGAGCAGAAAGACAGGAGAGCACATGTTTGCCCGCTTGTGAATAAAGCCTCTCTGCCCAGCCGTGTGTCTCTGGTCGTCTCTGTCTACCGCCGCGAAGCTAGCCTGGCCTGCTGGAAGCCCCAAATTCTAACGACACCATCTGAAAGACTCAACCCAGAATTGCAAAAGCCTTGGTGAGGACAAAAAAATAACATTAAAAAATGTAGTACACATTGATAATGAGATATTGATATATCAATGAACCTTTCTCCTTTGTCATGCCAATTTACTTCTCAGTTAAAATACTAGTGAATGCCCTCATTTATGCTCATCCACAAGTATTCAAAGTCAAATCAATGGGCAATTGATCCAAGTGTTTCTTGAGTTAACTCTAACCATGCCAAAATAGGTACAAGATTGACTATTCTTTGGTGGTTTGTGACATCAACTGAGCTACATGAGTGAGTTATAGCTGCATGTCCCCTCTAGGGCTATCTATTATCCAATATGTCTTACTTAATTTTCAGTTTCAGGCAAGCAAATTGACCATGTATATTTGCTTATGTCAGTAGTTAATTTTAGATCACTAATCTAATTGGAAATGGCATGCTCCTTTAGCTTGTCATGTAAAAATGCACGTTTTCTGATTAATGTAATTCATTCATATTAGATTTGACTTGACAGAATGGTGATGTGTAATATAGGAGGTGAGTATGACAGGCTTTCTCCCTCTCCCACTCAGTCACACTCTTTATAAATGGTCCAGTCAAGGCATCAGTTGGAAGTACCTTCCCTTTAATGAGATACATTTTGAGCTTCCGCTTATTTTGATGTGACCTTCTTGGTGTTTTCTCACTAGTATGGCCACCCTCATGAGTAGGGCGCCATTTTATCCACAGTCACATACCTGCGTATTCATTTATGGCAGATGTACAGCCACTCTTTATTTATTTTTAAGTATTTTAATGAAGGAGAGAGAGAAAGAGAGAGAGAGAGAGAGAGAATGAATCTAGAGCATTGCTCAGCTCTGGCTTATTGTTGTGCTAGGGATTGAAACTGGGGCCACAGAGCCTCAGGCATGAAAGTCTTTGCATAACTATTATGCTGTCTCCCTCGCTATCTCTCTCGCTCTCTCTCTCTCAACATTGTTGTGCATTTGTGCAACTGAACTGCTTGTAAGTTGGAAAAACTATCTGTTCATTAATTCATTATTATTATTGTTTTTTTATTTATAAAAAGGAAACACTGACAAAACCATAGAATAAGAGGGGTACAACTCCACACAATTCCCACCACCAGATCTCCGTATCCCATCCCATCCCTTGATAGCTTTCCTATTCTTTAACCCTCTGGAAGTACGGACCCAAGGTCTTGCAGAAGGAGAAGGTCTGACTTCTGTAATTGCTTCTCCGCTGAACATGGGTGTTGGCAGGTCGATCCATACTCCCAGCCTGCCTCTCTCTTTCCCTAGTAGGGTGGGGCTCTGGGGAAACAGAGCTTTAGGAAACATTGGTGGGGTCGTCTGTCCAGAGAAGTCTGGTCGGCATCATGCTAGCATCTGGAACTTGGTGGCTGAAAAGAGAGTTAACATACAAAGCCAAACAAATTGTTGACCAATCATGGACGTAAGGCTGGAATAGTGCAGATGAAGAGTTGAGAGGTCCTCTATTTTGTAGATAGCTAGTAGGCATATTTTAGTTATATTCCAAAGGGTCTGTGGCTATACTGGTTTTTTTTTTTCTTTTTTTTTTTCCCGAGCCTGAAATCTGATAGGTGGATCCAAGTTATTGTCTGGGGAGATGATATCATGGCTGGAAAAGGAACAGAAAGCTGGATCAGGGAAGAGAGTAGCTCCCTAATATTAGAAAGGGGTATAAATATTGTTGACTGTACACCCCATCGATTTGATGTGGTCTGGGGCCCATATTATTATTATTGTTATTATTATTATTATTATTATTATTATTATTATTATTATTATTATTATTATTATCTTGGCTAGAGACAGATAAAGTGAAGTGGAAGGAGGAAATAGAAAGAAAGATACCTGCAGCCCTGCTTCACTGCTCCTGAAGCTTTCCCCCTGCAGGTGGGGACTGGAGGCTTGAACCCAGGTCTTTGCACATTATTACTCATATACTCTGTGAACCACCAGCAGGCCCCCAGACATTCACTTTTTAATGTATTTGTTGCATGCTTAATTTTTTATTGTGGTCACACTGACTGCATCATTGTATTTGTTCAGGGGTGCTTACTCACACTGCTTCAAAAGTAAGCTGTCACACTGTGCCCATGAACAAAGTGCTCCAGACCCTCATCCACCATTGATCAGCCCTGCACCTTTCTTGACCCCTAGTCTTCTCCCTATGGCAACATCAGCACCATGGCCTGGATCCTAGTGGTGTTTTCAGGTTGGTTCTGCTTGATATCTTGCTATGTTTTTTTTTTTTGTCAAATTATGAAACTGTTGACATGGGTAGACCTTTCCATTTCCCCCAAATCGGTATCAGAATACACCAAAATGCCATCCCCATCCACCATTTGCCACTGTGTCTCCAAACCCTGGTCTCTCCCTCTGACCTTCCAACCTTGAGTTTTGGATCTGCTGAAATAGACCACAGTTTATTAATGTTGAAAATTCATGTTTAAATATACTTTAAAAATAATGGGAGGAATTATGTATCATATAAAATGATGCTGTGAATTGCGTAGAAAAATTAAGAACTAGTAAAATGAGAATTTCAAGTAAAAATAAAGGAAATATGTTTAAAAAGAATGAAACAGTGTGACTACAGGGGTGGCACAGTGGGTAGAGAGAGTACAGGACTTGCAGACACAAGGCCCCAGGTTCAATCCCTAGCCTGATATATGCCAGAGTTGATATCTGATTTTTCATAAACAAATAATAAAACAGATAAATGAATACAACTTTAAAATCAAAAAGACTAAAAAAGGAAAAATGTCAGGTTGAGAATTCTTGATATTAAAAGAAGACTACAGGAAATGATACGAATTTCATATACTATTTATCCTTAGTTATCAAAGGAACTGAAAATTTCCTTTTACTCACTTTTTGTTTAGTTGAATCTAAAAGAAATATACTTTTCAGAGATTTAATATAAAATATTTTTAGGCCTTACTATGTTTTCTTTTCTTTTTTTTTAATTTTATTGCCCCCAGGGGGCTCTGCCTGCACTATGAATCCACCACTTCCAGTGGCCATTTCTCCTTTTTATTTTATTTTTAAAATTATTTTAATAGATTGGACAGATAGAAACTGAGAGGGGAGGGGAAGATAGAGAGACAGAGAGAAAGAGAGACACCTGAAAATCTGCTTCACTGCTCATGAAGTGTCCCCCTGCAGGCAGGGAGTGGGGGCTTGATCCCTGGTCCTTGCACATGTGATATGTTTTCATTTTCATAACTAAATTTTTTCAGTCTTACTGAGGTATAATTTACAAGTAAAGCTATGTATTTCAGGTATATGACTTGCTGACTAATAGACATATACATTGTAAAATAACTACTATAATTAAGTGAATTATCCATCATCTCACAATAATTAACATTTCGTGTGTGTGATGAGAACATTAAAATTTGCTCCCTGGGGGCCTGGCGCAGCAGGTTAAGTTACATGGCGCGAAGTGCAAGGACCAGCATAAGGATGCCGGTTTGAGCCCCTACTCCCCACCTGCAGGGGGGTCGCTTCGTGTGGGAGGTGAAGCAAGTCTGCAGGTGTCTATTTTTCTCTCCTCTCTGTCTTCGCCTCCTCTCTAGATTTCTCTCTGTCCTGTCCAACAACAACAACAGCAATGGCAACAATGACAACAACAAGGGCAACAAAATGGGAACAAAATGGCCTCCAGGAGCAGTGGGTTCATAGTGCAGGCACCGAGCCCCAGCAGTAACCCTGGAGGCAAAAAATTGCTTCCTTACAATCTTGCAACCCACTATCAATCACAAATAAAAAATTAAAAAAAAAAACACTTGCCCTCTTACACCCATCAGAATAGTTCACTTGGTTAGTAGAATACTTTCTCGTGCATATGGCTCAGATTCAAGCCTAGCCCCCACCACACTAAAGAAAGCTTCCTTGGTGCTGTGGTGTCTTTTCTTCTCTCTCTCTCTCTCTCTCTCTCTCTCTCTCTCTCTCTCTCTTGCTTTCTGACTGAAAAGACAGTCTGGAGAGGTGAAGCCCTAGTGATGACCAAAGGAAGGAAAAGAAGATTGACCTTCTTAACAATTTTCATGTGTGCAATGCAGTATTGTTAAGTGAGATCATAATGGTATATATAATGCCCCTAAAAATTCATCTTCCAACTCAAAGTCTCCACTCAATGTCCAGCATTGTCACATGCCCTCACCCCAATCCCTGGCAGCCACCATTTTTCTCTGCTTCTAAAAGTTCGACTATTTATATATATTTATTTATTTATTTATTTAAAAAAGACAGAGAGAAATAGAGAAATTGAGAGGGAGGGAGAGGGAGAGAGAGAGAGAAAAAAAACTGCAACACTACTTCACCACTTGTGATGATTTCTCTCTGCAGGTGGGGACTGGGGATTTGAATCAGGGTGCTTGCACATTGTAACATGTGATCAACTGGGTTTGCCACTGCCCGGCCCTGTGAGTTGGACTTCTAACTTAATTGTTTAAGAATTAATTCATGAGACATGAAAAGGGAGAGACAGCAAGAGCACCCGTGGGTTACACATGGTGCCGGAATCCAAGCTGGGGCCTCGTGCACCAAAGTCCTGCACTCTACTTCTGTGTCACTCCCCCAGTCACAGCCACTGAGTCAGACTAGTTTTTAGATTCCACATAAGACTGAGATCATGTTATTTGTCTTTTTGTATCTGGCTTAGTTTACATAGCAGAGTGCCCTCCAGTTTCTCCCTTTTGTATAGCTGAATCATATTCTGTTGTATATATGCATCCATACATAGCTCCTTACTTGCTGAGTTTTAATTCGGGCCTATTTCTGTGATTCTAATTATCTATATAATCTTGACATTCATAACTCTATAGTCACTTCCCACCCATACAGGCACTGTAAATGCAACATACTTCCAGTGAACCAGTTATATCTCCCATCCCAATGTACTTACTGTGCTCTCTGTTCACCTGGATAGCAGCACTCAAATCTGCCAAATAAATGGAAACTCATACTTGACACCATGCTATGCTTTCACCTAAGAACCAGTTCAGTATACTTATCTTCCTCTCTATCCTTTTTTTTTCATTCTCTGTCATCTAACTTGACTCTGTCCACAATGTCTGATTTGTTGTCCCTCTCTTGACATGCCCCCACTTAAGTCTCCTTTCCCCACTACAGTCAGTTATCTTTCTGTAACTGATATGTTACATTTTGCATCACTTTGACTTCCATCAGGAAATAGGCACATTAAGTTGAAATACTAAAGAGAACTGAATGAAGAGCCTCTTCACAGAGCATAGACAGGCTTGACAGAGCCACTAAAGACTATGGGGTCACCCTGGAGTCAGCAACACTAGGGATCTATTACCATCTCCTAGACCTACTGGAGCAGTGTGAGAGCCAGAGCCAGAGAGGCAAGGTACCTGGTAGCATTGCTGTCACAAAGGGTTTTAACTGCTATTAGGACCACCATACAATTTACTTCTCTGTCCCCTTTCCCTCCCTTTCATCTCATGCCCGTTAATCTCTTGAGGGAGACTCACACCCATTACCCAAACCCAAAGCAAAACTGAATAATCAGAGCCTCAGCACGATAAATTCTTAGGAGTCAGCCATCCCACCCACACCATAGGACACAAAGTAGAGCATGCAGTGGAGGGAAATTGATGGCAGACTAAGGAAAATCCAGAATAACCAGCACATTCTCTGAAAATAGATTCCTTGCAGGGTTCTTTAAAATCTACTTGCTTCTCCATCCCATCCCTTCTAGAAACATCTGTCCTACTGATGAAACTAGATGCAGCTAAGTCATAGCCTCTCTCCATCAGTTTCTCTTCTGCGCCTCATTCCTCCTAGAAGATCCTTCCATCATAACTCCAATGTCATTATAGTCCATATTCTATGGGCCTTCTTCCCTCCCTTTGAGCACAGAGTATTTAAGTACAGAATCCTCATCTTCTTTGACTTTTAATCTTTAATATGTAGCACATTAGTCCATAATGGCTGTTTATTAAATACTTATAAGGAAATATTCTGGGGGCTGGGCGGTAACACGGTGGGTTAAGCGCATATGGTGCGAAATGCAAGGACCAGCATAAAGATCCTAGTTTGATCCCCCGGCTCCCCACCTGCAGGGGGTTGCTTCACAAGCAGTGAAGCAGGTCTGCAGGTGTCTATCTTTCTCTCCCCCTCTCTGTCTTCCCTTCCTCTCTCGATTTCTCTCTGGCCTATCCAACAACAAAATCAATAACAACAAGGGCAACAAAATGGAAAAAATAGCCTCCAGGAGCAGTGGATTCGTGGTGCAGGCACTAAGCTCCAGTGATTACCTTGGAGGCAAAAATAAATAAATAAATAATCCCAGTTATTCTCCAGTATAGTTTTATGCATGGCAGATCCTGTATGCCATTAAAACATTCATAGTGAGGAAATAAAAAAAAATGTTGGCAATTATTTCAGAACCTCGAGAGCTCATCCTTTCACCATCCTATTGCTATCTGGCCTCTCTTCAGCTAATTGGTCTTGACCATCATTAACAAGAGTGATTTTTCTTTTTTAAAATTGTTTTATCTTTATTTATTTATTGGGTAGATACAGCTAGAAATCAAGAGGGAAGGGGCTGATAGAGAGGGAGAGAGACAGCGAGAGACACCTACTATCTATAGCTTCACCTCGCTCTCCTTGTTTCTCCTTAATTTTCTTTTTTTCTTTTAATATTTATTTATTTATTTATTCCCTTTTGTTACCCTTGTTGTTTTATTGTTGTAGTTATTATTCTTGTTGTTGTTGATGTCGTCTTTGTTGGATAGGACATAGAGAAATGGAGAGAGGAGGAGAAGACAGAGAGGGGAGACAAAGATAGACACCTACAGACCTGCTTCACCGCTTGTGAAGCGACTCCCCTGCAGGTGGGGAGCCGGAACTGGGATCCTTACGCTGCTGGTTCTTGCGCTTTGCGCCACATGTGCTTAACCTGCTGCGCTACAGCCCGACATCCTCTCGTTAATTTTCTATACACACAGTTCACAGTGGTCTTTCTGGTGTCCCCACAAATCTAACATGCTGGTTCTTTTGTCCTAGTCCTTAATGCAATGCCCTTTCTCCTTCCTGGACAGCAGGAGTGGGGGACATTTGTTCTGCCAAGGGCCACGTGGGTATTTATAATATAACATCATTTGCAAGCCATATGAAATTATCCTCTTAAAAATGAGCACTTAATGTTACTATGAAAAATGGTCCGGGGCCAGGTTAAGTGCATACATTACAGTGTGCAAGGATGCAGATTCAAGCCCCTGTTCCCACCTGCAAGGGGAAAGCTTCACAAGTGGTGAAGCAGAACTGTCTCTCTATCTCTATGCAGGTATCTCTCTATCGCTCTCCCTATCTCCCCTCTCACTCAATTTCTCTCTGTCTCTATCCAGATATATATATATATGAAAAAAGGTCCCAGGTTTATTGAATTTCTAGTACCACCTGCAGTTGCCTTGGCAGGACCAGACCAAATGATGTCCCATGGGCCAGATATTCTCCACCTCTGTTTCGAAGACTCACAGGCCACCCATTTCTTCTGTCTTCACTAGCCACCCCCCTCTCCTTTTAATTTCAGTTGTAGCCCCAATAGCAGCCACCATCATCATTAGCTAGTGGATGCTAAGCATTCTTACCAAAACCAGTTGTGAGCTGCTCTAGGGAAAGTGTCTATCAGGCTTTCTGAATCCCTTCAGTATTTTGGGGCACAGGTATAATAAACTCATTGTTAATGCCAATAAATGCTTCCTGGGTTAGTGTTATTTTTGTTTAAATGGCCTTTCCATTTTTGTTCTTTCCTCAGTGAGAATAAAATTAATAAAATATTTTAAGACAGTAAGAAAACTTCAGCCTTTAGTCATTCTGTGTTTTAGTTTTGTGATTTAAGAACAGTCATTTCTCAAAACAAAAATCAAACAAACAAACAAAAAAAGAACAGTCATTTCTGTTAGGCTAGCTTTTTTTTTTTTTTCATTCAACACAAATCAGTGGATGTAAAACACTGGAAATAGCAAATTACAGTCCCACGTCACTTAATAGTGGGGGAATCCATTCTGAGAGATGCATTGTTGCATAGTTTTGTGGTGCAAACATTGTAAAGTGTACCTACACACACCAAGATAGTATTGATGGTCTCCTACACACTGAGGCTGTCTGTTGCTCCCTATTGAAATCACTGGTGTGTGTGTGGGGGGTCCATTGTCGAGGTAACATCACTAAGCAATGTATAACCACAGTTCAGAGGTATTCTGAGTGCCATTTGGAAATTGAGGGCTGACCTGAATAATTGGAAAATGCCAATAACATGTATTTTACACCCCTTCAAATGGTCTGGTAAAAAGAAATTCTGAATTGTTTAGTAAAACTGCAGGTCATCTAGGCCCAGAAAACTAGAGTAGGCAAAGTTCATATTAGTCCCTTTCATTTCTAATGCCACGGCACATTGTATAAAGAGGAAAGTGTTCAGGTTAGTGTGAGCATTTGGCTTGCTGCTCCTTTCTTTCCTGAAAACCAGGGTCTTCTTTCCCTGACCCTGCCCTGCCAGTTGTCTGGGCATTTCTTTTTTTTCTTTCTTTTGATTTAATCATCTTTATTTGTTGGATAGAGACAGCCAGAAATTGAGAGGGCAGGGGGAGATAGAGAGGAAGAGAGACAGAGAGACACCTGCAGCTCTTCTTTATCACTTGCAAAGCTTTCTCCCTGCAGGTGGGGACCAGGGTCTTGAACCCAGGTCCTTGTGCATTGTAACATGTGCACTCGACCAGGTGCACCAACACTCAGACCCTTGGATATTTCTTAGAAATAACTTAAAGAATTTCATTTTAGTAAAGTAACTTTTAAAAAAAATATTTTGTTTATTTATTAATTAGAAAGATGGGGGAGAGAGAGAAAGAACCAGACATCACTCTGGTACATGTGCTGCCGGGGATCAAACCCAGAACCTCATGCTTGAGAGTTCAGTGCTTTATCCACTGCACCACCTCCCAGATCATGTAAAGTAACTTTGAAATATTTTTCTTTGAATAATACTTTTCTGAATTAATACAGGTTCCAAAAGTATGAAGAGGAGATTGTATGATTTGTGCATTCTTGTAATAATTTCCCTCTTTTATACTTTGAGACATATACAAATTCAGGAAAAAATAACACATAGCTATCTATGTATTACCTATCTGTACACACACACACACACACACACACACACACACACACACACACACTCACACTCCTATATAAAGATATGTCTCCATACTAGCCTGATAGAATAGATCTGTCAGATTCCTAGTGATGACTCCTTGGATGTAAACTTTGTATCTTTTTTAAATCTTTGTTTAACCCTGCATCATCCCTTTCTCAACTTTCTTACACTTTAGGTATTTTCTAGGATTGATAGATGGCTAGCTAAAAGGTTTCATGATCCAAGGCAAGGGAAAGGTCCATTAACTTCACATAGTCAATAATTTCCCTGGGTAATGCCCTCTTCTGAGGTTTTATTGCTAATAAAACCCATGTTTTAATGTTTGGAAAAATTAAACAGCATTGTAAGTTGCTCATTCGTAAGAGTACATGTCGGTATATACTTTACATAGATCTTTAAAACTTACTCTTTTTAATTTATTTATAAAAAGGAAACACTGACAAAACCATAGGATAAGAGGGGTACAACTTCACACAATTCCCGCCACCAGAACTCCGTATCCCATCCCCTCCCTTGATAGCTTTCCTATTCTTTAACCCTCTGGGAGTATGGACCCAAGGTCATTGTGGGATGCAGAAGGTGGAAGGTCTGGCTTCTGTTTCAACAACTTGTTTGGCTTTATATGTTAACTCTTTTCAGCCACCAGGTTCCAGATGCTAGCATGATGCCAACTGGACTTCCCTGGACAGACAACCCCACCAATGTGCCCTGGAGCCCCGATTCCCCAGAACCCCACCCCACTAGGGGAAGAGAGAGGCAGGCTGGAAGTATGAATCGACCTGTCAACACCCATGTTCAGCGGGAAAGCAAAAACTTACCTTTTTTTAAAAAAAATTTTTTTAACTAGAGCACTGCTTAGCTCTGGCTTATGATAGTACGAGGGATTGAACCTGGGACTTTGGAGCGTCAGGCATGAGAGTCTCTTTGTATAACCATTATGCTATCTACCCCTGCTTTATTTGCTTTTTATATATTTAGAGTCCCAGATGTAGCCCATCTTCATTTTCAAGGGACATGCTTCTACTAGTTCTGTTCACTGAAGAAATTAAGCATGATATTCTGAAATGGAATATCTGTAACTATTAGCCTTATTCAAACCACCTATTTACATTTGATAGGTCTGCTAGGATTCCAAACCACCAGCTGAAAAACCAAAATCTTATCACCAAGTAGGGAAAGGTAACACAACTTTGTTTTGTGGTTGTATTGTTTAATTAACTAACTCAAACTGCTGAATATAGGGGCATCTCCCCTTCATCTTCTCTTTTTATCCAAAGATGGATTGTTACTGACATTTTAGTTTAATCTTTCAACCAGTCTAAAATAATTGACTCTTATGGCTCTTAATTTTTAAATCTTTATAGATCATAAAACTTTAAAAGAGCCCTTTGTGTTTTCTGAAATTATGCCCCAATGAATTGTCATCTTTATTTAAAGCAAACCTAAAGGTATTACCTGGTCAAATGAAAGCAACAAAAATTACTGAAATGGTTTTTGCTCACACAGGTAAATTACCTGTAATCTACCATACTGGGTGCATACAATTCCATCTAGATATAGAATGTACACGTTTCTTCTCTCTTACAATGTGATTTCATCACAAGCAATGTGCTTTTATTTTTATTTCTTTATTTCAGTGGTGAAATTAAAAAAACACAGAAGATATGAACAGGAAATCTTAAAGAATCATATTTTAAGTTCACTCTTACCAGCTAGGTAGCCTCTGGGAAGTAGATAATAATAGTTGTGTAGCATTTCTTTGAAGCATTATTTAGTAGCTATGTCAAGCTTATAAGACTGTGCTAAGAAGAAATGAAGACAGTGTGGGTAAATTTGCTTTCTAAAAACATAAAGCTCCCAATAAATTGTGTTATTGAGGTTATCTACAGAATAAGAATATATTTAGCCTTGCTGCTTCACTTGGTTTGAACTATCTTCCAATAAATTACTTTGCCATTGGCATCTTGTGAAAAAAAAAAAAAAGGTCAAATAGTTATGCTCATGGGTTTTTCTTCTGCATGTTAATAAGTGAAAAATGGCTATTGTGATCTTTTAGTTGTAAAACCTGAGGGAGCCATGTTGGCTAATTATGTTAATGGTTAGATGCTGGAGGATGTTGAAGATTAATCACGGTATAGAATTTGTCTAATCATCCATTTCCTACCTGCCAATTTGTTCCAACTACTAATCAATCAGGCAAGAAATATAGAACTCCAAGTATTTGAAAACAAATGGCCACAGGTCTTTAACTACCAATGTGCCTGAATCTTTCATTAAAAAAATAATAAAAGCACATTGCTTGTGATGAAATCACATTGTAAACATTTCCCTGATCTTTTCAAATATAACAGATTTGCCTTCCTATATTGAGCTGTAAAAAAAAAAAACTTCAATCAGAAAAATATATATATTTCTGGCAATGTTATCCCTGTAATCTTTTCTAGAGAAACCAGTCCATTTTCTAGTTGATACAAGAGAAACTTAAAAGAAACTACTTCTTCTTCTAGCGTTTGCCCTTCTTCCGTAGCCAGTCAATAGAGTCAGGTTGAGCCTGATGTCTGCTTGTTGCTGGCTTTGAAAGTGATTGGGATCCATGTGGATTCAGTCGGCTAGGAAGGATCGTCAGTTTCCCCAATAAATGGGTACTCACGGGATGCACCACGAGAAGGTCGATCCAATGCATCCCAAAGAAACTACTGATATAAAGCAGCTTGTATGGGCTGTGAGGAAATGATTAAAGTCACTATAATGATGGCTGGAAAATGAGCTTGACTGGTAAACACTGGACTTTCATGCCTGAGGTTCTGTTCAGTCCTGAGCATTACATATACCAGAGTGATGCTTAGACTTTTCTCTCTCTCTCCTCTACCTCATGTGAAACTCTCTCATATGGAGTAAGTAAAATAAAAATGTATCAATATTATATTAGGCAGGTAATCTTTTTTTCCCTTTTGTTGCCCTTGTTCTTTTATTGTTGTTGTGGTTATTATTGTTGTTGTTATTGATATCGTTGTTGTTGGATAGGAGAGAGAAATCAAGAGAGGAGGGGAAGACAGGGAGGGGGAGAGAAAGATAGACACCTGCAGACTTGCTTCACTGCTTGTGAAGCGATCCCCCTGCAGGTGGGAAGCGGCGGGTTCCAACCGGGGGCTGGAACCGGGATCCTTATGCGGGTCCTTGTGCTTTGCACCATGTGCGCTTAACCTGCTGCGCTACCGCCCGACTGACTGACCCCCTTAGGCAGGTAATTTTCATGTCTTGACATGCATTACCTGTAAAACTCGACAACCCTTCACAAATCAAAAGGAATCTCAGACCTGCGTAAGGATCCCAGTTCGAGCCCCCGGCTCCCCACCTGCAGGGGAGTCGCTTCACAAGCGGTGAAGCAGGTCTGCAGGTGTCTGTCTTTCTCTCCTCCTCTCTGTCTTCCCCTCCTCTCTCCATTTCTCTCTGTCCTATCCAACAACAACGACATTAATAACCACAACAATGTTAAACAACAAGGGCAACAAAAAGGAAAATAAATAAATAAATAAATAATTTTTTTAAAAAACCCTTTAATAAAAAAAAGGGAATCTCAGATGTGTGCTATGCTTTCATATGTCATGAGGGGAAGAACTGTTCAACCTGAGGGACTGTCTGGAGGCCAGGAGACTTACATACCAGCTAGCTCCTTGTTCTGTAATGACCTTGCTTGTGATCACGGTGACCATGAGTGGATTTTAGAAAGTATGAGCCCACGATTGGAAACCCCTGGAAAGGGTTACATGTTAAGTTCAGAAGGCAACCTAGACTTTTGTCAGTGACTAGAACACAAAGAGTCTGTGTTATTACACATTCTCTGTCAGAGAAGCCCAAATCATGATTTTCATGAGTGACAAGACCATGATCACTTGCCATTTCTAATAAAAATGCAATTTATTTTACAAGTGAATCATTGGCTGATAAATTGACAAGTCTATCTATGATTTTTAATTTGCTCAGTGAACATCCTATCCCCCTCCACCCACCCCCCCCCACCCCGGAACTTTAGCAGCTCCTAATATTCATCTCACTGTTCCACACAGGTCTCTGATTCTGGAACATTTCCTGTTCCATTTTTTCCAGATATGGATAGACTAGATAATAAATGTCATGCCCTTTCTTCAAATTACACAGTCACCAGCGCTAAGCTACAAATGCCATCATTATTTTGACTTGAAATCTGTACTGTGGCCTATTGCTTTGGTGTGATTTGGACACTGACCACGTTGGAGACTTGAGTCCCTACACTTTTGCTGTCCCTGTCCCCAAACTACACAGCTAGACTGGCTTCCTTACGATTCCTGAAACTCTTTCTGTCCTGCTTCAAATTTAAGGACTTTGCTATTGGTGTATCCATCAGTCTTGTCATGTCATCCCTGATCTTTACATGACCATTCCTTTTACATTGCTTGCATGATGCTTTTAGCAGTCTTTTATTTAGTTAGTTATTTATTTTTAATAAGAAAGAGACGGAGAGACACCACATGCTGCCACACCTCTTGGGAATATTCCCCATGCAGTTGCTGCGCCTGTCATGGTGGTGGGAGCCTCAAACCTAGGCCCTTGCTCATGACAAAGTATGCATTCTATTGGGTGAGTCATTTCCTGCCCCCTATCCCCCACGCTAATTTAGTTCTTCTTTCCTTCTTCTTTTCTCTCCTTCTTTCTGTCTTTCTCACTTTCTTTCTCTTTTTAAAATTTTTTTTATATTTATTTATTAATTTTCCCTTTTGTTGCCCTTTTTTGTTGTAGTTATTATTGTTGTTGTTATTGATGTCATCTTTGTTGGATAGGACAGAGAGAAATGGAGAGAGGAGGGGAAGACAGAGAGGGGGAGAGAAAGATAGACACCTGCAGACCTGCTTCACCGCCTGTGAAGTGACTCCCCTGCAGGTGGGGAGCCGGGGGCTTGAAGCAGGATGCTTCTGCCAGTCCTTGTGCTTCGTGACACGTGCGCTTAACCCACTGCGCTACTGGCCGACTCCCTTCTTTCTCTCTTTTCTTTTCTTTTTCCCTTCCTTTTTATTAGGGATTTAACAGGGTTTTACAAAGTTTTTAAGATTCTATAGATATAATGTTACATCCGTACATGTCAAGTGCAAGTCACGGCACTCTGCACTGAAGTTCTGTGCTTCCTCCATAACCACCCTGGTTCTCAACTCTCCTTTGCTTTCAGACTTCCACGCTTCTCTTCAGAGAGATCTCACATGATAAGCGCATCTAAACTTGTCTCCTTCTGTTCACTCTCTAGTCCTTTTGCTTTTCTTCAAAGAACTGCCTGGTCCCCTGACATTTGCCGCATAGTAATTATGCAATAGATCCTTTATTGATGCCATAGGAAGGTGGATAAATAAAGATTGCGTGGGTTTGGGTCCTAGTGTTGTGCCTTATTAGCTGAGTGCTCTTGCGCAAGTTATTTAACTTTTCAGAACCTTCTCAGTACACACATCATAGTGCTGTTTCCCCATCTCTTTTCTTTGCACTAAACTATGCCCAAGTGGGCAGAGAGGGTTAAGTCAGTGGAAACACACAGGGCTTGCATGCAAGAGGTCCTTGGCTCAATCCTGGAACCACTAATAGCCAGAACTGAGAGGCACTTCAAAAAAATAAATGACAAAGATACAACAGTGTTAGACCTTTACAAAATATTTATTCTAATTTTTCATCCAAGTTATCATTTCCCCTCTCCCTCTCTCCTGTGTCCTTCCTGGTTTTTTTGGGGGGGTGCTTATTTTTTGGGTTTATTTTTTTCTTATTACTCAAAAGTCTCAGAATAGTGAGGAAGGAGAGTTCCCTTCAGAGTTCAAAACTTATAGGTCGTTATTATAACTCTCTTACATGGAAAGCCTCAATGATCTTTCATTTCATTTTGAATCGTATTGCCAATAAACACAAACTTTCATGTGCTGATTTTCTTCACCGCACACTATAAAATGTGATATATGCCGCCGGGTTATTTGACTAATTTCAGTCAATTACCTACAATGAACATCCCCAATGTTCTCATAGGAGATGAGAGTGGATGGTAATTGCAAAAAAAAAAAAAAAAAGAAATATATATAATCCGTACCTTGTAAACTTTTCAGTAAGACAATCTACAAATTTATACTCATCAAATAAGGAATATTTATTGACTTTTTAAAAACATCTGTGGGTGTTTTCTTATTGTTCCAAAATAAACATTTCTTCTTTTCTGCACATTTTCCAATAACTATTTCAGTAAAGTTACAAAATTAAAAACTCAGATTTCTTCAGGCATTGAAGTTCAATTGCAAATCTTACTATTCTCCTTACAAGTTTAGGGTTTTTTGTCTAAAATTTAAAGTAAAATAATCATTTATCCTTATTCTTTAATTGATGCTCATTATCTCCTACTTAACAGATAAATTCCCCTGAACAATTAACCTCAAACTTAATTAAATTTCCTTAAGAATTTTAATCTGTGTTTTCAAATTTAATGTATCTGATTCTTAAATTTTTTTTCAAAAGCCTGCTCAGAGGCTGAACTCAACAAATAATTCACTTAAGGAACTCTTATGAATCAAACATAGCTGAAACTATAATACAGTAAATTAGGACCACTTATCATTAAATACTGACACAGATTCAATGAGATTCTCTTATACCTTTCATGTCAAAGTCACTTGTTTAGGGTTAATTAACCATTTCCAATTAGAATGGATTCACAAGTAAGACTGTCTGATACATCCAATTTTAAAGGGATATTTAAGAAATTGCCATGGAACTGGTGAAGGGGATTTCTAACTGTAATATTATCAAGGTTTTAGTGTTAATGATTTTTTTCTGTTTTTTTTTCTTTGATAGTAACTCAGAGAGAAATTGAGAGGGAAAATGTATTGATAGGGAGGGAGGGAGAGAGGGAGAGAGAGAGAGAGAGAGAGAGAGAGAGAGCTACCTGAAGCACTATTTCATTGTTTGTGAAGCTTCCTGCAGGAACTTGGGGGCCAAGAACTTGAACCTGAGTCCTTCCTTGCGTTTAACCACCTGACCCTCTGTTGATCTACTTTTACAACTGCAAAGATTGTAAAGGGTCTAAGATGGGAGAACAATAATTCCAGCCCATAGATAGAAAAGCCAAAGCTAGGACTGAGGCGTCCCCTCTTACTAAACTGGGCCTCTTACTTATTTGATTCATTTCAGCTGATCTCACGGACTGGCATAAGGATCCCGGTTCGAGCCCCCTGGCTCCTCACCTGCAAGGAGGTCGCTTCAAGACATGAAGCAGGTCTGCAGGTGTCTATCTTTCTCTCCCTCTCTTTGTCTTCCCCTTCTCTCTCGATTTCTCTCTGTCCTATCCAACAACAACAGCAGCAGCAGCAGCAATAACAAGGGCAACAAAATGGGGAAAATAGCCTCCAGGAGCAGTGAATTCTTAGTGCAGGCACCACCTGCAGTGATAACCCTGCAGGGGAAAAAAAAAAAAAAAAGCTAACAAGAGTCTAAAACCAACTTACATTTGGAGAATTTCACATACAACTCTCCAAACTTTAACAGAAGCTAGTTTGAAAGTCTGTCCAGGTGTGGCTCCCTACACATTAAACAATGAGTTGTTGGTCAATTTCGATGGCTAGAAACATCTATTCAAATCAAATTGCATTGGCAGCCCTCCTTCTTTTCCTTTACGTGGTCTCCATCTATTGTATTAATGGCACTCTGACTTAGTCTAGAATCAGAGAATGGGACAGGAGAGCAAGAAGCAGTTGATTTAACTTTAAAGTACTCTTCATATTATCTTTTAAAAATATTTACCTCTACACACACACACACACACACACACACATTTTCAAAGTGTGATATTATTTAAAGGGACTTTTCAAGTGCAGGTGTTTCCAAAGCTGACTGAGGAAACTATAAGCAGTGAAGTAGCCGATGGAAGAATATCAGACTGAGCTGGAGGTTTCCGTGTGAAGGCCTTGCTTCCTAATTGTTATTATGCTTACAAGGACACTCTGTAAAAAGAAAAATGAGCACATTGTTCAACACCTGCTGTAAGAAAAAAAAAAGATGCTAGGACTCTGTGGCTTACTTAAATCATTCTTTCCCTGAAACAAATTGCCGAACAAGCCCTAAGCCATTTAATTTCCAAATACGAGTAATTAAAATGAGTAACAGCGTCAGAATTTGGCAGGGCCACAGCTTTCTTTTTCCCCTTTTCATTTTCACATAAATTTCAGTGAAGGTCAGATTTGTTGAACGGAGGAGGGGGGGGGGTGAAACCTGCCGGCCGTGTGCTCATGGGAGGTTAAAATATGACTTGTTCACAGTATCCCTCATAGTTCAGGACTTAATGGTCCTTGACGGGGATAACCTAGAAGTTAATTTTACTCTGTGTCCCAAAAGCAGTCATTGTCAATGTAATCTTTCTTGTAGGCTGAAGGGTATCATCAACAAATGATCTGACTTTCAATAGCAATTGACCAGTGGTGTCGGGGACCCAAAGAGTCATGGACATAGCTCCTTATTGATCTGTTTCCCACTCGTGGTAAGAAAACCATTTTCGCTTTATGTCATGGGCAATCCATTGTTGTTGTTTTTTTTAACACATTTCTCCCTAAGAACCACTTCTGAATAGTACTCACATCATCTCCCTTAAGGCCACAGGCTGTCCCAACACATAAGCTGTTAAAGTGCTTTAAAGAGAAGTGTACACCTATATCAAGGGAAAAACACTTGAAAGGTTTGCCTGGCTCTTCCTCTGGGAGAGTTAGCTAGAACAATACAGAGAGGGTGCCCTTCTGGTCGGCCTTCTGTTCTCATCTTCACTCTGCTACTTCTGGATGGCAAACCTGCTTGAGTTGTTCTCACTTTTCGAATCTATAAAATGAAGAGATTTGAAACTTACCATTGGGAAAGTTTATTGAGCTGAATAATTCAAGGCAGAGTGATTTTCTGAGGGATTATACCCAAGTCTAATTTCCATGAAGGACTCATGGAGAAACAAGTGTGATCTTTCTTTCCCCTATCTATCTTTGCCCTAAAGAAAACAGCAGTTAAACCTGATCTCCTTGGGATTTGGTTTCACTTTATTCAATGAGATCAAATGACATGGTTTTTCAGAATATCAGCCCTCTGGGTTGTTTTCAGCAGTGACCCAGACAGAGAGGTGGCTCTTGGAATCTATAGAAGGTAGATAGCAAATGCCAAGGACATGAACATCATCAAGGGCCTTGAGTGGCAGAGCCTGCTGGGAGGGACAGTGCAGTAGAAGGGCTGTAACTGTGAGTTTCCAAGAGTGGGAAATGGGCTGGGGGTCAAAGGGCCAGTCCAAGAAACCTTTTCAAAATTGGGTGTAAGAACATTGGAACAAAATTGGAGAGTACTTGTCTACGTGCAGCCTGGAGCATACCCAGTATTACAGATAGATGGGGTGCAGGGTGGGTCTTCCTGGTTTTCTCTAATTGAGCTACAACAATAGAGTCAAGAGCTACAACAACAGACTCCAACAGAGTCAAGAGGAAAAGTATATAGTGAAGGCCAAGAAACTAGCTCACTTGGAAGGGCACCATCTTTGCCTTGTGTGTGATCCAGGTTTGAGCCTGGTTCCAAATGCATTCCATGCCTTTCCCTCTTTCCCTCTCTCCCTCTGTCTCAGTCTCTCTTTCTCTCTATCTTTTTTTAAGTGGTGTATTTTTTAAAATATTTATTTATTCCCTTTTGTTGTTTTATTGTGTAGTTATTATTGTTGTCATCATTGTTGGATAGGACAGAGAGAAATGGAGAGAGGAGAGGAAGACAGAGGGGGAGAGAAAGGCAGACACTTGCAGACCTGCTTCACCACCTGTGAAGCGACTCCCCTGCAGGTGGGGAGCCAGGGGCTAGAACCGGGGTCCTTACTCTGTTCCTTGCACTTTGCGCCACCTGTGCTTAACCGGCTGCTCCACTGTCCGACTCCCTCTGTCTATCTTTACACACACACACACACACACACACACACACACACACACACACACACACACACACACACACACACCAGAAAAAGTTGACTCACCCAGAGTGGTGAAATCCTAGCAGGTATGTGTGTACATATACAGAAAGAGAGGTAAGCCCAATATAATATTTTGGCTCCTTTGTCATATAGATGTTCTACATGGTGTGAATTTATTTTTGGGCTCTCTATTCCATTAGTCTGGGTGCCTGTTTTTGTCTACCACCACACGCTATTTTGTG
This sequence comes from Erinaceus europaeus, assembly GCF_950295315.1. NCBI lineage: Eukaryota > Metazoa > Chordata > Mammalia > Eulipotyphla > Erinaceidae > Erinaceus > Erinaceus europaeus. Next base: position 106,468,468 of record NC_080185.1, on the reverse strand, counting down.
GTGCATATTGAAGTCAGGGACAATAGTGCTTCGGTTGTTTATTCTCTCTAAGAATTGCTTGAGTTATTCATGGTCTTTTGTTGTTTCACACAAATTTTAGGGCTGTTCAATTTCTTTATATAATACTGATGGGCGTTTGATCTATAATCCTGGTGGGATTTATTGAATCTTTAAATTGCCTTTGGTAATATGGCCATTTTAACAATATTTATTCTTTCAATGTATGAACATGGACATATTTCCATTTCTTTGTGTTTCCCTTTATTCCTTTTAACAATGCCAGGCCACCTTTTTTATTTATTTTAGAGAGTGATAGAAATGGAGAGTCATCACAGCACCGTTCTTCCATCCTTAGAGCTTCCCCTGGTGCTGTGGCGCTCTCAAATGGGTGCCCGTTCTATAGGGGGAGCTCTCTCCTCGTCTCACAGAGATGGTCTCTTTTTCTTTTTGATGGTTTTCTAATCACAGATCTCATCATACAGTCTGAGTATTGCTTCTTATAAAATTCCGTATTGCAGAAGATGAAAAATTATAAACAGAACACATTAAACATGGGAGAGAATTAGGCAAATAGAGCCATGTGTCTTTTAATGACTGGGATGTGTTTTGAGAAATACATTGTTAGGCAATTTTGTCATTGTGTGAATGTCAGAGAGTGCATCAACCAATCTAGATGGTATACAGTATAGCCTATCTTTGTTTTAAATATTTTATTTATTCACTTATTTATTTTTGATAGGGACAGAGAGAAATTGAGAGAGAAGGGGATAATTGAGAGGAAAGAGAGAGGGAGAGACAGTTGATAACCTTTGAGCTTTACTGGATGCAACACTGCCCAGCCTCTACAGCAGAGCCTATTAGGACCACTGTTGTATATTCAGTTACTGACCAATCAATGTTCCCTTCCTCTGGTTATCTTTCCAAGTCCTACTAGTCCATGGAAATGCGACTGCCTTCACCACAGTAACAGTTTTTGTAGCCCTGGCAACTTTTCCAGGATATTTATGTTTGAGGAATACCACATAATGATATGCTCAAGAGCAAGTTCACTTCCAGATGATCACATGACTTTAGCAGGAACATGGTTTTCGAAGTTCAGAGAGAGTAAATCCTTTCTTCCTGCTCCAAAGCAGAATTATTCCTTGTGCATATGGTACATGTTACTGAGATTTAGTAAAATAGTTTTTCCAACATTTCTTGTGACTATTATTATTATTATTATTATTATTATTATTATTACAGAGCACTGTTCATCTCTGGCTAATGGTGGTACTGGGGATTGAACCTGGAAACTGGAGCCTCAGGCATGAGAGTCTTTTTGCACAACCATTATGCTTCTCCCCCCACCCCCGTGGTATTCTTTTTTTTATTATTAATTTTTTTAAATTTATTTTTTATTTAAGAAAAGATAAATTAACAAAACCATAGGGTATTCTTTATGGCAACATTTCTAAATGTAACGGATGGAGAATAAGGACTTAAGCAAAAAGCAAACTACTTCTCTTTGAGGGTGTGGGTGTGATATAATTAAATTTGTAACAGATACTGCCGATGTCCCATCTCTACCCTTTGACATTTACGGAGCCTGCTATAAATTTTCAACTACCCTGGTGTCTAAGGATCTTTCCAGTGCAAGTAAGTGCTGAGGAATTAACTCCTCCTGGGAGTAGCCGTCAGTCAAGATTCTCATGATTGGTGTAGACAACTCCCCAGTTCCTATTAGTGCTATGTATTATTTCCCTCATGATGCACACATAGCTGTCCTCTGTGGTAGTTAGACTCATGCTTTCATTGTCTTTTCTGCCCTGTCTATGTACTTGCTGCTTCCTCCACCAATGCTACCTGCATTTATCACTTGAACTTGAATCCTTGCGTGGAGTCCCAAGTCTGGAGGAACGCAAACTAGGAAAAACACTCTTTCCAGAAGCCCCTATAAATAATCTCTCTGGTTATGCCACAGGCTTACCAGAAGCATTCACACATGACTGAACCTCAGCAGTGGATACACTCTGTGTTCTTTCTCCAGACCTTTCCATGATCTCATCTGCTAGGACGACCCCACAGGCTCACCAGTGTGAAATGTCTCTTTGACTCAAAGAGAGAGAGAGAGAGAGAGAGAGAGAGAAGAGGACCACAACATTGCAGCTTTTTTCAGTGCAGTGGGGCCCATGAACCTGGGATATCCACATGGCAAAGCAGCACACTACGCAAGTGAGTTATTTCACTGGTCCCAAACTGTTTTATTTTCAGTTTTATCAGAGCACTGCTGAGCTCTGGCTTATGGTGGTGGCAGGGATTGAACATAGGACCCTCAAGTCTCAAACATAAAAGTCTGTTACATAACTTCTGTGCTATCTCCTGATTTAAAATTGGTTTTCCACTTTATTGAGGTATAATTGACAGGTGAAATCATAAGGCAGCTAAAGCATGTATTGTAGTGATTTGATATGTGTGGACATTATGAAGAGATTTCCTCCACTATAGAAACAACACATCTAACCTCTCACAAATGTATTTTTTTTGTGTGTGTAAGAGTGCTTATAGCTCTACTCTCTTGGTAAATTTCAATTATATCATGCAATGTTATCAGCCAAATTGCTTTAAGAAAGAAACAGAAAAGTAATTTTTATTTTGACCTGTTAGATTATCAGAAGCTTCTGTAGTTGCTTAAAGTCACAGAGCAATGTGAAATTAAATGTATATACTGCATAAAGAAACAACAGCTGAAATAGTATTCTGCATTATTCAAGGTTGTGATTTTTATTAGCATTTGATCTCTTGAATATGTAATCTGAGCCCATATAAGCAAACTATTCCATTGCTTACTTTGCTTACTGGGTATGAGAAAGTGGTAGGATTGGGAAGAGAAGTTTAATTTTAGCATAACTATTCGAAAAAACTAAATGAAAATTATTCTCCTTTAAGATGGAGAATAACAGCATCTTCTGACAATACTACTATTTCAATACTCTTAGCTCTGGTAATGTTTGTATGATGTAACTGTTTGAAACATAACCTCTTTGAAAATCTTTTATTTGCCTCATAACTCAACCCTTTGCTTTCTCAAACACAAAAATCAGATAGATATACCAAAAGGTACAACAGTCCCAAGTCATTTTGTTTTCCAGGTCTCAGTAGTTATGAAAAACACAAATGATGAGGGGTCGGGTGGTGGCGCAGTTCATTGAGCACACATGTTACAGTGCACAAGGACCAAGGTTCAAGTCCTGATCCCCAGCTGCAGGGGAAAAGCTTTGTGAATGGTGAAGCTGGTCTGCAGGTGCCTCTCTGTCTCTCTCCCTCTCTACCACCCCCTTTCTCTCTTGATTTCTGGCTGTTTCTATCCAATAAATAAAGGTAATAAAGAACTCAAAAAAATAAAAAAATAATAATAATAACACAAATGAGGGTCCAAGCAGTGGCGTAGCAGTTAACTGCACATAGTACTAAGCATAAGGATGGGGTTTGAGCCCTTGCTCCCCACCTGTAGGGGGGAGGGGGAGGCTTCACAAGTGGGGAATCAGGTCATCATCATGTGCCTCTCTCCTTCCTGCTCTAGCTCCCCTCCCCTCTTGATTTCCTCCAGGAGCCAGGAGCAGTGGATTCATAGTGCTGGCACTACCCAGAGATAACCCTGGAGGAAAACAAACCAACCACAAATGAAATAAGATTATTGCTTTCCATACAGAAGAAAGAGTAAAAAAATCACTTTTTGAGACACAGTACGCAGAATCCTAAGATGACTTCCATGGTCCCCATCCTGCTATACACACTTAAAACTTCTTGACAGCAAATGGAACTTGTGAATATAATGGGCCATAATAAAACTGCTGTGGTTAGGTTGCTAATCAGATGACTCTGAATTTGTCAAAAGGGAGATCATCCTGGATGGGCCTGATCTAATTAGATGAATCCTTACTTGATAGATTCAGAGTATGAAAGGATTTCTTCTCAGATGTCAAAAGTGACATTTGAAGTATTCATTTATGCAAAGACATCACTGAGAAGTATTCGATTATGCAAAGACATCACTGAAAAAACTCTCTCTCTCTCTCTCTCTCTCTCTCTCTCTCTCTCTCTCTCTCTCTCTCTCCAGGGTTATCACTGGGGCTTGGTACCTGCGCTACAAATCCACTGCTCCTGTTGGACATTTTTTTTCCATTTTATTGGATGAAACAGAGAAAAATTGAGATGGGAGGGGAGATAGAGAGGGGGAGAGAAAGATAGACACCTGCAGACCTGCTTCACCGTTTGTGAAGCGACCCCCCCTGCAGGTGGGAAGCCGGGGGCTCGAACCAGGATCCTTTCTCGTTGTACTATTTGTGCTTAACCACCGCGGTGTGTCACTGCTGGAACCAAAAAAAATACTATCTCCACAGACTGAAATCAAAGCATTTAAGTTACAAAGTTTGATCAAGAATGACCTGATGTACTGCACATCTCCTCTTCTGTGTGAATCACCCTCTCTTTTTAATCATTTGATTAGTCTCTGTGTTATTGCTAAGTTAAGTTCAGGATTTTATATATACCACCATTTACATCTGAAGCACATTTATTTGCCTTGGGTTTCCTCATACTGATTATTTTAAATTCTTTTTAACCAAATCATGCTCAAAATATATTTTAATTATCAAGAAAACTCAGAAATGAAATACATAAATGAGGTTAGTACAATAGAAAAAATGCTGCCACTTAGAACCTCTAAATGGCTTTCCACTTTCCTTGGTCACTAAATACTCAGAAATCTTTATTCTGTTAGTTACTAAGGTAACTCACAGCTGGCAGCATGTTGACATACCTTTCAAGGACAAGAGATTTTGCAGTATTTCATAGACGATGTCACATTAACCTCAAAGTCGTCCTCTTTGCAAAAGAACAATTGTTTGAATGAATCCATTGTAACTTAATTCTTTGTTTTATAAAGGGACTTGTTTGCTGCACTTTCCTTCAGAGACTATTTATTCTGTTGAAAAAAATATTGTACTTCCTAGAAGTCAGATACCTTTATTGATTCCTGCAGTAAGTGACTCAGTTGGTCCTTGTGTGGGTACGTATAGCCTGAGTCAGAGTCCGTGCAGACATCGAAATGGACCTCAAAGGAGAAGACATCCTTCAGTCTACTGTGGCAGCCCTACAAAGATATAGCAGTGAAAATAAATATGACGAGGATGTCAGAGGGGATAAGAGATGAAACAAATCGAGGACCTTTTTTGACTTTTGTCATTAATTACAGTGCATAAATTCAGATTAAGGAAGCAAGGTTTTCTGTGCTCATGTTAAGAATAGGAGTTCTGGTGGTGGGAACTGTGTGAAGTTATACCCCTCTTATCCTATGGTTTTGTCAATGTTTCCTTTTTATAAATAAAAAAATTGAAAAAAGAATAAGGAGTTGAACAGCATTGGAAAGATTAAATCTTGCCATTTGCTACAACATTGATGAAAGTTGAGGGCATTGTGCTAAGTGAAATAAGTCAGATGAAAAAAGAAATACTGTATGACTTCACTTAGGAGGAAGATAAAGAATCAAAGCAAGTGGACAAATAAAACAGTGAACAAACTCAGAATAAAATGATGGCTCTCAGAAGGAAAAGGGCAAAGAGGACTGTGTAGTGTTGGGTATGGTATACACAGAAGCCAAATTATCATGCTGTACCTGAAATCTATACAACATTATAAACCAATATTACTTAAACTTTTTTGACCATTTTTTCCATTTTAGTGGATAGGACAGAGAGAAAATGGGGGGGGGGTGGAGACCTGAAGACCTGCTTCGCCACTTGTAAAGTGTTCCTCCTGAAGGTGGGGAGCAGGGGGCTTGAACCTGGATCCTTGTGTGGGTCTGTACTTAGTGCTATGTGCACTTAACCGGGTGTGCCACTGCCTGGCCCCCAAATATTTTTTATTTATTTTGGGTAGAGACAGAGAAATTGAGAAGGGAGGGGGAGATAGAGAAGAAGAGAGACAACTGCAGCCCTGCTTCACTGCTTGAGAAACTTCTCCTCTACAGGTGAGGACCGGGGGTTTGGACCTGGATCCTTGTGCACTATGACGTGTGTGCGCAATCAGGTGCGCCATCACCTGGCCCCCTTAAACTGTTTTCTTAAGACTTTTTTATTAAGACTTTTTTTTTTAAATGAGGAGTCATAGCCAGGAATAAGGTGTATTTCCTCCCTTAACCATGACTACAACGTGATGGTAGGCATGCTACCAATTGTATCTAAGGATGAGCTTCTTTCCAAATCAAACACAAAGTCCATTAGTCTTTCCCAAGTAAGCCAAACTAGTACTAAATGTTCATAAATGGGAATTTGAGTGGGTGAGCTAAAAAATAGCAAAAACCAAATGTACTGACATCAGTTTATTTCTCTGTTCAACAATTAAACGCTTAAGAAACTTTTAAATAATTTACATATGATAAATCTGAACCAAGACAATTGCTGAATAGGAAATCATGGTAGTACTCAACTATTTGCTCATAAATCAAGCACTAACATTTATTTTCTTCTCCTAAGGTCTTTCAATTCATATATAGTCAACAGTTCTTGAGAGCCCTTCCTTCCATTTATTTTCTCTCAGTTTAGTGTATCTCTTGGTATCCCTAAATATTCTAGATTCTGTAAAAGGTAATTATCATTTCTGGACTTTGTCCGTTATATCAAGGTCAGACTGAATTGATCAAAGGTGTTAATAAAATTACCCAGGATAAAATATTTTCTTTAAAGTAATAGCACTCCATGCAATTTCACAAACATTTACTAGATCCCCGTGATGGTTAAGATGCTCAAATGTGGGCTGCAATTAGTTCTGTGGTTTATTTACTTGCGTAACTGTCCATTCGAAGTTCGCTTGTGAAAGCTAGATTTTCCTTTTACTTTCCTGTGGTATTCTAACGTTGGTCTGAAGAGTGAACAGATTATCCACCATATGCGTATTTTGTACTTGATTAATTTGAATGTATTAAAAAACAAAGGCGATGATTTGCTGAAAACCTTTCCATTGAAAATTCAAAACTAGTAAATAGTCATTTTTAATTTATGATTTTAAGAATACTAGTTTGTATGGCATTTTCGATACCTATTGAATAGTGTTAGGTGACAAATTAGATTTGAGAGGTCACTTTATGTCACACACTTTTTTTTTTGCCTCCAGTGTTATCACTGGGGCTCAGTACCTACACCATGAATCCACTGCTTTTGAAGGCCATCCCCCCCCTTTTCCCTATTTTTGTTGGGTAGGACAGATAGAAATTGAGAGAGGAGGGGGCAGTAGAGGGAGAGAAAGATAGACACCTGCAGACCTGCTTCACCGCTTATGAGACGTCCCCACTGCAAGTGGGGAGCAGGGGCTCGAACTTTGATCCTTGAGTGGGTCCTTGCACTTAGGACAATGTGCGCTTAATTGGGTGCATCACCACCTGCTCCCCACAGTTCTTAAATTTGGAGTGGAGAAGGTATTTGCACATAACACATGCAACAAGTGACTGATACCAAACATCTATAAAGAACTGGTATAGCTTAACAAAAGAAACAAAATAACCCAATAAAAAGTGGGGAAAAATAGACAGTTTCCTGTTGAAAAGATACCCATGGCTCACAGACATGTGAAGAAATGCACCACTTCACTTAATCATTAGAGAAATGCAAATTAAAGCTACATTGAAATTCTACCTCACGACTGTGAGAATGTCCTATGTGAACAAAACAGGAAATAACTGGTGTTGACAAGGTTGTGGAGAAAAAGGGAAGTCTGCTACATTGCTGGTGGGATTGCAAACTGGTGCAGCCCCTTTGGAAGATTGTACGGAAGTACCTTATGATCCAGCAATATCACTCTTAGGTATTTATCCAAAGGATATGAAAACACTAATTCAAAGGGACATATGCACCTCTATGTTCAGAGACACATTATTCACAATAGCCAGAGTGGAAGGCTGTTAAATACCCATCAGCGGGTGACTGGCTAAAGAAGTTATAGGGTTTATATGCCATGAAGTATTACTCTGCAATCAAAAAAGATGATATTGTGTCCTTTGGGACAAAATGATACTGGAGATGATTATGCTTAGCAAAGTAAGTAAAGAGATGATGGACCACTATTAGATGACTTCACTTGTATGTGGAATCTACAGAACTGATACACATAAATTTTGGAGGGGAAAACTAAAAACACAAAAACAACAACCAGAAGCAAACAAACTGCTTCAAAGACTCACAAAACAACAACCAGAAGCAAACAAACTGCTTCAAAGACTCTGAGCACTATGGTAGTTATCTTGGTGGGAGGGTGAGGACACGGAATTTTGGTGGTGGGTGTGATGTGGAACTATATCCTATAATCTTACTGTCTTGTAACTCACTTGTTTATTTTCATTTATTTTATGTTGTTATTTTATTTTGGATAGAGACAGAAGTTGAGAGAAGAGTAGAAGATGAAGAGAGAGAGAGAGAGAGAGAGAGACAGATCTGCAGCACTGTTTCACCACTTGTGAAGCTTCTTCCACTGGAAGTAATAACTGGGGGCTTGAACCTGGGTCACTGGACAGAGAGGGGGAGAGACTCTCCTGCAGGTGGGGAGCTGGGGGCTCGAACCGGGATCCTTACGCCAGTCCTTACGCTTTGCCATGTGCACTTAACCCACTGTGCTACTGCCCAACTCCGTAGAAGTTAGCATTTAAGATGTATCACACTATATACCTTAAACTTATATAATGTTGTATATCAATTATATCTCAGTAAAATGAGTGAAAAGTTTTGTTGAGATTTATTGTGATGAATAAATACCTTGGATATTGAATTTAAAACTGTAAGACAAGAAAGTGTGTCTCATTTATGTACTTAGCCTATTCAGGTTTATCTAGATAAAATTGATTTCCTGTTCTTTGGTCTCTTATTTTCCCTGCATATTTATAGATTTTGGGGTTCACAATTTAATGAAATTCTAAATGGCTGCAACTTAGTGACAGGGAGTTTTATTTTATCAACTGACATTTGAGGTTTTTCCTAATTGTTTTATCTATCTATCTATCTATCTATCTATCTATCTATCTATCTATCTATCTATCTCTGTCAGGACTTCAGTCTGAGCTGACTTTTTCAGATAGAAGGAGATGGTCAGAGGCAGAGAGAGAAAGATACTATAGCTCTCTCCTGCAGGGCTCAAACTTGGGTCATATTCATGGCAAGGCAGACACATTATCCAGGTGAGCTGTCTTGGGAGCTGTAGTCCTTTGTTTTATAAAAAGCAGCTTCAAAATTCAACCAAAATTACATAGACTTCACAAAAATAAATCAAGATTCACATATAAGCTCTCTTAAATAGAATAAAAGAGTGACTAAAATAACACATGAAGATTATATATATTTGGAGAGAAATTGTTAGAATTCTAAAACTTATGGAAAATGAATAGAAGGTATTATAATAGAATTGAGATTTATTCACAGATAATGAAAAGCTGCTTTTTTTTCTTGTCAGATTTGGTTGAGGACATGATACACTGAGTGCTTTATTTTCTCTTGATGTGAGCTGCATGTGAATAATTTTTCTAATTTACTTTTAAACTCTGAAACTTCCCCTTAAGTGTTTAACTTTTATTATTTTATTAAAAAGGATAACCATCTATGTGTCTGCAACTATATTGTAAAACACCCCTCCCGTAAAGTGAAGGATAAACACTATAAAATATATTAGAAGGTTCAGGGTGGACCAATAAATGAATTCAACCTGTCTGAGAAAACCTGCTAGTATCCAGCCAATTGCCAGGTCAGCTAGACATATAATAACTGAGTCATGGGCTTTTGACTATTTACTCTATGCCTATCACTATCCCACTATCCCAGACGTTAAGGAACACAAGGTGGCTATCAGTTAGACATCTAAAGGAAATATAAGCTTCTTTGTAACTCAGCTAGACAAGCAAGGCATATTGATGTCATAATCATCTCTTATCTCTCTGCCTAAGTTGTAAACAACTTAGGATCAGGGACTGGCTCTTAACTGTGTTATCCTCCACATTTCAAATCCATGAACTCCAAAGGAAGATGTGACATATGCAGGAAACAGAACTGGACATTTTCTTGATAATGATTGACTTATCTCACTGCCCCACTTGTCTCTGCTATGCATCTGATAAACAGAAGAAAAGTGATGCAGCTATCGAAGATGTTTTATCTCTATAAGAATGTTTCCTCTGCTATGTGCACAACACAGGTTCGAGCATTGCCTCAAAGCTTCAGTGTGTTCTCTCTCTCCCTGTCTGTCCTTATCTAAAAAATGAAAATAAGTATTTCTCATGCAATGACCCCTCAAGAGTTTCTAGATCTTTAAAGAAAAGTTTGTATTAAGACCCACACATGCATTTCCATTCCTTTAAATCTATAGTCATGAAAATATTCTGAATATATAAGAGCACTTTCTGGTTAGTTTTTGAGTGGGTCAATTCCCCACTAAAGTTTATTGTCAGAATAAACTTTAAAGTTTAAAGTCAGACTCTGACTTACAGAAGAATTGTATTGGGAACAACCTATACTGATAACATTTCCAGTTTTTGAGAACAATTATGGGAAGCTAGGTGGAAGAAATAGAGAAAGTGCTGATATGTCTAGTTGTAATTAATTATAAATAAGAAAAAAGCAACTATGGTTACTGAAATTTCTAGGGAATAAAATTTCAGGGAAAAAAGCAACTATGATTACTGAAATTTCTAGGGAATAAATAAAATTGTCCAGTCAATGTGCTCTATAAACTTCTGCCCCTGAACTGCAGTCTAACTCTGTCCTTGAATCCATGATCCCTGAAGGAGTCTGACTTTTTATCTTGGAGCCTATGAGATGATTTAAGTATTTTGTATCAGAGTCTGGCAAAACACTTGGCCACAGCTTTTCTTCTGTTGATGTTCATTTCTGGATCCTCCCCACCCCCACTTTTTGATTTTTTCCTGGCAATTCCTATATCAATATACTATTAATATTGCCATGTGAATGAATAATGTATATTAGTGAAATTGATTTACTCCCACAGCTGCCACTCTTCAAAGGACAACTTTTAATTATAAATTATTAGGAGTGTCTACTATTGTTGCCTGCTTGATATGTTTTAGGTATAACACTAGGCATTCCACACATGTTAGTGATGGGAAAAATTGTTTTCTTCAGTATAGGTTTCTAGACATGGCTTCCATGTTCAGTTTTTCTGGCCAAGGTTGTTCAAGTCCTTAAATACCTGATACCAAGAAATGTTAAACACCTTGGTAATGCATTGTATTTGTGTCTCCAAAGATGGACCAAAGCATATATTCATACTCTTAAGTATAGAAGGAAATATATAGAAGGAAACCCTCACATGTTCTTACCAGTTGCTTTAAGCCTATTCTAGTCTTTATTCTAGCTCTAAGATGGTGCCTTGTGGGGTAGTACAGACTTAAATTGAAGATTTTAAGATTGAGTATTGAGCACATGAAGGGATATGTGGCCTCCAGTGGCATTCTTTTCCTCCTGTCTGCAAGGAATATTAATATTCTTGAGAAACCCTAGCCTGTTGTTGTTGCGGTTGTGGTCAGGTGTTGGGCTGCACCACGGAGAAGAGAGAGGAAGTCCAGAGCAAGTGGGGTACACAAATCTTTATTATAGGATGGGGGGTGGCTCAGGCCACGTGGAGTCAGCGAGAGCCGAAGGAGGAGAGAGAGAGAGGGAGGGAGGGAGGGAGAGAGGGAGAGAGGGGAGGGGAGCCAAGAGCCCAGAGAGAGTGGGGGGGGTGAGGGGGCTTTTATTGGGCAACAACCAGGGGTGATGTGTGAGGCCAGGATTGGTTGTAGGGGGCACTGCTAGGATTTCGCAGGGCGTGGTAAAACCTGGGGGCGGAGACTGCATCAGAATAACTCCTCAGCGTCACTAGCCTTGCATTTCAGTATCAGAACACTGCCACACACCTACTCGAAAACCTCAGGATGCCAACTCTTTCATTATGCTACTATGAACATAGGTGGGCATAGGTCTCTTTAGAGAGATGGTTTTGTTTCCTTTGGCTATATCTCCAGGAGCTGGATCATAGGATAGCACCAAAGTAAAGGACTCTGGGGAAAGAGTGAAAAGGGCATGGGGTTCTGGGACAAGATGATGGAAAAGAACCTAGGTTAGGGGAGAGAGTGTCTTGCAGACACTAATCATGGGAGATAGGGGAGAGATAGCAAAATCTATCAAAGAGACTCTCCAAAGTCTCTGGTTCAGTGTCCCATACCGCCATAAGCCAGAGCTGAGCAGGGCTCTGATGGAAGGAAGGAAGGAAGGAAGGAAGATCGTGGGGGAAATGAGGGCTTGTACTCATGTATCAACAACTATACTGTAAACCATTCACTCCTCCCTCCCTAATAAAATAGGAAAAAATAATCTATGAATAGAACTCTGAGGAATCATTTTATTAGATATATCATTACAGACCGGGACTGTAGCTCAGTGATAAAGTGCATGTGCCTCATGCATAAGGCTCTGGGTTCCATCTCCAGTAAATCTTTTTCTCTCCCCACCACAACCACTGTAACCACTAAGTTGATCCCAATCAATAGAGAGGCTAACACACTCTACAGACTTTCTCATGGGGAATCCTTACATTCTGCAACTGTATCCTACATATCACTCCAGCAGCTAGACTGTTCATGGACCTAGAACATATTCCCAAAGAGGAGTCATCCTAACCCCATAAAGGGCCAGTTACTTTCATCCTTCAGTGCCTCTTGCAACATCTTCCTTCTTCCTCAGGCCAGAAAAACAAGATTAGCTTTGCAGTTCAACATGCTCGAAATGGTAGTGAATTGTTGTCACCATGCTTTTTTCCTCTCTTGTTTCACCATGCCAGGTTTTTTTTTTTGGCCCAAATTCCACAGTTCTGCCTAGCAAAGGACATGTGTTTATGTGCATCTCTTATTTGTGAAATAAGATATGAAAGGAGTAAGATGGTGTCTACTTTTGAATAACTCACTTCATTGCTGGAATAAATTTCCTTTGCAAAGAATCAATGGCGCCTGAACAGTAAATAGAGTGAATGGGGCAATAACAGGTCACTGACTGCAGGGACTTGTCCCTTTAACCTCCTGAATACACTGACACACACATCAAGTGATGTGCCTAAGGTTTATAAATCAAACCTTTGGCTTAATCCACAAATGTCATTAGCTTTCCCAGTGCTAAAATACAAGTCAGACTTAGTTCATTTAACATAATCCCTTCAAGGTCCATCGATGTTGTTTTGCTCTAAATTTTCTTGAACACCTATTGATGTATTCATTCGTCAATGATCCCCCCCCCCCCGAGTTCTCAATCATAGTTACCCACTGGAATCATCTGAAGAATCTAGAAAATATGGATGTGGATGTCCCACCCTCGTGGATTCTGACTCAGTTGACTGGGATAAGACATAGGCCTAACATTTTTCAAAGGTTTTCCCTTGGTAATTCTATTTTGTAACCAAGATTAAGAACCACTGTACTGAGACAAACACACTGCAATCATATTATAAGCACATTTTCTGAGGTTAAAATTTTAGAAATTCTCTATCACTGTGAAGGTGTTCAGTGATTCACATAGAGAGTAGTTGTGTAGATAGTCAGCCAAAAAGTCAGCCCAAGAAAGATGTAAAACATGAGTTGCCATAGATATTCCCTGTTAAGACATATGCCCCCTCCTGGTTTCTCACTTACTGTAGATGCTAGGTAAATCTCTATGAAATGCTATCTGTACCTTTATTAGTTACATGTATGGTTTAAAATTTGTGTTTCTCATTAGTTAAGTCATCATCCAAATTGAAAGTACTGTACTTTTTGTGTGTGTGTGTGTGCCATAGTCATGGCCCCGATTTTAAAATGTTTAGCCACTGTGAAATATGTTTACATTCAAATGATGCTGAAGTCATTCTTTTTAATTGATTCATTTCATTAGGGGAAGAATGATTTTATAAGGCTGTTGTTGTCACATATATACAATTTCATGCCTCCTCATGATGAGTGTCAGTACATCACACCTTCCACTGACTTGCTATATTCCTCCACCATAGGACACTTGGTCCTCAACCCCCTGTCAGCCCACTCCTGTCTCCTCCTGAAATCACTCCAACTTTATCTGATAACTTAGGATAGTTTTCAGGATGTTGTCAAATCCCAGGGTGGGGATATCACACTTTACAATAGAGTGATCTGTGAGTACAAGCACAATAATGGGAACTTTTTTTGTTGCTGTAGTATGTTTGGTTTACATTAAAGTAATTGGAATTTACCCATTGACCTGTATACTTTAAAGATTCTAACTGTATGATATGAAATTCATTCTTGGTATTCAAAATTCCTTGCTCATCAGCTCCCCACAGTGCATTCTACAAGGAGAAAAGAAAAATGTCCTTAAATTTCCTGATGACTCAAGTTCACTCCCAGGCTAGAATGAGAGAGACATAGCTGAGGCTCACAGTGATAATTTAAATCCTTCTAAAGATCTCCTATTTCTCTGCCAAGGGCTAAAAAGGGAGGGCTTTGTGATATTCAGCTGTCCAGGAGGGTTTAATGCCTTCACTAAATAAATGCTTTTATTTTGGATTTAGGTGAAATGTTCCCATCACTCATGAGTACAATGCAAGACTATAAAATTGATCAGATGGTTGCAGCAAAAAAAAAAAAGGTGAGTTTATATTTTTTGAATTATTTAATATATTTTAATCACTTTAATGAGGAAATGTTGATTCACATGGTTGTTGTCACAGGGGCACCATTCCACATCTCCCTGAGATGGTTGTCAGTATGTCCACACCCCACCAAACCACAACCCTCCTCTACCTCACAGCACTGCCCTCCTCCACCCAATGACTCCCCTTCTGCTGTGAGAGACTAGCCTGTTAAAGTTTCCTCTTGTGTTGTTCCTTAGGTCTCATCTGTGAATAAGGTTATTTCATATTATTTTCCTTTGGATTTATCTCACTTAACATGATTTTTTCCAGTTCCATCTATGTTCTAACAAAATAAAAGAGTTAATCATTTCTTACAACTGGTAGGATTTTAATATATATATATCACCACTTCCTGCCACTGGGCATTTGAGTTTTTCCAAATATTGGCTGTTACAAATAGCACTGTCATTAACACAGGCATGCATAGATCTCTTCAGGTAAGTGTTTTTCTGCTCTTTTGATAGATATCTAGGAAGAGATTAGTTGGATCATGAAGTAGGTCCATGTCCAATTATCTGAGAAATCTCCAGACTCTTTTCCATAGGGTCTGAACCAATTTACATTCCCACCAACAGTGTAAAAGCATTTCCTTCTCTCCACATCCTTGTCTGCATTTTTTGTTTCTGTCCTATTGCATGACAGGTGTGACATGGTATATCTCATTGTTTTGATTTACATTTATTTAATTACCTGTTTTTCACCATTATCCATGTGCCTTTTGGTTGTAAATAGATTTATTTCAATCTTTGCTCCCACACACATCTTAGCTTGATTAAAAGTTCTACAAAATTCACACATTTTTTACTTGTTTCTTTCAGCATAAAACATTTCTCTGTGTATCACCCCTAACCAGTTTTCATAAATCAGTTTTCATTTTTCCTCACAATTGAACACTACCATATGGATTACTATTTTGCTTATAGATCTATTTCATATTTGTGCCTTTGTAAAACAATTCACACACACACACACACACACACACACACACACACACACACACACACACACACTTTATAACTATTCCCCCCGGTGACTAGGCAGAAGAAGAGACGTTCTTGGCTATAATTTTGTCCCACAATCTTGCTAGCATGGTTGGTACATACTAATGGAACAGAATAAACATCTTAGTTCCTGGGGGAAACTGAAATATTCTCTATAGCCACAAGAGAGAGAAATACCATTAGTTGGTTGCAGAAAGTATGGGATTATTAATGTAACAGTAAGGAAAAAATTAATGAATATAAGATTAGCTATGACCTTTATCAATTGCCACTGGTTATGTCCAGCTTGCCCACTTTCTACAATACTTAAATCCAGTCATTAAGGAGGCATGTAAATTATCATCTAATTTAGTCAATAGTCTGGTGACCACTAAAACAGGCTCTTTATAAGGCTCATGTTTCTGTCCATGGAGAAAATCAAAGACCATAGAGATGTTCTGGGGACTTTTCTCTAGTTAAACATGTCACTGAAAGAATTAAATTTAAGATAGAAGAGTTTGAAAGCTACTTCCACTCACACCCTCTTAGCAAGACTGTATTCCATAAATTATAGGAAAACTTTAGAAACACTAAATCAACCAGTATTGTCAACTCAAAAATAAATTAAGGTGGGCTAGGCAGAAAGTACACCACATTTTTAATACCCGAGGCTCAGAAGACCAGTGCTCTGATGTCATTCAAAATATCTCTCTCTCTCTCTCTCTCTCTCTCATATACACACACTAAAATTAAAACAAAATACTAAGTATTTAAAATTAAATAAAGTCTGGTAAGAAGATATGACCCATATTATTAAATAACCATGGAGATAATTTGTTGACCCCATTCTATTATCCTGGGAACTAAATGAAATTAAAAAAAAAAATCCAGTCAATTCCTTAGACACAGAAAGGTAGATGAAATGCTTCTGGAACCAGATGCAGAATCTCACTCTTTTCATTCCTTGCCAATCCAGGATGCAAGCTTTGCCCTAGTAAATCATCCCCAATGCATTAAATATCTTGTTGGCTTCCTCATTAATTGCTGGAGAAGCAACAGATTCAGACTCATGAAGTCAAAAGTGGGGTCAACACTAAAAAACGGTGAGAGTCCCTCCCAAGGTGAATTTATTATAGAGTTGGGACACATTTTGGGAGAAATCTCAGAGAAGTGCTACTGTATGTTTAGGAATAAGCCGATAAAGAGACTATGGAAGATGTTCCAAACAGAGGAAACAATTAAAATAAAGGCTAGAGGTAACATGGCTGTGCAGAGAACTATAGGGAGTCTGCTATGAATTTAGGAAGTGAGAAATGTTAATTGACAAGTAGTGGGAAATAATTCCACAGAGAAATTTCTTGCCAAGACCACCTTATACTGCTCTGTGTTGTGTTAAAAACTTGTGTTTTGCAGGGCCAGATGGTGGCACACGTGGTTAAGTGCATATATTACAGTGCGTAAGGACCCAGGTTCAAGCCCCTGGTCCCCACCTGCAGGGGGAAAGTTTCACAAGTGGTGAAGCAGGGCTGCAGGTGTTGACTTGGAGCAGTGAGGTCCTGGTGACAACAGCAAACAAGATAAGTTTCAAGGATATAAGACTTAGGGGTTGTTTGTTAGAAGTCTACTATTTTCGTTCAGACTACAGCTTTTACCTCAAAATTGTCAGCATAATTCCAAGTACTCAGAAACATGGATTAAGCTGAGAAACAAAGATAGATAAGCACATTGAATTGGAATGTACTCTTTGATTTACCTAAGGTAAAATCTTACAACAAAACTCTGATAAATAGGCAGATAAACTCCCTCCTACTTTAGAACAGTTCATGAGATTAAAACAAAAGAATGTAAGATTACTTCTCAAGCCCGTTGGTCACTTCACCAAACCCTTTGCTTATATAATACACACTGGACAGAAGACTACCTTTCAATAAAGACTGCCTCCTCCTTCTTAGATATTCTGAATAAAAATTCATGTAGCATATGTTTAAACAAAGACTTAGCTCTGTAGCTATGGATAGACATATCAGACAATAGAGTATGAGCATATATATGTGATTACCATGATCCTATCACATCTCCTGTACCCAGCACCTCCATAGGACTTGGTAGCTTTTATGTATCAGTTTTAAAACTCCTTTCTGTAAAATTTTGGAAATCTTCTGTAAATCTTTCTTTTTGAATATTTCATTTATTAATGAGAGAGATAGGAGAGAGAGAGAGAGAATCAGAACATTACTCTACTAAATGTTCTGCTGGGAATTGAACTCAGGACCACACACTTAAGAGTCCAATGCTTTATCCACTGCATCACCTCTCAGAATACATAAATAGTTTCTTTCTAATAGCTATTCAGCTTGATAGACAACTGGTATAATCGGGCTTAACAAGAATCCAATAAGTATGTAAGACACTGCACCTTGTAAGACTCATAGACTGCAGGACAAGGGCAGGGAATAATGGGAGAATGTCTGGGCATGTGATATTTGCCTAACTTCATTTGTCAACATCTTTTCTGGGACTTTGGTTTCATAGCCTCGACCAAGCATCCTATACACATTTCCTCTAACAGCACTGACTACTTTCTTCTGCTGCTGCCCTAAGTGTCTGGCAGAATCCTAGCCCCCATCCCAGTACACCAAGATGTCCACTGCTATATGTATCAGTGAATATGTGAATGTGCTAGGTTACATGGCAAGGATAATAAAGGCTGCACATGACTAAGATTTCCAGTCACCTGACTTCCAGATGAAGAGATTACCCTGGGTTATCTGGGTGGACTCAATATAGTCACGAGTCTCTTGAGTGGGGAAAATAGAAGGCAGAATAGTCCAAAGCAGAGAGATGGCAGTGTAAGATTGCTGGCCATGGGGGCTGGATGGTAGCGCAGTGAGTTAAGCACACTTGATGCAAAGTGCAAGGACCGGCGTAGGGATCCAGGTTCGAGCCCCTGGCTCCCCACCTGCAGGAAGGTTGCTTCACAAACGGTGAAGCAGGTCTGCAGGTGTCTATCTTTCTCTCCCCCTCTCTGTCTTCCCCCCTCTCTCAATTTCTCTCTGTCCTAACCAATAACAATGACAGCAATAAGAACAACAATAATAACAACAACAATGACAATGATAAACAACAAGGGTAACAAAAAGGAAAAAAAAATAGCCTCCAGGAGCAGTGATTCATAATTCAGGCACCGAGCTCCACCAATAACCCTGGAGGCAAAAAAAAAAAAAAAAAAAAAAAGAGTGCTGGTCACTACTGGCTTTGAAGATAGAAGGATGGTTGTGGTCCAGGAGGTGGCGCAGTGATAAAGCTTTAGATTCTCAAGCATGAAGTCTCGAGTTTGATCCCTGGCAGCACATGTGCCAGTGTGATGTCTGGTTCTGCTTTCTCTCTCCTCCTATCTTTCTCATAAATAAATAAAAAATAATTTTTAAAAAAAGACAGAAGGATGTTTTAGTCACCTATACTCCACATATGAGCGAGACCATATGGTAGCTGTCCTTCACCTTTAACTTGTTTCACACAGAATAATCACTTCCAGTTACTTCCATTTTGTTTCAAATGAAACAAACTCATCCTTTTCGATTGCAGAGAAGTATCAGGTTGTCAGAAAAGTTATGACATATTTTTTCTGTTTTTCTGTACAAAAAAATGCATCATGATTTTTTCAACAGATATATATTACAACTTCTTTATCCAGTCATGCATGGCTATGAAAATACCCCTGAAATCTTACAATTTTGTAAAAGTTAAAAATTTTGTTAAGTTATAAAGTTATAAAACCATGCTAAATCACTAATAAAAACATTAAAAATACAAAGATGGAAGGATGTCACCTCCTAAGGGATGTAGAGAGCTTCTAGAATCTGAAAAGAAGAAGAAGAAATCAGATTCTTGAAATTGCAGAAGACAGGAAGTCCTGTCAACACCTTGAGTTGACTTCAGCAATTCCCATTTTGGACTTCTGATTTCCAGGACTGTGAGAGAATAAATTTGACTACATTTAAGCCACCAAGTTCATGCCAATTTGTTACAGCAGCAATTGGAAACTGATACATTATGTATGTGATGAATATAATCTAAGACTGTTAGCTAAAACTAGACAGCAATGCTTCATGAAGAGATTGCTCAAAAACTTAGCGCCTACTCAGCCAACTCCTCTATTCACTCTGCAATGACAGCATTTTGATGACAATAGGGACAGAATAAGACAAGACACCTTGGACAGCTGTGAACAAATAAGCTTTAGATTTTCATTTGCTGATTAGATAAGATTTCATGTAGTGGTGTGCTTAAAACTCCTTTGCTAAATACAATCACCTTTATCCCTTGGAGGCTTTATCCAGAACAGTTCAGGGAGTGTTTTATATGAATTAAGAATTAATAATAGAAAGTAGGTCAGTGTTGAATTGAAGCCTGGTTCCTTTTACCTTGACCAGCATCCATGTTTCTCCTGCTAATTCTTCCCCCACCCTCTTTCATTCCGTGTCATCTGCTGGCTGCTGGCTGCATTTTCTTCAAAGGAACAAAGCACACAGTTTCAGTCCCCACTTCTGGCCCACAAAGAGGACCTGGGCCTAAGGTCAGTACATTGAGGCTCTGATTAGAATTGGCCCTAGGTAGCAGTCACTCCAGTTCCACCACTGGGGAAACCTTGACAGCTCTGTGACCCTGCCCCCCCACCCTTCCAGGGGCCTTCCTTCTCCCACTCTCTCTTTGCTGCTGTCTGAACAAAACATCACCTCAGTGCAGTTTACCACAGGAACCTGGCCAAGGAAGTCATCACAGGACAATAGACATACAATCCGATAACCTTGTTAGCGTGAATCAAAGCTCCTAACAAGTAGGTGAGGCTAGCGAAGTGGAAGCAAACTATTACGGTATTTGGGTTTGTTCAAGTGGCTTTTCAGATTTCTCCCTCCACCCCTACCACCCCCGATTTGGAGGGGGGGAAAAGTAGCATTTCTTGTCCCTTTATTTAAGATTAAAACCAGGCACAAGGACACTAAACAAAACAACGTGTACAAGGATAAAGTTAACTTTGAAAAGAATACAAATAGAGAAGGATGTACAAAGTTCATAATTATCTTCTAATGTAAATATCACATAAAATCACTTTCTTTGTTCTGCCAGGTCTCTGCAAAATGTAGTAAGTGTGGGAAAACCTTCGTCATCCAGAAAAAGTTAGGGATGTGAATTTATTTGTGTAAATGACAATCATTAATGAACTTATTGCAGATAACAGGCCAAGAATGAGCAAGGTCTATCTTACCTTTAATTTACTTCACATTAAAATTACTATTTCAGTGTTCAGAGGTTTGTTGTGGGGGAGGGTAGGTCCAATTTAGGCCTCTTGTTGCCTCTCTCGTGCCCATTGCTTGCTACAGAGAGCATTTCAACCTTTAAATTGATAGTTTACTCCCACCATTGCTTCCATGAGTCTTCAAAAGATGTCAATAGAGACTCCAAACTGCCTAAAAGACAGGGTCTTGCCTGGACCTAGAGTTCCCTTCCTCCCATGTGCAGTGTCTAAGTTTCTTGTTATCACCATGTTCCTGTACAAATAGCACTCATACTGAAGACAGGACTTGATGCTGCTCGGGCCCATCGCCCGGCAAACCCGCTCTTGTATCTCAGTTTCTTTACCTGTAGCAAATAATGAAATAATAAATTGGCTCCACAAATGTGTAGAGTGCCTTTGGACATGCCATTGTTCTGTTTTGTGTCATTTCACAGTCAAAAACAGGTGAAACTTCCAGGTTTGGCATGGCTTCTGATTTATCTTTGGCTTGAGTGTTTCCCTGAAAGATTAATGAGCCATAGCTAGACCCATACCACGTTAGAGCTTTGACTTTCATTAGGAGATTTTATTATGAGCGTTTTGTTTAGCCATATTTTACTGTTATGCAGAATGAAAAGCTAAGTAACAAATCTCTCTCTCACTCTCTTTCTCTCTGTGTCCTTCATCTGGGAAAATGCTTTTTACTTTTTATATTTTATTTTATTAATTAATTAATTAATTAATTTATTTATTTATTGCTCAGCTTTGGCTTATGCTGGCACTAGGGATTGAACCTGGGACCTCTGAACCTCAGGCATGAGAATCTATTGTAAACCACTGTAACTACCTCCCCAGACAGAAAAAAAGAGACTTCTTTTATGACAGTTGGACAATTTTAGTGCTAAATACAAACCATTTCTTTTTCTTGTTCTTTATTTCTAAAGGACGGCAAAGCAGCACTCCTCCTAATTAATTAGACTCATAATATTTGAAAATAATAAAAGTTCTGTATCTCTTCATCCTGTATAGGAACTGAAAACTGAAGAATATAATTTTGAGAAGAGAAAAATTAATTATGTTCACTCAGTTTACATATATATACATATACATAAACTATATCTTTACATACATTCCCAGGCAATCTACTAGAAATATGTCACTGTGTTGTTTGAAAGAATTCACTGCTCTAATTTTTTCCATCACTGTTATCTTCTAGTACTTGAAATTTCCAGCACATTCACACCGTATGAGTGTACTGTTACAATGTACAAGTTGAGTGAACAAGTTACAATGTACAAGGACCCCGGTTTGAGGACCCGCCACCCCTTTCCCACCTTTGTAAGAGGAAAAACAGTGCTTCAGGTCTCTCTTTCTCTCTCCCTCTCTCCCCCTTCCCTCTTGATTTTTTGGATGCCTCTATCCACCAAATAAATAAAGATAATAACAAAAAAAAAAAAAAAAAGAAAGAAAGAGAGGGGGGTCGGGAGGTAGCGCAGCAGGTTAAGTGCAGGTAGTGCAAAGCACAAGTGGTGCAAAGCGCAAGGACCGGTGTGAGGATCCCAGTTCGAAACTCTGGCTCCCCACCTGCAGGGGGTCACTTCACAAGTGGTGAAGCAGGTCTGCAGGTGTCTATTTTTCTCTTGCCCTCTCTGTCTTCCCCTCCTCTCTCGATTTCTCTCTGTTTTATCCAACAACAATGACATCAATAACAACAACAATAATAACTACAACAACAACAAAAAAAACCGAAGGGCAACAAAAGGGAATAAATAAATAGATAAATATTAAAAGAGAGAGAAAGAGTCAGAAGTTCTCATCACTGACAACCTCCTGGGCCCATGGGATATTTTTTTTAAAAGTTAGTGGTATATAGAATTAATTGATCATTTTTAGCAACAACTCTAACACTAATTAGTTTTAAAATATGGGGGATTTCTTGGGTTATTGATCATGGAGTGTAGTCTTTGACACCTGCAGACCTGCTTCACTGCTTGTGAAGTGACCCCCCCTACGGGTGGGGAGCCAGGGGCTCTAACCAGGATCCTGATGCTGGTTCGTCTGCTTGCCACCATGTGTGCTTAACCCGCTGTGCCACCCCCCAGATCCCTCAATCTCTGTCTGTATCAAAATAAAAAGGAAAAAAAATGGTTACTAGGAGCAATGGATTGCCTGTGCAGGCAAACAAACCTTAGAAGCACTGTTAGTTTTCTTTTATTTACTTATAAAGTGGAAATATTGACAAGACTACAGGATAAGAGGGGTGTAATTCCACACAATTCCCACCACCAGAACCTCTCTTGAAAGCTTTCCTATTCTTTATCCCTTTGGGAGTATGGACCCAGGATCATTGTGGGGTGCAAAAGGTGGAAGGTCTGGCTTCTGTAATTGCTTCCCCACTGAACATGGGCATTGGCAGGTCAATCCATACTCCCAGCCTGACTCTCTCTTTCCCTAGTGGGGCAGGAGGTGGGCTCCAGGACACATTGGTGGGGTCGTTTGCCGAGGGAAGTCAGATTGGCATTATGGAACCTAGTGGCTAAAAAGGAGTTAAGATATAAGGCAGAAGAAGTTGCTGACTAATCATGAACCTAAAGGCAAGTTTATTGCAGGTGAAGGTTTGGGGTCTCCGTTTTGGAGAAAGCTGGTAGGTCTATTTTAAGTATATTTCAAGGGGCCAATGACCCTACTACTTTTTGCCTGATTCTGACAGCTAACATGCAGTTGGACGCAAGTTATTGTCTGGGGAGATGGTGTCATAGTTGAAAAAGGGATGAGAAATCTGGATCAAGGAAGAGAGTAGCTCCCAAATATGGGAAAAGTATATGAATATTGTTAACTGTATACCCCATCGATTTGATTTGGGCCCATATGCAGCACAAGAGCCTGTGTAACCTCTACATCCCTGTAGGTCTGAGCTTGCATTCTGTGCTCCTGGCTAGGAACATTCCAGGCTGCACTAATTCCAGGACCCATCTTCCTCAGGTAATAGGTAGAGTATGTTGTCCAATCTCGCTTTGGAGAATGGAACATCCCCTAAAATTGTTGTTCCACATTGAGGGCAAGGTCCTATAGGGGCCCCAAAAGGGGTCCATTATGGTTTTCCTCATGGAGATGAAGAGTGACAGTGGCAAGAAGGATCTGTTAGAGGTCTAGGCCCATCATCTCTCGGTGGGAATCCCAGGACTGACTAGGGCCTCAGGTGATGGAATGGCCTGATAGTGACTAAAGAATCATCATTAAAGTGTGCCAGTCTCTTGCTCTTATTCAGCTTTTGTAGTCTTTACTTTGTTTGACAAGGTTAACTTTGGAGTTATTGAGGGATGTGTAATAGGAGGTAAGTGAGGAGGGTATCTAGGTCTAAGAAGAAACTATTTTGTTAGGTACTTTATGGTGTCATTTGGGGTCTTTCTACTTGCATGCTACATTTATTGATTCACTGCAAACTATAATGCACCTTTGGTATAAGATATATATTTTCCCCTAACTTTTGGACACATGTGTACATATGCCCTATCTCATGGGCCCTGGCCTATGTCTAGATTTTGAGGTTTGTTAAGGGGTGTACCACCCAAACTGGAATTAAGGTCTCCTAGGAAAGGTCTCACCAGAGTCATGAAGCTGAAGAGTTGGCATTCCACACCTGACATCTCTGGACACAGTCCAAAATGAAACATGCCAAGGTGGTATTGGTTGCATTGACTGGGTTAAGATCAGCAGATGCAGTATCATTTGGTATGAATTAAGAGAAGCATGCAGGAAAGACTATAGGTTCCAGGAATGGGAAATGTGTGGGCTTTACAGAGAAAGGGGAAGTTTCCTGCTGTCTTAGGGTTTAAGAAGGCAAGAGATAGTTATTACTATAACCAAATTATTTGGCAACTGGGTTAGTTTTGAAAATCACATTGTTAGGATTTGCTATATCATGTAGGACCTCGCCATAATTTATGTCCTTTAACACTATTTACATATAGCTGTATCTTATAAAGAAAGTGTTGCACCAATGTTTTCCTCTAAGTATTTGATAGTTTCTGATCTAACATCCATGTCCTTGATCCATTTGAAGTTGACTTTTGTTTCTGGTGAGATAAAGGAAATGATACAAAGAAATTGAAAGTTATCCTGTGCTCATGGATTGGAAGAATTAATATCATCAAAATGAATATTCTACCCAGAACCATATACAAATGTAATGCAGTACCCATCAAAGTCCCACCACGTTTCTTTAAGAGAACAGAACAAAAATTACAATCCTTTATCTGGAACCAGAAGACACCTAGAATCGCCAAAACAATCTTGAGAAAAAGAAACAGAAATGGAGGCATCACACTCCCAGATCTCAAATTATATTATAAGGCCATAATTATCAAAATCGCCTGGTACTAAAACAAAAATAGATACACAGAACAGAATTGAAAGCCCAGAACTAAACTCCCACCCCTATGGACATCTAATTTTTTATAAAGGGGCCCAAAGTATTAAATGGAGGAAGGAGGCTCTCTCCAATAAATGGTGCTGGGAAAACTGGGTTGAAATATGCAGAAGAATGAAACTGAATCACTTAATCTCACCAGAAAAGAAAGACTGTTCTACCTCACTCCCAAGGATTGTCAGATAGCAAAGCTTTCCTTAAGTCATTTCACTGCTGTGATATTTTCCTTCTCCTAAAGTGACCCCTGCCCCAATTTTTCAGACAGCCGTGCTTTAAGGAACTATCTTCGCTGCAGTAGGTGGGAATTGGTATGTCAAGTATCAAGTACATAAGGAGCACAGGCATCTCCCCACTGGTGGATTCCTCTCTTGTCCCACATGAGCTCCTCCCACAGGCTTTAGTACCTCTTCTGGCAAACTAGTCTTCCTGAAAAATTAATTTCAGGTTCTTTTTACATGGCAGTCTCTCAGCTAAAAATAATAGGAGGACTGGGAAGACAGCATAATGGTCCTGCAAAAGACTCATGCCTGATGCTCTTGAGCTCACAGGTTCACTCTCTAGTAACCACTATAAGCCAGAGATGATAATCAGTGCTCTGGTAAAATAATTAATAATAATAAGAAGAAGAAAATAAAAATGGAGGAAGCTTTGTGATTCACCTTTCTTTTCCTCTAGTCCTAAGCAATCAACTGTATGAACCTACCATTGTGGAATTTCTGCAAATAAGTATTTCTCAAATTAGCATTTAACACTCATACAAGAAGAAATGGTTGATACACACAGAGAGCCATGGCAAAGGAATCAACATTCACCATGGTTATTTTGTAAGACACTTTTTTTTTAAAGTTACATTTCTTTTTTATTTTCTTTTTTAATTTTTAATTTTTATTTATAAAAAGGAAACATTGACTAAATCATAGGATAAGAGGGATACAACTTCGCACAATTCCCACCACCAGAACTCCGCATCCCATCCCCTCCCCTGATAGCTTTCCTATTCTTTAACCCTCTGGAAGTACGGACCCAAGGTCATTGTGGGATGCAGAAGATGGAAGGTCTGGCCTCTCTAATTGCTTCCCCGCTGAACATGGGCATTGATAGGTCGATCCATACTCACAGCCTGCCTCTCTCTTTCCCTAATAGGGTGGGGTTCTGGGGAAGTGGAGCTCCAGGACACATTGGTGGGTTTGTCTGTCCAAGGAAGTCTGGCATCATGCTAGCATCTGGAACCTGATGGCTGAAAAGAGACTTAACATACAAAGCCAAACAAACTGTTGACCATTCATGGACCTAAGGGCTGGAATAGTGCATTTGAAGAGTTGGGAGGTTCTCCATTTTTTAGATAGCTAATAAGCAAACTTTAGTTAAATTCCAAAGGGCCTGTGGCTATACTAGTTTTTTCTTTTTCTTTTTCTTTTTTTCCTGAAATCTGATGTGCCGGTGGATCCAAGTTATTGTCTGGGGAGATGATGTCATGGCTGGAAAAAGGACCAGAAAGCTGGATCAGGGAAGAGAGTAGCTCCCCAATAATCCACCTTCTGAAAATAAATGGCCATCCAGGGTATTTTCTGTTGACAAATAGTTACTATTTTGACCTCAAGGGGGAGCCACCGCCTAGTAAATCCTATAATTTCACATTTCTTGTCAGATTATTTACTGTTCACTTCTCTGGCTTCTGACACATCCTCTTGTGAAAATGTAGACTATTCTACACGGGTTCAAAATGAAATGAGTATTCTCTTTCCTCTCATGCTGTTCATTTTGTCCACCTGGTGCTGTATAACTGTTTCCACTTCTCATGTCAAAGTGACCTCCCACTATGTTGTCTGTGGAGTTGGAGAAAGGCCACTGGGCTCTCCAGCTGTGATGGAAGATGTAACTGAGAATTGTCCAGGGGCTTATCCTTTTTCTACTTAGAGACACCACTGATTGAAGTTGTTACATAGAAGTGCAAGTCCAAACAGATTTCCCATGTCTTTGCTGACATTTAGAATGACTTGTACTCTAAAGAACAAGAAGAGGACTTGGTGTTCGAGAGAATGTTTCTGGGATGATAAGATAAAGTCGTGAGAATAGCCTCTCATTCCTTGGGAAATGTCTAGGATGTATGTTGAGAGGTCTAGAAGTTGCCAGGCCAGTTCTTGATCTAATTCCCAGGAGATGAAGTTTCCTTGTTAAAAAGCCACTCTTGCCATTAATCATTACTTTGCTGCCTGTGGGTTAGACAAGAAAGAAAAAAAAAAGCTTAAATCTTCTAAGCTTTAGAATCTAAATCATGTAGTGGCCTCAGGAGGAAAAAAACATTGCCCAGCCTCTTCTTCTTTGTGTGAATTCTTAGCAACGCCCAGTATGATGGACACAGAAGCCCTTTGCTTTACTGGAGGAAGGGGTGAAGCACTTTCAATCCAAACAAAACAGAAAGTCTTCTGTGCCCTATTCAAAATTATGTTTTGTTGTTTTACCTCCTGCCTAACAATTAGCTGAGTTACACGGAGGAAAATTAAACCCTCATGTTGCTCCCATGGCAACCTATCAGATAACCCAATGTTGGGAAGTTTTATTGGAAGTAAAGATGAATAGATGCTCAGAAAACAGCTTATTAACATACCATAAATTCACTTGTTTAAACTGTGCGATTAGATGACATTTAACATCTTCCAGGTTGGCATCTATCATCACAATAAAAAAGAAGCCCGTTACCCTTAAGTAATCTACCATTTCTCCTTCCTCTCTCCTAGCCCTAAGCAAGTACTAATTCACTTTATGTCTGTGTGGACTGACCTCTTCTGGACATTTCATTTACTTTTATTTTTTAATTTATTTATTTATTATTAATAGTTTGTTACAAGATTGTAAGATTACAGCGTATAGTTCCACACCACCAAAGTCCTGTGTCCTCATCCTCCCACCTCCCAAAGATAACCACCATAGTTCTCACAAGTCTTACAAACAATTGGCTTGCTTTTGCTTTGTTTGGATTTTTTTTTGTTTGTTTGGCAAGTTCATGTAAATAAGATCTCTAGATTCCACATATGAGTGAAACCATCTGGTAGTTGTCTTTCATCACCTCCACTTTCATCCATTTGGTCCCAAAGGACACAATATCATCTTTTTGGATTGTAGAGTAGTATTCCATGGAATATTCTTCTGGACATTTCATATGACTGGAAGAATACATCATGTGGTTTTATGTGGCAGACTTTCATCTAGAATAATGTTTTCAAAGTTTATCCACATATGACAGCATGCATTGATACTTCATTCTTTTTAATCGTTGAATAGTATTCCAGTGAATAGCTAGCTATGGGACATTTTGCATCCATTTATCAATGGATGGCATTTTATTTGTTACGTCCTTTTGTCTATGATGAAATCTTTGTGCTCTTTGTGTAGACATGTGTTTCCATTTTCTCTCTGTGTATGTCTCTGTGTGTCTGTCTCTCTCTCTGTCTCTCTCTCTCTCTGGCTTTCTCTGTTATCACTGGGGTTTCACAGCTCCAAGCTGGCTTTTTCAAATAGAAAGACAGAGACACAGACAGAAAGACACAACAGCACCCAAGTTTCCCTCTGTGTAGTGGGGGCCAGGTTGGAACCTGTGTTGTACCAATGGCAAAGCAAGCGCTCTATCCAAGTGATCTATCTTGATGGACAGCCCATGTTTTCAATTCTCTTTGGCATGTACCTCCAAGTGGATTGGTGAGTGACTGTTTAATGGAGCAACCACCAAGATGTTTTCTTTTTTTTTCTCTCCTTTATTGGGGGATTAATGTTTTACATTAGACAGTAAAAATAATAGTTTGTACATGTATAACATTTCTCAGTTTTCCACAACAATACAACCCCCACTAGCATCCTTTTCCAGGACCTGTACTCTTCCACCACCCACCCACCCACCCCAGAGTCTTTTACTTTGGTGCAATACACCAACTCCAGTCCAGGTTCTGCTTAGTATTTTCTCTTCTGATCTTGCTTTTCAACTACTGCTTGTGAATGAGATCATCCCATATTCATCCTTCTGTTTCCGACTTATTTCACACAACATGATTTCTTCAAGCTCCATCCAAGATGGGCTGACAACGGATGTTTTCTAAAGTGATTGCATCATTTTTCATCCCCGTTGCTATAACTGGGTGCTGCCATTTCTCCTCATTCTCACCAACACTTGGCATTATTTGTCTTTTTAGTTATAGTCATCCTAGTGGATGTAAAGTGGTTGGTGTCTCATGGATTTTGATTTCTTTACTTCCCCCACCAAAGTTGTACAAGCCGTGAGGCTCAGTGCTAA